>NC_088718.1:38547572-39235072 GCF_963576615.1 Watersipora subatra | reverse complement strand
TGAGGTTGCATGAAAGTGTAAACAGAAGCCATCTTATTTTGTTCAGCTAGGTCTCATTTGAGCCGTTTTAGAAAAGGATTCTAAACTACAGCGATTTGGTGATGACTGCGATTAAATGTTCGCTTTTGAGCTTTTAAGAGCTTGTAATCACATTTCCACATATTTTGCATCTACAACACAGAAGAGTAAGGCATAGTGAACCTTTTGATACCAAGGAACTGTAATTTGAATTTTGTTGCAGGTCAACCTTTAAAGCTTGTGCTGAAATATATGCAGACTTTAACCCGCGCAAAGATGACTTTTGCATGTAGCTCTCTCTGTTTTAGTCTGGCACACAACAAGTTTGGAAGACTGCAGAGCTGGCTTTCAGCAAATGCTTACCTATTCTCACTTCAGCCTTCCGTCAACAAGATATTTTCTGTTTGATGATGGAGGAAGCGTTGGTCTCAGAGTAAGTTTAAATTACTGACAGGATTGTGAGTTTATGGGACAAGACTTAGAGTGGTATGGCTGGAGTGTATGTGTATAGTATCCTGGTCATTATATAAGTGTAGCTTGAATAAAGCTCAAATTCCCTTTCCATTGTAGCAAGTTCACAAACAGGAAAGTTCCGCTAAGATTTTGAAGCGTATTCAAAAAAGTGTGAATTTAAATAAAGTTTGAAGCAAGTGCATCACCAAAGCAAATTCAAATGAAATAGAACTGTTATTTATGGATTATTCAATTTAAAAATAATAATAAAATATTATTATTTTTAAAGGCAAACTAATTGCTAGTCAGTTATTTTGGTACAGTAAGTTTTAATCAAATGCAATTGAATTTTACCACTGCTTGTCTAAGCGACAGCAAAAAGTGAATCCTTCTTAGAAGATGCCTGTCAAAAAGTATGCCCACCAGTGGAAAGGCAACACAAATTTAATAGTTATGTGAAAACAAATTTTAATCCCAAAGGTGTTATAATTTTTCAATTTCTGCAAGCAAAATTTTCAAAAAGATTATCATTCCAAAATTTCTGCCGTCATTTGAACTCTCACAAATAGCTGTCTACAATAGCTCAGCGAGTGCTTCAATTTCGCTAGTTCCGCATTTTGTAAAAACTGCCAGCAGGAGCCAAGATTGATGAAATTTTTGGCATGATTTATCATTTGGTAGGTATAACTTATACTATGCATGTTCTCGGTGCCTGCGCATAAGGCCCACATGCCATAGATGATAACTATAGCAAGTGAAGCGCATGCTTGTTCAGTCTTGTAAAAACTGAATGAAAATAATTCATTGATTGCTAGCATGCTGGAAGCCGTGATCACCGCAGAAATTGTAAACAGATTTCGAAAAGTCCAACACCTATAAAGCGAGGCATACCCTCTTGCAATTGGGTATGCCATACCTACTGGACACATTTTTGTATGGGTAGTTTTGGCAATGGTTGTGGGCGTCTTCAAAGAAAGACCCCAGAAACCGACGAGACAAAAAATTTAAAAATAAAGTTCAGTACATTTGGCACAATGGTACAGTTGGCAATTACTTATTATTTTACCATCAAACCGAGCAGATATAAGTAACAGCTCTTTTTTCAAAGTCCTTTATAATATTTTAGACAGGTTCAAACAGTTGCGGTGTTTTTAGACAGGTGCTGTGTTTCTAGACAGGTGCTGTGTTTTTAGACAAGTGCTGTGTTTTTAGACAGGTGCTGTGTTTTTAGACAGGTGCTGTGTTTTAGACAGGTGCTGTCTTTTTAGACAGGTGCTATCTTTTTAGACAGGTGCCGTGTTTTTAGACAGGTGCTGTGTTTTTAGACAGGTGCTGTGTTTCCATCAAGTTCTTCAGATGCAAGACTTTTCCGTTATGACAACCTAGGAGGTTCTATGGAATTTACCAGCCTTGGTATGTTCTATGCAGACAGCGTTTGCACAATGCTATACTATTGCTATCTACCGTCTTCTCATGTACAAACTTGCCTGTAATAGAACTTGTCAACTGATAAGTTCAAGGCAAAGTGATATCTATCCACAGGTAACTTATTTAAGACATATTCAGCACCTCATTTTACTGTAGCTGGTACTCGGTCATTTTGATATATTGCTGGGTGTGTTAAACATAATGTAGCCAATGGCATTTTTGTTGTTACGTTAATGACACTCACAGTACATACTCTAAATTTTTAGTATCTATATATACTATGGTTTTGAAAACTGTACTTTCATTTCCCTGCTCTTCTGAAGAGTTGTGATGCTTGTTACCGCTCTGATGTCTGTTTTATATCTGCATCAAGTTTTATAATGACTGGATACGGCATTCAAATTAAGTAGTGATTGGTAATCACCTTGCAACCTTCAATCACTTCGAGAATGGTGATCGCCTTGAAATTGACAATAAATGTTAAAGAAGTTATCTCCTCGTGGCTTGAACGAATTCACAACCTTTTCAAAATTTAAATTTACTATTTTTTAAGAATATTTGCTCGCTTTTCACAGGCGCGTGCAAAAAATACTCAGTGTATAGCATTAATCAGAAGAGTTGTATTGATAGCATGTGTTATTCAACTACATGTGTTCTATAACTGATAATTAAGAGAGCTTATTAATAGTAATCAATTCATCCCTAAACATACATGCAGGTACAATTCAAACAGACTTGCTGTTGACAAGGTGATTTACTGACAACATCATGTGTGCAACAATGCTTTCCTTTTAACAGAAAAATCACAAAACCTTGTCTTTGAGTGGGGTGTGTTTCAATCTGTCAGTACTGATATAGCTTCTCATACATATCCGTCATACCTTCACGTACATGTAGTTGGAGCATTTCAAATACATAACAGCCCATCTCGAGATCTGTTCACTGACAGCTAATCAGATTTGTGTGTTTACCTGTTCATTATGGATGTGTAGAAATGCTGATGGTTTAAATGTACAGCATATTTCTTTCTAACAATGAGGTTTCATACATTTTTGTTAAAAGACTATTCAAATTATTATCTTTATCTATATATATATATTTCTCAAAGTATGTCCGTGTGTATGTCGTATGTTTGTCTGCATTCCGGCTATAGCTATAGTTAGACTAACTGCAGCTGGACAACAATGCTGACGCAATGTCATGGAGTACCGTCATTAGAAGCCTAGCAGCTTACTGCAATTTTCCATTGGCAATGTGCCAGGCTAATAGCTTGAAAGTTACAGTTGTTTGACAAAGTTTTAAAACCTTTACAGCTGTTTTTTTTTTACAAAACACTTCTCTCGTGATATTTAGTTTGAAAGTTAGAATGGTATAGTGTTGTTATATGTTAAATACAAATCAATGTTCTGTCAAGACTTTTTTATTACCCGGACAACGCCGGGTAGCACAGCTAGTATTCGAATACTGCTAAATGTTGAAAGAAGCATGTAATAATTATCATGAGACTTGCTGAAGTTGGATGTCTCTTTAAATATTCCATCAGTTTTATAGCATTCTTTACTTTTACTATTAGTAAGTTGAGTAAGAATTTCTCATTGTAAACCATTCTAATCAAAGTTTATTTTAGTGGAACACATCAGCCATTTTAGTGTAATACAATTCATCCATTTTTTGCCTTGTTTCCCCCATCTTTGTAAATAGTGCATTTTGTTTATTTACGGTTTATTTTATGTGTCACGAGTGTTCAATCCTAAATCTCACTCTGGTAGCAGAGTTTAGTTTGTTTGCTTGTCAGTCTGATTCAAAATGATTCAATATCTGGATTTGCTTAGAGCAATTTAGTATAAGCTGCCTTGCAGCTCTAGAAGGCCTTCGCCTGCCATATAGTTAAGGAAGATAACTTTTGTATAGGTAAATGTTAGCTAGGCTCTAAGTAATTGCTAGAGAAGTGGTGGAAGTAATAGGGCTCTAGTACATAGAGTTACCACTATTGATGCCACAAAGCAAGAAAGTTGAGCAGTATAAAAGCTGTGCTGCCGTTGATGTAGCCCCATTTCGGATTACAACTAAAGGCTGGTTCGCGCTATATCCCCGTATGTCGGTGTTTTCTTTTGGCATTCATCGTCGACTACTTGAACTGGGGCAAATAACATCTACGAAGCAACGCGAATGTGCAGGACAGTTTGCAGCTGACAAATTTTCTCGCTATTTTGCCAAGCAATGACAACAGCCTGTATAATTTGAGCCATTTCAGTGATAGTAATTGGCGGTTTTGGATAGCATGATTTACTTGTTTCCGTTTATGATGGTCGCCGCGGGTCTAGCATTAGACTCAAGCACGCAAAAACAAAAAAGTTTCTTTGGAAAAATTACTATGAAAAATTAGAACACTACGTCACGAAGTATTTGCTGATGCAAATGCATAAGGGTTTGTGATAGTGTGATCACTGTTATCATCGCCGATCACCAAAGTATTATGGCATCAATGCTGAGATACAGCGATATAATGTGAACCAGCTAAATCATAATGCTGCAGCTGCCCTTTGGTCAGCGCAGAAGGTTGTAGGAAGTGAAAAGAGTTTCCTAGAAAGTGAACCAATTTTTGAAATGCATTCGTTTTTTTGTAGTAACGTCTGCTACCATTACAGTTTGTGAGAAATTTATCTTTGATACTAAAGCTATAAGCATTCAAAATGTGCTTGCGCTAGCACAGATACCATAATACATTAAACGCTCCTATAACGTATACCTCCTAAAACGTACATTCCAAATAGTGTAAAAAATTTATATGAAGTTTTTGCTTCCTACAACGTAAGAAATTCTACATAATGCAAAGTGTCAAGTCGAGCAAGTTTTTAAATTCAATTTGAATGCTAGTTTATTTTGCAGCTGTTAGATTAGGCAATTAACATGTATTTTACTGTTTTTATAACATAAATTCTCTAACATAAACGTTCCTGGAACGGATTATTTACATTGTAGGAGCGTCTAAGGTAGTTCAGTCATTACAGGTTGGATGGTATCATCATTTTGCATGTGTATAATTGACAGGCTCAGCAGTGCTTGGTACAAGGTTTATAAATCAAGGCAGCAGCAATGACCTTGGATTTGCCAGCAACCAGTTTCCATGGATAACTATGCCATATGTGACACTTGTGCTAGACACCAGTGCAAAGAGAAGGAAGCGGGCTGTCAGTGCAGCTGGAATACCAACAACTACAATCAAAAGCGATATACGAAATAGAAGTGGGAGTAAGTAAATAACTAGTTTTCATAGAAAGTGTAAAGCTATGTTCATACCAGCTGATTTGCAAACCAAGCTTTTGTGGCTGATTTCTGAACAATGCAACTTTATGAGAGTTATGGCCTCAGTTTTTCCCATTCACACTAGAACAAGTTTGGACCGAGAGTGCTATTTTGCCATTTTTATTTGCAGGGTCAGATAAATTTAGCTGATATATTTTTAGGGAGTCCAGACCTACATTTTGTCAACTGTTTCTGACACAATTTATCATTGATGTTTTTAGGAAGTTTACCAATTATTTTGTGCTGCCCAGTTCATCGCTAATAATGGGGAAGACGATCAGATAGCTATAGGAAGAAGGTTTTTGGTAATAGCGTCTGTTTAAATTATTGTAGCAAAATCATTAAAGAAAATGCTTTAATTATTATGCCGTCGCTATAATAATCTAAAACAATAATTTTTTTGGTATCATGTTTTGTGAGTAACAATCATGTTGACATCACTTTGAAAGGTGCTCATTAAAATGATTATTACTTGCAAATACATTATTATTACTCGTATTTGAAACCGACAAAATGCGCACAAAATTATAAACAAATACGATGATCACTCTAAATGACAATGTGATAACCGATCTGAAAAGTTATTTTCTTGGTTCCTCAAATTAAAAATTTGCCTAAAATCGCGCTAGTACTTTTATTGTGTGTCGCATGACGTGTATTATGACGTGAGCATACATTAATCGCGAACGCTGCTAAAACTGCGTTTGCTAATAATTTGTTCAAACAATTAAAAGCGTTTCGTCGATGATTTTGGTGTGCATGCACAGCTCTTGACAAGTCTTTAAATTTCAGCCAAATAATTTTGTGTTTTTCATTGATTTTGATCGAAACCAAGGAAAGAAATCTTCTTTTATCTTGCAGTTGCAATATGTAGGTCAGACGCTTTACACTATAATACCAGTGCAGTAGATGTACCTAAATGGTAAACTTCCGTTTACATAAATTCAACTTAACGTAAAAAATTATGAACAGGTTTTGCTTTGTATTACGTAAAAAGTTCCTGACTTAAGAAAATAGACAGATAGACAGACGCCGCTTTTACATTTGTTTTACTTTGTTTTAAACACGTAATATCTTGCTCTCTAAAAAAAGGTAAAAAGGTTGATTGAAGATGACATCGAATGTGTGCACTTCCTTTTACCATAATCATGAACTCTAAAACAAGTGAAAGGAAAAAAGAAAAAAGTTGGTGATACAAACCAATAATACCAGTTACTCTAAAGTCATTAAACTAAAAAATTAATTTAAATTTTGTTTCCTATTTAAAGGGCCAGATGGTGTTTGGGATAATCATGTAATGGATTGAGCAATTTATATATATTTTCTGGTTTGAATCCCTGTAAGGTAAGAGTTCTTAAAACAGATAATTTACGCTGTCGGATCATCTACTGCAATCTCAATCAGTTTATTGTTTGAAAGTTGCGTGCCCCTGTCTGCATTCTGCAGTCTATTCACATAAAACCTTTGTATTATCAAGTGATTATTACATAGTACATACTGTTGTACCAAAAAGACTTTTATCTATTATCTATATGCGGTTCCAAATTATTCCTTCTAATTAGTGATACAGGACTAACTTCTTATAAATTCTAATACGTATTTATATTAATCTATAAATATCTGTAAAGAGAATAATTGATGTATGGCTAAAGGTTTGCGAATGTTGTGCGGCTTATGTTATATTCTGCTCAAGCGATGTAGGTATCAGGTTACCTTGACCTTAGTGGTTTCTAAAGAGTCAAATATTTTGTAATATCATACCAGGATATATTACAGTTACCTAATACATGTAATACTTTACTATAAAATGTAATAGAATCTGCAATCAATGCATATATGACTGCCTCAAAATGATTTCCTCCTATTTTATATTCAGAGTTCTGCTAGGGAGTTTCTGGGCATGTAATTACCTTGAGGAGTAATATATAAAGGAGTGCCAAGGATTTGAGAATGTTCCTGTTTTAATTCGTGGTTTTCTACATGTATATGTCAAAAGGTTTCTATTCCTAAGAAGTGATATTAAGCAATGACCTGTAGAAAACCTTTGACTTGCTTTTGCATTCAGGCGATTGCCTTCTGCTTTGGGGCAGCAGCGACTTTCGTATTTATACGGAATAGATGTTTGTCTTGGTATGGAGTGCCATTTGTAAAATTTTGTGATATCCACAATATAAAAACTTTTTTAGTATATAAGTCCACATGTTTAATATGTGAAAATTCATGTTTAGTATGCTAACTTACATATTTAGTATGTCAACTTACATGTTTAGTATGGGAAAATTCGTGTTTAGTATGTCAGTTCACATGTTTTATATGGCAAGATTCATGTTTAGTATGCTAATTTTCATGTTTAGTATGTGAAGATTGGTGTTTAGTATGTCGAAATTCATGTTTGGTATGCTAACTTTAATGTTTTGTATTGCGAAATGCGCATGTTCGCTATTCCGCTGCGATCCTGTTTGATATGCCAATACGCATGTTTGTTATTCAACTTTTATTTTATATGCGATCTCCTTTTTATTACATTTCGAAGAAATGGTCCTAAGTCAATCGCGCCCTGTTTTACACGTAGCCCGCGGCCCATCGATAAATAGTTGGCAAACGTGGAGAATTTCGATCAATAACCCTGGGGAGCGAAGACACTTTAGCGAGATTTCCTCACTTGCGTACATCCGAAGCTAGCTTTGCCACACTCGTTTAATAGAAAATTCTTTCAAATTCAAAAGTTGCTTGACTTTGAAAAAATGTAAGAGTCAAGATTCTATTAAGACTCAACTTTCTATATATGTGATTTTTTATCACAGCAAGTGAGTATTGTAGGTTACTGTTCTGTTTTGTAGTAACAACGACGTAGAGTTCTTCAACGACCTTTTTTTATAATATATTGAGGAAGTTAGTTATTAGATGTTATTAAAAGTTAGATAGTTATTGAGGAATTCTCCAAGTTTGCCAACTATTTATCGATGGGCCACGGGCTACGTGTAAAACAGGGCGCGATTGACTTAGGAGCATTTCTTCGAAATGTAATAAAAAGGAGATCGCATATAAAATAAAAGTTGAGTAACAAACATGCGTATTGGCATATCAAACAGGATCGCAGCGGAATAGCGAGCATGCGCATTTCGCAATACAAAACATTAAAGTTAGCATACCAAACATGAATTTCGACATACTAAACACCAATCTTCACATACTAAACATGAAAATTAGCATACTAAACATGAATCTTGCCATATAAAACATGTGAACTGACATACTAAACACGAATTTTCACATACTAAACATGTAAGTTGGCATACTAAATATGTAAGTTAGCATACTAAACATGAATCTTCACATATTAAACATGTAAACTTATATACTAAAAAAGTTTTTATATTGTGGATATCACAAAATTTTACAAATGGCACTCCATAGTCTTGGTGCATGTGTTTCTTCTGACTTTGGTTGGCTGCAAAATTTCAGCTGAAATTGCTCAGCATAAGTCAAACCGTTGATGGTCTCTCTATACAGAACATTTTATCAAAGCCAATATCGCAAGAAAAGTAGTACAAGAGTTTCTCAGCATTGCAAGGAATAATAATCGCTCTACCCAGAAACAAGACTAGTGTAATTCATGCACTGCAGCCTTCTTTAGTTTGTGCTTTCCTTCTATCCTGGTGGTCAATGTATGCCATGTTCTGTCAGGCTTTGCTCATATTGGGTATCTACTAGCTGTCAGGGTTTGTCTATGTTGCAATTGAAGCATCTGTTCCATTTCTCCTTTTCTCTTGCAATAGAGCAGTTTTCTGATCTCTGGTAGGGTCACCATTTGTACATTTAATTTGTTTAAGAGTCAACAGAGCCTCTTACCATTGCCAAATTGTAATACTACCTGACTAAATTGTGCTTGGCGTTTTTAGAAATGGAGAGAATCTAATTTGCTTTCTCCATTCACACTACTCAATTATGAGTCACAATGATGTACATATGCTTTACTTGAAATTTATATCTGAAAGCTAAACCTGGGAGTTACAGACAACACCTGCGTATTCACTAACATTACATCTGCCACCACTCTGGCCAAGAGTCTTAGCATTGAGAGGCCCTCCAACAGCCCATTTTGAAACATTTCTTCCATAAGAGATTAACAAGCACTCTGCTCCCTTCAGCCTTTATAGTGCAACCCCTTCAGTATAAGCAATCCACTTCATCAGTATTTGTAGCTATAATACTACTCAGCTTTTAACTCGTATGCTTTTAGCAGTCGTAATGCACGTATCAAATTAGCATCTTCCTATGCAGTTTGGTACTATTGCAGGAAGAGGACATTTCTGTGTGCGTAATGACCTTCTAAACTTGCATGTTTCTTTGAATACAAGAAGATCTCGAGGTCCTCTAGTAAGCGTACACGGAGCTCCCCTTGACGATAGTTCCAGTAAGTCTGAAATGTTTTTCATCAGTAAGTCATCAATCTTTTGCTCAAGTAATGTCGGTTAAGTAACAATCTTTAATAGCATAATTTAAGTGTTTGCCTATCAGTAACAGTTGGTTTAAAATTGTTGCACTGAAACATAATGACACAACATTAAATACTGGATGTTTAACATAAAGCCTCTATTAGAGCACCACCTCTATTTGAACGCCACCTCTATTTGAACACCACGTTGACAATCTTTGATTTTTATGAACCCATAATAATAATAATATCAAGGAATCAGTAAAAAAGTGTTCATAAAATCGTATTAAGAATGAATTGTTTAAATCAATAACAATCAATTCTCTCGTTGTCACACTCCAATGCTTTTAGCTTGTTTTTTGCTAAAACTTTCACAGCAACACCATAGAAATAATTAATAACTGTTTCAAGCCAATAGAAGTTCCTTGTTTATTTTGAAAGGTACCTCTTGATACTCCGAAGTACTTGTGTGTAAAAATGATTTAAATTTGCGTTGGCACAATTGTTACGATTTAGCAAAACCTTTGTATAAAGGTTTTGCTTTTCGAAAAAATTGTTTGGACGCTAATATCGACTAGTTATGGAGTGCAGAAAAAGATTTAAGGTCAAAAAACATTGTGAAAGGTATTAAACAACCAGAAAATGTTTGTTCCATCGACAGTAGCAATCAGAACGCAGCTATTCGAGCAAACGATGCAAATATTTTAGTTTTAAAGACATTAATTTTTGTTTCTACTTATAATATAGGTATGGTTCATTTATGTCACTTGTTCATGAATATGTATTTGTAGTATTTGATAGATTATAATTATATAACTTATAAATTTGCAGATTTATAGCATATTATTTACTAGTATCATTGTGGCAATTTGATTTTACAATTGATCGACGCTCATAACTCTTCTTCTATTTCACATAAAAAGCTAGTTTTGGCTGCAAACTGTAGCAAACATACGTATCAATGAATGCAAGGAGCTTTTATGCATCATTGGTAAATATAGGTATAAAATAAAAATATGCTTTTAAATTTAGAACGAAATAAAAATTGAAAGCTCGAACAAATTACAAAGCAGGACAGTGGCTTAATTGCAATTCATTATGGTTAATGGCTTAATAATTGTTAATTGCAAGAAATAGATATCAAATGGTAGAGATATTTTTCAGCTTCTCAATGCATATTGATTAAGAGATATTTGACAATTTGTAGGTAAGTTAGCAGATTTATTGCAGCCAAAAGGTTCAATATCGCTCTACCAGAAAAAGAGAAAAATTTAATATAGGTGACATTTGCTTTGCCTGTAAAATAGCTAAATTTATTTTCTGAAATTCATTTAAAAAATACAAT
The DNA here is from genome assembly GCF_963576615.1 of Watersipora subatra. Lineage (NCBI taxonomy): Eukaryota > Metazoa > Bryozoa > Gymnolaemata > Cheilostomatida > Watersiporidae > Watersipora > Watersipora subatra. The sequence continues at coordinate 39,224,084 of NC_088718.1, read as the reverse complement.
GCCACCTCCAATTGACTGCCACTATAGAAAAAGGGTTGAAAAATAAAGCGCCACGACATTCAATTAGATGTATTACGATATACTGATATATTGATAGCTGACCAGTTTAATTATTCAAACTTGATCAATTGTGTTTTGTCTGATAACAATTTTCCATCATTTTATGCAAAACTGCAACAATCTAGTTTGGAATAAATTTTGTCCATTATAATGCAGAAAAAGATTCAGCTCACTTACATTTATACTTGAACAGCTCGCAATCGATGCGTTCACAAGAGGGCCCCATTGGCATTAGCTGCAACAGACTCAGGATTCCTCGTTATGGAGAGATTCAGGAATCGCTCGAGTGAGTGTTCATTATTTGTATCTATTTTCAGATGTTTAAACGCTTTACTTCATGCAGTATATAAAAATACTGTTATGTGACTGTCCCAATGGTACTGATGGTATATAGAGATACTGTTATGTGACTGTCCCAATGGTACTGACGGTATATAGAGATACTGTTGTGTGACTGTCCCAATGGTACTGACGGTATATAAAAATACTGTTATGTGACAGTCCCAATGGTACTGACGGTATATAGAGATACTGTTGTGTAACTGTCCCGTGATACTAATGGTATGTAAAGATACTGTGGTTTGACTGTTCCATGAAATTGATGGTATGTAAAGATGCTTGGCTGTGACTGTCCTATGGTATTGATGGTGTGTAAAGATACTGTGGTATGACTACCATGATACTTACGATATGTATTAAATACTGTGGTGTGACTACCATGATACTTACGATATGATGTGCTGTGACTATCACATGGTATTGACGGTGTGTAAAAATACTGTGATGTGACTGTCCCATGGTACTGGCGCTATGTAAAAACACTTTGGTGTAATTTTCCCATGGTACTGAGGCTATGTAAAGATACTGCGGTGTGATTGTTCCATAATACTCCAAATATAATGCTCCCCAAATGTTAATTTCGAAATTTACATTGAAAAATGTAGCAATATATTGGCAATTACGGTAAAGGGCGAGGCTAGTCAGAGAAACTATGTTTTGGGTAGGTTTGAAAACTTTTTTGTAATATTTATTTGAAGTCCAAATTACGATTTCAATATGTTTCAGATAAAGTGCTAAACTCTAAATATAATAAATAACACCTAGTTGGCTATGAATCTTAGTCATACAAAAATTCTGACATTTTACAGGTGATGATGAGACTTTTAGATTAATCTAGGATAAACATAGGAGTGAAAAACAGTCAACTCAACTTTGACAATATTTGCAATTTGCTATATCTCAATGAAAGTTGTATAACAATTGATATTTTGTACCTGATGGGTTTTAATTAGCATTGATTCAAAAGGAAGCAACTCACTAGGCTCACTTGAAATGCTTCATCTCTTTTGGGGTTTGCCTGTATGACAGATGTCTGACAGGTGTCTGACAGGTGTATGACAGATGTCTGACAGGTGTGTGACAGGTGTCTGACAGGTGTCTGACAGGTGTGATTTATGGCGTGAATCATGTACCAGCTTTATACAGAATTCAAAAGAACTGGCGTTACCTAGCTTACCTGTGGTTGAGGTTTTAGTTAGAGAAATATTACACAGCCTGAATCATTTTTATGTATTTTACCTAAATTTTATCTACTCCAGTTACTCAGCGATGACATACTGCTCAAGCCATTCTGTATGCTAGTGTCAACCTTCCCTCTGAAGGTGAAAATATGTCATCTTTGCCATTTCTAGGTCCCGATTGATGTGCGATAATGTGGAAAAAATAATTAATAATAATTTGACTGTAACAGTTTTTATGCTAAGCTGCTTAAATAAGTGTTATTTTAAAGCAACTCAGTCGCTATTTTTGCTCTAGTTTAGATTTTATTCCACAGTGTGAGAGTGGCAAAGGCTAATATAAAGCTTTTCTTCGTACCAGCAAATCCTCTTTTTATACCAATATATGTATGACAGTATTTAAGCCATAGTAACTCACTAGAGAACTTGCACAAAATTCTTGTGTGTTTTAATCTCAATCTCATACCACTGTTGTGTCCACATCTCCTCTGCTTTAGTTTCATAAGAAGAGCAATGAATTTTATGGCATTTCCTAGTACCAGGAAGAGGTATGGCATATGCAGACGGAAAAATTTCATTAATAAAGCTTATCTTAATCATGTTTACGAACATGAACAAGAGTATGCAGATATTTCCATATATTTGTTATATTAAGAGCTCTGATCTTAAGGTTAGTGAACGCAATCAGTGCTACAAGGAAATACGTTAGACCAATCAGAAAGCTTATCCTGTTGATGTTGCAGTTTATTGGTAGAATATTTTATCTTCGTAACAATAGACTCAGTAAGCCAACTCGCATATCTACAAACTGTTTGCGTGTCATTAAAATAATTTTACTTCTATACCAAATAATCCCTTATCACCAGTTATAATACCCCAATACCTGTTATTTTTAACTTTCTGTTCCACATGTTGCAGACGCATGTAAATAATGAGCACGTTAGAAAGTTGTGAAGTCTATATCATCAAGTCTGCTTCGATTATCACTCTTTACCTGAACAAAAACTTAAAAATTAGTTTCGATAGGAGCACGACCTGTTAACTCTCTACCAAGTTAATATCTTTACCAGGACATAATTACATATTTGGTAAAACCGAATATTTGATAAGGCCATGTATAAACTGTCATAAATTCCAAACTACGTGATCTATAAAAAGTATTTTGATACCAAATTAATCAGTATAAGATTTTACACCAGCTGATGCCATAAAAAATTCAAAAAATGTTTTGCAGAATGAGTTCAAACACTTTTTTGGTCATTTTCACTACGACCGTGTTCGAGTTGGATGATTTAGCAATTTTATTACAACTTACAACATTATTATTACGGAAAAAAATTAAATAATCTCTCCCAGTAGTATTATTGTACAATAAAAATTACCTAGTCTATAGATCTAAAATCAGTGAAACCTTTGTAGCTGTAATGCGTCTGACACGACTGACCATTGCTACAAAGAAATTGCAATAAAATTACAGTTTTTGTAAAGCCAAATTACACTCAGTGTGGATTGTAAACATACTTTCTATTAGCTTAATGTATGGAGACAATTGCTTTCTTTTGTTTAAGTACAGATATGATAGGCTAATTAATTAACTACTCACTAATCAGAAATGCGTTGTACGATGCTTTCTAAAGCCACACCATGCAGCTCATGGCCATCGACAAACGCTTTGTTGGGCTGTACTATGCGGCTCTTGGTAATGAAAGAGTAAATTATAACAAAAACTTCAGAAGCTAATCCTATTGCCTCGTAGCTCTATAAATGTGTAACTAACAAATTACCTGAGATGCAGAGGTTGGTTAACTCTTAATCTTTTTCCGGTAGTTTTGAGTCAGACTTTCACTAACAATAAGTCTTCAGAGTAATCAGTCAATATTACTAAATTATTTTGCAGATTGCTACCAGATAGCTTAGAAAAAAGTTTTTATAAGTTCTAAAGAGAAGATGCGGATAGAAAAGCTTAGCTGCATTTTGTCATAGAGAGGGATTGTCTAAAATTTTTAACTTTGTCAAACATTGGTATGGCAACTACCACAAGTGGCATCACTTCGCGCTTGTTAAGACAGGTTGGAGTTATCCCACCTTTGTAGTACAAGGAGGCAATTACTAGTTAGGAGAAGTCACAGTGCTGGCCTTTCAAAAGATGGACAACAGCTAAAAACCAGCAGACTAAGTATTATTCAAAATTTCTGCAGAATCAGAAAAGATGAAGGCCTAGGCTGAACTGCTTTAGTATTTGGTGCCACGTAATGTAAATGTTTACGTGCATAGGCACCTTTAAAAAGGTGCGCAGATGCGTCAAATAATTTTTCTATTAGGCAAACATGTGTACGTCTTTAATAGTGTCCTGCTGTGCAAAACTGATAAATAGCCATCTGGGTTTGCAGTGTACACCTGGTATTGTACGGTACATTTAGGTTTGCACTGTACATCTGGCTTATCCAATTTTGCTATATTGTGAAAGATAAGGTCTCTGTTATTTTAACTTAATTTTATTATTGCGTACTTTTTGTTGTCAACACACTAGGCGCTCCTACAACATAAATAATCCATTCCAGAAACGTTTATTTTATAAGGATTTTGCGTTATACCAACAGTAAAATACATGTAAATTGCTTAATCCGTTCCAAGATCTTTCCAAACTCACCCATTTGGCCATAACAAAGGAAAAAACTAGACTTAACTTTTCAATTTGTTGGCTGCATCGTAACTACAGTATTATTGGTTTGCAATGACAACTTTTCTTTTCCTGATCAATTTTACTGGTTTTACAGACCATGGCTACAGTAATTTTACAATAAGTTGATGGGAAGCGCAGATTTTTGGTGTTCGTTTACATTTGTTGGTTTTTTCTAAACAGCAAAGTCCATTCTGCAAAGTAAAACTACTAACAAATATTTTGTATGTCTACAATAAAGCAAAAAAAAATTTTTATTACTAAAAGAGCAGTTTTACCTGTTCGTCATTTAGCTGTACTTGGGGGTCAAGGTTAGGATAAAAGAAAACTTTAGACAATACTGCAAATCCTGACATTCAGTTGGATTGGTAGACCGACGCTGTCACACCTGCATCAAATGATTGCTTTTAGGTATTTATGTACATTTGCACAGCTACCCTATTGTCTGTTTTGTGGACACATCTGACGATCTATCATGATGAACTAGAATGTTGTAGAAGTTGTATATATAATAGATACCATGCTATAATACACGCGTCATTCTTTCTCGCAAGTGCGGCAAAATCAGTTACCATTCAAATAAAATTTGAGAACTCACCCGACTTGACACTACATTGTATGTAATTGTTTACATAGTCCGAAGCAAAAATTTCACATAAATTCATTACAATATCTGGGATTTTTGTTATAGGAGCGTCTACTGTACTAAATCGTATCTAGTATACTAATAGGCAGTAGGTCAAGCAATTTAGTTAAAGGTCATAATATAGGAACTGCCATCTATCATAACAAAGAAGATTTTCACATTCAATTTTTAAGATAAGTGTAAGAAACAGTGACACTTAGAATAATCATGTGCAATATTTTACTTATACTAATCATTCTACGTTTTGTGTAGGTCTCAGATTTGAAGTGCTACTATATAGACTGTACAAAGGAGTCAGGAGAAATGGCCGCTTTATTATTGGAAAAGCTGTTGTTTTACGGAGAGAAGGCGAACAGGTAACTCTAATAGCTCTAAGCCTTGCATTAATAAATTATCAACTTGGCATATAGTCTCAGAGAAGGTACATGTATGTTATAAAGGTTTTTTGCGGATGATTTTATTTCTAAAAATATTTTCTCGAATAAAACGACACAGTTAGGTGCAAGCGTTAAGGTAGTTTGTTTTTAAATGCAATTATGCATTTAATTTATTTACACTGACATATGGAGAGCACAACTCCCACATGTCAATCTAAACTATTCGCTTCATAAGTGAAAATGAGGTTATTGCTAACTTTGATCTCAGTAGTTGGTCTAGCTACGAATTGTCTCCTAATGTTAATGCTAAAAGCTAATACACATTGTATCGCACTATGTTGGGTTTGTCCTTCCGGCTATTATTGGTAAACTAAGTGCGTTGTAGACTATTGGCATCATCAAGGCAACACAGATGTATTGGCAAACAATGCAGCTCTCAAACGTTCTTCATATTTTGCAGTTCATCTGCGACAGCCTGTGCAATGTGTACCCTTTCGGAAATGGTTGTTGGCTGTCGCAGATAGCTTGATTTATATTTCCCTTCATGATAGTTGCTGTGGGACCGGCATGTCGTCATTTTAGCGATTGCATTGCATAGTGAAAATGATATGCTGCAGGCTATTTGCTGATGTAAACGTAGATGTGTTAGTGATTGTGTGAGCTGTGTTATCACAGATGATCACAGATGAATTGTGGGATTGCTGTCGATATACTGTGATATAAGGTGTACCAGCCTTTGGTAGTAGTCATGTAGCAGTTGTACTAGAACTATTTCCAAAATTTCATAATTTATAAACACTAAAATATCGCGGGTCACAATTTATTTAGTGGAAGTTTTGTCACTACGGATGTGTTAGGGTGAATCTTACTAAAATTCCACAAAAGTATAACAACTAATGGTGCAGAAAGTGTTGTATGTGATGTTTGACATGTGCAGACAGTTGTCATCTTTTTTTTGTCAAAGTAACATTTCTGATATATAGAGATACATAGCCCTAGACCTCACCAGGGATTTAGTGATACGCATTCCTTCAGCTCATCGACAAAAGAGGCAAGCATCTTTCAGATATAGCAGAGTTGGTCTGAGGGTAAGTACAGATAAACAATGCTTGGACTTTAGTGTTGAATGGTCATGTATACCAGCGGAGTCTGTTGTTTTGTATTACCTGTATATCCTAGACTAGCTGTGCAACCGGGCATTGCCCAAGTATTAAAATTCAGCTTATAAACAATGAGAAGTAATGAGAGTTGTCTACCAATTGCTATTAGCCTGGCAGATTGCCAAATGAAACTTTTAGTGAGCAAACTAATGACAATCACTTACTTATGCAATTACCCTGTGTGGTATGCAAAGCTGTTGGCTATGTGCTCTCATATAGCTACTTATATTGGCAAGCTATCAGCTCATTCACTGTGGCCTATTGGGTATATTATATCATAGACTACCTGTGCTACCTGGCATTGCCTGGGTAATAAAAATCAGCTTTTAAACAATGAAAAGTAATGAAAATTGCCTTCCCCACTTGCTATTAACCTGGTACATTGCCAATGAAAGATTTTATTACGCTTAATAATGAGAGCCAACAGCTTTTTGTGACGTTATGCTATGACCCTGTGTTATACGCAAAACCGTTGGGTATTTGCTCCCATATAGCGACATATATCAGCTGGCTAAATCGATCTCTGTGGCCTAAATGGTATGGCGCCGGACTTGCAAACGAGAGGGTCTGAGATCAAATCTTCTTCAATGCTAATTCTTCATTCTAAGATTTTAAGATCTATAGCCGGAATGCATACAGACAGACATACTTTGAGAAATATATATATAGATATTAGAAATATCGATTGAGTGATTTATAAAATTCTAATCATTTCTGTATCTCCTGAGGCTTGTTTAAAAAAAACCATTAAAGAAAATGAAAGGATAATTATAATGCTTAATTGTAATTTATTATTTAACTCCATATTCAGCTCATTTTGATTGATTTGTAATTAAGATTGCAATCACTTTTCATTGCATATTGCATATTTTTTATCACAAAATTACTTCAAAATTAAAAATCTTTACATATTTCCCAAAAAGAATGATCACAATAAAAAGCAACATGATAATAATAAATGAGCAGAACTTTTATTTTTAGTAATGCATAATATAAGATAATTTTATCTGACAAATTTACTATAAAATAGAGGGAAAGAAATAGCTTACATTATACGAACCTAAGATAGTTTGAGCAATGTTCACTGGCTATGGACCAAATTAAAAAGTGACTGACCTCGTTGAATGGTCATACTTATCAGAGGTCCCGTGTGGCTGCGATTTTCTGTTCGTTTTTGAGCTTTTAAGAGCTTGTAATCACATTTCCACATATTTGACACCTACAACACAACAGAGTAAGACATGGTGAATCTTTTGATACCAAATAACTGTAATGTGAATTTTATTGCAAGTCAACCTTTAACAAAATCACAACTGCTTTGAGTAGGTGAATTTTTGCTGCCAAGGGCAAAACCATATGGCTTCTCTCACAAACCTTTTGTATGCCTTTACAAACCATCTTTTAAGCAAAATGAAGACCCGTTGCTCTCTTGATATTGTGGATGCGTAGGGGTGTTGAATATGACAAGGCAATTTAGTGTCATTGCTACTTACTGTAGCTATTCCTACAATATAATAAATGGGGTTCTAAGACCTATCATCTGTATTTGTGGTAGTGACATACAGGTTAGGAAATCAATTATGTTACAAGAGTGGTCAAATAAACAGTTTCTATTATGAACAAGCATTTTCAATTCCCAGTTCTTTTCTGTAGAGTTTCTCTAGTATTCAAAAACCATTTTAAGTGTTATTTAACTACTAATGTACAAGGCAATATCAATGGGTATAAACAACAAACAATATCATGAACTTGCAAATCATGTACTTAAGAGAAACAGAAAGAGATAGTCGTTGTAAAATGCCTTCTGGTTATATAACCTGTTTAAAATTTAGTATAACCTGGTTCACGCTGAATGTTCATCAAAGACAGAAAATGGAAACTTTGTATAATCGTAGCTTTAATTATAACTAACAAAACAATTTTTTTTCATTCCTGTTTGCCCAAATAGATTCAGGGGTAGTTTGGCATGTACAATAACGTTGAAATGAGTCGCAACCAATCATGACAAAACAAGAATGTGTTGTAAAACCTCTAATTGAACACCATGGCGCTCTATTTTTCAACCTGTTCACTATAGTGGTGGTCAATTGGAAACAAATTATGAACAAGTGACATAAACAAACCATACTTTTATTAGATGCAGAAACAAAAGTTAATGTTTTTAAAACAAAAATATTTCCATTGTTTGCTTGAATAGCTGCGTTCTGATTGTTGCTTTAGAGTTTAGACGGAACAACCATCTTCTAGTTGTCCACTACCAACTTTCCATAATATCTTCTGGCCTCAACTCTTCTTCTGCACTGCTGAACTAGTCAATATTAGTGTCCAAACAATTTTTTTTGTACTGATGATTGGCTAAAAAAGAGATCTTATATTTATCGCTCCTGTACTCTGTTCACTATATACGTTCACTGTCTACATTCACGAATGTGACCGTAGACAGTGAATGTATATACTTTATTTATGTGTCACGAATAAAGCATCCGCTCAAATCTAAGTCTTTTAAAGACGGCCTCATTCAAACCCAAATATCTCTGGACAGGATTAGTCTACAAAGACAAAAATGACATAAAATTGTAGCCAATGTTTTAGCATTTTATTGATCTTAATTTCATTAAATCGACCTTTTTGACGCAATCACATTTTCACTGGAAGCTGGTTAAATTATTTCAATAAGCAGACATGACTGAGTATAACATACTTAGAATAATACATAAGTAATTGAAGTATAGTATACTTTAATAATTATATTTTATAACCTTCAGCTTTATAGAGACAGGGCTTTGAACAGGAGTTCAATTCTTCATGCTGCTGATGTACGTGATCAGAATGTAGTTGATGAAAGGTTCTTTGAAGTTCTTGATCAGCCAGATGGGTCTGTTAGGCTGGTCTCTGCTCTACATCCAGGTATTTCATAGATATGTTTGTAGTAGCGATATTAGTCTTTCTACTTTCAGATACATGAAGTTAATATAGATCTTACAATCTTACAAAGGCTTTTTATATGGCCCTTCTTAAAGTACATAGTAGCTGATAAGTACAGTACTGGACAACTTGAAAGCTATATTTTATGGTCATATAAATATTCGATCTTTTATAGTTTACATGCTTCCAAGTTATATTATTCTACAGTTATACACACAGTCATATTAAACACACCCGCACACACTTTTAGGCAAACTTTCACACATTTTTGCGTACACTTGTACACATACCAATGCACATTTGCGTACAATGTGTTCATTTAAAAGATTTACAATCAGTAACTTTTTGCTGTCACATAGATTTTACAAGCATAACAAAATATTTTTCTCATAATTCGATTTCAGTTCTGTTCCCGTTAGTTTTTGTACTTTGTCTCTGTAACATTTGTACTATTAGTCTTTCTACTTTGTATTTGTACACTTTGTACTATTAGTATTTGTACTTTGTCTTTGTACCTTTTGTACTACTAATCTTAGTACTTTGTCATTGTACCCTCTGTACTATTAGTCTTTCTACTTTGTCTTTGTACCCTTTGTACTATTAGCCTTTGTACTTTGTTTTTGTACCCTTTTTACTATTAGTCTTTTGCTAAGCACAATTTTATGCATAAATATTGATATTTTGTACTGTTCAAAACATAAAAAGTTTTTGTAACTATTCCACAATATTTAATATAATTGGGTTTGTGCAATGTTGCCCATATCCCGTTACATTTTAGGATCTGTAACTAAGAAATAATCGTTGCTATTTTTAGCCCTAGGACTCTTATATTTCAGATCGCTACTTGGCTGTCTACAAAGATGGCAGTGAATACCAGCTGGTAGTCGCTGAACTCTCAAACCTGGATAGAAATGTAGTTGATTATAACTTTGAGATGACAATTCCTGGTTTGTATCTGAAAGTTGTTTGAATCACAGGATTGCTATTTTAAAGTTTAGAAGCTCTTTTATTTTTTTTAGATTATATTCTCTAGAGTTTTTGTTTTCTGTGCACCTTTGCTTTTTTGACTGAGCTTGTCTATCTAGGCAAGCCATCAGGGTCAAAAGCTATTCATAACTAACTGCAAGGCCTAATCATGGGTTGTTGAAGGTAAAATTTTACAAGTATATCTTTTGTTAAACGTTACCTGTAGAGTGCAGTCAACAGCTGCCCTCAAGCAGCCCCGTGTACTTGTTGGTCCACTCTAGTTTTTCTACTATTCTTTTTGTTTTTGTTAGGCCTACTCTTTATGTGTAGTGCATCAATTAGCTAGCTTGGCTATATACTATGTTTCCATGACTCACATAGTTCTCATGATTTGCATTTGAAACTGTGCGCAAGTTGAGTTACTTTGCAATCAAGCGTTTCTAGGAATACCTGCCGATGCGGATTTAACGCCAGCGCTTGACCCCATAGTTCAAGTAGTAGCCTAATTAATGACTCTCTATTATAGCTACTCAGTCTTGTCACGCTAAGCTTAGCAGCAATTGCCAGCAATCATTCGGAAAGTTTGGCATTGGAGACTGTGCAAATTGAAATAAAAATGACTGAAGTGTGGAAATGTTTCAAATGGAATAGCAGCGATATTTTAATGCGCATGATTAGCAAGTTCTGTTTCCATGATTTGCAAGCATGATGGATCGGATAAAGTTTTGTGGATCGCAAAACTTGCTTAGCTTCATGCCATTTCCATTACGCGAATAACTTGCAGATTGGCTCAAATTTGCGAATTATGTGCATCATGAAAAAACAATGAATTACCTGTCACTTTTTATAGTAAATGTGTTGCTTTTAACCCCATTTGCTCATATCAAAATAGTTTTAGATAGTGTTTGTACATGTTTTCATAAAAATGAAAAAAGGCTTTGTAAGCGACGAGTTAAATTCGTCTGAATTTTTCTTCATTCGTGCTATTCATTTATAGGTGCCATTTTCTAACAGTTGGCAGCATTTACTTCATGATCATTATCTAAAAAAAATCACGCTGTCCCGATTTCATTTTTGCGGTTTTCGGTATCATACCATAAACTTGTGTTGATGGTTTCGACTTCAATTTCACTAAATAGTAAAGTTGTTAATTGTAGGTAATTGGCATCGATATCATAACAAAGAATGTTTGCACAGTTTTGTACTTTCCTAGTGGCTGTTTACTATTCTTTACCAACTGAAGTTTAGTACAATCATAATTTTTCGAATGCTATTTGTCATGAAAATGTCTGTTCGGATCTTTCTAGAACTTACTCATTTTATTTGCTGTCATTTTAAATACTGTGCACATCATATCAACAAACAATTTCAGATGTAACACAAGAAGTAAGAAGACCTCCAAACCTTCCTGCATGCGCTATCACACCATTTGAGCTTTATAGAGTAAATGGTGAAATCTGCACTGAAGAAAGCATCCCAGTAACAACACTACCTCCGCCTACAAGAAGATCAACCAGACCTTCATCTAGAACCAGGCCTTCACGTACAACCAGGTCTCCACGTAGAACCAGGCCTCCGCATAGAACTAGGCCTCCACGTAGAACCAGGCCTCCACGTACAACCAGGTCTCCACGTAGAACTAGGCCTCCACGTACAACCAGGTCTCCTCGTACAACCAGGTCTCCACGTAGATCAACGAGACCTACACGTCAGCCACCCAGGGAAACAACGTCACGTACTACCAGGTCAGCAACTGCTTCCTTAACAACACTTACGCCATCATCCACCTCTTCAACAAGTACTATAGCCATAATGCCTACAAGAACACCAACAACAACACCAACAACAACAACAAGAACAACAACACGAACAACAACACGAACAACAACACGAACAACAACACGAACAACAACACGAACAACAACAACGACGACGACACCAACAACAACGACAACAATACCAAAAACGACACCAAGGACAACAGCAAATGCAACTACAAGAGTTGGTAGGATACCTTAGAGTCTTAGCTGCCTTAGAACTGCTGGGGGGGCTGTGCCTTAGAGCAAGGTCTAACCAAATCAAGAGGGAAACTTGTTTGTGCTCAGATAGGACACGCATTGCTGCAACCTGATCAAAAAATATTCCGGTATAATTCTCATTCAAGGATTTTGTCTTATCTATCAGAAATACAATTTGGGATTTGTCTGGTTACTTATTATGAAAAAAATGCTATAATTGTATTAATGCATTAGAAGACTCTCTGAGTATCACAGTATAAGAAGTATGTTTTGTGAAATTCAAATGATTAAAGTGAGGAGTTGTGACACATCACCTTGTGTAAGTTAAATAGCAGGCTTGAATCCAATGAATTAAAAAATGTCAACTGGCCCATAAATTGTCCATGACATGGTTGTAAGCTTTTTATAAACCCTATCCGAGAACTGAACATGCCCTCTTAAAATGTCAGTTTATGATGCTTTAAAAGCACATTATTTTATTATAGCATTTTGTATAAGCCAAGTATAAAATAATTCATACAATTATATTACACTATGAAGTCTAGTTACCGCTTGAAACTAGTTCATTACATACTTAATGTTTTTCAGAGTGTGCAATATTTGAAAGGAGGGAAGTAGATTGCAAAAAAACTGTTTGGTTTTTGATTTTATACCATTTAAGTAGCTTTCAATAAGTTTGATAAGCTATTATCATTTAAAAAAATACTTTTGATAAATATTCTGATGAGTCACAAGCTATGATGTATTTACGTTTGTAACTTGTCTGTGTAATTCATATCCTCAACCAATAGATAAGAAGTGGGTAATTCTTATTTGTTCTTTGCTTAGAAAATATTGAATCTAAACTATGGATGGTTTGTATTGATAGTGGGCACAACTCCAAGTACCCTTCATCTATAACTGTCTGTACAAGTGGTCTCTCATATCAATTGCTAATGTAATGCCAAGTTTTTTACTCGCTAAAAGGTAGAGCGTGAAGTAGATTTGTGATATAAATGTGTAGATTAAATTGTATTGATCTGCATAGCAGTATTCGGATCACTCTTTTTTATCAATTTATCTTTTATTAAGTGAATGATTGCTATAAAACCTTTTTGTTTTGACATTAAATACTTGGATTTATTTCCTTTTAGCTTAACTGTTACTTTATCATTCAGTTGTGGCAGGTACAAAGCACCATCAGTTGTTTACTGCTAGATTACACAGCTAACCAACTGACATGCATGGTAACTGACAAGAATATGAACAATGTCTTGTCATGCTTTTGGCAGGCCATTACACAAGCTACGCTACAAAAGTTAGTACATTCTTCATATGGTATTATGAAGCAAGGGATAACATGGCCTTAGCATATGACCTTTCATTTGAGTCTTCGACTTTTGCCGTCAATTTCTGGGTTTTTATACAAATACATTAACTACATAAACCAGTTAATGAACTACATCTACTAGCTGCATGAACTAGTTAATGTTGATTGATCTAGTGAACTCTAGCCTGTTGGGCTACTACTTTAAATTAATACAACAGCTTGTATGTTTGCTATGTGTCATGCTTGTCAGCCACAGATACGGTTTTAAAATAATATAATAAGCAGGATTTAAAACTCACAACATCCAGCTTAATAGTTCGACAATCTAGCACAAGCGTCATTGGTCCACCTTGCGGTGTTGCGGAATAATTGTGCATATACGTATTTTCTTCAATTCATTGATACGTCTGTTGATCACGTGTAATATGTTAAACTTCCAGGTTACTAGCGTGTGTGTTAGTTCACTGTGTGTCACACTCTTCAGTAATTAGATAGGAATAGTTTATGGTATCGCTGTTACAAAGGCTTTGTGTAGTTTTACCCAAATTCAATTAACCTGGTTAGCAAACAATGATCTCGCAATTTTATTGCTGTTAAAAAGTGTTTGAAAAATGTTCTCAGCTTGTTTTTTTAAACTCTTTTAGAATAAAAAACACATTGTGCATATATATCCTTAGTTGTTTACACTAATCATAAAGAAACGAAAAAGGCAGTAAAAAAAAAGCAGGCAGACAATGGCAAATAATGAGATGGTCAGAGTTCTGAGTGGATGAAAGGCAAACCCAACGTCACAGAAACAGAACAAATGTAAAGAATGAGAAATCACATGAGTGAAGTGGATAGAGTCGCATACGTTGATCGTAGGAGAGCACTAAGGCAGGCAGGAAGAATTTAAATGAATGAAGAAGGAAGGGAATTTCATAAAACACGACCAAAAGAACGGATGGGTGAAGTAGAAATGCAATGGATGAAGAAGAAAGACCCGTGAAACAAAGTATCAATCGAAGACGAGAGTTCAAAGGCATGACATGACTGGAGAAGAAGGAATGCACAATAAGACCTTATCTTTCTCAATTCATACTTGTAATGGTAAGGGACTAAATAGATTGTATTGAAAATATCTTGTCATACAATTTAACAGTGTAAAAGGCGTGAGGGAAAGGACACATGAGGAGAAGTAAACACGAGGGTAACTAAGCATAAACGTAAGTAAACATGGGAAAAAGTAAACGTGTGAAAAGATAATTATGAGAAGTAACACTGGGTAAAATAAGCATGTTGAAAAGTTAACACGGAAGTGACATAAAACTAACGAAAAATTAAAAATGAGGAAATGTCAACATGGGTTTCCCTCAACTGTTTTAAAAGTCAATTAAAGACAAGCATGAGCAGTTGATTGCCTGCGTTAAAGATTGGTAAGTAAGCAATGAATACAGAACCATTAAATTTTCACCTGCTAGCTAGTATTAATAACTAGAAATTCCTCTGTCATACAGCCCACGACCAAAGTGATAATGGAAAAAAGAAAGGGTACTTCTGGTTGTTGAAAAAGTAGTTGTCAGGAGGAATAGACAGAGTATAGTGTAAATGAGAGTTGTTCGAGATGATATTAAATAAATTTGAGAGAGCACGACTCCAAAAAGGTGCAACTTACAACTCATTTTGGAGGTAAAGTTGGGTTGAAACCAAGTATATGAGTAATTGGTTAATTGTTGATATTACAGTTGCATTTGGTAGTGTTATATAAATACATATATAAAGGTGAAAAAGTTCTATTTTAGAGGTATAAGTATAGAAAAAGTTAGGAATGTTGTGAATGGAAAGTATATAGGGAATGTAAAGTTGTATATAAAGTAATAAAAATGGAATAATGGTATATGATATAGAATAATGCTGTAAATAGATTTATATGTTGGCCCTATATAAGTACATGTAAAGTATTTTGTATATGAACTAATAACAAAGGAAATATATAATAATAGAAATATAGAAAAGGAGACATATAAAGTGTTTAAAAAAAGTTCATATAGAAAATAACAGAAATAGTTTTGTTAGATAAGTGCAATGTTCTGTTAAAGGTCGCGCAGTCTAGTCTCCTCTCTTTTACGTTGTAGGATTTGTTCATTGATCGCTAATCGAGTAGTGATGCGCTCCCTAGCGAAGTTGTTAACAAGTAAGTCATTAATGTTTCGAACTCGAGAGAGAGCAGCAAACGATATTCCAGCGGTAATTTCCGCCATAGAATGGTGAAATGTGCACATTTTTCTACTGTTGCACGGCTTTATGGGCGTTTTGTTGGCCAGTCTTAATTTTGATTAAAAAGGCCTGTCAGGTTTTAATGGCGACTTTAGGCTATATGAATCTTTCTAGTTATGTATCATCCGATCAGATGGGTAAGTTTTAGGATATTGTCGACAATTTTCAAAGACTTGGTAACATATTTAAATAGGTGGATAGGTATTTTGTATCATTATTATACTCAAAAGAAAAATGGTTAAATTTGTTGATGGGATTTCGGTACAAGGGTTTGGGTATGGCTGTCGGTGGATACTTTTTGGGAGTTGTGTGCACATATGCATTTATCATAAAGCTTCCAAACACTTGCTTCGCTGGTTTTTAGTCGTGGGAATACCCCTATAAAGTATGCCAAAAAAGTGATGTAAAAGTACTAGTTTTGGGTTAATACAATCCCATGATGTGTCTAGACATGCTAAGTTAAAGTCTATCGTATTTTGAAGTTTTCCACAATATTGGTCACTAGTTTTATCTCATCTAAAGATGTTATCTTATTGTTTTCTTTATTTGGCTAGTTTCTAGATTACGAGTTATTTCGGTCTTTTTTAATGGCATCTCTCGTTTGTCAGTCAATTATTCTTCGACTTTCTCTTAAGATGTCTAGCAGAGCAGTTGCTACCACTCCGGTATCCTCAACATATGGTAGATATGTATAGCAGAGCAGTTGCTACCACTCTGATATCCTCAACATATGGTAGATATGTATAGCAGAGCAGTTGCTACCACTCTGATCTCCTCAACATATGGTAGATATGTCTAGCAGAGCAGTTGCTACCACTCTGGTATTCTCAACGTATAGTAGATATGTCTAGCAGAGCAGTTGCTACTCCTCTGGTATCCTCAACATATGGTAGGTATGTCTATAGCAGAGCAGTTGCTACCACTCTGATATCCTCACCATATGGCAGATATGTCTAGCAGAGCAGTTGCTACCACTCTGATATCCTCACCATGTGGTAGATATGTCTAGCAGAGCAGTTGCTACCACTCTGGTATTCTCAACGTATAGTAGATATGTCTAGCAGAGCAGTTGCTACTCCTCTGGTATCCTCAACATATGGTAGGTATGTCTATAGCAGAGCAGCCATTTCCATTCTGGTATTCTCAACATACAGTCACAGCTGGAAACATATTTATTTTCTAGAATGCTGGTGTTGCTGTTATACAAATAATGATTCATTAGCACTTTCCACACAATTTTATCTCATATTATTATCTTACATCATTTCTACATATTCATAAATTTTTATGGTATGTAATTTCACAAAGAACATTATTAATTTTATCACAATTAACAATCATTGTAATGTTTTATTTATATGTTATATGTATCTGTTTTATTTTCGTGATAAACCCCAAATGATATATCTTAGCGAGCAAAGAGCAGCTCTAATATATGGATTGTGCACAAGATACTTCCATTTTGGCG
The DNA here is from genome assembly GCF_963576615.1 of Watersipora subatra. Taxonomy (NCBI): domain Eukaryota; kingdom Metazoa; phylum Bryozoa; class Gymnolaemata; order Cheilostomatida; family Watersiporidae; genus Watersipora; species Watersipora subatra. The sequence goes on along the minus strand of NC_088718.1, from coordinate 39,206,702 downwards.
GTTTCTACTCCCTTCTTGTACCATATTGGTTGCAGAGAATGCATCCTAGAATTTGGGATACCCTGAATCTTTAAAAATACTCTTGTCAGGTCTGTAAGTATTTCTACTTGTTATATCATTTTCCTAACAAGGCCAACTAGCAGCAAAGATGTCTTGAGCTGCAAATTGAAGCAGAAAATTATTTGGTAAATATGAAGGTGAGAACAAAAAATATATTAATGTGACAACTAATATTATTTATGTACAAAAAATAGATGGGAGGTTTTTGTGATTTAGAACATTTCAAGGTAAGAAGCCATATTTTTGTGCATACGGTTAAAAGTGCATATAATAAGCTACAGGCCTTATTGTACACATTTATTCCTGTATCAATTTTTTCTTGTTGGCAGAATGTAAAAAAAAGATTATGACTATAAAAAAGGTTCAAGGTATGCTCTCCTTTGGCTACAAGTCACATAAGAAGGGCGTCTACTTCTTGGGGTGACCTCTTCAAGAACCACTTAAACACTCTGAGTGAGGCAAAGTGGCTGCCGGTAGGTCATACTGATGCCAAGTTCTCTGTTCAAACTGTGAATAACTGCCTATTTGGATCAACCTTACATCTGCGATACGTACCTTGGCAATCTCAAATGCACTCATCCCTCGACGTACGAGCCTAATGCGTTCCGGGGCGGAGCTTGTATGTCAATGAGCTCATATCTCAAAAACATTATTTCTACATTTAACATTTTTCTAGTATAGATTAACTACCAGTAAATTCAAATTAATCTGTTCTCATGCTATAAAACAACTACCTAAAAACAGAATATTACGGTGGCAAGATGTGTTTATAATTCTCATTAATTAGTACCTGCACTCACAAAAATAGAAAATACATATTTAGTGGTTACGAACTGCAATAAAACGCAACATTATTACATGTATGTACAATACTGTATGGAATGAGATGGTGTGAGACTTGACAGCAATGCATTTGGTACACTAGACGTTTTAAACTTGTACTAAACTTAATACTAGTTTTATCTGCGTTTTAATAATTTGTATTATCTGCTTTTTGGGTTGACAATTTTTGCCACTCTTTTATTATACCTTTTAGTCAGCCATTTTTAAGACTCTTTTTAAACAGATTTGACGAAAAAGACCGAGCGATGCTATTATCAAAAGCTAATTCTCGCATACTTGTCCATTTTGTGGCCGCATAGAAAACTGGCTCATATGCTCATATCTCAAAGTTTTCTCGTATTTCAAGGAAGAAACTTGCACAGAAATTTGCTTATATCTCGACTTGCTTGTACGTTGCAGCACTCAAATGTCAAGATATGACTGCACATCCCTACTTGCCCTGCACATATTTAACACTATTTTTTGGATATTACATTTCTAATATTTACAAACAAGGTTTTTAAATCCTCTGTAAAGATTGTCAGTCATACCAAAGACTTCTCCGTGGAAAAAAGAATTTTCTTTAAAATTCTGAATCCCTTACTAGGTGCCGAAAGTGTAATGAGATTGTTCTTTCCACTAGACCGGATCAGTAGAATAAACTCAAATCCGTCAGTCTTTATATTAAGCTAGTATCAAAGTATTGATTTTCATGACATTTCCATGGAGCAGATTTGCAAGGTGTTGGCTAACACAGACGCAGTTCTTCAATGTTTATATTGTTACTTAGAAACACGATAGCCCAAAGTTGATAGGGTGTGATGTTCACACTGAGAAAACACTAGAGCAATCTTGAAGTTGGTGTCTAAAGGTCTTACAAAGGTCACCATGAGGTTTCATATTTTATTGGCTGCTTCCATGCATGCTTTATACATAGATTAGTTTGCTGACTCGAGTCATGTTATGAATAATAGTTTATTATATTAATATTGTACCAGCTACTTAGCAAATAGATTACAAACATTAGTATACATATAGAGTTTTATATAAATATTATATTTTATAACTTTATAGTAATTGGCGATGTGTAATATATTACCTGATATCTTATGAAATTATTAGCAGCCTATAGCAATGTTAGTGCTAGTAATAGAAATACCCTAACTAGATGTAAATTACCAGCAGCCTATAGCAATGTTAGTGCTAGTAATAGAAATACCCTAGCTAGATATAAATTACCAGCAGCCTATAGCAATGTTAGTGCTAGTAATAGAAATACCCTGGCTAGATATAAATTACCAGAAGTCTATAGCAATGTTAGTGCTAGTAATAGAAATACCCTAACTAGATATAAATCACCAGCAGCCTATAGTAATGTTAATACTATTAATAGAAATACTTTAGCTAGATATAAATTACCAGCAGCCTATAATAATGTTAATACTATTAATAGAAATACTTTAGCTAGATATAAATTACCAGCAGCCTATAGTAATGTTAATACTATTAATAGAAATACTTTAGCTAGATAGTACTAGTGGTGTAATGATTAGTATCTTTAACTGTAGAGTGTCTGTGGTTCAAGTCCCATCCATTGAATGGCGGGAAAAGTATCTGATCAGAAAATGCTCTTGTGCTAATGGTGAGAAACCTGACAAAAAATCTGTGGCAATGAGAACCCCCTATTGAAGACTTACAATTCTGTCAGTCTAGTGGTAAATTTAGTCCTTCTGGGTCTTTTCCGGAACTGAGAAACAAAAATTTGATGTATTATTATTACATATAATTTTAAATGATTTTTGGTAGCAGGTATTTACGCACTTTCACCCTGTAACATTTGGCTAATATAGTAACTCTATTTTTTTAAAAACCTTTTAAAACTGTCCTATAGTCGTATAAGGTATTGTAAAGGTTTTGACGACATTGTCCTGATGCCCTGATGTGAGTGCAGCAAAATCCTAAAATCTGATTCACATCTTATACTTTTATAGCGCAATCAGATGTAATTAGTAAATGAGAGTAAGGTAGATTGAGTGCTTGACCAGGTTAAATCAACAATTGACATGAATAGTTTAAATAACATCAGTCTATTGTTCCATGGGTGAGTATACTCTATGGCAGCTTTATCATTTTCAACAAGCTGAACTCTAGTCATGTTATAAGCAAGCGGGTCCCCTGATTCTAGTTCATATTAACAACTTCATACCGATTGTAAAACACTTAGCGTAACCCAATTCTCGTTTAACTGAATATCATTTCGAAGCTCGAAGCTTGTAGAATTTAATGAAATAAACAGAAATCAAACCGAGTAAATAGTATCTTCTCCACACTCTCTCAAAAAGTGTTGTTTTAGAGATAACAGAAAAACATGGTGATATCAGTAGACTGAGTCTGATAAAGGCTGTATATTTGATATCGTATAGACTATTAATGTATAGATGGTGATATCAGTACACTGAGTCTGATAAAGGCTGTATATTTGATATTGTATAGACTATTAATGTATAGATAGTGATATAAGTACACCGAGTTTGATACAGTGCGTATATTTGATATTGTATAGACTATTAATGTATAGATGGTGATATCAGTACACTGAGTCTGATAGAGTGTGTATATTTGATATCGTATAGACTATTAATGTATAGATGGTGATATCAGTACACTGAGTCTGATAGAGTGTGTATATTTGATATCGTATAGACTATTAATGTATAGATGGTGATATCAGTACACTGAGTCTGATAGAGTGTGTATATTTGATATCGTATAGACTATTAATGTATAGATGGTGATATCAGTACACTGAGTCTGATAGAGTGTGTATATTTGATATCGTATAGACTATTAATGTATAGATGGTGATATCAGTACACTGAGTCTGATAGAGTGTGTATATTTGATATCGTATAGACTATTAATGTATAGATGGTGATATCAGTACACTGAGTCTGATAGAGTGTGTATATTTGATATCGTATAGACTATTAATGTATAGATGGTGATATCAGTACACTGAGTCTGATAGAGTGTGTATATTTGATATCGTATAGACTATTAATGTATAGATGGTGATATCAGTACACTGAGTCTGATAGAGTGTGTATATTTGATATCGTATAGACTATTAATGTATAGATGGTGATATCAGTACACTGAGTCTGATAGAGTGTGTATATTTGAATACAAACACGACTAGTTTCAGTGTAAAACTCACCTTGCTAAAGATGTGTTTTACACTAAAACTACTTGTAATCTTTCATATAGAGATACATGTATATGACTAGAGGTTTATGGTCAAAAGAAAATTCATGGAATGCAAGCGCGCTACACATTTTAAATTCCTATCCAACCAACCAGACTGTTATCTATATAAATACGTGGGAGACAGACGCCAAAGCTGGTAGACAAAGTCACACACTACTTTCATTAGAAATAGAACGACATTAAAGCTGTAGATGGGTCACCGTGCAAATGGATCTCAAGGTCTATGAGTGTCTGAGGTGACCTTTAACCTAAAAGAGATTGATGAGTCATGTGACACATGTTACAGGTCTCAGCAGCTGAGGTCACACCAACTCCTCTTATTAGGCTATATATGCCAATATATAGCCTAAATATGAAAAAAATTGCTGAGGAGAAGCTTTTTAGCTTTGTCTATTCTTTAGACTTCATTACCAAGAATTTCAGTCAGTGTGTCATGAAAAACCAGTATATATTCAGCAGTCATTTTTAGTTTCTCAATCAGTTTGAAATGCCCTCGGTGTTTTTGTAATATTTTAAAAACCCGTTGTTCAATCAATTTAAACCTTCAGATTTATACTAAAAATTATCAAAAAATATAATAAAAAGTTCATAAACTTAGCTAAACCAAAAGTTGGGAATGATAAAAAGAACCTGAGCAGCAGAATTTTCTCTGGCGCACAGTCAGGAGGAGGAGGCCCAGGCTTCAGAGTGTTAACATATCAACATGATAAACTATCATATTATCACATAATTTGCTGTGGGAGTTCTTTGGACGATGTTTTAACCATCTTCGAACATTTTATTTGTACCATAGGTTAGATTACTACGAGCAGTGAGTGCTGCTAGATGACGGCTGACTCACCGTTAAAAAGCGTGTCCGTAGCGAGGAAAGACGTCAGCAATGTACTCACTTTAAGGGTTATAATAATTTTCAACAATGGATTAGTTTTATATTGCCGCTATGCATTCACTACGATCTATAAATTGTTTGTTTACATAAAATATTTGTTTATCTAACGTATATTGATTTAGCAGTTTTATTTCATCTTGCTGTGAAATAGGTGCAAGTCATGTGGCAGTTTTCAGTTGTTGTTGTTAGACACAAGCAGTAAATCTTTCTTTGACAGCAGAAGTCTATCTGAGAATGTCACTTCATCCTAATATCTTCAGGAGCTTTATTTTATTAGTAAGTTAATATTGTAGCCTGTGCTCATAGTAAGTGTAGTTGGATTGGTATAAGACTATTGACTTTTTAAGCTTACTTATTAAAGAACTTGCCATTTTAAAAACACAAAAACTTGTTTTTGTCAACACTTAACGATAAATCAAGCTAACTATATTTGCTGATTAGTACATGGCACCTGTTTCATAAATTTCTATTGGACTATTCAAACGCTCAGTGTTTCCCGATAAACACATTTACATCGGGAAACGATACTTACTGAATTTGTTGTTTAGGTAAGATTTTTAAATTAATATAATTTTAAAAAGTAACTTATAAAATATTGTTAGCTGATTGAAAAAAAATGAGTGATAAATTAAAAAATTCATGGTTTTAAAATTTAGCTTTTGAATTTGAATTTTAGAAACACTGAAAACCACTTATCGCATTATTAAGTCAACAATCACCACTTTGTACATGCTATTTTGGTGGTCAGTTTCGTGCAATCCTCTCACAACTTTTTAACTACACCTACTAAAATATTAAAGAAATTGCATATTTATCTAGAGTTACGAATCTTTCTATACTTTTAAAGCAGTATGTTAATAACCAACAGACTTCATCTGTTCAGGTATTAATTTTTTGTCTATCAAGGCTTAAGTATTAGGCCTATATTAGTTTTTGAAAAGTTACCCAACTTGTAAGGTTGTCTGCAGAGATCTTTAAAATTTAAGTTTGGAAGATATGTTTATTATCCTTCATGCATATACGTATCACGGCGAATCACTTTGGTGAAGTACAATAGAATTTTTGGGCTTAAACAAGAAAACATGATCAAAAGTTGTCTGCTCTTTGACTCTATAAATACAGATTAATGTATAACTTGTTGTATTGCTGAGGCTAGCTGACCTTTTAAAATGTATGATATTGTAGACATGGATGTGGAGTGCTCATGTATGTGCACAGGAGATAGCAACTCCACAGAATTACTCAACTCCTGATGGTACAATGTAAGTCTTACTAAGCTTATTTTGAGTAAAAGAAAACAAATGGTGTTCTCTTAACAGTCATAAAACATCTTAGGAGTGAGATGAATGTAATAATTCTATTTAGTATATTGTTGGTTTTAATTGGAATACTAAAGAGTGAACAGTGACATTTCCTTGAGAACTAATGGGCACTGTTACGGCAGGGCGCTGTGACCATAGCCGTAGCGATAGACCTCTTGGTCATCACAGTGGTAGGGCTGATCTTCAAGACATCTAAAAAAGCTCAGCCGCCAGTAGGGCACTCGGCTACTGAAAAGAAACCGAGAGACTGAGAAGAAAGCCAGAAGGCTGTAAAAAAAGAAACTGAGTGTACAACAAAGGAAAAGGGTCGGTGACTAAAACGAAAGTAAAAGTATAAAAGGAAGAAGATTCGATTGTTTTGGTAAAGCAGCATGCCCACCCTCAAAGAGCAGTATGCCCACCCTCAAAGCGCAGTATGTGCTTTAAATGTAGTTTACTGCCTGTCATGCATGTATACTTATATATTAATTTAGTAAACATATATTTCATTGGCACTTAACACTTGGCGTTGTTGTTTGGCTGCCTTGTATAGAGTAAAGGGCGGTTTCCTTTACATTACTTGAGCCTATGGTAATTCATTCACTGCAAGACCATTGCTAGTAACTGCATTCTCTCTCACAAAGAATCTGCTACAGCCTCTCGCTAAACTTATAAGTTTAAAACTTTGATTTTTTAATCTAATTTTTTGAACAATTCGGTTGATTGTCAAGTAAAAACATAGGTGGGCAACTCCAACGCTTATTAATGGTATCATACAGATGGTGGTGGCTGAAAACATCCTAATTAGGTATTCAACCACCGTTAGCTTTTAATGAATTAGAGTTAAGGAGGAATACTTTTTTTATTTTTTGCTTTGACTTGGTTTCAAGAACTGTTCAGCATTAACCGATAATACGGAGTTGTCATACCCTCTCATTTACTTTCAGCCAGGCATGATAGTCGCTAATTTATGAAAACTACGCACAAAGATGTTGTGTTGATAACTACTTTTACTTGGTCAATCACCTTCTATTTAGCCCAAATAGTTTACTTGTTACGACTATAATTGTTAACTACAGAGATACTTCGACATACATGTATGAGTGCTCCAACATACAGGAAAATTGAGATACTGTATTAGGATTTTTTATTAGGCCATAAATACATAGGGCTTTGTTTAGTTTGCTCACTGTAACCTATTACAAAGCGTACGATCGTCACTACATCTATCACAAGTAATATCTACAATTGACAGAGTTCTCATCACCTAGCAGCGCGATTGAGTTGGAGGCTAGCAATCATTCTCATTGGATAAGGACTTCATTGTGTGCAGCAACTAATTAATTTGAATAGGAGGTCCATGTCAAAGCAACATTATGCTAAACCGAAAAAAAGTGGACGTATGCAGATTGCTCTGATTTAAAATAATCAAGCCTTAGTAAGTAGCTGTTAGTCAGTTTTTTTAATTAAATTAAACTTTAAAAGAACCAGTAATTTTTGTAAGTAGAAACTAACTTTCTTATTTTTAATATGCTTTGAAATTTAATATTATTCTCACTATTCTGTCAATTTACGTGTGTGTGCATGTGTGCGCGCGTGTGTGCAGGCGTGCGTGTGTGTGTTGTGTGACTTATTTCATCAAATATGTGGTACATAAAGTTGCATACATACGAACAAGAAAACAAAAGAAAAGTTTCAAACAATTGTATATCAAGAACCAAACAAAAGCAGAGATGATGGGGCCAGTGCGAAATAGCCGAGCTAACCGGTTGCAGGCCTGAGTCGACAGCATAAGGCGTAGACACTAATACTCACCAAGTACATGTACTTATGTACATACAATGTACATACAATAAGTAAATTGTATGTACTTATTGTATGTACTTATTGTATGTACTTATTGCATATACTTATTGTATGCACTTATTGTATGCACTTATTGTATGTACTTATTGTATGTACTTATTGTATGTACTTATTTGATGCACTTATTGTATGTACTTATTGTATATACTTATTGTATGTACTCATTGTATATACTTATTGTATGCACTTATTGTATGTACTTATTGTATGTACTTATTGTATATACTTATTGTATATACTTATTGTATGTACTTATTTTATGTACTTATTGTATGTACTTATTGTATGTACTTATTGTATGTACTTATTGTATGTACTTATTGTATGTGCTTATTGTATGCACTCATGGTAATAAAATTGTTGTTTTGAAGTGATCTAATTAAGTGTGGTTAATAATATATTTATCTTGCGAAATAAAGATACAATAAATAATGTAACAACTTTACAGAATGAATAACAAAGTGTAATATAACTGAAATTTTAATAGCATGCTTTGCAATACTTAATAAAAAGCTATTCCTATATTTTCTGCATACTTTTGTAGACTGAGGTTTGGAATGATGAGTGACTTTTCCCGAGGTTTACTTGACGATGTTTTAGATTTGCAGTCGGATTTGTTCATTCCTGGAAACCTTCTCGCTGCTGACTTTTCATCTCTCAGAACCGTAAACACTACTAGCGTTGACGTAGTCATCGGAACTGTAGGTTTCAATGGCTATGTAAATGGAGCAGGGACTGCTGCTCGAGTATCTTATCCTGCATCCTGTCAGATTACAACAGACATTGTTCTAATAGCTGAGTACTTCAATCATTGTGTTAGAATTCTCAATAGAACTAATGACAACACAGTTTCAGATTTTGTGGGAACTTGTTTAGCTTCTGGATCTGCTGATGGCGTTGGAACAGCTGCTTCATTTACTAATCCAGTTCGAATAATCCAAGATATTGATAATCCCAATTTAGTTTATGTTGGGGAAGAATCCGGAAACATACGTTTGATTGATGTCGAAACTCAAACTGTTAGTACATATCTACCAGCTGGGTTTACTACTTTGCATTCTCTTCGGTTTGACACGTATTACTGCGGATTCATGCTTATCGCTGATGATAACACGTTTAAGCGCCTAAATTTAAACTCATTCATGATGACAACGTATGGTACCGACAGAAATTATACCGATGGCAGCCTGCATTTAGGAAGATATGATTCTGTCTATGATATGGCGGTTCTCTACAAAGATACATACGTTGTCGTAGACCAAGTAAACAACAAACTGCGACTCATAGACACGGCCAGCTGTCAGGTTACCACAATACAAGGAACAGAGACTGCAAGTGATTCATATTCCGTGGTGTTCACAAATGGTAATATTTATATCGGGGGTCAAGGATATATTGTGGCGTTGCCAGGTCAGTGAACTAAGTTCATTTAGTCAACTGTTAATTATAATTAGGGCTCACCTATTTCCTCCAAAGTTAAGTACCCTACTTTACATGTCAAACTGTTTAATTGAATGGGAATTATTATCTTTTTCTGGTTGTTACCGCTGTTTAAAACTCAAAATCAGTTTTGGGTGCTGATAAATAAGACATTCGTTGGGTTTCAACACTTTGAGAATTAATGTGAAGGTATTTTGTGTATCAAGTTGATGTTTTAATACAATTCTTAAACAGACTACCATATGGCTTTCCAAAACCTTAAATATAAACATTACATATATGGTTATAAAAAGGCCCAGAGAGCTGAACCAGCTGAGTCAAGAAGGCTCGCTGAATAAATAACAAATCATTTTATGAAATACGTAAACTGTTGTTAGGACACATGTCTTCGAATTTAAAATATATAAACTCATTCAAGGCAGTGGTTAAAAAGTTGTGTCCAATAGTTTTTCAAAAACAGATGGCATTTTGCAACAGTTCATAGCAGTTTTTATTGGGCTCTTTCAGTCGATGTAGTTCTGAGTGGATTGGGTGAGATGACCACCTCTGGCCCTGGATGATCTCCTGTAAACTCCAGTTCAACAAGAACTGCTGCTGAGTTTGTAGATGACCCAAGCTGTGAGCAGTCAGTTACTACTAGTACAACCACAAGCAGCACGACCGCAGGCAGCACCACAACCACGGAAGGGGTAACAGCAACTACTACTACAGCAGAATCAACCACAACGACAAGCGAATCTACCACCACAACTACACCTCGTCTAACAACAACATCTACCATGGTAGTAACAACAACAACATCAACAACAACGCCTGAAGTAGCAACAATGACAACCACTACACCTGCGGTAACAACCACAACACCTATCGCAACAGTATCGACCTCTATAATGGGAACAACAAGTACATCTATAGAAACAGCAACCACATCTACAGAAACAGCAACCACATCTGTACCATTGACATCGACACCTATAATCACATCAACAACAACGATGCTGGAGGCTAACTTATCAACCAGCTATCATAGCTCTCTTCTCAACTCCACAACCGGTAAAGAATTAGTTTTCATCTGGTAGGAATGAAGGCCTAAAGTGTATGCTCTATATATGGGTGTGAAATGTGCATGTGAACTTTATTATCACCAGCCAACTTTGTGTAAAGCAAATTAGACAATGAGACAAAAATAAAGAAAAGTCAAGTAATGCGCATTGGAGAAAAAACGCTGTTTTGTAGTGTGGATTAGTAGAGTGATGGTGTTTGATATAAGGTGTACTTTAGGGGAAGAAGAAGTGTAAAAAATGATCAGGTAAATTGGAGATACGATGTGAGTATTTTAGACAGCGAATATCTAAAAACACAGCTCGTCAGCAATAAGGGCATTTGAGACGCTGATCATAACTGCTTATATCAGATAACATAACCCTAAAACATAATTTTTGAAAGTGTACTCATTTTTTGTTATTCATCTTTGAAACAAAAGGAAATCAGCTTGTAGCAGCATAAGACAGAATGGACGATATATGATGCTGGTAAAAGTGTGATAAGCTTTTTGACTTTATACTCATCTTTTTGAGCTTAATTGGGGCATGAGTTGATGGTCTAGTTTTTGGAATAGTAAAGTCAACATAGACTGAGAATCGTGAATGCTTAATGCTTGTGAGTGTGTATGTGACATGACATAGAAGCACCGGAGCTACTGCGAAAGTTGTGCGTGTAATAAAATATTACAAAATATCTTACTCGCTGATTACTAATCTTCTTTTGTGATAAAAACTGATTCTTCCTCGATTGTCTACCAAAGCTTCAGTTTTGGTTTTCATGGCTTTCTAATAAAATGTGTTCGTATATGATGATATCATAATTCATTGAGGTTAAAGTTGATTATTTGAGATTTATTGATAACTAGCAAACAGGGTGGCAACTCCCAAGTCTCAAATAATAAATTAATAACTATTAAAACTAAATATGACAGTGTCGCTTATGAAAAGTGACGTTGAATCAATGTTAAAATGTCAAAACTGAAAAAGTGCAGCATGGATGTCAAAGCCTTTTATTTTTGTGTTACAATAGCAGTTGTTTTAAATGTACAAACTTTCATGCAATCACAAAATTATATACATGCGATTAATGGAATAATGAAATGACTAAAATGTTGGCCAATGTGGAGCTCAAATCCAAGAAATCTAGCTCATTGTACTCATGTCCCAACCTAATTAACTAAACAACCACGTTGTACCACTTCAGAATAATTGCACCAATCCTTATTCTCTGTGCTTTGTGACAAAAAAAGTGAACACACAGATGGACAACAGCTAATAATTTATATAGATAACCCAGTTATAATGTAGAGTTGTAACCATCTGTTTATCAGTTTCTGTGTGCAAATTGTTAGATGCCTGTGAGACTGCAAATGTTTAGATATCTATGAGAAAGCAAATGTTTAGATATCTATGGGAAGGCAAAGGCTTAGATATCTATAAGAAGGCAAAGGGTTAGATATCTATGGGTATGCACACAAGGGGTTAGATATCTATAGGAATTTTATACTTACTAAGCTAAGACAACAAAATGCCATGTAGTCTTTACTCATTGTGTGATATTGGAAGTCCTTATAAGCATGACAACAGTGACTCTACTGGAGTTATGCTCTTTATTTACTGCCTCTGCTATATTCCTAGTCAGCCAGATTGGCAGGCTCGTTGTTAAGTAGCTGACGACTTATTTGGTACTTGAAGCTATTTGCTATTTGCCATAAAGTCTTAGTACCAAGTTACCAAGGTGCTATATATTTATATGGTCTTTGACAAATTTAAATATTCTAATTGATTTTTAACAATGACATGCATCGTTGATGCCATGTATAATCAAGCCAAAACTACCAGGGAATTTGCTGTTGTCTGTTTCAGGAGGACAAAATAACACCACAACGACTCGAGGTAAGCAATCAAATAATTTGCAGGCTACCATAAATGAGGTCATGACCTACTATTACGCATATACTAGCTAGAACAGATAACTTCAAGTAATCAAGTGCACACAACTCAATTTTTGATCATATTAAAAGATTTTCTAGCTTAAGAGTTACTAGCCGAATGCCCGGCGTTGCACGGGTATTACAAAACAGCTTATAAACAATGGCAGGTAATGTAGTTGCCTGCTACTTGCCATTAGCCTGGCACATTGCCAATGGCTAATTTGAGTAAGCTGGTATCCGTATTACTAAACTTACTAATAAGAGCCATGAGAGCAAGCTTAAGTGACGTAGCGACATAGCAGAGTCGCTATGCATATTTTAACACAAATAGCGACTCGTATCACCCTATGAATTAGTTGCATCTTGCGTAGCTTAATGGGATAGCTTATTGTCTCATGAACAGGAGGTTCTGAGATCAATTCCTTTTTGATACGGGATTTTAATTGCTAGATACTCATCAGCTACAGCTGGACAAACCAAACGACAGACTCTGAGACTTATATATGTAGATGTGGCCACTCTGGATACTTAGATAACTGCCTTTGCAACAATGAGTGAAGTTTAATGTCAACTAAACAAATATTAGTTTCCAATTGGTTGAATATCAACTCCTTCCAAAGACTTATTTTACCTATATGTACTTTATGTATTGGTGCAGGAGCAAGCAGGATGCCAGTTTGGGGAATTGCTGCAATTGTTACCACAGGATGTGTTGCTCTTATTGCTGCCATTATTGTTATCATCATAGCAACTGTAAAACGAAAGTGAGTACAGCGTGCCAAAATATGTTTATACTCACATTTGGTTGTGTTTTTATTGTCACTGTATAACAGCTGAGATCTGGAAACAAGAAATAATTCTAACAGATCTTTTTTAGTACTTATCTGTAAGCTTTGATATTTTTCACTCGATATTGTATGTTTATTTGAGCTGTGTAATTGTGCTAAGTAATTGGTTATACACAACTTAATGCTGGCTGGGTTTAATCTAGGCCCAAGGTTGGTGATTCACAAGATGTCAACTGAGGAATTCAAGTCTTCCACTGCGCAGTCAGTAGTGTGTTAGCTTCAGCCTGTGGATTAAAAGAACTCAGCACTCTTTAAAGGTCATTTAATAAAAAGACAGGTCGTAAAGCCTCTATTTTTAAGTTTATGTGACTCATACGTGCTTCATGCTGGCAATTAAATGCAATTCATGATGATGTCAGACTAACCTGTCTAGCAATTTTTTGATAGCTACTGTCATTCTATATACTTTTTATAAAATATAATTTTATATGATGTATATTTTTGTAGAAATGTAAGTAAATAAAAACTTTTTATTATTCTATTTTTATAGCTTCATTATATAAGTCTATGCATATTCTTATAAATGTGTTTTTATTCATTGGCTGTAATTTTTAAACATTTATAATTTTGATATTATGAATATCATATATGTAGTATTGTGATTTTAAAACACTTTTAGTGGCAGCTGCTAATTATCTAAATACAGTTTAATGTAAAAACAAACTACGGATTACTAAACAGAAAGATAGCAAAAAGTTCCCCAAGAGACCTTGAAGACATCAGTACAGAGAGAAAACAACTACCATCTAAGATCTCGAGTCTTCTTGAGACATTTATCAGCTTATTCCAGCTTTTAGTCCAACTAACTAAACCAACCTAATTTTTTTTAATTCATGAGAAAGAGCTGCATTTATGGGATTTTTGATTGGATTTATTTTTACCAATAAAACAACCAGTCATGAAAGCTTATTGAAATCACCATTTTACTTAGGTATATGTACAGACATTAATAGGCAAAAAATGTGTGACCAATATAAGCGCATAATACGACATACAGACAGTGATGTAATGATACAATTTTATTCTCAAGTAGAATAGCATAGCATGTCATTGAATGTGCTCTAACAAGTGTTAATATTGTGTAATCTGTAGCATTTTGTGTACATGGGAAGATAGCTCTAAAAGTACACACAACAGACTTTCTTGTTTACAAATGCTGATTTCGGTCTCATAGAAATCTAAAAACTCTTTAAAACTCTCAGCAATTTTTGAAACCTTATTTAACGAGGCACTTTTATTGTAGTAGCAAGAGTAAAGTAACGTTAGTTTATGTTTTATGTTTAGTTTATGTAGCATACATTTGTTAAGATCTGCCTTGTGCATTTATGTTTAGTGTTGGCGAGGTTGGGATGTTTTCGTCTAATCACCTAAATCTATATATATATATATAGATATATATAGATTTAGGATATAGATAGATATATAGATAGATATATATATAGATATATTTTATAGATATATATATATATATATATATATATATATATATATATGTATATATCTCTCTCAAAGTATATGTGGATCTGTCTGTCATTCTGGCTATAGCTATAGCCAGAGTTCTCATTGTTTATAAGACAAAACACTTTTCTCATGGTATGAAGTTTGAAAGTTAGAATGGCGAATGCTGTTATATGTTAAATACAAATCAATTTTCTGTCCAAAGACTTTTTTATTACTCGGGCAATGCCAAGTAGCACAACTAGTCTTTTACTAAAGTAGTTTTTAAAACTACCCACAGCATGTTCTTACAATGTTGTTTTAGTGTAAATATGCAGTTTATGGCACCTGAAGTCATTGAGACCTGAGTTAAATTTAAACACAGTGTGAGCAGAATTAGCTAGTATATTTTATTGTGTCTGTGCTTGACCTAATGTAATTGGTTCAAGTGTTTGCAATCATCCTACTTACTACTAATCAGAATTCATTCTATGACAATTTTATCTCTCTCAACAAATCAATCAATATTTAACATTACACGTGTATAACTAACAGAGCGCTTTGAATTTTGTTAAGCAGACCTTAAATATGTCTGAGAATTAAACTTGTTGTTCATCTGATTGCACTTCATTAGCTGTCAAAGACCAGGTCAGCAGTGGTATCCAAGTGCTGACCTAGTTCATACTGATTCATTACTAAAGAACACACGTTTAGCATTGTTAGGTGAAATAATATGTGTCAGCGTTGTACTAGGTCCTAAGGGTTAAAATAACTTGGTATAATAGGGCTTTGAAAAAGTCTCTTTTCATGTACAGAGTTTTGTAGACTGTTTACTTTACATGTGTGAATATAGAAAGCATGTTACACGCTACTTTAGCAGTTTACCGCTGTCATTAGACACTGGGAGGCAACAAGTTTTGTCAGGCGGCAGAAGGCTCGTTGAGAATGTCTCTCCTACTAAATATATTCAGAAACTATGCCGTGTTTGTAAGTTTCTATCTTAGCCTTTGCTCATAGCGAGTATATTTGTTATTGTGCCAGGACTAGTGGCCTTTTATTATACTTGCTCGATCTTTTATTTTTTTACAAATAAACTATTGCAGAAAGTGCTTCTTGAATGAAAGAAATGAGTTTAAAATGATACCCAATAAAATCAAGGGCTACAAGCTGTTGAAGTAATCCAAGTTGTAAACTATTTTAATGATATGTGTAAGAAATAGCGACAGCAATGGCATCAGGAAAGGCGACAGAAATGGTGACAGCAATGGCGATGACAATAAAAACAGCAATAATGATGGCAATAGCGACAGTGATGACGACAGCCATGGTGACGGAAATGGCGACGGCAACGGTGACGGCAATAGCGATGGCAATAGCGACAGCAATAGAAACAGCTATAGCGACAGCAATAGTGACAGCATTAGCAACAGCATTAGCGGTGGCAATGGCGATGGCAATAGAAACAGCAGTAGCGACAGCAATAGCCACAGCAATAGCGACAGCAATAGAAACAGCAATAGCGACAACAATAGCAGCAGCAATAGCGACGGCAATAGCGACAGCAATGGAAACAGCAATAGCGACAGCAATAGCGACAGCAATAGCGACAGCAATAGCGACAGCAATGGTGACAGCAATAGAAACAGCAATAGCGACAGCAATAGTGACAGCAATAGAAACAGCAATAGCGACAGCAATAGAAACAGCAATAGCGACAACAATGGCGACCGCAATGGAAACAGCAATAGTGACAGCAATAGTGACAGAAATAAAAACAGCAATAGCGACAGCGATGGCAACAGCAATGGCGACGGCAATAGTATTATTAATTGGTAACAAATTGTGACTGGTTAGATTTTTCATTAGTAAGTTGACATTATTTGTTATTTGTCATTGATCCGTTCGGGTTTTTTCTTGCTTTACTAATTGTAGCTAGTTTGAATGTGATCCCACGACCAAACATGAGCAAAGCGATTGTTTGGGAGCTTTATGATAAATGCATATGTGCACACAACTCCCGAAAATTATTCATCAACGGCCGTTACCAAACCCTTGTACCGAAATCCCATCAAAAAATTTAACCATTTTTGTGTAGAGTCGTTTAAGTATAATAATGATACAAAACACATATAAAACTATTTAAATATGTTACCAAGTCTTTGAAAAATTGATGCAATATCTTAAAACTAACCCATCTGATCGGATTATACATAAATAGACAGATTAATTTGGCCTAAAATTGCCAATAAAACTTGACAAACTTTTTTTAATCAAAATTAAGACCCGCCAACGAAACGCCGACAAGGCCATGCGACAAAGAGTAGAACCATTAAATCGTGCGCATTTCACCAAAAAAACGTGCACATTTCACCAGTCTATGGCATTGTCCAATTGCCAAAAGTTTCTGTAATTAATGTAGAAGTACTCAAAAGTAATCGTTTTTTTTGCCGATTCTAGAGGACTTTGACATTTTGGACACTTATGAGTACTTTAGTATTTCAACTGATGTCCAAAGCAGTGAAAGTAAAGGAAATGACAATGATATTTTTTTAACGATTCTTATAAGATTATTACAATATTTAATTGTAAGAATAATTATTTGATTTTATAAGATTATTATAAGATTTAGTTATAAGAATAACCATTTGAATTTACAAGATCGGAGTATATAGTGACCAATGGTGTGCAATATGTTACTGTTATTATTTTTCTAAAGATTTTGTTGATGATATTGCGGCTGTGCCCAATATCGCGGTACTGCCAAGCCGTTTTCAATATCTGCAAAATTAAATAATAGGTCTACATTTTCTTATAGATATACATCTATTTCTATGACAACCAGCTAAATTCTGTTTAGATTTTTAAATTCAGCATAGTTATTTAGATATAAATACAGAAATCTAGATAAATATCACAACTTCTTGATATTGGTTGCTATGACCAATGATATACAGCCCCCCAGCAATATATATATATATATATATATATATATATATATATATATATATATATATATATATATATATATATATATATATATATATATTAGAGCTGCACAACAATTATAAAAATTGATCGCAATTAATAACTGGTCTGAACCAGTTAATCTTCGATTAATCTTAGAATTAATCTAGCAAAAACCTGCATATTCAAAAACAAATAAAACAGCTACATATAGAATAATTATATTTTAAACAAATGTTAGCAGTAGTATATGTTATGTACAATGTACGTAAGTTACAATGTAACAATTATTATGAGTATGAAAACTGTCCATGAAAGTCCATAATTAAGTCAGCCAAGAGTTGAGGCAGCACAGTTTATTCACATTATCTGAATAAAGAGATGCCCTCTTCCTACATACAATATTGCCAGCTTTAGAGAATAGCAGCTCACAGGGGACAGTAGTGCCAGTAGTCAGTAGTCAGTAGTATTAGTTATTGTCTGCGACAGCTGGTGATGAATTCTGCGCGGTAGGATGAGAATTAGTTAGAATATATTTTAATGATGATGTGCTGTGGTGGTAAGCAAATTCTTTCTGGCATATACTGCACACTGCTTTCTTGTAAACAAGAAAGCAGTGGAGGAAGACATTTTTCTGCTTTCATGTTCCAATAAAGTGTCAATCTTATATTACTAATATTCTGAAGCCGAAATATGATTGTGATTTTTTTAAATGAAAATACATGTATAATTCACTTATGAAAGTTTTTAAAAATAAACAAAAACAAACTGTAAGATATTAAATAATACTGAAATCACTTTTGTTGTTATTACCTACAAACATGTTCAAACATCTAACAACATGGCCGTTTACGGCTAGATCAGCATGGCGCTTGCGCATTGTATTGTATAAACAAGTTTAATGTTAGCGACTCACTGTGTTTTCATAGTCGAGTGCAAAATAATTGTGGTTCAATTTATTGGTTAAAAAGTGTTGCTTGTCATAATATTTATTTGCTAGTAAATTAAATGGTAGTAACCCGCTACGTTAGTATTACTAACGTATGGTACTAAACAGTACAAAGGAAAGGAACCACATCAAGATCATCACCTCGGTTGCATTTTAATTGAAGATTAATTGGCCCAGCTCAGTTAATCGTTTATTTGTATTGGTCGCCGTTAATCGTTTAATTAACGCGATCATTGTGCAGCTCTAATATATATATATATATATATATATATAATATATATGTATATTACACAGCAGCTTGCCATTTTACTTCTAATATTGCATTTCTCCTATTGCAGGGAGAGAGATATAAACATATAATCTTTTCCTTTCATTATTGCTGTTTGTTGTACATAATAACACCCAGTACATTAAAGCTACCATGCAGCTACCATTACAGTTATCCTATTGCGCTGCGGTGCTATTTGACTGCTATTGCATTTTTCAACCATCAGTACCCTTTCTTTTTCCATTATCACTTTGGTCGAGGGCTGTATGACTGGGGAATTTCTAGTAAATAAGTATAGATATTTGACACTAGTAAAAGAAAGTTATGCGCGAATGACATCTATAGTTGGTATCGTTGTGATAGTTGATATCAGCTAATGTGTTCAAGTTGCGGCATTGCGCACTTTTATTCTGTCAGTCTCTTTGCAATCGTAAATGTGACAATTGCACTTTCCCTTGAGCTGAGCGGTTTAGCTGAGATCAAGTTGATCTATTTTCATCTTGAAACATCCTGGCAATCAGTTCACCTTAAACATCATAAACAATTGTAAATGATAAAAGATATCAATATTTTCTGATAATATTCACTAAAATTTTTATACAAGTCAACTTTTAATTTTGATTTGTAATTTATGTCAGAACTGCTAAACAAAGTGGGATCATATACTTAACACAGTTCCTTATAATCCTTCGAAACTCGGCTTCAGCTGAAAATTGGAATCTAAAGTGTCTTCATTTTTAGTTTTGTAAAGTGAACAACCTTAGACGAGGTGCTAAGATGAGCTGACCTTTACACCCATATTGTAGATGTGTTTATGGAGTTCTTATGCCAGTGCACAGGAGATAGCAACTCCCCAGAATTATGTAACTCCTGATGGTACAGAGTGAGTTTGGTTAAGCTATTGATGTTTGAAGCTTGAATCAGTGAGAACCAAAGGATGGAGGTGAAAAGCAATAAGAATATGAAGTATAACATGAATTTGGTAGCAATATAAGTTTTGTCTGCTCCTGACTGATTATGTAAGAAGCGGTGGCAAATAGTTATTCACCTGTGTCCAACTTTATCCATAAACCGTTGTACAAGGGCAAACCTGATGAAAGTTATTCCTCTATCCTCTGCCTTAAGCGCTCTCGTAATATGAGGTAGCAGCCCACTCCATTCCTTTTGCTACAAGTTCAGTTCAACCGTTCAACTGCCTCCTTGTTATTTGAAGGCTTTTTCAATAAAGTCAAACTATAAAACGGGATGAAACATAAAACAGCCAAGCAAGAAGAATCTCTTAAGGTAGAGTTCTAAAAGGACTTCCTCTCTCTCTCCCTCTTTCTCTCTCTCTCCCTCTCTCTCCCTCTCTCTCCCTCTCTCTTCCTCTCTCTCTCTCTCGCCCTCTCTCTCCCTCTCTCTCCCTCTCTCTCCCTCTCTCTTCCTCTCTCTCCCTCTCTCTTCCTCTCTCTCTCTCCCTCTCTCTCTCTCCCTCTCTCTCTCCCTCTCTCTCTCCTTTCCTCTCACAGTCCTCTCACAGTTCTCTCACAGTCCTCTCACAGTCCTCTCACAGTCCTCTCACAGTCTTCTCACAGTCCTCTCACAGTTCTCTCACAGTCCTCTCACAGTCCTCTCACAGTCCTCTCACCGTCCTCTCACAGTCCTCTCACAGTCCTCTCACAGTCCTCTCACAGTCCTCTCACAGTTCTCTCACAGTCCTCTCACAGTCCTCTCACAGTTCTCTCACAGTCCTCTCACAGTCCTCTCATAGTCACAAAATTCTACTAAAGTCACAATATTTAAATGAGACTCTTAGTCTCCTTTAAATTTTATCAGCAATTTTTGCACATTTTAAGACTTTTAGAGCCTTCTGAAACTTAATGTTAAATACCAAACCCTTTCACTTATCACAATTGTATACTTTTAGTTCTGTAGCAGTAGTTCTGCCTGTACATCAACTGAATATATTCTTTTTGTTGACTCTGACTTTGAACAACTGAGTGCACCACTTGTGCTAGACCACTCCAGCACGTGCATTAACTGCACTCACTTAATGGTGAACACTATTTCAAGCTTTATTCATAGTCTTTGTTAACCTGAAACATACTTCATTAATATTTTATAAATACTTTTGTATATAATTCATTTGAGTATCCACCTTGGATGAATGTTTTTGAATATATTGAATAGGTTGCCCAATAAAGAGCAACAATAACAAAGCAGTAGCCACGTTTACATTAATAGCAAAACCACTTCGATAAGAATGGACTGAATAAACTTAAAATAAATTGGACCATAGACTGTTACCATATCCTTTAAAAAGTCATTAGTATGATGTATCATTCTGTATGTGCATTATAAAGTCTATGCAATATTTTGTACTTTTGTAGACTGAGGTTTGGAACGATGACTGATTTCTCCCGAGACGTACTCGACGATGTTTATGATTTGCAGGCCGATTTGTTCATCCCTGGAAACCTTCTCGCTGCTGACTTTTCATCTCTCAGAACCGTAAACACTACTAGCGTTGAGGTACTCATTGGAACTGTAGGTTTCAGAGGCTTTGCAAATGGAGCAGGGACTGCTGCTCAAGTATCTTACCCTGCGTCTTGCCAGATTACAACAGACATTGTTCTAATAGCTGAGTACTTCAACCATTGTGTTAGAATTCTCAATCGAACTAATGACAACACAGTTTCAGATTTTGTAGGAACTTGTAACATTTCTGGATCTGCTGATGGCGTTGGAACAGCTGCTTTATTTACTCATCCAGTTCGAATAATCCAAGATATCGATAATCCCAATTTGGTTTATGTTGGGGAAGAATCCGGAAACATACGCCTGATCGATGTCGAAACTCAAACTGTTAGTACATATCTACCAGCTGGATTTACTGCTCTGCATTCTTTTCGGTTCGACACATATTATTGTGGATTCATGCTTATCGCTGATGATTACTCATTTAAGCGCCTAAATTTAAACTCATTTATTTTGACAACGTATGGTACCGACAGAAATTATACTGATGGGAGCTTGCATTTAGGAAGATATGATTCTGTCTATGATATGGCAGTTCTCTACAAAGATACATACATCGTCGTAGACCAAGTCAACCACAAACTGCGACTCATAGACACAGCCAGCTGTCAAGTTACCACGATACAAGGAACAGAGACCGCAAATGATTCATATTCTGTGGTGTTCACAAATGGTAATCTTTATATCGGGGGTCAAGGATATATTGTGGAGTTGCCAGGTTAGTAAGCAAGATCTATGTAATTACTAGTAGCTTTAAAACTATGAAATTACGTGTTATGCATATCAGAGGAACTTCTTTTTATTGTCGATGATCATCCTTCACGTGATAAACCGATTAAACGGACTGATTTTTCTGTTTTGGGCAATTCTAAGAACTCAAATTTCACCTCGGCAGTCGTAAATCAAACCAATGGCTCATAGAAATCAAATAAAACAATTTAATATCTTGTTCCTAATAATAAGGAAATTTTTCTTAACAACAAAAGTGTTCATATATGTTATATTAAATAATATTTGCAATGTTAAGCAGATTATAATGTTCTTTAGCATTACAAATTGCCAACATTGTCTAAAATATTTATATGTATATATATAATTCTATATATAGAAATCTCAGTGTCCGTCTGTCCAGTTATAGCAATCTAGTTAAGTAATGAAAAATTTACTCTGCAGAAGATTTGACCTTGGAACTACAGCATTCAACTGAGCATTGCGATCAATAATGGTGAAGATATTCACTAAACCTGTTAAAATACGTATATACGCATTGTGTCACAGGAAACGATTACCAGCTGGTCTCACTAGGTCAGTGCTTGGCGTTGCACGAGTAATAAAAACAGCTTATTAACAGTTGCAAGTGATGTAGTAGGTAACGTGATGTTTGTAAGCTGTTTTTTATTACTCGTGCAACGCAGGGCATTCAGCTAGTCTATATACAGTACATAAATGTCAGTGTCTGTCCGTTATTCAGTCTAGCAAGCTATAGCTATTAAAATGGAATGAAGAACCCGCAAAAGATTTTATCTCAGAACTACCCATTTTCCAGATGACTAGCTAACCAATTGAGCTTTGCGTGATGCATGAATTCATTGGGTGATATAAGTCGCTATCTAGGTTAAAATGAGCATAGCCACTGCTTTACGGCGCAACGTCACTAAAGCTTGCTTTCACCGCTCTTATTAGGAAGTTTAGCAATACAGATACTAGCTTGTTCAAAATAACTATTGGCAATGTACCAGGCTAATGGCAAGTGGTGAGCAACTATATTACCTACCACTGTTTATAAGCTGTTATTAATACCTGTGCAATGCACCTGTTCAAAGCCACACTAAGTACAGTGGAAAAAATACTGCCTTGCACAAGAATCAAGCTGAAATATTCAGCTTCATGGACAGACGCACTAACCACTGCACCACACAGTCACATCCACCTGTTAGGAATAGTTGCGCTTATAGTTATTACACATCATGATAGCTTATGGTGAACGAGACTGCCAGCCTACTAGAGCAGAATATTACTTGTGAGTTACCTCAACTTTTAACCCTTTCATAGGGCTATAAAATGTGGAGAAGTTACTTTTAGTGTATCAAAGCGATGTCTTTGTAACAATTTAGATCTTATGCGTGCCTTTCAAAGAATTGAAAATGAAATGAATCGATATACTTAATAGCATGCCGGCTAACCAGTTTATGATAAATAAGGTAAAAACGTGACTGCACTGTGTCTTCCATATATTTTATGGTATATATCATCATACCTGTTTAGCTTTAACTCAGTCTAAGGAACAGTCTATTACTGCTGAAATATTTTCAAAGCAAAGTCTTTTATTCCACAATAGTTTATAAATGTAGATTATTTCAGTTGATGTAGTTTTGAGTGGAGCTGGTGAGATGACCACTTCTGGCCCTGGATGCTCTCCTGTAACGTCCAGTTCAACAAGGACTGCTGCTGAGTTTGTAGATGACCCGAGCTGTGAGCAGCCAGAGACTACTAGCACAACCACAGGCAGCACCACTAGTACCAGCACCACCAGTACCAGCACCACTAGTACCAGCACCACCAGTACCAGTACCAGCACCACCAGTACCAGTACCAGCACCACCAGTACCAGTACCAGCACCACCAGTACTAGTACCAGCACAACCTCTGCTACAACAACTTCAACAACAACTGCAACAACAACTACTACTGCAACAATAAATGCTATCCAAAGCTCTACCGCTGGTAAGTCATGCATTCTTCTTGATAACTTAGAATATTACAGGTGTTCAAAGTACCCTTGTGTACATATCAGGGTAACTTTTGTGTACATATCAGGGTACCTTTGTGTACATATCAGAGTATCTTTTGTGTACATATCAGGTTACCTTTGTGTATGACCACAACAACAGAAATGATGACAACAAACATCACGCTAAACTCTACCATTGGTAAGTGATACTTTCTTGACGTTGCTGGTAGTGCCTGAGTAATGTCATAGTTTCTAAATGGTCACATTGGTTACTCTTGATTTGATTTTTTAACCATGATTTTTCACAACTGTTAAATGCTGTAAAGTTCGCTCATTCACTTCTTGATGTAAGTGGTATTCTTTTACATCTGTCTGTGTTGGTAATTGTCATACTTTTTTGTTATTTCCTCCATTCAACTCAGAATTTAGATAAATCTTATTATTTGTATGAGAAAGACTCTACATCTATGTATTGATTAACTTGCATTTACAAACTAAAGTAAAGAAATGGAGTAGATAATACCAACTCGTCATAGATATAGATAGTAGCTACTAACAACTAGCCATAGACATAGAGAGTGGTTCAGTCTGGGTAGCCATGGATAATTTCTACTAACAACTAAACATGGGCATGAAAAGTGATTAATAACAACTATGCATAGACATAGGAGTGGTTAGTAACATCTCTAGATAGAGTCAGAGAGTCTTTTATATTTGCATACCTTTTCTGTAGTGCTGACGCAAAATTAAGATGAATGATTATTTTTGATGAGTGTTGCTGAAGCTTTGTGTACAGTACATCATAATATGCATGTACGTATTTATATACACTAAATAAATGCTCTGTGTTAGCCGGGTAATAAAAAAGTTTTTGCACAGAAACCTTCTTTTTTTTAACAAATACAACATTTACCATTCTAACTTTTGAACTTCATATCATGTGAGAAAAGTGGTTTTAAGCGGTTCAAATAATTTAGGAGAAAAACTAACAATTAGTACATGGAAATATGTGTATAAAAAAGGTTACTGTTGTAGCAGAAGCTTATTGTATTCAAAGTTTTCATGAATAATACTGGTACCTCTTGATACTGGTACAAATGTAAAAATGAGATATCAGACTTTCTTTGTCTGATACTTTATCTTACTGAACTGAGGAGTGCAGAGGCAATTACTACTCTAGATACTACAATTGTTCGCGGGAAAAGCATTTAGTTTTTACAGATTTACAGAAACTGGAAATATGAATATAACGGTGCATTTTAAAAACTGAAGTAGCTTATTTGAAAATTACAAATTAACAAAATTGTTAATTGTGAAAAAAAGCTTTTAGAAAAATTTCAAAATTATAGCAAATGCAAAAGGTAATAATTATTAATAATAACAAATGCACATTTAGCGTGTGCAATCTGAAAAAGGATATACTGTACAGTATATGGTAAGAGTGATGAGTGTAATAAGAACAGCTTAGTCTTGTGGTTACGCGTGCCTGTTAGTAGACTTGTTAGTAGACTTGTTGGTAGACTTGTTAGTAAACTTGTTGGTAGACTTGTTAGTAGACTCGTTAGTAGACTTGTTAGTAGACTTGTTGGTAGACTTGTTAGTAAACTTGTTGGTAGGCTTGTTAGTAGACTCGTTAGTAGACTCGTTAGTAGACTCGTTAGTAGACTCGTTAGTAGACTCGTTAGTAGACTCGTTAGTAGACTCGTTAGTAGACTCGTTAGTAGACTCGTTAGTAGACTCGTTAGTAGACTCGTTAGTAGACTCGTTTGTAGACTCGTTAGTAGACTCGTTAGTAGACTCGTTAGTAGACTCGTTAGTAGACTCGTTAGTAGACTCGTTAGTAGACTCGTTAGTAGACTCGTTAGTAGACTCGTTAGTAGACTCGTTAGTAGACTCGTTAGTAGACTCGTTAGTAGACTCGTTAGCAGACTCGTTAGCAGACTCGTTAGTAGACTCGTTAGTAGACTTGTGATTTGAATGTCACGAGTTTAAATCCAGTTTGAAGGTGATTTTTTGTTAAAAAAAAACTTCATTTTTATTACCGGACAGACAAATGACAGACACACAAACTTTGAGATTTATATACCGGTATATACAATGTACGTGTGGTTGCCTAGAGAAATTATGAAGGAAAGTTATTTTGTTACAAGCCTTCTTTGTGCTTTGCAAATGGTAAAAATAATCATTCTTTAGAATGAAGTCGAGGTTCCATCAAATGGTGAGTTGTAAACGGGAATCGACGCTAAAGAAATTGAATCGTAACTATTGCATTTAATAAGTTTCTCTCTCATTTATTTCAGGAGGAGAAAATAACTCAACAACTACTGTAGGTAAGCCAGCACACCAGTAGTTCTTGCAAACAGGTTCATGACTCATATAACTGAGAACTTGGCTTAGCAAACTTCTGCGAGGCCAAAGCATGTTTCAAGTTCCAAGGTTTGAAGTTCATAATTTAGCGCAGATTGATTCGACGCCTGACAGTCTTCCCTTACCAAAATCCTTTTACCTTAATGAATTTCAGTCTCTATGTTTGCATCAGATCATACTGACCTGTGAGTCTATACCTATGTGAGTACCTACGTGACCCATTTTCCCTTCCACTCTCTCTTTTCTCTACTACCATTTCATCTTTATTCTCTGTTTTCTCTTGCATCTGCCCTTTTTTCCATTCTTCCTTCTTTCTTTTCCTTTGTCAAGCCTGTACTTTTATACACCTGTTTGAACTTGTGTGTATGTGTGTGCACAGGTATGCACTAATGTGCCCGTGTGCCCTTGTGTGCGCGTGTGTTCCCTTGTGTGCCCTTGTGTGCCCTTGTGTGCCCTTGTGTGCCCTTGTGTGCGCGTGTGTTTGTCCCACCCACCTGTCCTTCTCCTCGTTTTTATCTTTTTATCTCTCAATCATCTTTTTTCTCTTCCTTTGCTCATATCTGCTTTTCCTTTTACAACTACTTTTTTGTTTATGCAGGGGCTAGTGGGCTGCCAATTTGGGGAATCGCAGCAATTGCTGCCACAGGATGTGCAGCACTTCTGGCAGCCATTATTGTTCTCATGGTGGCCACCGTAAAACGAAAGTAGGTATTATAAGGTACCACAATTTTGCACTCATTTGCTCCTGTTAGTTGCCATTGCTAGTTGCCGTTGCTAGTTGCTATTGTTAGTTTCTATTGTTAGTTGCTATTACCAGTGGAAATTGTTACTTGATGTTGCTAGTAGATAGCATTAGTTGCTTTTCTTTCTATCAACTGAAAATCAATAGTGCAGTTCATACATTAAACGACCAACTCTCACACAGTTCAAAGTTTTACTAGCTTCATTTAAACTTTCTATTTTTGTTTATCCATGTTATTGTCATTGTTAATATTTATGTAGACCCAGAGTTGGTGACTCACAAGTCCTGAACTGATGAGCCCACTACAAGTTCTCTGCGGTACGATTGATAATGGAGACGCTGCACTAAACCTGTGGGCAAAATGAATTGAAGACCCTAATGCTCTCTGTTGACACTGTGGGTTATTGCATTGGATAGCAGGACAGATTTTGTAGTCTAAGATTTGAATTTTTAATTAAGCATGTCTGCTTTAACAAATTAACAGGATGTAACACCTAACTTATCAAACCATTTTTGATTGGATGTTGGCATCTTATACATGTATATTCTTGATATACATTTTACTTTGAAAGCCATATTGCCATACGTGTATTTCTGAGAGCATTCATGTAAAGTTTTATGCATCATTTCATAAAACTATTTGTTTTTTAATTTTGCATTTGATTATTTATAATTTTGGTGTTTTTAAACGTTTTTTTCTATATATTTAAACTATGAAATGGGCTGAAATATACAACAAACAAACAAAAAAGTCCACTTCAGGCAGAGTTCTAAATGGGGCTCCTCTCTGTTCTCCCTCTCTACCTCTCTCTTCTTCTTTTTTCCTCTCTCTCCCTCTCTCTCTCCCTCTCTTTCTCTCTCTTTCTCTCTCTTTCTCTCTCTCTCTCTCTCTCTCTCGCTCTCTCTCTCTCTCTCTCTCTCTCTCTCTCTCTCTCTCTCTCTCTCTCTCTCTCTCTCTCTCTCTCTCTCTCTCTTTCTTTTTCTATTTTTCTCTTTCCCCTCTCTCTCTCTCTTCCTCTCTCTTTCTCTCTTCTCTCTCTTTTCTCTCTCTCCTCCTCTCTCCCTCTTTCCCTCACTCTCTCCCTCTCTCTTCTTCTCTCTTTCTTTCTCTTCCTCTCTCCTTCTCTTTTCTTCTCTCTTCTTCTCTCTTCCTGTCTCTTCCTCTCTCTCTCTATCTCTCTCTCCTCTCTCTTCCTTTCTCTCTCTCTCTCTCTTTCTTTTTCTATCTTTCTCTCTCCCCTCTCTCCTCTCTTTCTCCATCTCTCTCTAAACAGTTTTAAATGGAGTTCTTAGTCTCCTTTAAAATCTAGTAGCAGTTTGTGAGCATTTTAAGACTGAAGAGCCATTAGAATCCAATGTTTGCAATCCTATTAGAAGTAAAATCTAATGTTTTTGATTGCGTAAATAATCATTTAAGAAATTTCTCTTCTAAGTAGTTGATGTTGAAACAGGTTTTTTCTATAATGATGCTACGTATAGCATACATATGTACACATATGTATTTAACCGGCATAGGCTATAAGGTTTATGACGTAAACTAGCGATTACAAAAATCAAGTATGAAAGAAACAAAATAAAAATGAAACAGGAATAGCTAGAAAGGATTTATTATAGTTAGTAAATGTCTTTCATGTAGGACTAGGAGTATTCATAAATCCACCTTGTCATTGTGTGGGTGCATGCGTGTGTGCGTGTGTATGCAAGGGTGTTTGTGCGCATGTGTGTGCGCATGTGTGCGTATGTGTATGTGTGAGCATGTATGTATGTGCGTGTGTGAGTGTATGTGTGTGCATGTGAGTGTGGGTGTGCGCTTGCATGTGATCCACACTTTTGGTCGATTTCATCCAATCTTTTCACGTACAGTATATGCTAGGTGCCTTCTGCCAGGTCATCAAAAATATTTGGATTCATAACTCCATACTGTCTCTTAGACCCGGTTTCTTAAACTCCCTTTTTCTGCATGCACGTGATTCATACAAATGCTTTCGTCACGTAAAAGACTTTTTGCGTGAACTACTCTTATCTAGTTTTTTGTTGCTTCTGCGCCTTAAACCAGGGGATATATCAAAATTAAATTTTATGTATGTTTGCTCATCACCATCCACTTATGTCCTCTCACACGTTAAGTACAATGGCTCTTAATGAGCACATTGTACTCATTCATGATGTGCTCTTAATCAGCACATCCAACGTCTTTTCTATGGAGTACGTTCATGGATGTACTGCACATTCATGAACACACACGTCATGAAAACGCTGTCATGAAAGTGGTGTAAAAATTTGCGCTGATAATTAACACACAGGCAGCAGGCTGACTGATTAAAAACTTTTAGAACCTCTGTTGGTAGAGAGCGGTGGTGGTTAGTGGTTCGGTGGTTAGTGCACTAACATATAATCAGTAGTTCAGTAGTTCAAATCACAGAAAGATCACATGTTTTTCTGCCAAATGGTATGAGCAAACGGTTACAATATATTCTGTACTAGGATATACAAACTGCAGTGGTGACACCTAAATAGAAGAAGAGGAACCATTGATGACGAAGTCCTATAATAGTACTGCTTTGTTTTTAGTATGGATTCTATTTTCATTTAATTGTTAATAGAGTCAGTGAGATTAGAGTAAACTTCATATTTTTGAGTTAGCTGAACAGAGCGTGTCTTGTTGTGTAAACGTTTGGAGTAGTGCAAGTGTTTTCATTCAACCCATCGTCTCTTCAAATTCATTGTATAACAGCTTTCTCTCTCAGCAAATGTATCGATCTTTAACCTGGTAAATTACGTCAGTGCTCTGAGTTTTGTTATGCAGTTCTTAGTTATTCTTGTAAATCAAACATCCTGTTCATCTAAATGCGCTTCATTAGTTTTCATAAGTCGGATTAGCGTTGGTATCCAAGTACTGCCAAAGCCATGCTGACTCATTGTTTAAGGTCACGCGTTTAGCTATGTCACTAACAATAGAATGTTTCAGTGGTTTATTGTGCCTTTTACAATAAATAATTTTACAATAACAACGAATAAAGAGACGTTGTAATAGTTCTTTTTTATGTACAATGCTTTAGAATGGGTTTGTTTACATTTATCAATATAGCAGTTTTATTAAACGCTACTGGGGCAATTTATAGTTGCCTTTCGACATTAGAAGGCAGCAAGTATTTCTTTGGCAGCTGAAAATTAGATGAGAACGCTTCTTCAACTGAACATGTTCAGAAGCTGCATTGTTCTAGTAAGTTAATATCATAGCCTGTGTTCATAGTACATAAATTTGTGTAGGGCACACCATGACTAGTCATAGCCTGTGTTCAAAGTAAATTTGTTTAGGAAACACCATAACTAGTTATAGCCTGTGCTCATAGTAAACTTGTTTAGGAGACACTAAGACTGGTTATAGCCTGTGTTCATTGTAAATTCGGGTAGGAGGCACCATGACTAGTTATAGTCTGTGTTTATAGTAAATTTGTTTAGGAGGCACCATGATTAGTCATAGCCTGTGTTCATAGCAAATTTGTTTAGGAGGAACCATAACTAATGGCCTTTTTGCTCTACTGTTCCTTTTTTGCTACTTTGAACGACTCATAAACTTCAGCTAAAAAAAGAAAACTGAATGATATAATGTTTAAAAGATTACTAGAAAGTGTAATAAGCAATCACATTTAACCACAGTTTAAGAATAGTAGCAGCAATAGTAATAATGATAGCGATAAAAATAGTAATAGTATAGCAATTAAAATAGTGATAATATTATCAGCTGTTCCAACTCAAACAAGTAAAACTAATTTTGTGTTTTGAATGTTTTCAGTATTATAAAGCAAACAAATATGATACTTGATATATTTTTACGATGAGTTGACTTTTTTGATGTCTTGATTTTGCAGCTAACTTGACTTTCTTGATGTCTTGATTTTGCAGATGTTTATATGGAGTGGCTATGTAAAAGCACAAGAGATAGAAACTCCACAGAACTACCAAACTCCTGATGGAACAGAGTAAGTGTTGTTAAACCAACTTCAGTTAGCGATGAGCCTTAAATCTTAAAGGTTGACTTGCAACAAAATTCACATTACAGTTATTTGGTATGAAAAGATTCACCATGTCTTACTCTGTTGTGTTGTAGGTGCAAAATATGTGGAAATGTGATTACAAGCTTTTACACGCTAAAAAACGAGCAGTTAATCGCAGCCACATGAGACCGCTGTAGTTTGGATTCTCTTTTCAAAACGGCTCAAATGTGACGTAGTTGTAGTAGATGGTTTTTGTTTACACTTTCATGCATCCTTATTCGTCGAAATATTTTCACAAATATACTTCACACATTCAATAAAACCACATCTATTGTTCTTACGTGTCTATTTTATCGTCATTGTAATGCTGTCACTTTCTGCAGTGATATCTTATAACTTACCGTAAAAACCCGTTTAATTTTTTAGCCTTAGCTCGAAGGAGTACATTTCATTGTCTGATAATCATGACAAGCCTGTTGGTCACCTGTGATAATCGAAAATTGCTGCAAAAATTATTTGCGAAGTATTGGGTCACATGATCAGATTACAGCTTGACGATTCGATCAAGCCGAAACAAAACTGTAATGTAGCGAGCATCTATATTTGATACGGGGTCTTTGGTAAAACCCGAAGTGTTTGTCATAAACTAGTGCTACGATAAGTTTTATATTGAGCTTTTTATTGGCCTTTCAATTCACGTGAGAACATCCCGTGACAAGACAATAAAAACTGTAATGACTACGTCAGATAAATAAACAGATTCCAATCTACTGCGGCTTTTCGTTTTTGAGCTTTTAAGACCTTGTAATCACATTGCCACATATTTGGCACCTATAACACAACAGAGTAAGACATGGTAAATCTTTTGATACCAAATAACTGTAATGTGAATTTTGTCAAGCCAACCTTTAAAAAAGCTAAAAACTAGACATAGAAATAAATAAACAGTTTATTTATAACGATGATGACATATAGGTACACAAGAGTAGTAGTTGAGGTTTGTTTAGCTCTCACTGATTAGTAATGAAGTATTTCAAGAAGAAGAGCTGGCTTTTTTATAAAATCTTTGACAAATCTTTAAAGGTCAACTTAACATGTTCACTACTGTATAATCTTATTTGGCATAAACCCGGCATCTTAAATATGACTCTTTTATTTGCTGTTTGACCACAAATCTGGTAAGCTAGTCCCTACATCTATTCTATTTATATATATAAATCTCAGCATTTGCCTGTATCCTGTCTGTCTGTCTGCCCAGTTATATGGATAAGTTTTAGCAATAAAACATCTTCTTTGCATGAAGTTTGAACATGGAACCTCCGCTTTGCTGACAGCCATTTATCCCATACACTACGGTATCCAATTGGCTATTCTATAGAATGAATTGTGCATATACTTATTACACCTGCCAATCTTTCATGGCTTCACCCTTAACACTTCAGCTAGTGTTATGCGAGAAACCATACCAGAAGAAAAATCTGGGCCTACACGAGAAGAAAAATGCTCAAACTCACATGACTAACAAAACTGTTGCAATCAGTATAAGTAATAGTAGGAACTGCAGTCGGTATTGTATGATTTACATAACAACGAACACAGTACACAGAAGTAAACACAGTACACAAAAATACACACAGTACACAAAAATACACACAGTACACAGAAATAAACACAGTACACAGGAATAAACACAGTACACAGAAATAAATATAGTACACAGAAATAAACACAGTACATAGAAATAAACACAGTACACAGGTATAAACACAGTAGGCCCTACACAGAAATAAATACAGTAAACATGAATAAACACAGTACACAGAAATAAACACAGTACACAGGAATAAACACAGTACACAGAAATAAATATAGTACACAGAAATAAACACAGTAAATAGAAATAAACACAGTACACAGGAATGAACACAGTAGGCCCTACACAGAAATAAATACAGTACACATGAATAAACACAGTACACAGAAATAAACACAGTACACAGGAATAAACACAGTACACAGAAATAAACACAGTACACAGGAATAAACACAGTATACAGGAATAAACACAGTATACAGAAATAAACATAGTACACAAAAATAAACACAGTACAAAGAAATAAAAACAGCACACAGAAATAAACACAGTACACAGGAATAAACACAGTACACAGTAATAAACACAGTACACAGGAATAGACACAGTATACAGAAATAAACACAGTACACAGAAATAAACACAGTACACAGAAATAAACACAGTACAAAGAAATAAAAACAGCACACAGAAATAAACACAGTACACAGAAATAAACACAGTACACAGGAATAAACACAGTACGCAGGAATAAACACAGTATACAGAAATAAACACAGTACAAAGAAATAAAAACAGCACACAGAAATAAACACAGTACACAGAAATAAACACAGTACACAGGAATAAACACAGTACGCAGGAATAAACACAGTACACAGAAATAAACACAGTACACAGAAATAAACACAGTACACAGAAATAAACACAGTACAAAGAAATAAAAACAGCACACAGAAATAAACACAGTACACAGAAATAAACACAGTACACAGGAATAAACACAGTACGCAGGAATAAACACAGTATACAGGAATAAACACAGTATACAGAAATAAACATAGTACACAAAAATAAACACAGTACAAAGAAATAAAAACAGCACACAGAAATAAACACAGTACACAGAAATAAACACAGTACACAGGAATAAACACAGTACACAGGAATAAACACAGTACACAGGAATAAACACAGTACACAGAAATAAACACAGTACACAGGAATAAACACAAACACCTTCATTTAAAAGTTGGAATGGTATATCTTGACTAAAAGTAAAATCTTTTGGCCAACATTTTTTTTATTATTCGTACAACACCGAGAACTCAGCTAGTCCATTCATACATTTAACTTTGGTTTAAGATGTTATCTGTTATATTATTTAGTTGAATACAAACTTCCTATATGTGTTGACAATGTCTATGGTTTAGCACAAAACCTGACATGTTAGTAAGCGAGGTGTTCTGTTCAATACAATTTTGGCTTGTTAGGTGTTATACTTTTTTGTTTTGCCCAAACCCGGTAAGCTAGCTGCTAGGCTTTCTCTTTTCAACATAAATCTGACATGCTAGTTGCTATGATCTGTTCTTTAACATGAATGTAGCGTGTTAGTTGATGTAATATTTAAGTTTTAGAACAAACTTTAAATTTTAATTGCTTTGTTTTTTTTTTGTTAAAAAAAACTCGACATGTTAGTTGCTGTACTATTTAAATTAAAATTAAAGCTGACATGTTAGTTGCTATAATTCTTCATTTAGCACAAATGTGATATGTTAGGGGCATGTTAGTCGCTACACTATAAATTAAAAAACTTAAAGTTACTTACTTTTCTCTGTTGTTCAACACAAACCTAGCATTATTAATATGATGTATTATTTTGTAAAACCTATTCACTATTTTGTGTTTTTGTAGACTGCGATTCGAAACAATGACAGATTTCTCCCGAGGAGTGCTTGACGATGTTTTGGATTTGCAGCCTGATTTTTTCATTTCTGGGAATCTCTTAGCTGCTGACTTTTCATCTCTTAGAACAGTAAACACTACTAGTGCGGAGGTAGTCATCGGAACTGTAGGTTTCACTGGTTATGTGAATGGAGCAGGAACTTCTGCTCGAGTATCTTATCCTGCATCCTGTCAGATTACAACGGACATCGTTCTAATAGCTGAGTACTTTAATCATTGTGTTAGAATTCTCAATAGAACTAATGACAACACAGTTTCAGATTTTGTGGGAACTTGTTCAAGTTCTGGATCTGCTGATGGTGTTGGAACAGCTGCTTCATTTACTCATCCAGTTCGAATAATTCAAGATATCGATAATCCCAATTTGGTTTATGTTGGGGAAGAATCCGGAAACATACGTTTGATCGATGTCGAAACTCAAACTGTTAGTACATATCTACCAGCTGGGTTTACTGCTTTGCATTCTTTTCGTTTCGACACTTATTACTGTGGATTCATGCTTATCGCTGATGATTACACGTTTAAGCGCCTAAATTTAAACTCATTCATGATGACAACATATGGTACCAACGGAAATTATACCGATGGCAGTCTGCATTTAGGAAAATATGATTCTGTCTATGATATGGCAGTTCTCTACAAAGATACATACGTTGTCGTAGACAAAGGAAACCAAAAGCTGCGAGTAATAGACACGGCCAGCTGCCAGGTTACCACGATACAAGGAACAGAGACCGCAAATGATTCATATTCCATAGCATTCAGTAATGGTAATCTCTATATCGGTGGTCAAGGATACATCGTGCAGATTCCAGGTTGGTAGGCTAGAATTATTTATTATTTGTAGCTTTCAAGGAAGCGCAACTCCGTGACATCACATGTTTGAATATCACGGATACAAAAATTCTTTTAACCACTCTTTAGGACTACGCTACATCATAAATTAATAAACTGAATGATTTGAGTTGATACACTTTTGCTTGTTAAACCAAAATTCTTTCTGACAGAGACGAGATAAAACAAAAAGTTGAAGTGACCTTTTGAAAACTAGTACATTTTTAAAAAGCCAGAGGCATTAATGATGTACAGTTTTATCACAATACAGTATCCTTTAGTGTATAAATTGCCGCTGGTAAAAGTACAAAAACAAGTTATAAGCCTAATTAGATGCATTACTTCATAACCCTTCTCTGGAGATTAATAATCTAGTATGACTATGCTTGGTGTATCAAATTGATGCTTTGATAAAATTTTCATCATACTACGTTTTTGTTCAAAGAATTGAAAACGTAACAAACTGATATAGTTAAAAAGGAGCTGCATACTGGCTGACTCGTTTATGTCTACACGATTAACTGAATAAGGTAAAAAACATGAATGTTTACCATGTCTTACGTTATGGTAAACATCAATTTGTGGCAGGGTATGTGTATGTTTGTCGCAGAACTAAGATTGATAACCAAAGTACTGCTGCTAAAATACTTTCAATTAACAAAGCAGAGCCTTTTATTCTACAATAGTTCATAAACTCTGTTGGACTGTTTTAGTTGACATAGTACTGAGTGGAACCGGAGAGATGACCACATCTGGCCCTGGATGCTCTCCTGTAACGCCCAGTTCAACAAGGACTGCTGCTGAGTTTGTAGATGACCCGAGCTGTGAGCAGCCAGAGACTACTAGCGCAACCACAGGCAGCACCACTAGTACCAGCACCACCAGTACCAGTACCAGTACCAGCACCACCAGTACCAGTACCAGCACCACCAGCACCACCTCTGCTACAACAACTTCAACAACAACTTCAACTTCAACTACTACTACTGCAACAACAAATGCTATCCAAAGCTCTACGGCTGGTAAGTCATGCATTCTTCTTGATAACTTAAAATATTACAGTTGTTCAAAGTACCCTTGTGTACATATCAGGGTAACTTTTGTGTACATATCAGGATGCCTTTGTGTACATATCAGGATACTTTTGTGTACATATCAGAGTACCTTTGTGTACAAATCAGGGTACCTTTGTGTGTGAATCAGAGCACCTCTGTGTTCATATTAGGGTATGTTAGTGTACATATAAGGGTACCTTTGTGTACATATCAGGATACATTTGTGTACATATCAGGGTACCTTTGTGTACATATAAGGGTACCTTTGTGTACATATAAGGGTACATTAGTGTGCATATCAGGGTATTTTGTGTACGTATCAGAGCACCTTTGTGTACGGAAATTGAGCATTGCTGCAGTAATATAACATTTAAAATTACTATGAATCATCATGCTTTCAAAAATATTTCATTGATTACTACTTATTACTATTACTTTACTAGTTTTAGTAATTACTACTACTTACCGTAGTTTTAATCACGATTCTGCCCAGCTGCTCAATGCTATATAAACTGTTCACTCAATTCTTGATGTATTTTAAAGTGGATTTATCCTCAATATGTCTGTGTTGGTAATTGTCATACTTTTTGGTTATTTCTCTATTCAACTCAGAATTTAGATTAATCTTATTATTTGTATGAGAAAGACTCTACATCTATGTAATGATAAACTTGTATTTACCAACTAAAGTAGAGAAATAGAGTAGTTAATACCAACTCGTCATAGTCATAGATAGTAGCTAGTAACAACTAGCTATAGACATAGAGAGTAGTTGGTATCAACTAAAAATAGACATAGAGAGCAGTTAGTAACAACTGAAACTAGACATATAGAATAGCTAGTGACATGTTAGCAAAAACATAGAGAAAAGATTGGAAGCCACCAAGCATAGCAATAGATAATAGTTGGTAACAATTAATAATAGACATAGAGAGTGGTTAGTAACAGCTGAACATAGATATATATAGTAGCTAGCACCAACTTAGCAAAAGCATACAGAGTAGATAGGAAGCCACCAAGCATAGACATAAATAGTAGTAAGCAATCACTAAGCATGTGTATCAAACGTGGTACAAAGAAAAGCGATCTCTTTATCAATCTCCTAGCTACCTGATTTACTTCAAGGGCTTGTCAATTGCAACAGAACTTTCTGGTTCTATTGTCTGAATAGCTTGAAACAATATATTACCCTTCTTGCACCAATCTTGCAAGAAAGGTACTTCTTGCAAGATTGGTGCAAGAAGTATCCTTCACTTCTTTCTGCACTTTCTTCACATCCAGCAAGGTATGAACTGTTGACCTTCCACATAAAATGAGGATTTACTGTCTAAAACTATAAAAATATGCATGCATTCATTCACTTACTAACTTACTAACTTACTAACTTACTTCACAAGATGATTCTTTTTAGAGCCATTTTAGTTCGACATGGAGTTGAGATATTATTGCCTCACATGTAACAAGTCATAATCCTAGTGGCATCAAATGGCTCCTTCAAATACGTCCAACAAAAAATGAATTGTAATCATCACTTGCAACAATATTCTATTTCTAACATAACGGTAAACAAACAAAAAAGAAGTTTTGGTAAATGAGGTCATGATCTATTGAATAGACAATGTCGTTATCTCTCTTCTACTAACCATAAGTCAGTCAGTTCAAATCCTCCAGATTGAAGCAGATAGTGCAGTAGTAGTTTTTGAAGTAGATGCTCTGCTGAAACCTAAGACCTTTGACCTTTAAAACATCAAACTTTAGAGGTCACTTTAATTAGTAAGTTACGAGTGTTTCTTTTTAAATGAAGGCTGGCCACAGATTGCCTACTCCAATTATGTAACATATGACACAAAAAAATTTATTTTTCTAGCACAGGAATGCAATAGTCTGGTAGTAATAATTCTTTTTACAGAAAAAAACATTTTAATAGTTTTGTAAATAACTGTATCAGGATTAAATTTTGGCACCAGCATTCATTCAATTAATAAGCTGTATCCTAGGAGTTACATATAAAAAAACTACTAACTACAACAGACATGAACCAAAAATAACAATCATATTCATAGACCAACATGTTGTGCAAACTTAAATAGGTGGTCACCTATGATTAAATGAAGTGTAGAGTTTTATAGAAACTCCAAACTCATATTTGTACTCGGATTGTTAATGAGAGATTTGAATCACTGATGTTGATTATATTTATTGTTAATCATATAGGGCTGAAGCCTTCACACCGTGAAACCTCTGAAATTACAGACAATTATTAAGTGAGATTAGCATTGGTTATAAATTCATAATTGACAATACATGTGATATCTTCAAGAAATTTATACTTCAAGTAAATTATCCAAGTGCAATCAGTCAGTTAAAAAGAACAAAACACATATATAGTTCAAAACTGTTATTTAAGATAGACTTACCGACCTGTGCCTCTTTGAACAATCCAAGCTATAATACAGGATAAGTAGGTTTACAACTTTACTAAAAGAAGGTTACATTATGTAGTTGACTGTGTGAAAATTGGTGAGAGACTGAACAGGTCAGGTAAAAACATCATCTAAGGTCATCAGGTTAGATTGTCATTGGTCTAGCGGCATATTTCAGTTACTCAAAAACCAATAAAGATAGTTCAAGCTACTTCTGCTGGTGGTTACCTATACCGGCCACAAGAGCTGAGCACAAACATTTCATTATTGCTTCACTGATTATAAAAACATAAACTGCTGACAAGCATCCTGGTAGGTAGCCCAGAGGGCAAATCTTTATTTCACTACATGAAGGGTGGTGTAATAACTAAAACTCGTAATTAGTAAAGAATTGCATTCTTTTTATCACAATAATTTTATACTATCGTAAATGTATAGCTACAAGGTCATGTCATGTCAAGTATGTTTGGCATATAAACGTGTGTGGCAAAATGGCAATAGCATCGTCCAGTCAACTGCCAAAATGAACGCTCAACAAAGTGCTGTTTTTGCTCAAGATCGCCCACACCTGCAGTTTGTGGGAGAAAAACGTCCAATAAAAGAAGCTGTGACAAATAATACGTATATGATACCCTAGTCTCTGTTAGCGCTTTGGCAATGTTTGCTTGGTTATTTCCTTGTAGATTTGTTTTCTTTAAGCTTACAATATAGTAACTATTCTACCGGTATATCTCACTACAGGAGGAAATGGACTGCCGATTTGGGGAATTGTTCTAATCGCCATAGCAGGATATGTGCTTCAGGATGGTGAGCATTAAAAAAAAGTAAGTTTGTAAAATAAATAAATTATATTATTTATGGGCATTAGTTATTACTACACTATAGTTGCTCCTGGAGTTAGCATTGTTAGTTGCTATTGTTGATTACAATGGTTAGATGCTATTGCTCGTTGCTATTTTTACTTACTATTACTAGTTGCTATTGTTAATAAGTATTGCTAGTTACTATTGATTTTTGCTAGTGCTAGTTGCTATTGCTAATTGCTATTGCTTGTTACTATTGTTATTTAGTATAGTCAGTTAGTATTGTTAATTAATATTGCTAGTTACTATTGCTATGTGCTATTGCGACTTACTATTGCTATTTGCTTTTGCTAGTTGCTATTGGTAGTTGCTATTACTAGTTGCTATTGCCATTTAATATTGCTAGTTGCTATTGCTATTTGCTAATGCTAGTTGCTATTGTGAGTTATTATTGCTAATTGCTTGTTGCTATTGTTAGTTAGTATTGTTAGTTAGCATTGTTAATTATTATTGCTAGTTACTATTGTTATTTGCTATTGCTAGTTACTATGGCTATTTGCTAGTTGCTTTTGCTAGTTGCAATTGGTAATTACTATTACTAGTTGCTATTGCTAGTTTTTATTGCTAGTTGCTATTGCTAGATGCTATTGCTACTTGCTCTTGCTAGTTTATATTGTTAGTTGCCATTGCTAATTGCTATTATTGTTGCTATTGCTAGTTAGTATTGTCAGTTAGTATTGTTAGTTAATATTGCTAATTACTATTGCTAGTTATTATTGCCAATTACTATTGCTATTTGCTATTGCTAGTTACCATTGCCATTCGCTTTTGCTAGTTGCTATTGGTAGTTACTATTACTATTTCTGATTGCTAGTTGCTATTGCTAGTTGCTATTGCTAGTTGCTATTGCTACTTGCTAGTTACTACTGTTAACTACTATTATTAGTTACATTTGTTTCTAACGACTAGAAATAAGTGCGACATTTGAGGCATCAGGTAAACATTGTCAGCAAAAGCACTTATCTTTCTTGAATTCAAAGTTAATTTATAATCATTTAGATTTCATAGTTCTGTCTATAGTACGAACAACTTGCCACTACTGTTTCTTTAGAGCCCGAGTTGTTGACTCATCTCTACAGTAGATCAGACGAACACACTATTAACCCCGTGAACCAAAAGAGTTGAAGACTTTAGCGCGTTCTGCTGACACCCGTGGGTATTACAAATGACAAGAAATAAACTCCAAGTCTAATATAATAGTTTTAATATAATGAAACAGAACTAGTGGTCTCTGGCTGACTCATTCTTAATGTTCATGCAGAATAATTTTTACACTTATTCTACACAAACTGCTATGACCTCATCAACTTTTATTTTTATAGCAACTTGTTGCAAGTTCATTTAAACTTTTATAAATTTATGTGCTGTTGTTGGTTTCATTTTGCTAAAGAACTCTTGTGTTTTACATGTATAGCTGAAAATACAACTTGACTATTTTACGGCATTCTTGTAGTAGCTGGTAGCATCGCATATGTTTGAAATCTAACAAATTAATGGCACCTCTGAAATAAGAGAGTTCTAATTTTTAAGCTGAGTTCTAACTGGC
Source organism: Watersipora subatra (assembly GCF_963576615.1). Lineage (NCBI taxonomy): Eukaryota > Metazoa > Bryozoa > Gymnolaemata > Cheilostomatida > Watersiporidae > Watersipora > Watersipora subatra. The sequence continues at coordinate 39,164,979 of NC_088718.1, read as the reverse complement.
GGCTTATACAAATCAGCTTTTTGATAAAACTTTCATAGATTGGAATAATATTTCTGAAATACCATTATTTAGCTCTATTACCAGAACTATTTTTCTATTCGTTGAGTGGAGAACAAGTATGTCATATATACTTGTCCTCACTTTCTTCTACAGTTGTACCAATCATTTAGCCTTATATATATAAGTAGCCTAAGTTCCTTCAGAACTCATTTTATGGAAGGTAAACAGTACATAGCCAATCCGTTATTTAGAGGTGTCAATGCTGTAATAAATTAAAGAATTTATGAAAAAATCTAAGCTTCATGAATCTGACAAAAGGTTTGAGTGTATACAAGCACATACATACACACTCTCTAATCACGGTCTAATATATACAAGCACATACATCATACAAACTCTATCATCAGGGTCTAGTATATACAAGCATATACATCATACAAGCTCTTCAATCAGAGTCAAGTATATACAAACATATACATCATACAAACTCTCTCATCAGGGTTTAGTATATACAAACATAACCATCATACAAACTATCTCATCAGGGTCTACTATATACAAACATATACATCATACAAACTTTCTCATCAGGGTCAAGTATATACAAACATATACATCATACAAACTCTCTAATCAGGGTCAAGTATATACAAACATATACATACATTTGCAATGATTATTTGACGCAGTTTGATGATTGATGACACAATTGATGATTTTGTGTCATTTTTGTGTGCTTATTCCACTTTTTTGAAGAGAGCAAACTAAATTCATAGCAAATGGCTGGACTTCAAATTTACCTCTATCAACATGTTGTTGACGCAACCAATAATTGACAACTACATGTATTTGGAATTTTCGAGGATTTAGATTTTTCTCAAATTCCTCTCTCAACTTGTTGCTACTATTACACCGCACGCAACGGCGTTTATGTTGTTGTTATGAACAGTTCCTGTCACGTAGCAGCTATTCATACAAACCATTCCAGTTGTATGGCTTCTGCGATACAAACGGAAGAACAAAGCTGCCAAAGAATGTTCAAATAAAACCCTAAGTTTAAGATGTTATTTGTTTTCTATAAACACGATCTATTGATTACATAGTGTAATTTGATTTTCTAAAGAAACTAGCGACCCTTGAAAAGGGGGTTAACAAAACTTTTGTTCGCCTTGGCATGTTAACAGCTAGCAACACTCAATACAACAACAATTATAAATGCACTAATCTGATCAATAGTTTATAGGTGCAGCCACATGTTGGTTCATATATAGAATTTAGCGAATAACAACCAGTCCTTGTTTGTGTACAGTAGGCCTACTTCTATTTAAACAATTTCCGTTGAAAATGAAAAAAAAACTAAAACTGAGTCCTCAAAAGGCTTACAGTAGTTGTTATTTTTTCTGTTTCATGTCAATTTACCGAAATACTATCACTATTGTATCAGTACTTCTTTGCTTTTGTAAAGTTCACCCCAGAGACCTCTATTATACTACAAAGACCACTCAGACATCCCAGAGACCATACATTTGAACTACACATCTGTAGAAAACCTCATCCAGAAAGCTCAGCCTGCAGATTTCTGGGGCTATATATTACAACAAATCGTACAATCCATGAGGAGAAAGTTCACTCCCACTATGAACATTGTCTGTCTTAGGCATAGAGTGATCTTCCCCGAAAATAACTCTATGATCCTAGGCACACAGAATTAGTCATAAAAAAGTGTATCAGCTGTGTGCACATGAAATGCAGTACACAGACAGTGATGGTATGATAAATAACAGTTCACACAACTGACACAACAATAATAATAATAATAATGATACTAAGAATAATAATAATACTAAGAATAAGAATAATAATACAGCACAATACATTGTGAAATGTACTCTAATAAGGATTAATATTATGTAAGGTGTAAAAGTTAATGTTCATATGGAGGTTATTCTAAAAACCCTACAATATAATTGTTTACTTTGCAGCTTGTAAACTATGATAGTTTACTGCTTGAAGGAGCAGCGAGGCCTGTTAAGTAGTTTACAATTAGAATAGCAACTATCTGTAATATACCAAAAGAGGTTAAGAGATTATACCACTTCCTTTTTTCTTTTGTTTCAGGCCATAAATAGATAGATAGACAAATATATAAATGGATACATAAATATATAGATAGATATATAGATAGATATATAGATAAATATACATATCTAAACTACTATGTGTACTGCGATAGCCTCTAGACAGTTAGCGCAGAACATTGAGTTCTAATGATCATTTTATCGAACAAGAAATACTAAAATCCATGAGTCTATTGATTAAAGGTTATTGAAAAATACAGCTTATAGTCTTTAAAGTGTCTCAGCCTCTTCCAAAGTAGCAAAGACCACGGAAGTAGAGACTTCTATGATCAGGAAGTCATGAATGAGCCAATCTTCCATCCAGGATGGGCAAGTCTTAAATTTTCTCGTCATGATTGGCAAATTTAAGATTGATGATTAGGCTGACCTAAATTTGAGCTGAAGTGATTCACGCCTGCAACAAACACCAAGACTATGAATTCTATCATACTATTTCACCTCTGTCATAAGAGTGGGAATGCTGCCTTGAGAAGTTATTTTCTCTTATCTCCACAGCTGTTTTCTTACAAAGCATTTAGTATTTCTGTATTTTCTCAACAGCAATACAATTGAAACAACCGCAATCCGCCAAGGTTTTCGAAGTAGCGCAAACTGAACCAAACAATCCTTCTGGTGATTGTATAGGAGTATTTAACACAATCTCTTGCTCATAGCGCTCCTTTTGTTCCTAAAAATAGTTTTTTTTATTACTGGTTAATATCAACTCATTCAATGGGTTGATCCTATTCACAGCCTTATCACATCTCTATGTGTCAGTAATGCTGTCAGGCTTTGTTTTGCAAAAATGAAAGAATTATCAGACTTGTAGAGTAATCTCCACTAAAAGCAAGAGTTATTTTTAGTACACTAAAAGTGATTTGAAGGTTTTAATCCTTCATTGTAGTCCCATTGTAGGGCATCGTGGTGTTATCTACATGTTCACGTATTTGTTTCTTTTAGTGGCAAGGGTTGTTAATGGCATGAATTATTCAGTTCATGCTAATATTGAGAAACTTCAAGATTTATTGTTCACCCATTTTATTAGTTCATCGAAACTGTCTAATATCCGTATCTGAGAGGCGAGAGCATCCATTGGAGAGAGATTGTAGGTAATGGAAATTGGTCTTCAATCGTGCGGGCTGACAGAAGTAGCTAACTCCAAACATTCTAGCGAGTATTCGACGAATAGCAAGGTAAAACTGCCTCCCCACAAATAGCTTTCACTCGTCAGTTCATTGTATGTACCGAGGACCTTAGCTACCTCGACGTTAACTTTATGGCCGTTTTAACCTTTTGTGTTATTTACTGAGTTCGCGGACTAAGTTAGCTATACAATGCCTTTGCGCTGCATCGATATTTTATTGCGCTGAACTATACCTAATACGTGTGATCGTTTTGTATTGTTTGTTTATGCCGAGCAATTAATATGGGACTCTATTTTAACACAACATTTAATAAATCAAATTAATGTGAAACTAAAATAGATGTTGTAGTAAGATCGCTATCCTAAAACAAGATCTGTGTGCATTGGAAGCCTCGGCTAATACATGGCAAATGAAATCTAATGTTGACAAGTGTACCTTTTTACAGGTTGGTAAACGGTATCATTGACTAGCGTGGTTCAATTTTTTGTGGAAAAGAACTTACTAGTGTGTCTTCCTATCTTTATTTAGGTATGATATTACAGTTAAATCTAAAATGGAATGAACATTAGATAAAATAACAAGAGCTACCCAACAGCTAGCAATGATTAGAAGGGTTTTAAAATCGGCTGACACACCAACTAAAAATAGATTATTTTTGGTCAGGTCTTTGATTGACTGTGCTTCTCAAATTTGGGATCTTATGAAGAAAATACGTTATACAGTTTGAAAAGTTACTAAATAGGCCTAAAGCATTAGGCCTACGTTTTATTTTCATCATCAAATGACAGATAAGCTTTAAAAAATCAAGAGAGGATACTGATATTGGGTCTCTGAAAGAAAGGTGAAAGCAGGAAAGGCATAGACTGTTTGTTAGGTGTGTGGCTAAAGGTGTTGAGCCGCAATTTTAGTGTGCTAGCATAGGGTATTGTGATGGAAACATGCATTACCATCTCCTTTTTGGTTATTGTCATTAGAGTTGTGTTCTCTTGTGTTATTTTATATAGTCACGCCCCTAGAGGAGGTTGGCCCTAGCCACCTCATTTGCATATCTGGTTATACTTAAGGCCGTGTTTCGGCCTAGTAAGTTCGTTCAATACATGCTTTGCATTTGGACCCACACTCTTCTGTTACTTTGCGCAATAACAGAATCACACTGAGCACTTACGTACTCCAAGCCTCAGTCTACGGACGGTGCTTTGGGAGTAGGGTATAGAAACACTGTCGACCCCGTCGACCTCAGGTCGACCCTGTCGAACGAGCATAATATCCCCCAGGGAGCAATTCCTGGTGTAAGGTGGTTGTAATAGGCCGGTGGTGTAAGTCGACCCAGTCGCCTCCGCGTGTTGGTCTACGGGCAACCCTTACACGGCCCCCTGTGGAAAGTGAATGCAGACCGGTAGAGTAAGCCGACCCAGGTCGCCTCTACGTGTTGGTCGCAGGATCCAACACACTGGTGGCAGCAGTGGGATTGAACTGCGGTAATTAGGACTTATAAGACGAACCTAGTAACCATGCCAAACAGCCGACGGAATGCTACCAGAGATCTGGCTGAGGCAGAGTTACAGCAGGTCGACCAGATTGGTCAACTGACAGAGGCTATCACTAGAGCCTTACAGATACCCAGAGGGGGAGCCAGCTTCAAGCCTCCGAAGTTCGATGGGAGTGAGGATGTAGAGTTATTCATCTCCCAGTTCGAAGAGGTTGCGGAAGCAAATGAGTGGAGTGAGAAGGCCACGCTCCTCCACCTGCGGGAGACCCTGAAGGAGGGAGCCAGAGGTTGCAGTCGAGGGGACTCACCTGCCTCCATCTTCTCGGCTTTACGCATGAAGTACGGGCTCTCCCCGAGAGAGGCTAGGAGTAGACTCCACCTAAAAAGGGAACCCAAGACGAACCTCCAAGAACATGCCACAGAGATGGAGCGTCTGGTGAAAATAGCATACGCTGACCTCCCAGAATCCTACCAGTCCAGTATGGCCATGGATGCGTTTTCTCTGACACTGGGAAATACGCCCCTCCAACGCCACCTGTTGGCAATGAAGGCACAGAGCTTGGAGGAAGCAGTGCAGGCGGGGAACGAGTTCCTGCAAATTCAGCCCACTCTTCCTCGGCCTGGTGCCCGACCCCTAATAATGACGGTGGATGAAGAAGAAGTCACCCCCGCTACAGTCGCCCCCGTCCATTCGGACCCCCATCAGCCACCTTGAACGACGTCCTGATGGCTATAAAGGGGTTAGCAGATGGACTGAGGGAAGGAAAGCTGTTGGGACAACGGGGCGTGGACAAAAGGGGACCAAATTGTTGGGGTTGCGGCCAGGCAGGGCACACCCAACGCCGGTGCCCCCAAGCCTCCCAAAGACAACAGCCTCAAGTCACGAGGCCGGGAAACGGTTACCATCCACAGCAGTAGGGGGAAGTACTGACTGTGGATCAAATATACCCTTGCAAGGACAGTGGCAACAGCCACGACGGACTAGGCGACACAGGCTCCCCCCCTGCTCGCCACCGGTCCCCTTGCATAACCAATATCAACCCTTACCTGAGTGTGCAGGTCTCCCACTCTCAGAAGCCAAGGACGAAACCTACGTCTGGCCAAAGCCGTCTCGGCCTTCCAAGAAGGGCCCCCAGAGGACTAGCAAAGCCAGACGGACCCACGGAGACGAGTCATGGAAGCCGCATAATAGCAGCTATTTCTTACCAGGTCGCATCGGAGGCCAGCCCGTCCAATTCCTCGTGGACACCGGATGTACCTCTAATTTGTTGGGACGACATGTCTTTGAGCGGTTACCTAAAGATGTCAAAAGCAAATTGGAGGTCCGGGAGGACTATGGACAAATGGCAGATGGTACCCGGCTGCAGTTCCACAGACTCATCACTCTCCCGGTCAGAGTCAGGAGTGTCCAGGTTACTGTGTCTCTCGTGGTGTGTGCCCTGAAGGAGGATGCCATCCTGGGCATGCCTTTCCTGGTCGACCACCACTGCGAGATGAACTTTCAGCAACCCACGTTGGTGTTAAATGGACAGAAGTTGACTTGCACTGACCGAGAGGGTCGACCTCTGACAAGCAGCGTGCAGATAATGCGAGCCACAACGCTTCCCCCTCGAACCGAGGTCCTGGTTGCCGGACGTCTCACGTCCTCCTCCTATCAGCCAGTCGGGTTAATTGAGGGAACGAAGAATGGATATATGGTGGCCGCCAGCCTACACCAACCCGGTGAGAAGGGGAGAGTGGCCATCCGTTGTATGAACCCCACCGACCATCCCGTCAGCGTGACGGCAGGAACGGTCGTGGGGCAATACACTGGGGTCGGGCCGGACGAAATAGGGGCCCCCTGGACAGCGAAGGGAGACGCCGAGGTTTCCAAAGAAACTCCCCCTCCTGTCTCCAACGTACCTCCCCACATGCTGGACCTGCTCCGACAGGCGGCACCACATTGCTCATCCCCTACCGAGCACCGAAGGATGGAAGACCTTTTGACCCGTTATGCGGATGTATTCAGCCAAGGGAGTGAAGACATGGGGCGTACCACCCTGGTACAACACGAGATCCCCCTCCTCCCAGAGGCGCAACCCATCCCTCAACACCCGTACCGTGTAGGACACGAAAAAGAAGCCGAAATCGAACGACAGGTTTCGGCCCTGGAAAAGCAAGGCATGATTGAGCCCGCTCACGGGGCCTGGAGCTCTCCGGTGGTCTTGGTGAGGAAGAAGGACGGGGCGTGGCGATTGTGTGTAGACTATAGGAAACTTAATAGTGTCACTCGCCAGGATGCCTACCCCCTCCCCCGGATTGATGAGAGCTTGGACGCCTTGTCCGGTAGTAGGTTCTTCAGTACCTCGGACATGATGAGCGGATACTGGCAGGTACCCCTCTCCGCCGAAGCCCAGGAGCGGTCGGCGTTCGCCACACGCAGTGGGTTGTGGAGGTGGAAGGTGCTCCCCTTTGGACTGACCTCCGCCCCAGCTACCTTCCAGCGGCTGATGGAACGTGTCCTCCAAGGGCTACACTGGAAAACCCTGCTGCTGTACCTCGATGACATCATCGTCATGTCAGCCGACTTCTCTAGTCATGTCACTAGGCTTGCCGAGGTGTTGGAGCGATTGAGGCAGGCCGGGCTGAAGTTAAAGCCCTCCAAATGCAGCTTGTTCCAGACCCAGGTCAAGTACCTGGGCCACATAGTCAGCAACACGGGGGTGGCTACCGACCCTGAGAAGATTCAGGCCATAAGTGGATGGGCAGCACCCCAGGACGTGACGCAGCTAAGGTCATACTTGGGTACCACTGGGTACTATCACAGATACGTGCCGGACTACGCCTCGATCGCCAAACCTCTCACCTTGTTGACCAGCGAAGGGGTCCCCTGGAAATGGGGAGAAGAGGAACAGGAAGCTTTCCTTAGGCTCAAATGGTCGCTGACACACGCCCCAGTACTGGCATATCCCGACCCCTCCTTGCCCTACGTGCTAGATACCGATGCTAGTAACGTAGGGACTGGGGCTGTGTTATCCCAGGTCCAGCAGGGCACGGAGCGACCCATAGCCTACTATAGCAAGACCCTCTCCTCCGCCGAACGCAATTACTGCGTAACCAGGAGGGAGCTACTGGCAGTGGTACAGGCTGTCCGGCATTTCCGGCCCTACCTATATGGCAGAGAGTTTACCATCCGAACCGATCATGCCTCCTTGGTTTGGTTGCACCGGAGGAAGGAACCCTCTTGCCAGGTGGCCCGGTGGCTGGAGAGCCTGGCCGAGCACAAGTACCGAATTATCCATCGAAAAGGCGATAAACACGGGAACGCCGATGGATTGAGTCGACGACAGTGCGTCGACTGCCGGCAGTGTGCTGCTATTGAGAGGCGGGATCAAGGGCCAACGAGGTCGCAAGTATGCGACTCTCTAGTAAACCCAGGAACGAATTGGGAAACTGCTGTGCCAGTGGACCAAGTTCCGGTACAGCCGCCAAGAGGCACCGGAACATCCAGTCCCAACCCCCGTCAGCTGGATGAGGATGAATGGCCTCGACTACCGGGCAACAGACCTGTTTTAGGGCACGGCCTCCCGACTCCCACACCAACCAGTCCAGTCCCAGTACGGCTGCCGGGCGGTGCAGGGACACCCAGAGTGTCGGACCACCCTCCCAGAAGGCCTCAGGATCCTCAGTTACAAGCCGTCAAGGTAACTAGCGAAACCAAAATTGTGGATGGAATTGGTGAAAGTGTAGTCCAAAAGGTTCCAGAACAACTGACGGTGGTACAAACTCCGCTGGATGAAGTACGGGCACTACAACAGAGAGCCGCTACCGACCTAGGGGTCATTTACCAGGCCGTCAGGAACCGGAGAGGGGTGGAAGAGGCCGTGCTACGAGTAGGCAGCCCCGAGCTGCAGCGATTGGCCTGGATGTTTCACCAGCTCCGGCTCGACGAGTCGGGCGTGTTGACCCTCCATCTCACCCAGAATGGGCGAGAAAAGGTGGTGGTGGTATGCCCGAAAACATTGAGACAGGAGATCCTGTGGAAAGCCCACGAGCAAACACACTGCGGTGTGGAGAAGACCTTGAAACGCGTCCAATTGGACTGGTATTGGCCGGGTATGGCCGGAGATATCCGGAGAGCAGTCCTCTCTTGCGAAGTTTGCCAGAGGGCCAAAACAGGAAAGGGGCGGACCTCCGGGAATAGACAACGGTTGTACGCCGGGAGGCCATGGCAACGCCTAGCCATAGACTTGGTGGGACCCCTGCCTCCGACCCCTCGAGGAAATGGTTGGGTGTTGGTGCTCACTGATCACTTCACTAGGTGGTCAGATGCTTTAGCCATTCCCGACTCTACAGCCCCAACGGTAGCCCAGATCCTAGACGAGAGGATATTTAGTTACTTCGGGCTACCCGAGATTATCCATACCGACCAGGGGAGCCAATTCGAGTCCTCGTTATTCCAGGAGCTATGCGACTTGTGGGGAGTCGATAAATCTCGGACCACCCCGTACCACCCCGAAGGGAATGGGGTGGTTGAGAGAAACAATCGTGTGTTGGGTGACTCCCTACGAGCTCTCTTGCTGGGCAGAGGACAGGAAGATTGGGACCAGTTACTGCCACAAATCATGCGGACGCTGCGAGGGTTACCACACTCCGCCACTAAAGAAACACCCAACTATCTGATGTTGGGTCGGGAACTACGTCTTCCTGACCAGTTGCTGTATGGGAATAGACTAGAATCATTCGCAAGCATACATGAGTATGTGCAGACCGTCCACGACCGGTTGATACAAGCCCACACTCTCCTCCGAGATAGGCAAAAAGAAATTGTGTCAACTGATGCGAGAGAGCCTCCGTTATTCAATGAGGGTGACCTCGTGTGGTTGCTAAGCAAGCGGCGGAGAAGGGGGGAAAACCCGAAGCTAGCAGCCAAGTACTTGGGGCCCTATCGCGTGTTAAGGAGTCACGAAAACCATACTTACGAAATAGAGAGGTATGGACAGCGATCTATCCAAGCGGAGGGAAGGTTACGACTCTGTCGCCCCAGTCCGGTGCAACAAGGACGAGCCCCGGTTAAAGTCGAGCCTGCTCGCCGTCCCAACATGAGGGGTCGACCCAGAAGGCAAATCGCACGAGGAAACGATAACCCAGAAGTCGTTATTCCAGAGTTGCCCCTGCCTAGCCAACTGACGGAGTTGCGAATACCTCAGTCGCCAGGAAGGTCAGAAGCACTTCGATTTCCCAGGAGAGATTCCTTGGTCCCCCCAGGGGAACACAATCCTACCTCGATGATTTACCCCGGCCCTGGCGGCGAGTTGATACCCGAGGAGGAAAGAGCCACGGAAAATACGGGAGCCCAGGCTAATGATACCGGGGCTGGGGATGCGCCACGGCCCCAACGAATCAGGAGGCCTCCCGCGTACTTGACCGATTACGACACTAGCACCGTCCAATCGGGAGAAGCCCTCGGAGTTCAAGGTCAGAAGGCGGCCATTTTGGGTCCCAGACAGAACGCGCTCATTACTTGTTACCAACTCGAGGCGCACACACCTATATCTTGTCTCAACATGGAAGTCACTAAAGAAACCGTAAAGAAGGCTGCACCGATCATCGGAGCTTTACCCCTATTGCCCGAAGTAAAGATCATGCCACTGGAGCTCCACCCAGCGCCGGGTGAAACCCTAGGTGACTCAGAAACGGATTCTTTGGATAATCACGTTCCACACTCCCCACTACCGACCAAATGGATCGCGGCAGAGACAGCTAAAACGATCTCGAAACTATGTCGAGAGAAAGGTACTAGCTGTCCATTATGCCAACAACTACTCTCTAACCCTCGGCGGCGCAGAATTCACATCGCCCAACATTTTACACGCTTCTTCTGCAAATGTGGGAGAAACTCCACATCTCGAGATACTATTGCAAAACATCAGGCTCGGATTAAGGATGCCGAGGTACGGAAGGCTCACGGTGGAAAAGGAATTACTATATACGAGGTCGACCGAAATAGCTACCCGGCCTGGAGCACAAAGGTACAATTAAATAATCCTCCAGCCTTCGAAAAGCCCACACCCTACGGGCCAGTTAAAACCAAGCCGCCTACGCGAAGAGGGCTCCAGGCACCTCTCCCCTCTCCCCCGAAGAAGAAGTGGTGCAGTCCGCCCAAGCTGGAACGACCAGTCCCAGCCCCTAGAAGATTGACGACGATAGGCAGTATCCAGAGCCGGCTAGGGGACGTACGACCCCGGGTCACAGTGGACGCTTTGCGAGAGGAGGCCTCCAACCTCCGACGGGCGGCTCGTCGTCTGGAGGACCTGGCGAATCGCGTGTCGACCTCCTAGATGACACGGTTGACATGGTTTATCAATATTTCTCTTGGTATGTTTAGTAATTGGGGTCTCTCATATTATTATACTTCCTTTTCTTTGTTTGTTTTGTTGTAGCTAGTTGGTGTGTTCCTATATTCTTGTATCTTTTTTTTCTTTTCTTGTGATTTTTATATATAGCCGGTAGTCGTCTATAGGGGCGGCGTGTGTGATGGAAACATGCATTACCATCTCCTTTTTGGTTATTGTCATTAGTGTTGTGTTCTCTTGTGTTATTTTATATAGTCACGCCCCTAGAGGAGGTTGGCCCTAGCCACCTCATTTGCATATCTGGTTATACTTAAGGCCGTGTTTCGGCCTAGTAAGTTCGTTCAATACATGCTTTGCATTTGGACCCACACTCTTCTGTTACTTTGCGCAATAACAGAATCACACTGAGCACTTACGTACTCCAAGCCTCAGTCTACGGACGGTGCTTTGGGAGTAGGGTATAGAAACACTGTCGACCCCGTCGACCTCAGGTCGACCCTGTCGAACGAGCATAATATCCCCCAGGGAGCAATTCCTGGTGTAAGGTGGTTGTAATAGGCCGGTGGTGTAAGTCGACCCAGTCGCCTCCGCGTGTTGGTCTACGGGCAACCCTTACACGGCCCCCTGTGGAAAGTGAATGCAGACCGGTAGAGTAAGCCGACCCAGGTCGCCTCTACGTGTTGGTCGCAGGATCCAACACAGTATAATACTCGTCAAAGAGCAAACACCTGTATCCCATATATAAGAGCCAATCTGTTTATCAGTCGTTTCTGGCACTAAGAGAGTTAAAATGTTGAATAGTTGACACATATCCTTCAAAATTTAGAGACAATGAAAAAAAACATGGACACATCTAAATAAAATTCTTATTTGCGACCGCCTTTTTTTAATTACTAAGACATTGTGTTCCTACGCCTTTTTACACACTCACCAAGTGCGGTTTTATTGAGAAAATTCAACAACAATACTTTTTTTTATTCAAAAGGCGCGTATAACATAATCTAAAGTTCTAATATGAATCCAAAAATGCTTTCCATGACGAAAATTTCCGCTCACGTAACAGTCACAATGAAAAGACATTTTTCTTTTCTCTGAAGACTATTGCTTCATTTTTTCCTTTTGACTTTAAGCTAGACTATATAGAAAAGTTTGAAACATACTGTTTTGTGCATTTTGTGTGAGTTTCATAAATAAGCAGTAGATGAATTAAAGTTTTTTCGATTGACTCTCAGTTTGTACTTCAACTTCGCTCTCAGTAGTATTCGCCAGAAAATTTACTGAAACACAAATGCGGGTTATTAGTATGCCACGTGTTGAAATGAGTAACAAATAACACATAAAAATGAACAATAAGTGAACATAGACAAATGACTGTTCTGAATATTCATGCTTGTGAATAGAAGTATTTGTTATGAGAAGGAAATCGCATGTTTGTAGATATGGGAGAGATCGGAAGCCAATTCCAATGTCCAAGTCATGAACACATACTAAAGATACTTCATGGGTGGTTAATAACCTGTTTAGGCATATGTTGTCATTCGCGACCCAGTTGCAGAGTAATCGAAAAACAAATAAAACATACATTGTTAAACAGCTGCTCACAATCGTTTGTGAAATTGTAGAGTTTCGAAGCTTCAGTCAGTTGTGTTTCAGGAAGTGTTAGTTTCAGTGCTTCTGTTGGTTTTAGTGGAATACAAAGAGTTGGTATTGCAGGAAGCATTGGGTTCAGCACATTATGTAGTCTACCACAAAACATTAGAATTAGTAATTTTACTCAGCTCACAGTTGGAGTTGTCCTCTCACTCTACCAATTTAAGAATTTGATTCACTTTATTTGAAGATTTTACTAAGGAAATAACCAATCTGACCCTGCATGACAGTGTAAGATGGTTGCTTAATTGTTAAATTTATGAATGGTTTGCTAGTTTATTTTACTGTTAAGTTGTACATTGGTAAAGGCCTGTCACTAATCTAAAACAATAACAAAATCATTAACATAAACTAGGTGTAAGAAGTGCAGTATGAGGAACAATAAACAGAACAGATATTACATGTTTCCCTTCTAGCTATTATAGTCACACCAATTTGCTCGGTTTTGCTGAAGAGTGGACTACAACCCTGCTAGAATGTGCAGTTATATTATCTGCAGCAGCCACCTTGACTGGTTTGAAGTGATCACTACAACAGGAAACGGAGGTTGGGACAATAGAGATCTTAGGTAGATTTCAATTAGGCAATTGAGGAGAGTCAGCGTAGTAGGTACTTTTTGTGTGTGTACACACAAAAAGTACCCACTATGCTGTTGGTACCCACTTTTGCACTGGGTGTAGTAGTGAGGTACTTCAGGCCCCTTGAAAGTGGCATCGGTTCGGAGGGTGATCCTAGCATCAAAGTGAGTACGGTGGATGTTGTATCTGCATTAGTTGCTTATGGTTTTGTCTCAAAGAACCACCATCAAGTGTGGGAATGATATCAGGGCTATTCATGGCCTTCAGATACGATCTTGGCCGGAGCGCCAAACTTTTGATCTGCCTGTACCCTCACAGCATCTTCCGCCCTAGCCTCTTATTCCTAGACTTCCTCGCAAGATTAGTGTATGCTGTTAACTTTTGTTTGCTGTTAGGACAGTGAACTCTATATTTTCTCAATGTCTTCAATAGATAAAGTCAAGAACTACTTGGATTGGGAAGGAGAACGAGTTTTTTTTGCGCCAATTTCTCTGATCTCTGTGCAAGAACGCTTACCTCATTCTTTCTCCTATTTTATGTTCATAGGTTGTAGAGCCGTACATATGTCTCTATATCTAGATAAGTAGGTCTCTTACATCAGCCTCTTCACAGTCTGAACTGCTTAATCAGTGAGGCCAATGACTTGAGTTTGTAAGTGTTATATATAGATATACCGTAAAACCTCTAATTGAACGCCATGACGCTCTATTTTTCAACCTCTCCTCTGTTAACCTCTCCTGATTATCTGTACGTCAGTTGTTTCTCCTTCATAAGTCGCGCCCAGAATAATCCACTTCTTGTCGTACCTCTGGTCCTCCTCTTTCAATCAGCCGTCCTCTTCTAACTGGAAACCTCTCCTTCCCTCTTTTGTTCTAGATCTCCTCCACCCGTGGTGTCGTAAATACAGATAGTAATTCCTGTTCGGTATTCTTTTACACTCTATGGTGGCGGTGTTCAAATAGAGGCTGGCGGTCTATTTTTCAAATAGCTTGTCAGAATTTTCGCAAGATAAATTTAGCCCTATTGCGGGCGAAGCTAATGTCGCCTATATTTTGCCCTCTTTTTTCCGATGGACCTACATTAAACATTTTGAATGCAATAAATATGCTAACTTACCTCTAATTTGTTTAATATCTCTTAATCAATATGCATCAAAAAAACCAAGAAATATCTCTACCAGTTGAGATCTATTGCTTGCGATTGACCCTCGATGATATTATAGCCTGTGTCCTTTTTTGCAATTTGTTGGCATTTTCAATTTTTATTTCATTCTAAAGTTGAAGATATATTTTCATTTTATATTTATATTTAGCAATCTTACATAAAAGCTCATTGCACTCACTGATATGTTTGCTACAGTTTGGAGCCAAAACTAGCTTTTTATGTGCAATAGAAATGGAGTTATGAGCATCGATCCATTGTAAGCTGTGTTAAGATAGCCGCAAGGATGCTATTAAATAAAATGCTATAAATTTGCTTATTTATAAGGTATACAGCGAAAATCTATTATATGATACAAATATATATTTATGAACAAATGACATAAACGAACCATACTTATATTAGATGCAGAAACAAAATTAATGTTTTTAAAACAGAAATATTTCCATCATGTGCTCGGATAGCTGCGTTCTGATTGTTGCTTTCGTTGAAACAAACATCTTCTAGTTGTCCAATACCTTCCACAATATCTTCTGGCCTTAACTCTTCTTCTGCACTGCTGAACTAGTCGATACTAGCGTCCAAACAATCCTTTGGGAGAGCAAACTCATGCGCTGCATTTAACACTAATGCAACACGTAGAAGTTTTACTCACAATAAACATAACCTTTGGTCCAAAACTTGCGAACCGGTTTTTATATGCATGTCCTTCAAAGTATTAGGACCGCGTTAAACAAAAGACTACTATTAGCCTGAGACAGTTAGTAATTATTTCTATGGCGTTGCTTTCAAAGTTCCATCTACCATCGTAAATTTAAACCGTACTTTGTACTTTTTATAACATTACTTCACAGTATCAGGACCACGTTAAATAAGGAACCACTATTAGCTTGAGACAGTAATTATTTCTATAGTGTTGCTGTGAAGGTTCATCTAACATCGTAAATTTAAGCCAGTTTTTTTTATAAACGTAGGCTACTTCGAAGTAGAAAGACCGCGTTAAACAGAGAGCTAATACTAGCCTGGTACCGTTATTGATTATTGGTACGGTGTTGCTTTCAAAGTTTTAACGAAAAAACGAAAAGTTTTGGAATTGGACAATGGAAGAATTAGCTGATATTGATATAAACGATTCATTGTTAATACGATTTTGTGGACACTTTTCAACTACTCAGATGATATTATAGGCTCATAAAGATCAAATAATGTCAAAGCAGCGGGCAAATGGAGGTGGCGTTCAATTGGAAAGTGGCGGTCTATTTTTTAATCCTTCTCTTTGGGTGGCGGTCAATTGGAGGTGGCGTTCAAATACAAGCTGGCATTTCATTTTTCAAATGGATCGTCAGAATTTTGGGAAGATAAATTTATCCCTTTTACTGGCGATGCGAATGCTACCTGTATTTTACCCTCTTCTTCCAGTGGAGGGATATTAAACTTTTTTGATGCAGTAAATCTGCTGACTTACCTCCAACTTGTCAAAAATCTCTTAATAAATACGTATTGAGAAATCGAAAAATTTCTCTATCAGTTGATAGCTATTGCTTGCAATTAAACTGCGACCATATTATAGCCTGCGTCCTGCTTTGTAAATTGTTGGAGCTTTCAATTTTTACTTCATTCTAAGTATGAAGACATAATTTTATGTCTATTTTTACGAATGTTGCATAAAAGCTCATTGCACTCATGGATATGTCTGCTACAGTTTGCAGCCTAAACTAGTTTTTATGTGCAGTAGAAGAGAAGCTATGATCGTCGATCAATTGTAAGATCAGATTATAATGTTGCTATGCTGAATGATGCTATTAAATAATATGCTATAAATCTACCAATTTATAAGTGATATAATGATAATCTATTAAATGCTACAAATAAATATTCATGAACAATTGACGTAATCGAACCATACTTATAATACATGCAAAAACAAAAATTAACGTTTTTAAAACAAAAATAATTGCATTGTTTGCTCAGATAGCTGCATTCTGATTGTTGATTTTGATGGAGCGAGCTTCTTCTGGTTGTCTAATACTTTCCACAATGTCTTCTAACCTCAACTCTTCTGCATTACTCGTTGCATTGAGCACAAATGCGACACGTGAAAGTTTTGCTCGCTAAATGTATCCTTTGGCTTGAAACTAGTCGTTCATCTACCATCATAAATGTAAACCATTTTTTACCAGGATCTATTATTAGCCTGAGATAGTTATTAATTATTTATATGGTGTTGGTTTCGAAGTTTTAACAAAAAAAGTGAAAAACTTTGGAGTTCGACAACGAAAAAATTGATTGTTGTTGATGTAAACGATTCATTATTAATATGATTTTGTGGACGCTTCTACTGATCACTTAATATTGCGAGTTCTTCAAAGTCAAAAATTGTCAAAGTGGCGATCAAATGGAGGTGGCATTCAGCTAGAGTGTGGCGTTTTATTTTTCAACCTTTCTTTCATAGTGCCGGTCAAATAGAGGTGGCGTTCAAATAGAGGTGACATTCAATTAGAGATTTTATGGTATATATACAGGTGTATATATATGGTTAGATAGATTTATTGTACAGAACAATCAAAACATTATTACGCTCTTTAAACTGACACTGAGGAATCATAGAAAATAACCAGAAAGCTGCAGTTATTGTGAACATGGTGATTAATAGTACCAATGCTAATATCAACGGTCTTACAAAACTAGCAGGGTTACTTCAAAATATCGCACATCCTAATCATTTGTTGAAATATGTTGACTTCTTATCCAATGTCCTCACTTTCGGCATCCTCTGCTACTGCTTGTTCAGTTTTGTTGCAGAGCATGCATGTGCCAAGCTTTGTGTAAGGCACATACTGCAGGTACATACCTGCACATCTGTTCCTTCGGCATCTGGGTTTTTGACATCAGCAAGTTTTGGTATCAGTAAGTTGTGTAAATGTTGCAGGAATAATTATGGTACACAGAGCTTGGATAAGCGCTGCATCTACAATGATGGCTCCACACACTCAATAGCTTGGAGTCACTGCATTTTTGTTAGTTTGATCATGTCTGCCATAGATATGAACTGGTCCTTTGGGTCATGGCCGCTTGCAGGGTGATGTGATGCCAATCATTAGTATTGTACCAGTGCAAGCTAGTCTGCAAAGCAATACACAAATCCTCTTTTGAATTACTTATCATAGTCAAAGCAACAAAAGGAATCGTGTTTCAGAATTAATTTACAGGATTGATGGACATACCAGCAGACTCAGTTTTGGCTAGATGAGGGACAGCTTTGTGAGTAGTTGATTTGTGCGAGTAGTATCACATTTTTTTCACAAATTTTGCATCTACGTTCAAGTGTAGGTCTTGATGCGGAGAAGTGAACAGCATAACTGGTTCTTGTGACTTTCTTTCGTGGCTCGTCTGCATCTTTACAAGGTGTATCATGAGTTGCGGTTTTCTGAATTTCTTTATATGGCTAAATGAATGCCAGGACAACATAAATGAGTAGGGAAATCACACTACCACTTAGTCGATTATGACCAATAAACCAGAGTGAATACATGCATGCTTTGTCCATTTGATAAAAAAGCAAGACTAATGGTTAGTGCCTGGCTAGATTAGATGTCCGTTATTTTTTAAACTGAACACAAGCACCTTGTTCGATAGCCACCGCTACTGGTCTGTGCGGATTCTCATGTCAGCATTCCTTTCATTTTAAGAATAATTATTAATCTGTAATTAAATCAATCATTATGTAATTAAATTACATAATTACTTTTTAGAACCATTATAAGTAACATTATCTCACCTTAAATGCCTGAGTGGTAAAGTATCTTAAGTCTAAAAATACTTCTCTGTGTTGTTTCTAGCAAGCTCAATCTTGCTTTTGTTAGTCAGTTTGTGATAGCATACTGTGTGAGCCTTGCAGACCAGTTGAAGACATAAACCATTGGAAACAGACCGTTCAGGATATTAAAAAAGTATTAGCGAGCTTTCTAGACAACGACTAAATGTTTGGCTTGTGTGTTCAGTCAATTTTTTCAAAGTATTTTCTTGAGAACTATTTATATAGGCTGCACAAGCTACATCAAAGCTCAAACTCTGCTTGTATGACAAAAAGATCAATTTTTGGATCAAATAAACAAACCGTGACTCACATAATAAGGAGCCAATTGCATTTTGGTATAAAAGGAAACAACTCCCTAAAATCTACCAAACCTAAAATGTGAAAACTCTCCCATTAGTGGGAATGGTAAACATGGCAGCTCATTGGATATGAACTCTGCCCGATCAAATCTATCCAGTAAGTGCAAGAAATTGCCACTGAAAAGAGGTGCCATGTAAATGCAAGATAAACTGCCGTGGATCACTGCCTATAACAATGTATCTATATAAATGGCTCATTTGAATCTTTATCTCCGCTTTATTAATGCAGAATTATATATATATATATATAGTACTTTATTGGCAATAATTTCATTTCACAAATAGAAATATTTTTCAAATTAGGCCATACAACAATAGTAAAACAAAAAAAAGGAAAAAGAAAGCAACAGTTAGCCATTAAAATTGAATAAATAGTCTGACAAATAGTGTTTAAAATGCCTTTCTCTGCTAAGAGAATGAATATTAGGTGGAAGATTGTTAAAGCAGCTGGCAATGATATTTCCAAAATAATTGTTAGTGGTTGTATGCAATTTGTTCCTATCATGTAAGTTGAAATGAGTTGAGAACCTGTAACTGTCATTTTTGTTCAAACCTATGACAGTGTTATTGAAAACGTCCAAAGGGATATTATTTCAAGTGTCTGTGTATTTTAGAGTTTCAGGACATGCCAGTGAGTGATGCGCCAGAAGGCACTGTGGTGCCTGTTATTTGCTGTAAGGTAGGTAATTCTATTGCTCTGTCACTCTATTTTTTACACATAGTAAAATAAATTCATATGTTAGCTTCCTTCACACAATGGTGGTGTTAAACTAGAAACTACAAAGAATTGTGAGAAATGATTGATGTGGAAACATCAGATGATTGTACAAGGTCCAACATTGTAGTAGTGTTTTTTGTGGTACTATAATTATAATAAAGTTAACTGCAAAAGCTGGTGGTTTTTTTCAGTGATGACAGAAATACGCAAATAATTCCTTGCTTGAGCTTGAGAACATTTGTGGTCAAAATATTGATTAATATTTTATAATAAAATGACCAACCTCATAGATCGTACTAGGATGCCTCTACTAACTAGCTAGCTAATAGTAGGAGGCGTCAAATTCGGAAATGAGTTCTGTGAGACTGTGAGCACCATTCTATTCTTTGTTTACCATATTTGTCATTATATGGAGATCATCACATGTTAGTTGCCGCATTAACAAAGAATTAATACCAGGGTTGGAACAATTCATGGTTTTTGAAAAAATTGCATTTTCTTCAATTTCCATGTTTTTTTGTTGAAAAATTAGTGATTCTTTGCTCATCTTTAGTTTTGCAAATTCTCTGTGAATTGAACATCAGAATGCTAGTATTTTATTATTTCACTAACACTCTTCGGTATTAGTGACTCACATGCTTCAATTTGACGAATTCTTTCATTCTTGCATTCAATCATAATTTGCAAGCGATATGTATGTTAATGGAGTAGAGCTAGTAGCGATTTCACATAAAAAGGCGATATGAAATATTTCAGTACATTCGTCCTTGGTGGAATCGATGCTGTTGCCAATATGTTGGCTGAAATTTTATGATAAAGTGAAGTTTATTAGTTTGTTGATTTAATAAAATTTGTTTGTTAATGAAGAAAATGAAGAAATTGATACTCAATTTTGAAAATAATTGTGTGTTGTGTTTTGCGTGCAGCATGTGTACGGGTGGCATGTATGGCCCCCTTGTCCGACTGAGTCACACTGATGGACGTATTGGCTATGACACTACACAGGTAGTCTTCCTCAATGAACTAGTCAAGGTTAGTCGGTATTTTTTTAGAATCTATTTATTTGAATGCGTAGGTCATTACGTGACAAATACAAAACATTTTTTGGTGTCACCACTACCAAAATATAGCTTTCAGACGAAATTAGTTTGTACATGACCAGCTAAAAAGGTGTCATATTTTTTCAATACTATTTTATTTACAGTTTACCATATCTTTGGTACTACTGGCAAAGACATCTTCTATATCTGGATTTTCTCTGCAGGAGTGTCTACCGTATTCCATTCCTGGTTTCTGCTACTTCATCAACAATAACCTCAGCTTTTATATTCTCACAGAACTTGACCCAGCTACTTTCTCTGTATGTATAAGTGATTGTCTATTGAACATTTTTATCTGTCCATACATTAGGACTCACTGACAGCAAGGGTATATATGGGTCATGATCACAGAAACCATGGTTAAGTCGGGATTATAAGATTTAGAGTTATCTGCATTAACAGAAGGAGAAAATTCTCACAATTATTTTGCAAAAAAAAATTTGATTCTAGCTTAATTACAGCAGATTTTATGGTCAATAAACTGAATGCATGTTTACCATCAGTGCGAAAACCTAGTTCCGAGAAAACTGGTGTTAAAGCCTGAGAAACGAAAACCGATGCACAGTTTTGTTTACATTTCAAAACGTCATAGCAACCAATATTAAGAGGTTGTGATATTTATCTAGATTTCTGTCTTTATATCAAAAACATTATGCTGAATTTAAAAATTTAAACAAATTTTGGCTGGTTGTCATAGAAATGGCTGTATGTCTATAAGAAAATGTGTTACCTAATTTTGCAGATATTAAAAACGGCTTGGTAGTGCCGCGATATTGATCACAAACGTAGTATGATCAACAAAATGTTTAAAAAAATAATAACAGTAACATATTGCACATCATCGGTCACTCTATACTTTGATCTTGCAAATTCGAATATTTTTTCTTATAATCAAATCTTATAAAATCGAATAATTATTCTTATAATTAAATATTGTAAAAATCTTATAGGAATGGTTAGGAATATATCATGGTCATTCCCTTTACTTACACTGCTTTTGGCATCAGTCAGAATACCAAAGTACTCATTATAAGTGTCCAAAATGTCAGAATTATCCTTCAAATCGGCAAAAAAGAAACGATTACGTTTTTCGGACGCCATTTTTCAGTACTTCCTGTTTAGCATAGCAACGGTTTTAAGGAGTTTTCCGAGGTTTTAAGACATTTATTATCTAAACCGACTTCAGATTCAGAAAGATCACTCTTTGATTGGTCCAGAAGCACGTGTTACAAAAATCCTTACCAAAATTATAAATTCAGTTAGTGCAACTTTAAAGTCGAATAACTCAACTTCTTGATTTGCGACTTAACCATGGTTTCTGTGACCGTGACCCATATTATAATGGAAAAATTCAACTTATATATCCGAGAAAACCCCTACATAGGTTTGTTAATTATTACATCCTAGCTGAATGCCTGGCATTGCCCGAGTAATAAAAAAAGTCTTTGCCCAAAAAATTATTGTCATTCAACATATATAACATTTACCATTCTAACTTATAAACTTCATATCATGAGAAAAGTGTTTTCAGCAGTTTCAATAAATTGAAAAAAAACAACTGTAAATATGGAATAATTAGCAAATAATGGCTACATAAAGTCTGTTTTGCAACTATTACAATGAAAAATTATTTGATACCGATACAATTAATACGAACTAAAAAACAAAATAAAAATCATGAATATGTTGAATTAATATTAGCAATGACTACATAGAAGTGTTTGTATACAAAAGGTTACTGTTGCAGCAGAAATTCGTTGTGTTGAAAGTTTTGATAGACAATACAGGTACCTCTCGATTCTGGTTCAAACGTAAATACGAGATATCGGACTATCTTTGTCTGATACTTTGTCTGACCGAACGGAGAGAGAATGTAGGGGCAATTTCCACTCGAGATAATATAATTGTAAACGTGTAAAATATTTAGCCTTTACATATTTAATGATCAAACCTCAGGAAAAATCGGAAATAGAAATGTAACAGCACATTTGAAATTGAAATGGCAGATTTAAAATTACAAATAAAAATATAGGTAATGAATAATGGTAAAAAAGCTTTCAACAAAATTTCTAAAGAAAAACAAATGCAAAAGGTAATATTAATGATAAAAAGTACAAAGGCAATGCGATATCCCATTTTGGTAACGTTGCATCTTAGGTCGGTACAACGCGCATACAACGCATGCGCAACGGACGTACAAGGCACTTGCAACGCACAAACGTTGTGGATACAACGCGCATACATTATCATCACAACCCACATACAACGGCCAATAGAAAATAAATAGAATACTTTGTGTAATGTTTAGACCTGTTTTAATAACAGACTATAAATTGAATATTGAATAGTAATATAGTATTATTACTACTATTATTATTACACATTAATAGTATTAATGTGTTAACAGTGTCACGTTGTGGCGCATGCGTTGTTAATTACTTGTGTCGGCGTTGTATCCACAATGTTTGTGCTTTGCAAGTGCCTTGTATGTCCGTTATGCATGCGTTGTATTCGCGTTGTACTGACCTAAGATGCACCGTTACCCTCATTTTTACGTTTGTATCAGGATCGCAAGCGTCCAAGTTCTTCGTATTCAAAGTTTTGATGGATAGCTTCTGATGGAACAGTAATCTTCTTTATACACACATTTCTATGCACACATTGTTACTATTAATTCAACGTATTCAAGATTTTAATTTTGTTTTGTCAGTTCGTATTAATCATAATGTTCATTACCAAATCATTTTTCACTGTAATCGTAGCAAAACAGAGTTTATGTAGCCATTACTTGGTAATTATTTCACATTTGAACACCTTTACAGTTGCTATAACTTTATCGCTATAGCTTCATCGCTATAATTTGACAGAGGAATGACAGACAGACAAACACTGAGTTTTATGTAGGCCTATATATCAGCTAAATGCTTGGCGTTGCTCAAGTGTTAAAAAACAGCCTATGGTGAGTGATGTAGTTGCCATTGGCTAATTAGAGTAAGCTAGTATATTTATTGCTAAACTTACTAATAAGGGTTGTGAGAGCAAGCTTTCGGGACGTTGCGCGCAACACGGAGATGCTATACAAATTTTAACCTGGATAATGACTACCTGCCCGATGTCACCATTGTATCCAGTGCAGCTTAATTAGTTAGCTAATCATTTTGTGAATGGGAGGTTTCAAGATCAAATCCTCTGCGATACAGATATTTCATCGCTAGGTTTTAATCGCTTTAGCTGGACATACGCACAACACACAGACTTTATATAGCTGGACATTGGGTGTACAAAAAACAAACTAAAGTTTATATATATTGATAGATGAAATAAATGAATGAGCAAAGACTGTGGAAATTTTATTGTTCCGAGCTGTGTTGTTTTTGTTCATTTTTCATAGCATTTTAATAATTCTGTTCTCAATGATCTGGCAAACTTGTAATTTAAATGCAAGATGATTAAACGGATTGTTGATTCAGGATTTTGGCAGATGGTTGAGAGCATCTGATGAATAATATGAAGCAGTGATTCCGTATGGCTCTGTCATCTTTCCTTGTTGGCTTACTTTATTAACAGAACTATACCTACAATCGAAACTGGACCTACAGTCAAAATTCTACCTACAGTCAAAATTCTACCTACAGTCAAAACTCTACCTACAGTCAACAATCTGCCTACAGTTCAAACTCACCTACTGTCCAAACTCTACCTTCAGTCAAAACTCTATCTACCGTCGAAACTCTATCTACCGTTGAAACTCTACCTACAATCAAAACTCTACCTACAGTCAAAACACTACCAACAGTCAAAACTTGACCTACAGTCAAAACTCTACCTACAGTCAAAACACTACCTACAGTCAAAACTTTACCTACAGTCAAAAATCTACCTACAGTCAAAATTTTACTTACAGTCATCGACGCTTATGGATTTTCCAACGGGAAGTTTGTGCATATATGTTACACAACTCTGAAGTAATTTTGAAGATATGACGCTCAAAATTTCTCAATGCACCCTAAAAAAGCTAGAAGAGACAATAACTACGGATCAAAATTAAAATGCCAGAAGTATCAAATATAATAAACAATAGAAACAATCCAAAATGTAATAGCTACTTTATTTACATGTAACCTGAATGCATCGAAATATTGTAATTTATTTGTAAGTTTATCATCTACACTTTATATTATCTATCATACTTATATATATGTTTTTTTATTACATTATATACATTATATTAAATTATTGTTGATGCAATGATGTGGTAAGAGGTTCAGTTCTTGCATCGAGTAGTTTTGAAGTTGACTTCTTCCTCATTCATTTGTTTTTATTACCAACAAGGCGCTACAATGTTTTAGGTGCTGTCAAATATTAAGATAGTCACAACGACAGTTCTTTATGTCCTTGTCATGAGAAGGTGAGTTATAACTTCACTACATGGAATGCTTGAGGCACACATAACCTGATAGAGTCACTGATGGTAGGATTTAATAAAGTTATTTGTAAAGGAAAATGTATGTGCCTGACAGTCTGTTTGTCATAATAAAGGAGCTTTGTCATTTTTACAATCTTTTTTCCACGAGTGCAAACTCTCGCTTTAGATGACGAATAAATAATTGAAAATGGTGTATAGGTGTTGAAAAGACTTTTTATAATCTAATTTGACAAATGGCAATGTCCAATTTCCTCAGATGGGTGGAACAGAATAACGCGGACTGAATGCGGACCACAAAATTACTTTTGACAGCACTAGATATGTGTGATAATAGGTATTTAGTTTTGCAGCGTCACATTTATCTTCCTATTATTACTCATGAACTTTACAGAATCCCAGTTCCTGATGATTGACTTTTCGAATGCGCAAACTACTATATGATCTAGAAACATTTCAGAGTTGTCATTAGACTGTTTGCCTGTTCAGAGTTGTCATTAGACAGTTTGCCTGTTCAGAGTTGTCATTAGATAGTTTGCCTGTTCAGAGTTGTCATTAGACACTTTGCCTGTTCAGAGTTGTCATTAGACAGTTTGTCTGTTCAGAGTTGTCATTTGACTGTTTGCCTGTTCAGAGTTATCATTAGACAGTTTGCCTTTTCATAGTTGTCATTAGACAGTTTGCCTGTTCATAGTTGTCATTAGACAGTTTGCCTGTCCAGAGTTGTCATTAGACAGTATGTCTGTTCATAGTTGTCATTAGACAGAATGTCTGTCCATTGAGATGCAAAAATTTCAGGTAATTAAGTTTTGCCTGATAATATGGAATCGGCTAAATTAAATTACATGTAATTTATTGGATACTTATTTCTGATAAGTCATCTGCTAAGTGGTTTCATAGATGACTTTACAGATGACTTAATTAATGCCTTAATAGACTTAATTTACTTATGCTCTCGTTTTTAACTTGAAGTGTATTATATTTGGCATATGTCAGGTTAATTAACTACATTGCTTTCTGCTTCAGATACCCCAACAGGCTGCAGCTCCTGGCTCTTGTCATGCTGACTGCTGCCAGTGTCATTCACAGGTTAGTGATGTTGATACATTACTCTAATCTTCTGCCCTCTAACTCTTGTTCCGTAATACTGACAGTGTCAGGAAGTTGTTCAACCTGGTTGTTCCCAGCATGTTCAGTTCTCAGGTTCGTGAGTGGAATTCATGAGAGGTATCAGTTCTTTAGTGAAGGAATGCAGCTCGGCTTGTCCTTGGTCCTCTTCATGCCGTAATGTTCGCATATCTGTGTTTCGCTACTCAACATGCTTCCACCGCTAGTGTTTCTTTGACCCACTATATGTGGTTTGTGATTCAGCATGTCCGTATTTGGCATTTTAGAGTCAGCGTGTCTGTATCTAGATGATATACTGTAACGTCAAAGTGAGCACGTCTGTATCCTTTCACTTGTTGTGATCGCAAGGTTTATCGCAAGGCAATCTATGTTTCACATTGCATGTCATGTTCTCAACTTTAGAATTTTGTGTCAGCATGCTCGAGTTATCAGCACGTCAAATTCTTAATTTTAGCATATCTTTGTCACATACCTGTTATGATTTTAAAGTTAGTATGTCCTACGTCCTTAAGATCTCATAGGGAGTTCCAAAAATCCCCGTCAGCCCTTGATCAACCTGCTATGACTTCTTACTCACCAAGGAGCCATCCATCTGCTAGTTCTTGTTATGTTTTCAGCTATGGAACATCCTTCGAGACAATCAGCGCCACTGAAAACTCTATGCATATGAAGGTGTCACTCTATGGAATTCTAATGCTTTTATTTGCTGTATCGAACAGCAGCTTTGCTGCCATCTACACAGAGTTTATAGTGAAAAAAAACTTCCATGTGAGTCTCCCCTTCAAGCATGTGTGGCTAGTTTGGTTGTTGCAACCAACTTGATTGCCATTTTTGACTCCCGTCAATAGTTCAAATTTTAATGACTGGTTGACTTTTGTTAAACCCTCACACTGCCTAGTGAAGTCATTTTTGTATGGAGGCTTCAGACCTCGGTGTTTGGCAGCAATGAAAGCAGCGGTTTGAGCAGTACAAGTTTCTGGTGGTGTTGTCACTAGGACCAACATGCTTTTGCAGTGCTCTCGTCTCACTTTGGCTTATTCTATTGTTGATAAATGAACCTGTTGTGCCTTGAAAATTATAATCCTACTAATGTGGTAAATTCCTGACAAAATTGTCTCAGATGTGAAAAACGAATGATATAAAATATATTTCAGCGATAAAATAAAACAGGCAGGAAATATTGCTTGTTAAGACAGCATTGCTAACACAGCATTGCAAAACAGCATTGCTAAGACTTTCTATTACTCAATGGCTTTCAACTTGTATGTGAAGTTGGTGTACAAATCTTGTTACCAAAAACTGCTGTGCAGCCCTTGCACGCAACATCAGTCTTCATTTTCACTGACAACCATTTAAAAATTTATTCTAGATTTAAACACTCTGCAAAGAGAAGATAACTCAAGTATGTTGTAAGTACAACACTTTTTATTGTTTACAGGTATCTTTGTACAAACAAAACGCTTATTTATATGTCACTGGGATGATGTTCAATTGCGGGCCGATGATTTGGAGATCTGCTGCTGCTCCAGAGCTATCAAATAATTTCATCACATTCACTGGATTCAATCTGTACACATGGCTGATTATTGGTAACACTGTGAGTTATGCCCCCTTTCTTTTACATTTGTGTTGCTTGATGACTAGCGTTTGAAAGGGTCACCCAGGTGACATCTGGTCCGAAGCTTCACAGCTCAGCAGATTCGGTTAAAGGAGTTAACTGAAGTAGCATAAAAATATGTTTTAGTTGAGATGTACATACTGAGTAGGCCTACATATATTCAGTTGAGATGTACATACTGAGTAGGCCTACATATATTCAGTTGAGATGTACATACTGAGTAGGCCTACATATATTCAGTTGAGATGTACAAACTGAGTACATATATTGTGTTCAGATGTACATACTGAGTACATATATTCAGTTGAGATGTACATACTGAGTACATATATTGAGTTGAGATGTACATACTGAGTACATATATTCAGTTGAGATGTACATGCTGAGTACATATATTGAGTTGAGATGTACATACTGAGTACATATATTCAGTTGACATGTGCATACTGAGTAGGTCTACATACTGAGTAGGTCTGCATATATTCAGTTGAGATGTACATGCTGAGTACATATATTTAGTTGAGATGTACATCCTGAGTACATATATTCAGTTGATATGTGCATACTGAGTACATATATTGAGTTGAGATGTACATACTGAGTACATATATTCAGTTGAGATGTGCATACTGATTACGTATATTGAGTTGAGATGTACATACTGAGTACATATATTGAGTTGAGATGTACATACTGAATACATATATTGAGTTGAGATGTACATACTGAGTACATATATTGAATTGAGATGTACATACTGAGTACATATATTGAGTTGAGATGTACATACTGAGTACATATATTCAGTTGAGATGTACATACTGAGTACACATATTCAGTTGAGATGTGCATACTGAGTACATATATTCAGTTGAGATGTGCATACTGAGTACATATATTCAGTTGAGATGTGCATACTGAGTACATATATTGAGTTGAGATGTACATACTGAGTACATATATTCAGTTGAGATGTACATACTGAGTACATATATTGAGTTGAGATGTACATACTGAGTACATATATTCAGTTGAGATGTGCATACTGAGTAGGTCTACATACTGAGTAGGTCTACATATATTCAGTTGGTGTGTACATACTGAGTACATATATTCAGTTGAGATGTACATACTGAGTACAAATATTCAGTTGGTATGTACATACTGAGTACATATATTGAGTTGAGATGTACATACTGAGTACATATATTCAGTTGAGATGTACACACTGAGTACATATATTCAGTTGAGATGTGCATACTGAGTACATATATTCAGTTGAAATGTGCATACTGAGTACATATATTCAGTTGAGATGTGCATACTGAGTACATATATTGAGTTGAGATGTACATACTGAGTACATATATTCAGTTGAGATGTACATACTGAGTACATATATTCAGTTGAGATGTGCATACTGAGTACATATATTCAGTTGAAATGTGCATACTGAGTACATATATTGAGTTGAGATGTACATACTGAGTACATATATTGAGTTGAGATGTACATACTGAGTACATATATTCAGTTAAGATGCGTATACTGATTACATATATAGTCAAACATGGATAACTCGAACTTCACGGGACCGAGCAAGTGTTCGAATTATCAGAGCGTTCAAGTTATCAGAGCACTGTCACAAGTCCATGTATTTACTTATTTATTAGTAGATACATGTACATATACAAACTATAATATAAATCAAAAGCTCAAATGGCTTGTTTCAAATTAAATGCTTCTAATGTAAAGTTTAAAACGTTTTTATCAAAAAGTATAGAGATTTTTCTATCACTTGAGATTGGTTTGTTGTTTGAGGTGATGTTATTGCCAGGACGTTTTGTAGATTGACATTGGCAAAACTTGATTGTTGTTGAAATGCTCAAAAGAAAAGACATCTTTTTCTTTTGAGCGTTTCACCCACGATCAATTTTGCCGAATTTTCTTGAAGTTTATGCAAATATTACCTTACTTTACCTAGGATTCGTTAAGAGCAACACTCCGAGGCAGTTCAATTAAAAGTTTTACGAGGTTTTACGGTACATTGTATATCACTCACGCTTTTTGAATGGATACTTATTGAATGTACACACGTATTCTGTGTTTAGGTCAAACGATGAATAGTTTTTTTTAGCTAAGACAACGTATACGTTTAATTACAACAATTTTTAAACATTCAACATTCCGACGTTGATTCAACATTCCGACGTGACACGGGCTAGCCGGGTCACGCACTCAAGGATTTTCGCCACGCGCATACAAAACAAAAACAACATGCTGTTTTTGTTTTGTATGTGCGAGGCGAAAATCCTTGCGCGCGTGACCCGGCTAGCCCGTGCTATTCATCGTATAGCAGTATAAATCAAATTTCACCAAACCTCTAGAAAAGTCGTTGACAAAAATAGTTTGCCGATGGTGGTAATAACGACGCTTATGAATTACGAAAAAATGAGGTTTACCTCTATGGGTTTGAATAAACTGATTTTCTAAAGCGATAACAACCGTTTCGGTAGCCGTTGGGCAAAAAAACAGTTCGAATTATCAGTGTTGAGTTCGAGTTATCTATAGCAATTTATGATTACATGGGAACGGACCAAAGAAACCGTTCGAATTAACCATGTGTTCGAGCTATCCGTGGGCGAGTTATCCATGTTTGACTGTATTCAGTTGAGATGTGCATACTGAGTACATATATTCAGTTGAGATGTGCATACTGAGTACATATATTCAGTTGGGATGCGCATACTGAGTACATATACTCAGTTGAGATGTGCATACAGAGTACTTATATTGAGCTGAGATGTACATACTGAGTACATATATTCAGTTGAGATGTACATACTGAGTACATATATTGAGTTGAGATGTACATAAATTCAGTTGAGCTGTGCATACTGAGTACATAAATTCAGTTGAGATGTGCATACTGAGTACATATATTTAGTTGAGATGTACATACAGAGTACATATATTGAGTTGAGATGTGCATACTGAGTCCATATATTCAGTTGACATGTACATACTGATTACATATTCTCCGTTGTCGTGTGGCCAGTCCCTAATCTGTTCATAAGATGCGTTGTAACTCAAACTTTAGTGTGTCCTTAGGCATCGTGATCTTAGTGCGTAGGGATATCCATATATTACTCTGTATGTACATGGTGATGTCTTCCTTTCTTAAATTCTATCACTATATGTCATTATCTATTCTAATTTCTATTACCATTAAAAGGACCTGCCTTGTTTTCTGAGTTATAAGGAAGACCAAAAACCTAAGAAAACTGATCAAACAGGCAAGAGGGAGAACTGGCAGGCGAGAGAGAGACAGGCACAACTAAAATGGTGTATCGCTATAATCGTGACACACCGATCCCATTTTCCTTCTAATAAGCACAACAAAGCATATTCATCTCCTGTGCGCTGGGTACTAGTTCCAAATCGTTCAAGTCGCTTACTATGCTAAGATGGGAACTGCGTTAAAAATTTATTTTGATATTTAAATGGGGGGTGGTTTGTAATCATGAAACAGCGCAAGTCAAGATTGTTGGAACCCGAGGATTCCCTCTATTATCAGTAATGCCTGTTTACACCAACGTGCTTCAAGCATTCAGATGGTTTTTAGCATTGGATTGTCAAAATTTGTTTACTATATGTACAGACTCTAGTCAGTGGTGGCTTTCAGTCATGTTCTGTTTGTCAAACAAGGTACTGTAGATGACTCTTTCACTAGCATCAAGGATGTGCTTCACTTACAATTTATGAGGCTGACTCAGTTTCGTAAGATAGCTTATTAATTACTGTGGCTTTATGCTTTGAATAGTCAAATGATCTCATCCTCCAAAAGAAGAGCAGCTCTGGAAAGTTGTTCGACTAATCAAATTTACGATATTTGTAAATATCAGCCATTTTATGCTCCCGAATATCCATTTTGGATTTATGGCCTCTTGCTACAATCACTACCATGATCGTTTATATTCATTTAAAATAATTTGAATTGAATATTTCAAATACTTCTTTGTTTTTCAAATGGTTTCTGAGCATTAAAAGAGTAAATGGAAAAAGAACATGGAAAGTTGCTTTGTAGTTATATTTAGGTTACACGCAATCTGCTCCAACTACAGCCAAATAATAACAGCTACTGCGAATGGTATCTTCAGAGCTTAGAAACCCAATGATTGCTATTGGAAGCAGATCATGAACATCACTACAAAGTTAATATCTATTTGTATTTGTTATGGTAGAGATCAGGTATTCGTTTGAAGGTTGACTTGCAACTAAATTCACATTACAGTTATTTGGTATCGAAAGATTCACCATGTCTTACTCTGCTGTGTTGTAGGTACAAAATATTTGGAAATGTGGTTACAAGCAATTAAAAGTCAAAAAATGAACAGTTAATCGCAGCTATCACGAAAACGCCGTAGGTTAGAATCCCTTTATTTCGGTGACGTACTCAACTCAACATGGTTATTGTTTTGACACATGATGTTATCACGTGAATTGAAAGGCCAATAAAAGGTTCAATATAAAACGTTTTTGAGCTTTTAAGAGCTTGTAATCACGTGTCCACATATTTTGCATCTACAACACATCAGAGTGAGACATGATGAACCTTTTGATATATATCAAATAACTGTAATGTGAATTTTGTTGCAAGTCAACCATTAACATGTGGTTAGTGAATCTTTTATCATGATATAAAGCTGTTCAAGGTGCATAGGAAATACACACTAGCTATGAATAAGGTTAATAGTCGATATGTATATGAAATGCATATTTAGACATAAAAATACCACGTCAGGCTTGTCAGAGCTTGGTCGTTACCAGAGAATTGTCTGCAAACTGAATTGAACTGAGTTGAACCCATGACTAAGCTCTTAGCTTATGATGTCAGTCTGACTAGCATTGATGTGCCTGACTTGGTTTCCGTTTGCATTTTGTAAACATGTGGCTTCCTTTTCTTTTTCACTCCGGAAAGAAACTGATACGAATGAGATAGATATTAACTTTATTACCACCAGTCGATGCATTTTGAAGCAAATTAGATCATGAGATAAAAAATAACTAGTAAAATACAACTACGAGTGTTGGAGTTGGCTGGAGTTGGCGAATTCCGATTTTGTACTCCAAATAATCTCTATTTTGAGTCATACTTTAGTCTCTAACTTTTAGCTTGCAATGTGCATTCTGTCTTTGTTATATACATTTAATCTCTTTATCTTGAGCCATTGTGTCTAATACAAGGTTGTGTATTTTGGATACTGTATTACAAACAATAGAGCAAAATTTTAAGTATTGGAAGTAAAAGCTCATTTTGCATAAAATATGGATTGGCAAGGTGTTGGTGTTTGTATATTAGGTAGGCAAAGATATTTCAGTCTCACGACTGGCTATATGGCATTCACCAGCCATGTCTAGCCACAGTGTGTCATTATGGGCCATTATCCGAACCTTGGAGTATGTATAACTCTTTAATTTTAAACCTTGTTTATGTCAGAACATTGCTGAACTGGCAAGACCTGTTTATAATCATTACCGAAAGTCCTCATGCTCAAGCCGCGCGGCTTGTGCTCAAAAACAGATGTCTCACGAAAGAAAAAATAAGCCGAAAAGCCGCGTATGCCCACAGTCCGCGGCTAATGACTGAGGTTTTGTCATCCTAGACCCCCTTCGGGAGCGAGAGTGATAAGATGGGTTTCGCTATACCCCCCCCTCCGTCCTCTTGAATAAGAAACCAGGCTACATCAGTACATTTGAAAAGAATTTTCTTTTACTTCCAAGTTCGAATTAAAATTCCTAAACCCTTGCATCAATAACTTATTTGTCATGCCTCAGCTAGATTTTTATTGCACTGTTAGAGGGTTTCATGTTTATGGAAAGATGCTGGTCAAGAATGAAAAGGTGTTAATTACCTATGATTGCGGTGAGTTAAACATGAGCGATAAATTCTTCTTTATTCTTAAGTATTCCATAAACATGACCTGGAAAATAAATGAGTAGGTCGCGAAAACCCGGTACATAAAAGTGTATCATGACTGCGATTCAATGGTTATAGTGCGGAACTGAGCAGAGGCCGCATTTATCGAGAAGCCGCCCTGAGCCCCACGTAAGTTTTAAAAACTTGGCTTTAGCCGCG
This sequence comes from Watersipora subatra, assembly GCF_963576615.1. Lineage (NCBI taxonomy): Eukaryota > Metazoa > Bryozoa > Gymnolaemata > Cheilostomatida > Watersiporidae > Watersipora > Watersipora subatra. The sequence goes on along the minus strand of NC_088718.1, from coordinate 39,131,202 downwards.
GCTTATGACCTTGAACCCGAAGCCGCGCCCAACGACAGGCCGCGCGGCTTGAGCATAGGGACTTACGGTACATCATCATTGCTTTGGCTTGAAACCTTTTCAGGCCTGTATCTGCTTAAGCAGTCACGTATACAGCAATGTATACTTGACCCATTTAGTAGCCACATGTACAGCAACGTATACTTGACCCATTTAATAGTCACATGTACAGCAATGTATACTTGGCCCATTTAGTAGTCACATGTACAGCAATGTATACTTGACCCATTTAATAGTCACGTGTACAGCAATGTATATGTGACCCATTTAGTAGTCACATGTACAGCAATGTATCCTTGACCAATTTAGTTCTCATCTTTTATTGTGCATTTAACATTTGAGTGTAGCGTATTTATTTCAGTATAATATATTTATACTGTATAATATGTATAATAAAAGTGCAATCTTAATTTTTGAATGGAAATTTTGAAATTCTTTTACTTTTTCTGATTTGGTTCTGTCATATTCAGACAGCATATCGTCAGAGTGGGAGACTGTATTATAGTTGATATTAAAATATCTATAATACATACTTAACTATTAGCAGACAATGAACAGTTGCGCATGCCTCTGTATTCATATAAATGTTGTGACAATAAAACAATTTTGAATGAAAAATAGTTTTGGTAATAATAATAACATTAGTAATTTAGAATTCACATGGATTTTTTGTAGCAGAGAAGCGTTTATGATTTTGGCTGCTTGTAACCCCAATCTGTAGAGAACATTTTAAATTGCCATTGTGTTGTCATGAAAAAAATCGATTTTGTGCTCCCAAATGACCAAGTCGCAAACAGTCATTTATTTGACCAGTTTTACAATTGGTGAATCATCAATTTTGAAATACTGTTTTACCATACTGACTTTTACTATCACTATGTTTCCATGGTGCGCAGTACTGCGAAGCAGCCCCCTCCGAAGTCGAGGGGATTGTACGTTTCCATGCTGCGCAGTGGTTTTCAGCAAATACCGCAAATTAGCCAGAGAAGAGAAATTGTATAAATCGAATCGCCTGATGGAGAAATAGAATCGATCACGGATACCGAACGTCATAAACAGTCTTTTTTATTATTCTGTCGTCATTATACTTTTATTTACAATACACATTCACAAGGTTTTACAAACCTTAACATACTTTTTACATAGTAATATATTTTTAATAAGTATTTTTAAGTAATATATTATTTAAACGCTAATTTAGGACTTGCCACCTATTTTTCGAAGTGTTGGCATCGATAACAAAGTCCAGGAAAGTAATCACCTCATCATCCTCGTGAATGCAGACTATAATTAAATTTATGTGAAAGAAGATCGGAAGAATAGTGAAAAAAACAAGATTAGCAGGACAACCTTTGTACTAGTTTATGGCCATCGTAAAATCTGTCTCCACGGCATGAGAGCTATGCACAGCCACTGTTTCCTTGCTGCGAATTTGCACTGGCTTCGCACTGATCAGTGCGCAGTGATTTCAGTGCGAAGACGCCGTTTCCATGATTCGGAGATAGCGCAACTCCGAAGCACTGCGCATCATGGAAACATAGTGTATGTGAGTTGCCAAGCAGTCCATACAAAACTCATTAGGTAGTGCCTATGTGTGCACTATGCAACTACCGTATTCACGCATATTAGGCACACATTCTTAATTTTTGATTGAAAAAATTTGTAAAATTTTGTGCATTATACTCAAATAAATATGGTAGTTGTCATTTTACATGCTGTAACACACAGATACAACAATAGATGTAAATGATAAAAATATCCGGGTGAACGCAAAAGTTGTTGAATATACTTGCCCATGGCTGTAAAAGAAACTTGTGGAGTCGACAACTCCAGGTCATTGATAAATATCACCCATTGCTGTTGCAAATCCAGCGTAGGTGGTGATCTAAACCGAATAGCTATAATTGCGCATATCTACTTGATGGGTTCTGTTTTTATAGGTTCTACAGGGACTTTCCATATCAGTGTTGATGAAATATAGCACCAACATCACGCGTCTGGTAATGAACTGTTCTTCGCTTGTCATCAGCTCTTCCATGTCTATTGTTCTCTTCAATTTTTCTGTTTCTGTTTTTTTTCTTATTTCTGCTACACTTGTTGTATTTGCTTTAGTTCTCTACAATCTTGCTAGCCGTCCTGCTGAAGTCCGACCTTTTAAATTTATTGTATGAAAACTGGTGGTTATACTGTTTGTCTGGCTTTGCTTCTGTGATACGGTATCGTATGAGGATACTGCTGGTGGGCGAGCTTTCAGATTTTCTTTATTTGGTGTACGCAATGGAGTAAACATGTGACTTTCAAAAAATTGAATGATGCAGGATACGTTGACAGTGGATATGCTCCGGTGTGTCGATGCATCCCTAAGAACTTGGCTGGAGTTCTTCATATCAATAGCTAACACTTTTAGGCTATGGTAACTATATAGCTGCAGCATGACAAACACATATAGTGTAAGATGAAGATGTTTTGTGTAGTTTACTTGATGATTACGTATTGTTGAAAACAGAGTGTGGAATACAACTCCAAGTTTTCGGACATGCACAGATGTAAAGGAATGCTTATTATATAGTTGCATTCAATGATAGATAGTTTTAGTTCTTTTATCACATGTACATGTAGATGTAAAGGTAAGACTGGGCCCAAAAATTTTAGTCCTACCAATGCCCGCAAGTGTTAAAACCTGGATTGATCATTAAACTTGATTTGCACGCCCGCGCTCGAGAAAGCCCAAAATTTTGTATCGAGCTTTCTCAGTGTTAAAATGATCTACATATTTTACAATCATTTTAAATGCATTTACACTGAAATAACAATGAAGAAATTTGTTAAATAACAATTACCGTACCTTTTTGTTTTAATTAAGTTATTTATTTTATAGTACACAACCTTTTAGCTTTATACCCATACATCATTTTATTGTACAGTACATGACATAAATATATATTTATTGAGAAAATTAGCAAGAAAGAAGCTCGACCCAAAGTAAATAATTGATATTTTGGACCTAGCCCGGAATTAGAGTCGGCTTGGTTTAAGATCTTACCTTCACACACCCCAGAGTGGTATAAACAGGGAATCTGACAGCACAATATTTTCTAGCCAATTAAGCTTTGCTTTTTATTTAGTCTAATGCTGGAGATATAGTCAAACACTAGATGGGGTCTTTTTATTTTCTTTTGTTCAAAAAAGGTTTATCAATTATTATGAATTAATTGCAGCCATATCATACTAACAATAAGTAATTTCTAAGATAAGACAATTTTTATTCAGCCCTTATAGTTTATACTCTTAATCCATTACTGTCTATTTGGTTGTCTGCAGCCTTCTTTGGACAGACTGAGTGAGCTGGTACCGTCAATATCTCTTGTGGTTCCCTTTATTGCCTGTCCCACCAACCACTCTGTAGATAATATGAAAAATAGTCGCCGTCTATTCTCTGGGTTAAACTAACATTGTGGTTACCTGCTGTCAGACCAAACCTATGAGCATTATTGATATGCACTCACGTAGCATATATACTTCTGTCCACAATACTCAATAGCGTTACAGTTTTTTTTTAATTTCTGGTCAGTTTATGATGATTATGCCATTTAAACCTTCTGTATGCGCTTCAGAGCAATAAACTTCAAATATTGTCTGTAATTTTCAGCCAAGTCAATTCCATGAAAACTTGTATGCGGTAGACTATTTTCATATGGACTTAGGCATGGTTCAGGAATTGTTTGCACAATTTCACTGTCCAACTGTCTTATTTGCTTGATTTAACCTTAGTCTTTGCATCTTGTACATAAGAAGTGTTTTTGAAAAGGTTATTTTACTTTGCAAGTTTTTCCAACTCATGTCATAACCCAGTCAAAGCTCAATGAAGAATCTGGATTCAATTACAGTTTTTACGCATAATCTCTATATTATTTTTGTTCGATTTTCAAATTGAATTTATTAATTGGGTTTGTTTCTATTGTTGTTGTTCGTTTCTTTTTTTTCCAAGTTTGTTTTCTTGTTGCATATTTAATGTTTGGGAAGCCATAATATAGTTGTTTGTAATACTCTTGTGATGCATACTCGGCAAGCGAACCATATTAAGTCTTTCACCATTTTAAAGGCACACTTGTTGGTAAAGCTTAACCAACTATTAATGTGACATATTAATCATCAGTTACACATCAGTGTCAACATAAATAGCCTTCACTTGTCATTTTGATTGCAGCATTAACTGCCTGTCAGGTCAAATTTTGCCTTACTGGCCACTAGTTAAAAGCTAAACCATGAATTCTGGACATGTTGACTGGATTTGATGCTATGATTTTAGTAAGACACTCGTCTCTCATCTGCTTCACGTTGATTTTAATGAAAAATTTGAAATACAGCGGGTATTTAGGTTTACATCCATGATGGACCAAATAAATGTCATCACGTTAACAAGCGGGGTTTAACCAAAGCTTTTGTTACAAGGTATACAAATTCCATGTTTGAATCCTTACTCTAATACTCTCCACCAAATACTTTTTACAAAAGAACATACTCTCAAGAGACGAACTGCGAATGTTTTTTCTCTTAAACTTGTAAATGTAGATTTGTACGCAAAACTATTTAACAATTTTTCCTGCTGATACCTTAGTTCAACTCTTTCACTACCGCAAGCCGATGTATCGGCTCGGGTTATTTTATCTTTGTGGCCGGAGGCCGATACATCGGCTTTTAGACAATGCTTTAGTTCATTTATAACTACTCAACTTTCGCTTCAAATAGACCAATAAGATCTGGTCTCCATGAAAACAAGCTTGTTGCTAACAATCTAGACTAATTAGCAGGCCTCTCACTAGCGGCTCACTGATTATCAAACAAAAAGTTCACCGCGGAAAAAGCACGGACAAAAAAAAAATAACGTAATCGTTTAAGCTGTAGAAGCTTCTAACATTCTTAGCCTTTGGAGACTCCAGTAACTCTATATCGAGCGATTCTGACTCTTTCTAGTGCAGGTATTTTATGTGAAAAATTGTAATAGTGACCGAATATTATGGCGACAGTAAAAGTACTACTATCGAAATTGCTGGTAAAATATTGTTGGTAGAGTTTGTAAAATTTTTTACCCTTTTTATATGAAGTTAATTTAGGATTTTTATTATTTATTAATAAAGTTTCTTCTTTTCAACAACCTGTTTTTTAAATTAATTGGATATCTTCATTCTTTCTCAAATTGTTACAAAATTAGTGACGCTATGTCAACATTTGCGTAAATAGAAAAAAATTCGGTCAGAGCTAGAAATAAATTAGGTAGCGAAAGAGTTAACGCCACAAAAGTCTGTTTCTCATTCACTGGTTTTTAAGTGATTAGCATGATTCAATACAGCTGTTACAATTTTTTTGTATTTGTAATAGCTTGCTATGCCTGCATTAATCCTGCTTTTACCCTATTCTAGATATAGCTTTGTCACGCCTCAAAATGTCGGATATTATTGTATGTTTGTTTGTCAATATGATTGTTAACTGAAAATGAACAGTTCGTTACTGCTACTAACTCCATTGTTAATCATTACTTATTGTTAATGGAGTTAGTAGAAGTAAGCATTACCTATTTCTACAATGAATAATAAAAAATAAATGTAGAAACCTATGCTATAAGTTTTGTTACCTCCTACATAAACATAAGCTCATTTGCACTAATAAGATTACCCATGTTTTAAGACTAACACAACGCCTGGCATTTTGTTTATACAGACAACTGACAATGTTTATACAAACAACCCTCATTAGTTCAGACTAATACAGGCTGGGCCATGTCCGGATAGTGAAAAATTCTGGACATGGAAAATTAAGTACTGTACATTAAACAGCCTATATTGTCTCACATACATACTCCTTGGTTATAATATGGTACAATATGCATATATTATATACATGAAAGAGTAAAATAGCGTTATACCTGCAATGATAGTATAATATTTGTAGCAGCAATAATAGCAAACAAAAATTATAGTACAACACCCTGGCGGGAAGCTAGCGCACACTATTGTTGGGCCGGTATATAATTTAGTGTTGGATAAGATATCTTTGCACTTTTTTATCGGTTTTCCCGTTGTCGGTATCCTCGGTATTTACCATCTTCGGTATCCTTTGCCAACTAAGAAAGTTCGGTATTGTTGTTATTGCAGTTCGGTATATGGTTTTCAGTGTGTGTTTAACTTCAGCTTACCTACTGCTCATTTTTATATAACGCAGATGGGAGGATAAATCAAATATAAAATGTATAAATATATCAAACGTATCAAATATCAAATGGGGGTTTTATAAAATATAAAACGTAATATACGTTTCATATTTGATAAATTATAAAACGTATATTACGTTTTACACTTTATCAATGTAAGACGTAATATAATACTAGATACCTATAGGTAAGCGTGGTAATGATCGTTGAAGAAAGAGTTATAATATAATTCGTATGTGTTGTGTTTTCAGAATGTTTGAGAAAAAAGTTGTGATTGCCAATGTGCGCTGAGAGCGTCTTTTTGATTAGCGTGTTTATTAAAGCTGCGTTTTGATATTAACCATAACATCAATTGACGCGCGATTTTTCTCATTCCGTTACATAGTGATTGGGCGCGAGATGTCAAATGAACTCTTTCATAAGCAGCTGATTGTGCGGTAATGCTGTAGCCTGTCAAATACAAAAATCTATCCGGATAACCATTTACTGATCGGCTTTCACGGATAAATACTGATCATATCAAACCAGCCGCGGATAACTAGCTGTCACCAAAATGATTGGTTTTCCGGATACCGAAAACCTGTGTCGGTAAGAGCGGATAACTCCTTACCGGCCCAACACTAGTGCACACACACATCGCTCGCATCATCTGTCGTGAGAACCACCTATCGGTCAATTAATCGTCGGCATTTCTTTTATAAATTTTCTTCTGATGTACAAACAACTCTAGGTTGGTTGGACTAATAAAGACTGGGCCATGTCTGGATATTGAAAATTAAGTAGTATACATTGAACAGCCTATATTGTCTCACATACATACTCCTTGGCTATAATATGCATGTACAGTATGGATGAGAGAATAAAAATATGGTTATACCTGCAATAGTAGTATAATATTAGATTATTAGTAGCAGCAATAATAGCAAACAAAAATTACTGTACAGCACTCTGGCGAGAAACTCACGCAAATGCGAGAGCTACCTATTGGTCAAAGCTGTCTTTCTTCAGAGACACAGACAGTTGCATCAGATAATTGTCCAGACCCCGGATGTTGTCTGAGGTCTGGACAACTGAGAAAGCAATGTCTGAAGGCGCTGGGCTTGAGTGTACGGCGAAATAGTCTTATGCATTTGTAATTGACAGACTAGATGAGGAGTTCGTTTGTTATGCTGAGAATGCCAAGAACTTGCTTGTACATGTATACCGTTTTATGTTCAGACAGTATCTAGGCTCATTAATGTAATGGCAAGTGATGAGCTCAGTTCCTGAATTTTACACGGTCCTGTATAGCATGTCTGCCCGCAATGTTGCAAATAACTTATTTAAAATACAAATTCTTATCTATATTTTCACAAGTTTTCAAGTTCAGTTGAAATGAATATACAACACTATTTTTTGCTAATATTGGCACTTTCCTAGCAATACAGGTGATTGTTTTGCATAGACGTTGCAGCTGATTTTCATTATTTAATTACTGAAACTAAATATTTTCCTTTCCATAACTATTTCTATGCTAGTATAGTAACTACTCCTACAGAGACTGCTTTCACTTTATCATAAAAATAACAGTCTACAATCATACAATTAGCATTTACACTTTAAAAGCCATTGAAGACAAGTTTATTGTGAAGGGTACTCAAATAGCATTGCTGTAACTAAGGCTCCGACAGACAAGATTTAAAACTATGCCCATGAACTGCCACCAGTGCTGCATGAAATTAAATGGAATAAATTATTGGGTTGGCATCAAAGCATACTAGGCAAAAATCACAGCAAACCTTACTCAATATGCAGAAAACTGGCTTTAATGCTAATTCTATCCTTTTTTTAAAAGGATGGAAGGAGTAGGGATTCCCAAATAAACTCATAACATCGTATGAGTACCATTGTACCAGAGTACGCATTGATTGAGGAATGTACGCATTTGTGAATCTCTTATACAATTAATGCATTTATGAATGCGTTCATTGTATGAGATTCATGAATGCAATGCATTTATAAATTTATTGGACTAGCTTAACACAAGCTAGTCTAATGTCATTATCTCTCTTAAATGGATCGCCTATCAAAACGATACAACATAACGCACAGCACCAAGGTATGCGTAAAGGCGTTCAGTATCCTAGAGACAGCCAGAATAACACGAACGCAATATAAGCAGTTAGCGTGCTATTAGCAGGCCGAGTAAGTCGGTTTGTTTGAGTATTGTCATTGATCTGGAACAGCAAAGATCAGCAGCGTTCAATGAAAGGAGTGAAGGTAATAGCAATATCTCTACTAGCAGTCCTATTTATAACTCACAAACTGCTGTTACCACTTATAATCAGCTACTACGAGGAAGACTGTTATATGTCAAAGACAAAGTATGGCGCCTACCGTCTGTTCTTCCAACGAATAGTAACATTATATGACCAGCTAGAACAGGTATACTGGGTTGATAGTGGCCTCTTGCTGGGCTACTACAGGCTTAAAGATATGCTACCATATGATGGAGATATAGATATCAACAGGATACATGTACCATCAAAAGAAGCGAAGTTTGACAAACGCTTTCAAGCAGGAATGAGAGCATTCCCAGAGACATATGGAAATGCTATGATAGCTAAGATGAATTTTACGGACAGTTCAGGGAGGCGTACAGAGCTTACCGCTGACTTGTTTAGATACCAGATTGAAGTGATCAATGGGCATAAAGTGGTAGTAAACTATTGGAATCAACATATTACAAACACATCCAAGTGAGTATCAATCAGGTTTATATTTGTTAAGGCTTATGTTAAACTATTTTCATATTAGGTTTGTTGAAGTGATGCAATGAATGAAAGACTACTTCATTCACGCAGTGTGATGATAGTCAATATCTGCAAGTTTCTATATGCATTCCCCAGACACAGTAGTTGTATGCATTATGTTTGTTTTCAAAATTCTTCAGCATACTTTCAAAATTATCCAGCTACGTGTGGTAAGAATAAGCAATTACAATATAGTTCATTAAAAGAGCTATTTTGATCGTTTACAAAGTCTATGTACTTCACGAAACTTTCAGCGATTCATGGCCGATAGTTTGCTAGCACGTAGTTTCAGATGATTTGAACAAAAACTTAAATTGTTTTTGGCATTCTCTCCACTAAAACCAGATTCGACAAGTGATGATGTTAGAAACAAATTCCACATTGTTCATTAGTAGGGCCTATACCTAGCTTTTTACAATTTATAGTCAATGTGAAAACTTGTGAAAACAATCTCACTAAGCATTTAAGCCTGGTTTCCATATGACAGCGCAAAGATCGTGCGCAATGCATTTCTTGGGCTGCGATGCAGTGTTTCCACATCGCGCGTAGGCGCCCATGCTTGCATTAGACAGGGTGGGTAATTTCCTTACTTTTTCGTAGGAGAGACTGATTTCTTCGGAAAAACAGCCCACCGTTGCAACATTACGTTGTCATATAAAAACCAGGCTTACTATTTCGTACGGGAGACTGATTTCTTCAGAAAACAGCCCTCCGTTTGAATTGTGGGATAGGTTGAAAAGGTCGAGCGTTGTATTGTGGGATATATCATCGCGCGCACCCGTCGCAAGAATCCATTCTGTTGGATCCTTGCGATCAGCGTACGCACATCGCGCGATCGTCGTGCATTGACGTTTCCATATCACAGCCGGCCTACGCGCGATGTCGTGCGCCTTGCGCTGTCATATGGAAACCAGGCTTTACCAGGCAACCTACTATTGCTAGCAAGTATAGACTCGACAATGTTTTGAATGAAAGCAACCCTGGTTAAGCTGTAGACAGTCGGTGGCCAAAAACAAAACATGACAGAATTGCAATAGTATGTTATTTATTTTGCGAGAAGAATTTATGAGAGATGCGTAGCTTTTCTAAAAATTTCAGTTAATGTTCCCTAGACTAAAACATCTAAAAATATATTCTTGAAAGCCAACATCTCCTCATGCCGTACAAAACAATTTTAAACAACAATAACCCAGAAGATCCGGTGGTGTATTTGAAGATTAAGCTGTGGTTTTCAGTTCGGTAAGGTATTTTTGGAAGCTGTTCATGCAATTATGATGAAAGAGCTATTTTACACAAATCACAAGTGCTGGAACAAGCAAAAGTGATAGAGCTATCATGGCCAGTCAGGTGTCAAAACCCGATGAAAAATCAAATCTATAACATTATTTGCTTTCAAAGCATTGTTGAGCCAATTTGTAAGATACAATGTAAACCAAATTGTTACAAGCAAAATAATTGTTCCAACTTTTGACAACACCATCTGCAGAAGTGTTGTTTTAATTTCCTGATTCTTTTCAGCAATCATTCAACATGGCTCGGAGTATCCACTCACCACTTTTCAAAGCATTTTTTCGCATTTTTATGATCACCCTTTTACATCATAGATTATGCATTCAAAAGATTCAACCACTAGGAATGTCTTGCAAAATTAATTCAGAAAGTATATCGAGAACTGCATTATCATTACAGATACCAGCTATTTGAAAAGCACTTTGAGAAACAGATTCCATATGAGGTTATCTTTCCATTGCAACGACTGGAATTTTTAGGAGTCACAGCGAGCTTCCCCAACAACATTGAAAGACTTCTTTCTATACGCTTTCCTACATATAAAGTCCCGCTGCCATATAAATGGAAATGCTATCTTCCCAAGGCAAATGCTATAGTGATTATTTTTCTCTTCGTAGCAGCTGTAGTAACAGCTTGGAAAGTGATGCCACTCCGAAAGCAACGACAATCACACAGAACTCGAATCGTCACATTGCCACGAAATAATTTGCTCAATATTGGTGCAAACCCGACTCATGCAACAATGTTTTAAATAATTTTTATTGAATGCTTTTTGTAGTTCATTATCATATTAAAATTAAAAGGGAAGTTGGAAGTCGAATGGAAGTCAATGAACTCGGAAATGTTTTACACAATGCATTATTTGGAATAACAAAACAACAACTTCAAAGTATTCATCTTTTGTTGACAGGGTCATACATACTTCCAGCTGCGTTGCCTTACACCCGAATTCCAAACATACCACCAAACATACCACCAAACATACCACCAAACATCCAATGGTCAACTGTCAAGTCCTGAGAATTAGCAAGATATTTTATTAATTTTTTTAGGCCATTTATTATTAGCTTGGAAAAACGCTTACGATTGTGTCTCATGGAACAAAAGGCATGCAGCTTGCACGCCTGGAAGTTGAACACTACTGCAACAATTTTAAGAAAACTGCTGGAAATTACCAGCGAGAAAAAATGCTGCAGATTGTTTATTTTGTAAAGTGCAACTGAAAATATTTACAAATTGAGCAGAAAATTTGGAGATTCTACTTGGCTTCAGCTTTAAAAGTGAGCAAGAGAAAAACAACTAAAGCGACAATCGCCTAATAAAATATATAACCAAACACCTGAGAGCACCAATAGCCACTATGAATGAGTCTACATATTAACAAACATAATTAATCCCAAATGTCTAAAAGAATGAATGACTAGTTCATAATAGTGTGAGGCAAGACTGCAGTGACTAGATATGGTAACACCACTGCCAAATGGGATTGGAGTTCTCAATTTGAGCAGGTGTTTGTAGGAAGTGCCTTAACTCTGAGAAAAGCATGCTAATAGCTGGCTGTCAGAGACTTCATCTTCACTTTCCTCTGGCGCTTGCTTCACCTTCGTCTTGGGGGCACAAGGGATAGCGGTAGAACTGAGTAAAAGATTGAGGTTCATATTTTATGAGTGTGATTCGAATCCCTTGGCTAGTTGAAAAGATTTGACAAAACAGAGAGGCCATTATTAGACATATTAATAGCTAAACATGTTTAACATCATTCCTTCAATATCATTCCTTGTTATCTCAGTACCTGTTAAGGCCTCTGGAAGATAAACATGATAAAAATCAACAAGAAATGATGCTTACCTTCTCTTTCTGATTGGACTTTGATATTGCCTCTCAAGAGCTCGTCTGCTTTTAGCACTTACTGTTAAACTTGGATAGAAGGAAGATTGCGAGCTGAGAGCTAGAGATAAGAAATCTTCTTTATGATTTCCTAGATGGAGAGACGCAAAACTTGAACAAGTAAACAACCTCAAACAGAGGCTAGGTGTCAATGAATGTCAAATATGTATGTCATTAAGATAAGTGGAGCTTGTCAAAGCGAGCATCGGTTTTTGTAGTTTTAAACAAACTGCAAAACTCTTTTATGGATTAGATGCAGACCGTTAAAAATGGGTACAGTTAGAATTCCCTATTTAGTCTTTATTGGTTCTAATACACCGTAAAACCTATAACAACAAATTGGTAACGAATTTGACAACTACTTCGGTAAATCATAAAATAATAATAAATAAATAAATCAAACAATTATTGGAGCAGCATAATTAAAAAAGAATGACAAAATATTGAAGGAAAATAAAATACTCATCTGTGCCTTTATTTAATCCACTCAAAATTCCGTTACAACTGTATATCAAGGTAGAATTATATCAAACTTATGTTGTCATAAACTATAAAATTAAGAGTCTAAAATCGGGTCATTTCGTTCTTACTCAGTAGGTCCATTCAGGACTGCTATTGGCCAGACAAATAGGCCTGAAGCGAGGACTGAAGATAAAATCATATAACAAGAATTGTGCAGCCACTTCATGAAATAAAAAGCTACGAAGCTCGTTGCAATGTTACATGTAAAATGGATGCAAATATAGTCAAAGTTGCTTTTTCTATTGTGAAGTCAAAATTCAACCTACTACCCAATGGTTTTTCTTTACTCCATCCCAAAAGTGCAGACAGACCAGCTAAATTGTGAAAGGCTATATGAATAGAGATACATAGGGAATACCACCTACTAATCCTAGCTAGCAATTTTAAATAAATTCAACTGTAATCTGACTGGGCCTTAGTGTGAATGCAAAAAGCAACTGCCCTACCATGAAAGTATATCAATCTAATTTAATCCCTGTATAATTTCTCATCTTGTCCAAGGAATTCAATAGCCATTATTACTAGTTACAGAGTTAATATCTCAACTCCTCAGTCATAAAAATATTTACCTAGGTTATACGAATGCTAAAGGGTGCACTAGCTTGTGCACTCTACCATACTGAGTATGTTAATAGGGAAGAAAACATGGCCAAACAGTATTGACTCACCATAACAGACAAGCTATCACTAGTGTTACACCTACGAATTTTTGACCTTCAAAGTTGTGGCTTTATTGGTAGGAATGAGGAGGACGTAATTACATGATATGCAAGAGTTCGCACAACTCCCAATTGTTCGTAGCTGACAAGTTTTTATCCTATGAAGAAATTGTCGCACAACTCGGCGTTTTTCTATATTAGCCTGTTGCACTTTTAGATACAGCTGGGTACATTTGAATCACGGCTGACACTATTAAAATGAGTTTAAGGTCAAATGTCAACGCTAAAACATGTGGGAAATACTTCTTTAAAATTCAGAGTTAATATTTTTCATTTTGGAGATAATATTTTTAAAACATGTGCTTTTAAAACAGAGTTGCATAGGGATGCTGTAAGGATGTCATAAATGAAGACGATAAATATCCAACCTCTGATCGTAAAGATTTATGCAATAATACGAATGTTGATGTTTACATCCTATGCAGTACTTCATTGTTGATACGATATTTTCAAAAAAACCCCCATTGAATCTGAGGTTTGAATCGCTTTGAAGAGTAAAATATGTGACGTTTGAAAACATTTACATGCTACGAAGATGAAAAACATTACAAAAATTTGTAGCATGTAACACTGGTGTATGAGTGGATCACATCACGAGAATTTAGGTTATTAAGCAAATTTCTCCAAACTATGATTGTGTCAAGAAACACACGAAGGTCTATCAGCCTGCAGTGTTCACCATCTAATACACTAATATGACCTACTTGTGGCTAGGATAGATTACGCTAGCTGAACATTTCATGTAACAGCTGCGAACATTAGTTTTAAAGGAATAAAGCACTGAGCCAGCAAACAGGTACGCAGAAGTTAACTGTCATCTAACATACTCATACACGGTAAAACTCACCACATGAAATATCTGACTGCTTTTGAGTGCTAGTAGATGATCGAGCAAGTTGAAGCAAGCGATTCTGACAGTGCCTCACAAGTTCAAGCCTTTTCTTCTACAAAAGAAGTAACAGCAATGCATTCAGCCATCTACAGTATGCAGCTGATCAACAAGGTGCAATATGAAAATGTATAAATAACTAGCATCATACAATCAAAATTTACAGTACTAAATTTCTCCAAGTGGACTAATAAGTTTTTTCCACTACATTAGTTGACCTATCAAATGGAAATATTCTTGATGGAAGTTATTATGAAGTATTCATAGGCAGTGCTGGACTTCCGTGTCCCCAGTGATGCTTTACTATCATTATTATGCGACTCTCCGGGTGTTACAAGATACTTCAATTACCAGCAATGTACAGACAGCAGAGAAGTTTAAAAGGCGATGTGGCAGCCTACACATTTTGCAGAAAGAGCAGACAACTCCTTTAAAACAGCTTGATTTTTTAGAAAACAACTTGTGATCACTCGGCAGATTATTTACAGTATTAATACAGTTCTATGACAAATGTGAAGCTTTTAAAAAACAAAAGAGCCTGGAAAAATCTAACAATTGACGACTTGAACCTACTATTCATCATGAAGACCAACCTTATTACTAACCAACTTATGGGTGTATTGTCAATCCACCGTAATTCTTTGAATATGCAGTGCTAAGCTATTCAAGTATATCTATATATATCTTATATCTATATATAAATACATTTCTAAAAGTCCGTCTGTTGTCGTATATCTGTATATCTGTATATGATGTATATACACACACATATATATGTGTGTATATATATATATGTGTATATATATACATATATACACACATATATATATATATATGTATATATAGATATATACATTTTTCAAAGTATGTCTGTCTGTCATTCCGGCTATAGATATTATTAGAATAGCTGTAGCTGGACAACAATGCTGACGCAACGTCATGGTATACCACCATTCGAAACCAAGCGCTTATTAACTAGCTTACTGGAATCACTAGCTTACTAGCTTAGAATATGTAAGCTTACTAGCTCACTAGCTTATTTAGTTTATAAGCTGAATTTTAACACTCTAGTATATACAGCTAGTATATAGGCACAGCTAGTATATATATATACATATATATATATATATATATTACTGTTTCGGCTACTGTTGACTGTACTGTTGGCTGTACTGTTGACTGTACTGTTGACTGAACTGTTGACTGTACTATCAATAGCCGAAACAGTACTGTCAATCAGACAGTACTGTTTCGGCTTTTCAAGCCTCATCAGTGCAGCTTTGAGCAGGCAAGGGAGACAAATATATATATACTAGTTGCATTACCCGTCTACAGGAATAGATTCACGCGCAGCATAAGGTTTATTGAGAGTTGTCTTTCATACTGTAAAACAACTCCAAATATGCAGTTACATCTCCCTCTCTCCATCTCTCTCTCTTTCCCCTCTCTCCCTCCCTCCCTCTTTCTCTCCTTTTCTCTCTCCCCCTCTCCTCCTCGCTCTCCCTCTCTCTCTCCTTCTCTCCCTCTATCCCTCTCTCCATCTCTCCCTCCCTCTTCCCCCTCTCTCTCTCCCTCTCTCTCTCTCCCCCCCCCTCCCTCTCTCTCTCCTTCTCTCCTTCTCTCCATCTCTCTTCCCTCTCTCCCTCCCTCTTCTCCCTCTTTCTCTCCCTCTCTCTCTCCCCCCCTCTCCTCCTCGCTCTCCCTCTCTCTCTGCTTCTCTCCCTCTCTCCGTCTCTCCCTCTCTCCCCTCCCTCCCTCTTCCCCCTCTCCCTCTCTCTCTCTCCCTCTTTCTCTCCCTCTCTCTCTCTCCCCCTCTCCTCCTCGCTCTCCCTCTCCCCCCTCTCTCTCCCCCCTCTCCTCCTCGCTCTCCTTCTCTCTCTCTCTCTCCATCTCTCTCCCTTAGTTCAACGCAACACATGCAGATAGACAACATTTTTGGTTTTTCTGTCGGGCGTATGAAGAAACAGTTTTCGGCGTGTGCCTACTTTTGAGCAGGCGACGTATAGCTGGTCATGGCTGATGCAGGGTGACAGTAAGTCGATAGCAGCCGCTCTCTTTCTTTTCACAATAGCGTATCACAATGCTCGGAGTACTCGTGAAAGTTCTGTAATAGTAAGTTACAGTAGGCCTACTCGTAGCTGGAAAAAAATTAGTAACTCGGCTGCTGAAGGAAATGAACATGACCCACTATCACGAACAGCGGCAAATCCAACGTTATTAAGTAGTGGAGATGTGGCAATTCATAGACAATACAACATCGTATAAGAAACACTTACCTTTTTGATGTGGAAATTTAGTAGGTGAGAAATGCGTTTTTCCAGTGGCTCCAAGAAACAAACGTTTACGTGACCTTCTCGGTACACTACTCGTTAATTTATTTTATTTAATGAATAGTACATTTGTATAGCTGTATAGACACCTTTGTATAGGCTGCAGAACTCAGGAAAGGTGCTTTTAAACACGGCAGAAAATTTGCCGTTTAAAAAGCGTGCTAACCGGGGATTTCGGTTAATGCGTTCGAGCGGTGAAAGAAAAACAACAGAATCGCCACACCTTTATATAAGCCGCTTGGCTCAAATCGTCAGAGAAAAGTAGCGGCTAATAGTCCATATTACGAAATTACGATATTACGATAATTAGTACTCATATTAACTCGGTTGGCTTCGTTCGACCGGATGGAAAAAGAAAGACCGCTCTATAATTTATTTACCGTTACTACACATATTACCTAATTCAGTTTGCTTCGTACGACCGAAATTCGTACGACGATAAAAGGAAAGACCGCTCTATAAGGCGGACAATCAATCAGATAGACAACGATTGCCGTTTATATAGTAGATAGAGAACAGCGTTTTTCTAGTGGTTGCAAGAAACAAATGTTCACATGACCTTTCCGGTACACGTTGGCAGTAAATATTAATTAGATGTAATTTACTACTTATTAATTTATTTAAAGAGTAGTAAATTTTATTTAATTCACTACTTATATTTACTACTAATTTAATTTTACTACTTACTCATATTAATTAAGTTTGCTTCGTACGATCGAATCTGTTACAATCTTGCCACAATCAATACTCATAGAGGATCTATTCTTCAGCCCTGAACCTTTGTATATAGTACATATCAATCAATTTATCTTTGTATAAGCTATCCTGCATTACTTATTTGAAGTCATCCTCTCATGTAAATTTTCTTTTAACTTTTACACAAATAATCTCAAACTAAATACGAATTGTTCACTACTATCTTGCATTCAGGATTCTTCTACAGTTTCCGTTTTATTGGATAATATGCCTGCAAATAGAGGCTTTTTGGTATTTTGTTATCAGCAAAATAAAAGATTACTAACTAACGATCGCAAAAAAAGACCGCCATATAATTTATTTATACTGCTCATATTTGGGAGTTATCGGTGACTCAATATATCGAGAAGACAACTCATACTATTAGCATATCAGTATTTATCGTCCATCCCTACGATGAATAGCAGGTTACGTATTATAATAGAGGCATGTACTAACCGGAGATTCCCGTTAATGCGCCCTAGCGGTGAAAAAAAACACAGAATAGACACGCCCTTATATAAAAGTAGCGGCTAATAGTCCGAAAAGTACGGCACTCTATAAAGCGGACAGACAGATACACAGATAGATAGATAGACAGACAGACAACGATTGCCGTTTATATAGTAGATATACATATATACATAAATCTTCAATTTATTTCTCAAAGAATGTCGTCTGTCTTCTGTCTGCATTCCAGCTATAGATCTTAAAATCTTGATATTTAAATTCCGCATTCTGATGGATTGGAACTCACGACGAAGTCTTCGAATAAATTCTAATCCGGATGCTCTACCACTTAGCTAAAACACCATAGTGGTCGGAGATGTTTTAACATAACGTATACACCATGCTCGTGCTAATTATTTTAGCCTTGCGTCTATGAGTTATTATGCTTCTGTTCAGAAATATTTTGGGACCCAAGTATATGCAACGCGATGCTTGTTCGTGTTTTTTCATTAGGGCTAATTTATTCGGCCCCACGGTATCGACAATAAATTATCTCGAATTTAAAATTTGGCGATTTGTGTACTGATTATATACGTTATTAAAAGATATATGTCACTGAACTTGCCATGGCGAGTTATCTGTACCCGTTATACGGTGTGTCCGGTATCCGTAAAAATAAAAACGTTTCGCAATGATGAAACTAATGTTAAAAGTTTATTTAAGGTTTACTAAAATACATACTAAAACTTCTTTCAAGTATGTGTTTAGTAAACTAAATTCATTCAAGTTAGATTCAGCGTTTATGTTACACGTCTGTCTTGAAGGTAAAAACTCTCCAGGTAGTACATTGTAATGTTGTATTATCTTGGGCACGCAGATCATAACCACAAAATTCACTCAAGTCATTGTAGGTACCTATAGTTACTAAGATTAACATAGTATTTTGGCACTATTTTTAATGATGATGATTAGCAGCCTACGATATTAGCCTACATGCTAATTTTTGCATGCCAACACTGAAACAAACTGAAATCATATAATTGTATACCAAATAGTTTTGGATTGTAATCGTAGCAAAAAGACTATATTTTGCCATTACTTGCTAATGATTTCACATTTACGTTTAACACCTTTACACTCTTTATTTTTCCTTCTAATTTATTTCAACGAAACACTTCTTTCAAATTATGAAATTTTAAATTTACAGGTTTTTGAAAACATTTACAGTTGTTTTATTTATCTTCAATTTAGTTGTCCTGCACAAAGCCTTTTCCTTATGATATAAAGTTTGAAAGTTACAGTTGTTTGACAAAATTTGAAAACCTTTACAGTTGTTTTTACTTTTTCTCCCAATGCATTTCAACTACACAAAACACTTCTTTCATGATATATAGTTGGAAAGTTATAATGGGAAATGTTGTTATATGTTAAATACAAATAAATTTTCTGCCCAAAGACTTTTTTTAATGGGGCAATGTCGGGTAGTACAGCTAGTAAATCTATATATAGTTGTATATAGATATACTATATACAGCTGTATATATATATATATTTATGTATATAAATACATATATATATATATATATATAAATACATATACATGTATTTGTAAATCTCAAAGTCTGTCATTCAGTGTGTCCAGATATAGCTATTAAAAACTAGGGATGAGTCATTGGCAATGTGCCAGGCTAATGGCAAGTGGCAGGCAACTACACTACCTGCCAATGTTAATTAGCTGTTTTTTAATACCTGTGCAACGCCAGGCGTTTGGTTACTTTCGTATAAATGTCTATCATATTTTATTACATTAGCAATAGTACAAAAATAAACTGAGTTATAATAGTTCAAATAATTTTTGTTTTTATCAAACTGATTTGGATATTACAAAACGTCCATGTAAAATCACCCATTTTTAGCTGCATGAACATACAAAGAACAACCTAATTGCAGCTATACAAGCATGTGTTAAGTACTGCAAACTCAACCTGGCTGCCTAAATTTCAATGTTTAATCAAACACGGACAAATCTATAACTACATGTACATGTATGTATGTTAGGCATAAACTCAAGCAACAAGTTAATAGACGAAAGCTGTTCAAATTCTCTCGTTACATTTAGTTTAATTACAACACATTCTTGTCCTACATTAGACAAGAAGCTACCTGGCAGAGAGAGGAGAGTTCTTTGGCATAAGCTGAGTTATGAACTGACAAATAGCCAGTGGATATGCTGCTGGTTTCAGAGACAGTTAAGTTGGGCAGAGAGTAGCGAAAAGGTTTTGATGACTTCTGCAGGTTGCTGCAATGAAGCAGTGAGCCTTCTTTAACTAACTTGTCATATCCATGTACCTGTAACCAAGAACTGCACCTGACACACAACTCTTCTTCATGGGGGAACTTAACTGGGGAAAACAACTTAAACCACAAGTTTTAACAACCTTCATTCATGTTGTTCGAGGGTCTGAAATGCGAGCCAACCATAAACCGAAATATTTCCTTTTAGCAATGACTGAATGAAGTTTTATGGTTGTGTTTTGGTACAAGGTATATTTACTAGCAATGAGATTTACTCTCTATAAAATTTGTCTATCCATTAGTTAAGGTGACTACACACTTTTATACTGTTTACTTCGTAAAAATGATTTCTTACTTTTGAAACACTATGCATTTTTTAAGTGAATACTAGATGTCCAGTGGGTAATTCACCCACTGAGTTTCCATAATACTACTAACACCTATTTACTAAAAGACTACTAGTAACTAGTAAGTTAAATACTAATCCCACGACCAAACGAGCGGAGCAAAGTTTGAGAGTTTGTATGATAAATGCATGCGCACACAACTTACGAAAATTATTCATCAACAAGGTCGCAAAACCTTGTTTCAAAATCTCATCAACAAATTTAACCATCGTTTTGTAGAGTCGTTAAAGTATAATAACGATACAAAACACATATAACCCTATTTAAATATGTTACCAAGTCTTTGTAAATTGTCGACAGTCTCTTAAAACTTACCCATCTGATCGGATTATACACAAATAGACAGATTAATTTGGCCGAAAATTGTCACAAAACGCTTGGAAAGCTTGGTTTAATAAAAGTTAAGACCGGCAAACGAAATGCCGAGCGACAGAGAATAGAACCATTAAGTCGTGCGCATTTCACGAAAAAATAACGGGCGCATTTCACCAGTCTATAGCATTGTCGAACTGCCGAAGGTTTCTGTAATTAGCGTAAAAGTACAGAAATCGTTTATTTTTTGTCGCCTTCAAAGTAACTGACATTTTGGAAACCTTTGTGTACTTTGGTATTCTAACTGATGTCCAAAGCAGTGAAAGTAAAGGAAATGACGATGATATTTTTTTCTAATGATTTTTATGAGATTATTACAATATTTAATTATAAGTTTGGATGACTATTGAAATGTAATAGTCACACTAACAACATCGATGATGGGCAATATGTTACTGCTATTATTTTTTGTAAATAGTTTTATTAAATAGATTTTCTAAAAATCTATATAAATATCACAACTTTTTGATACTGTTAGCTATGACGTTTTGAAATGTAAACAAAATTGTGCATTGGTTTTCTATTATTACTATATTAATAATATTGGTTGTTCTAATAATATTAGTGCATTTTACTTCTAATATTGGCCAATATTGCATTTCTCCTATTGCAGGGGGAGAGATATAAACATATAATCTTTTTCTTTCATTATTGCTGTTTGTCATGACCAAACACTTTTTAAATAGATTTTCCAAAAATCTATATAAATATCACAACTTCTTGATATTGTTAGCTATTACGTTTTGAAATGTAAACAAAATTGTGCATTGGTTGTCTATTATTACTATATTAATAATATTGGTTATTCTAATAATATCAGTGCATTTTACTTCTAATATTGGTCAATATTGCATTTCTCCTATTGCAGGGGAAAAATATAAACATAATCTTTACCTTTCATTATTGCTGTTTGTTGTATATAATAACACCCACACCCAGTACATTACAGCTACCATTGCAGTTATCCTATTGCGCTGCAGTGCCATTTGACTGCTAATATTGCATTTCTCAACCATCAGTACCCTTTCTTTTTTCCAATATCACTTTGGTCATGGGCTGTATGACAGGGGAATTTCTAGTGAATAAAATTATGTTGTTTGAGAGGGTGATTGAAGATATTGCGTCGAGAGCATGAGAACATCGATATTTTTAACCACTTTAACAAAAGAACATGGAACTGACAAATAATGAGGCACTGCCAGTATTTCCCAGCAGAATATATGCAGAGAGCAGACATCGTTTAATAGCAAATGCTTTACCAAAAACCTAATCAACTAAATGTGGATTATTTTATATCTAGCATATAAAGGCTTTTAATAATTGTATATGTTACATTTTTTGCTTCTTGTTTTTCCATTATACAGGGTCAGGCTTTACGCTATGCATTACGTTAAGCACAACGTGAAGTGGTTAGTGTTCGTTTTGAATAGGTTAATTGAGCTGGTTGTTCTGTGCTCTTGTTCTTTTACAATACAAACTGTGTATTATCACCCATTCTGATCTTGCTTCATTCTACAAGCTACTTCAGCAACACGGCATCAGCGAAGGGTATCCGATTTGCTGAGATGGTGAAAAGCTGCGAGGATCAGAATACTAGTGAGTTTTATGTTTAGTTAAGTTAAGGTTATTTGCAAAGCTTCAGGGAGTCACTGATTTGCCAAAGTTTCTTTTATTGTTCCTTTATGAGTCAGCTTTTGAGGTCTATCAGCAATTGAGTTCTGAAGTGAAGTGAGAAACTGCTCAGACTAATGGCAGACTGATGATAAGGTGTGCATTTGCGTCCGTCTGGTCTGCCGGCTGACATTGCAATGCAACCCAAATCTACTGTCAATGTTGATAAGCTTGATTTAGCTGAGTTGGTCAGTAAAGAGTGTGCAATGCTTGTGTCTAGGGGAGAACAATGACCTTCTGGCTTATGTTGGTGTCCATCAGGTGAAGAAGTCTATCCAATGTTTTGTGTGTCAGAATATGGTCAATATGATCATGTTGCTCATGATTGTAGTAATAACAGACAGACATGTCTGCTCGTATTCAAAGTCAAAGTGTCAGACGATGTTGTGTACGTAATTCTCCTCGTCATTTGGCTAAAAAGTGTCCAAATAAAGCGAGAAATGGCAACAGGGCAGTACAGTGCACCCTCAGGATACGATTTAATCGGTTTCTGGGTTGGCATCGCAAGGTAAAAAAATTGTACGTAGGGGTATAGAAACCATTTACTATATAAACGGCAAAATTTGTGCGTGTCCACCTTATAGTGGGCTTTCCTTTTTTTGATTCGGTCACATGAAGCGAGCTGAATTGATATGAGTAGTAAATAAATCAATAAAGTATTAAATAAATTAATAAGTAGTAATTTACATGTAATTAATATTTACTGCCAACGAGTACGAGAAAGGTCACGTGAGCGTTTGTTTTTTCCGGCCACCTAGACAAATTGTCCTCAGTTGTCCTCAATTTAGTGGGTAATCAAAAATTACCTACTAAATTTCTACTTCAAAAAGGTAAGTACTTCTCATTCAATGGTGCATTGTCTATGAATTGCCACCCCTCCATCACTTAAAGACGTTGGATTTGCTACTGTTTGTGATAGCAAACATGCTCATTTCCTTCAGCAGCTGAGTTAATCATTTTTTTCCAGCTACGAGTACTGTAGTTACTACTACAGAACTTGCAAGGGTACTCCGAGCGTTGTGATAGGTGACGGTGAGAAGAAAGAGAGCAGTTGGTATCGACTTACTGTCACCCTGATTTAGCCATGGCCAGCTGTACGTTGCCTGCTCATAAGTAGGCACAAGCCGAAAACTGTTTGGTCATACACTCAACAGAAAAACAAAGGATGTTGTTTATCCGCAAGTGCTGCATTGAATGAGCATTGAGTTATTGTTATGTCACGCTTGCATTGAGTTAACATTATGTTATTGTTATATCATGCTATGTTCTTCATGTTCTGCTATACCTACATATTATCCGCATGCAGCATTTTCTAATATATTTTCATGCTTTTCATATTTTTTCCAATAAAAAGGCTATCACGTTGGCGTTGTGTTTTATTATTGTAAGGTGTTAATGCTGTGCCTTGACATCATACTGTCTGTGCTGTTATACATATAAATTTTATCAACACAAGCACATTACTGCTGCACTGTTTGTATATACTATGTCAAAACACAGGCTATAGACAAAGAACTGGTGAGCCCTGATTAGTGTTTTAAGCATGTAGAAGTCTCCATTCAATAAATGCTGGCGATAGCACAATATTTTGTAGAATTTCTTGAAAGATGCATAATTTTTCAATACTGCCAGTTTGAAAAACTTCAGTTCGCCTAGCAATATCAATTTGATTATCAGTTCTCTGCACAAAAATAGGACAACTCCAATTTTAGTGGTTTGAGCACCACCTCCATTTGACAATTTTTGATCTTTATGAACCCATAATATCAAGTGATCAGTAGAAAAGTGTCTACAAAATCGTATTAATGAATCGTTTACATCAACAATCAATACTCTCGTCGTCCAACTCCAAAGCTTTTTGCTTTTTCCCGTTACAACTTTAAAAGCAACACTATAAAAATAATTAATAACTGTCTCAGGCTAATTATAGTAGCTCCTTGTTTAATGGAGTCTTGATACTTCAAAGTACATGTACGAAGGTCAGTCAATAAGTAGTGGGAATTTGGTCATAACTTTTGTTCTATTTTATTTAGCAATTTAATATTTTCTAGACTTTTATAAATGGGAGTTCTCATCACTTACTCAAAAATTCATCATTTTAGTGATTCAACTATTTGATATTATTTATATTTAAAATGGAAGCCAAGCTGAAAACATGCTCACTCATAGAGAAAATAGCTACATAATCAGATTTTTGAGAGCTGAAGGTGTAAAAACAAGAGTCATACATAGTAAAATGAAACAACAATATGGGGAAAGCTGTATGTCACTAACAAGCTGCTATTGGTGGGTTGATGAATTCAATAATGGGCGAGAAGACAACCTCTCCTGTAAAGAAGTTCAAATCCCAGAGAACGACACGGAAAGTAATGCTCACAGTATTCTGGGATAGAAAGGAACCTATAACTTGGGATTTCAAGAGCTAAGGTAACACTGTTAACTCTAAAAACTACTGTGAGCTCCTGGCTGGGGTGAAGCAAGACATAAGGAACAAGAGAAGAGGCCTCCAGAAAAGAGATGTCGTGTTTCACCAGGACAATGCCCGCCCACATACTGCTGCCCGTACAATGGCCAAAATTGAGGAACTAGGCTGGGAGGTGTTAGTACACCCTCTTTATAGTCCAGATCTAGCACCAAGCAATTTTCATCTTTTTGGACCATTAAAGAACCACACGAGAGGCAAGCACTTCACTACAGTGATGCAGCCGTCATGGAAGCTGTGCGCGAATGGTTTAAAACCCAGCGGCCAAAATTTTATTCTACAGGAATTGAGAAACTTCCAGAAAGATGGAACAAGTGCATAGAAAAAGAAGGGGATTATGTTGAAAAGTGAACAAAAAATTGTAGCTATCTTATTGTAATAAAATGTTATGATAAAATTCCCACTACTTATTGACTGACCCTCGTACATAAAAATGGTTTTAAGTTTTGGACCAAAGGCACATTTGTACTCAATGTAACGAGCAAAAGTTTTGCTCTGCCAAAAAATTGTTCGGATGCTAATATCGACTAGTTCAGCAGTGCAGAAGAAAAATTGAGGCTAAAAGACATTGTGGAAGACATCGGACAATCAGAAGATGTTAGTTCCAGCGAAAGCAACAATCAGAAAGCAGCTATTCGAGTAAACGATGCAAATATTTTTGTTTTCAAAATATTACTTTTTGTTTCTGCGTGTAATATAAGTATGGTTCATTTATGTCATTTGTTCATGAATATATATTTGTAGCAGTTGATAGATTATCATTATATAACTCATAAATTTGCAGATTTATAGCATATTATTTGATAGCATTATTGCGATTATCTGACCTTACAATTGATCGACGCTCGTAACTCCTCTTCTATTGCACATAGAAAGGTAGTTTTGGCGACAAACTGTAGCAAGCATTTCAATGAGTGCAATGAGCTTTAATGCAACATTGGTAAATATAAATAGAAATATGACTTCAAATTTAGAATGAAATAAAAATTGACAGCTCGAACAAATTGCAAAGCAGAACACAGGCTATAATATCATCGCAGGTGAATTGCAAGCAATATATATTAATTGGTAGATATATTTTTCGGTTTCTCAATGCACATTTATAAAGAGATCTTTGAGAAGTTGGAGATAAGTTAGCAGATTTAATGCGTCTAAACGGTTTACTATCGCTTTACCGGAAAGAGGTCAAAATATAGGCGACATTCGAGTTGCGCGATAAATTGCTAAATTGCCCGAAATTCTGACGAACCATTTGAAAAATACAACGCCAGCCCCTATTTGAATGCCACCTCCAATTGACCGGCACTATAAAGGAAGGGTGGGAAAATAGAGAGCCATGTCATTCAATTACAGGTTTTATGGTATGTACATAATAATATATACATAATAATACAAAACTATAGTTTTTGACAAAAAATAAAGAAATGTGAACAAGCAGTTTTGTGAACTATTAACTACAGCTGAAGGAGTAGAAAGATAAAAAGAATACATTGGAGAGCATACCTTGAGACCACCCCAGAAATTGAGGGACAATATTTCAGCGCTAGGACTTGCGACGTACACTACAGTGATGCTACAAAATACAAGCTCGAGGTTAAGAGTGCTGAAAAGACAATGTTATGATGGTCACATAGAATAGCTTTTTCATTTTCCTTATAGCAGATATAGTAATGCTATTTTGCTGCAATAAAAAGCATGCCACAGCTTATCAACCATGATGCTCAACATCAACAATGAGAACAGCTCTCCGTCCTAAAGCAGGGCATCATATTACATGGAAGAAGTACAGTCATACTCTGACTTGCGATTATCTTTACACATCAAGTTTTTGAGACTGTTTTAAAAAACTTCAGCAACTATTCATCTGGATATGCTAGATGATTTGTAACAAATGACGTCTGAAATTTTTCAAAATGTTGTAGCGTTCTTAACTAATACATATGTATGCAGCTTTCTTCACATAGTTTGGTTTTACAGCAGTGAATATTCAAAGTACAAAGAGAGAAGAGCTGACAATGGTACTTTGCAAGCTCATTTTTCTCCAAGTTATAGTTTTCCATTTCATATAATAAATACAGCATATTGTAAACTCACCTACTATTTGGGGTTTCCCAACCAACAACTATGCCAGCTGTATCAAGTTCGACTATCTCTGTGTCCAAGATTTTCTTAGTGACTTGTGCCAGAGACAAGACCTGCACATTGTAAAATACTAGATGTTATGAATTACTTTTCAGCTACAAATTTGCATGTTAGTTGTCTTCATCTAATTAATGCATGTAGTTTACAAATATAGAGCTAAGCTTTTTGTTGAGGGAAATGAGAAAACAGCTTAAAAACCCTTGACCCATTTCGACTCTTTACAACTTTGTTATATCAGTGTACATGATCAATATCAACATTTTACATGGCTTGCAATCACATTGTTGTGTGTCACATCCCAAACACAACCACAAGCATACAGACAAACATATGTATACATGTATACGTCTATAGCTACTTGCCACAACCATTTTGCAGTAATCATAGGCAGGCACAATAAACCTCAGTTCTTTAGGGAATTAACATATCTATAAAATTAACTTAAAAATTTCCATATTATAGAAATAAAACTTTGCAAGTCAGTACTACTAGCTGACCGAAAACAATTTTATTATTAGCAGGTCAAAGCACATGCAAACTCTGCTTCATCATGCATGTAAACTGCTTAGCGTTTAGAATTATGCTATTCTCATACCACCTTACTGTTATGATGCACATGGAGATGTTTGATATAGCCAGAGATGAAAGACACGTGACAGCCATCAAGCCTATGCGATCACTGTCACTAAAAACAGTTCAACCAAAACATACGCAATGCTGGCTGCTATATCAAGAACAGGTTTTGACAATTTGTAGTTGAAATGAATGCGGTAAAAAAACTTGAATAAAAACTTTGGTTTTTTGTCATTGAACCGAGATGAGATACGTAACCTGTTAATCTACTCAGCCAGGGAGCTAAGAGTCTGCATTCTATGAAGAGTCAAATGAAGGTGCAATATTTTACATTAAAAGTAAATCACAAAGATATGGGCAACGATGTGAAAAAATATCTTTGTACAAGATATCAATGACAGATAGAATGCAATATGACCACGTTAACAGAAATCGACAAACCAGATGGGGAGGGCAATAAACACGTCATGTCATAAATTAACTGACTTAATCACAATTAATCGATTGTGTTGCTAATAATAAATTTTTCGATAAAATATGTGTAATATATATTGATGATAGATATCTGTCTACAATCACAAGGAAATTCTCACCTCTCTGGGTGTGTATATGTCGCCAATGACACTTTTGTCTACAGTTAGCCTCTCGAACCTAGTGTGCTTATTGGCTGAAAGCAGGACCGGAGCCTTGGCCTTTTGACCCCGCAAGTGAGAGGCAGCTAGGTTGTAAATATTGAACACACAGCCTTCCTTTAGCATTGTCAGCATATCATAAGTCGGTCGCCATAAGGTGAGTATTGTCCCTAGAGGATAGAGAAAGACAACATCACACTGGAAAAAACTTGTGATCAAAGGATTTTTGAAAATTTTTGATAAAAATAGTTTTTCCATGTACTCCCTACATTGTGGCATATGTGAAAAGCAATAAGCTATTTTGGCACAGTTCATGTCTTAAAAATTGCACATATATTGCAAAAAACTCTTGGTGGAAAACAACAGAACGATATTTGATTTTTGGTTGAAATCATATTATGATCGCCTCTGAAGGGGTAACTTGCTT
Source organism: Watersipora subatra (assembly GCF_963576615.1). Lineage (NCBI taxonomy): Eukaryota > Metazoa > Bryozoa > Gymnolaemata > Cheilostomatida > Watersiporidae > Watersipora > Watersipora subatra. Next base: position 39,102,340 of record NC_088718.1, on the reverse strand, counting down.
ATCGGTAATCTTACGTTAGACCTACAGCAGTAAAATACTTTTATTTAATTTATATGCCAATCACAACATGCAAGGTAAAAAATATTTTCCATAATATTGAGAAGTATGAAAATAACAAAATCGGCAGACTGCCCTTCTTGCTAACTTTGCAATGGAAAAGAAGGCAGCACTATTTTTACAACAAAACAGACTACACGGAAATGTTTTTTCAATTACTTGTCATAATCAGTGAGCGCATGGCTCAAATACAGAACAGAACACAACACTCACAGGCTTGCTTCTCCTTATCAATTGCGTGCAAAGAGCTGACTCGTACTTTCAACATGGGAGTCACAGACCTCTCTGCTGGTAGAAGGCCTCTCACTTTCTTCCTAATATTTGCTGCTCTTTCTGATGCCACCTGCTGTTGGTGGACATACAACCTTTCCCTCTGCCATTCTGTCATCATTTCCTATTGTAATGCTACCGTTTTATTTACAGTGACAGAGCAACTGAGTGAATCGCAAAGACACAACTTTAAACATAGCAAGGGCTGTATATTGAAGTGCTGACATAGTGGCATATTACCTGGAGGCTTATATTCATTGAGAAAATGATTAAAAAAGGTAATTCCTAGCAATATCATATAAGCAGCAGCACTATTCTTTGAAATAATAGCCTGTCTAGAACTACTGGATGAGCTGATCGCGCTGCCTCTAAGTAAAGCGATTTAGATAGCATGAAAAATGTTGGTACACTTTTACCTAAATCAGCAGTTAAAATATGCTGTCCCATTTGCTATGAGTTAGCCTTATAAAAAAAAGTCATTTAATATCCAGAACAGTATAATGAACACATTCACCACTAGGTGAGTTCTGATTGGCTTAGCTGAGTGCCCTAGCACCCTAGGTGTTAACACGATACTTGGCTAGCAAGTCGTAAAGATTTGAGTAATTTCCTATGTGGTTCGAACAATGTTATGTTCAACTTGAAAATTACTATATTACGAAAAAACAAACCAGTGCTAAGAGAGTAGACTTGCACAAGAAATATAATGCATCTGAACCAAATCACATAATGTTACACAGGAGATAAAAAATAGATATAACCATCTCACCTGCACAAGGATGGGATCTACAGCATCCTCTATCATAGACATCAATTCTTCCCCACTGGTGGCTTGTTTTATCTCCTTCTCTGCGTATCGCCTCTTCTTACAATTTATACCGATTCGGCTTTGCTGTCCATTTTCCTGGCATAACATGACTCTCATAGTGATACCATGAGAAAATTGTCTTTGCTAACGTTTTTATCATCGAGTGCAAACAAATTGAGTAAATTACTGAAAATATTTATTATTATAATATTTTATTCTAATCAACTCAGTAATTAGCGATCAAAAAGCATGCATTAGTAAGAAAAGTTGTTCCTTCCATATACATGCTGTGGTAGATGCAAACAAGTCAACACAAGAGTGAGCAAACCAAAATTACACTAGATGTATATGTTACACGTATGTGATTTACATGTCAATCAGCCAATCAACTATAGAAGTATGAAGAAAGAATAATGGCATCAAAATATTTGGAGGTCTTACAAAAGCCCCTATATTTAAACACTAATACCAGCACTACTTTTAATGAGACAGATGTCATGATTGCAAAAACCAAGCGGCATACATCATACTATTATTAAAATAGCCGAGATTTATTCCTTTCTCCATGGTTCTCAGCTCTGACTTGCCAACACCGCCACTGGCCAGCCAATGCCAGACAGATACAGCATGGCTAGATAATGACAGCGGTGGCCGTCAGGCGCAAGGCTCACCACTGGCATTCTGTTGAATGGTAGCGTGGTTGCTACGAGCCCTGCTCCGTCAGACCGGGTGGTTGGGAATCCTAGATAGAATCCCATCTACGAAGTATGCGGTTCAAACGGCGGTGTTCTATTCGAAATGGCTCCTTAGACCACATCAGAGAAATACACATGATGCAGTCTAGTACAATGACCGGCTGGAGTGCAGGCCAAGGGAATCTGCTGTTGACTAACTATTCATTGCCTGGCAATTGCTCTTATAGCAGGGTTAGCCTAAGCTCTCCAAGCTCAACTAGTTGAATCAAGCACAGACCCATCCGATATCATATGTAATCCTCTTAGTAGCTAACAGCAACGGTAATCAATAGTTTTGTTTATATTATAGCTCAAGTGTCCCACTTAAAAAAGATTTATGGGTGGCATGACTGATACTCCTACATTTGTAGTGACAGGGTGTTTCACAATCTTTGAAAGGTATTGACAGTTAGCTTTGCTGACTATGCATTGCGCCATGTCATAATAATAGGCAATGCTGACTATACATTGCGTCATGTTATGATGTTAGTCAAATCGTAGCTGGCAATAACCAAATATTTGGAAAGGTTGCAGATCCTTTTCATGTAACGATACAGAACAGCAATGAAAACACAATTAGTGATTGGTTTGAAACACATTAACTCCAGGAGATGTGTTACATGGCTCTCATAACATACAGTGGTGTGCATAAACTTGGAATCACATTGTTTTGTTCACTCTATATCGAATGGATCTTCCATTTGCTTTCTATTTTCCGCCAATTATGATGCCATGCCAGATATTATATATCAATCTGATCAGCAGAAGATGTGCTTTCAAACAATGCATTGATTGATTGAACACAATCATTTCTGAGTGAAATGATCATCAACATCATCACTCCTGAAGAGCTCAGAAAGTTGGTAAACAGCATGCCTCGACGGTGTCAGATGGTGATCAAGAACAAGGGCTGGCCAATAAAATACTAATGCTCAGCTCAAGACACCTTACCAGTCCTTCTGAAGACCAACAATAACCCAACGGCCCTTTTCAGGGCCACCAATTTGTATAAAAGAGTTTGTTTGTATCCTATTTTATCAATTTTCGCTAACAACCTTCATAGCCTGCAATAAGTCTGCCTTTCGGTAGATCCAACCCCAGCGATAAAAATCTGAGAATATTTTTGAATATTTGGCATCATGTTGTTTTTCAGAATTTTCCCTTTCAAATGATATATATATTGATGGGGTTGAGGCACTTAACTCCAAAGAATTTCTTAGACAACAGCATATAAACATACATATTTGAAAATTTAACTGGTGATTCCAAGTTTATGCACACCACTGTAAATTATTAATAATAACAGAAGATTTAGCCCCTTTTAAGCATAAACATTGTCATGAAAAACCTCAAAGAAGTGAACTTAAAATTCTACAGTTTGCTGGGAATGTCTAGATGAAAAACCTCAAAGAAGTGAACTTAGAATTCTACAGTTTGCTGGGAATGTCTAGATGAAAAACCTCAAAGAAGTGAACTTAGAATTCTACAGTTTGCTGGGAATGTCTAGATGAAAAACCTCAAAGAAGTGAACTTAGAATTCTACAGTTTGCTGGGAATGTCTAGATGAAAAACCTCAAAGAAGTGAACTTAGAATTCTACAGTTTGCTGGGAATGTCTAGATGAAAAACCTCAAAGAAGTGAACTTAGAATTCTACAGTTTGCTGGGAATGTCTAGATGAAAAGCCTCAAAGAAGTGAACTTAGAATTCTACAGTTTGCTGGGAATGTCTAGATGAAAAACCTCAAAGAAGTGAACTTAGAATTCTACAGTTTGCTGGGAATGTCTAGATGGATTTACATTACTAGTTTTAGCACGAATTTTTGAACACATTTCAGCAATCTGCTGATTGGGTAAAGTATATCCTGTTTGGACACTTTCTAAGCTAATAAAGTAGGTATTTTCTACCAATTGGCTTTTATTAAAAGTCAACTATTAAAGCTATTGAAAGAGATACATTGAAAATGTCACTAAAAGACTAAAATTACATCAACTGGCAAAAATAGATTTCTACAACCCATCCTTGACATTCATATTACATCTTGACTGTATATTGACTAGCCCCAGCATGAAATAATCTTGTTTATGTTCATGCGCAATCAATCGCAATATGCCTGTGTGAGTGGTTAATGTACCACTAAGTAATAACAACTCAGTTAAAGGTTGACTTGCAATAAAATTCACATTACAGTTATTTGGTATCAAAAGATTCACCATGTCTTGTGTTGTGTTGTACTCCGTTGTGTTGTAGGTGCCAAATACATTGTATGTGGAAATGTGATTCAAGCTCTTAAAAGCTCAAAAACGAAAATCCGCCGTAGATTTGAATCTCTTTATTTCGATGACGTAGTCATGAAATTTGATTATTGTCTTGTCACGTGATGTTCTCACGTGAATTGAAAGGCCAATAAAAAGCTCAATATAAAACTTATCGTAGCACTAGTTTATGACAAACACTTTGGGTTTTACTGAAGACCCCGTATCAAATATAGATGCTTTACTCTACTTTACAGTTTTGTTTCGGTTTGGTCTAATCGGCAAGTCGTAATCTAATCATGTGACTCAATACTTGGCAAATAATTTCTGCAGCACTTTTCGATTATCACAAGTGACCAACAGGCTCGTCATGATTATCAGACAATAATATGATTAGCATTACGATGACGATAAAATAGACGCGTAAGAACAATAGACATAGTTTTATTGAATGCGTGAAGTATAATTGTGAAAATATTTCGACGAATAAGGTTGCATGAAAGTGTGATCAGAAACCATCTCTCACAACTACATCACATTTGAGCCTTTTTGGAAAGAGAATCCAAACTACGGCGGTCTCGTGTGGCTGCGATTTTCTGTTCATTTTTGAGCTTTTAAGAGCTTGTAATCACCTTTCCACATATTTTGCACCTACAACACAACAGAGTAAGACATGGTGGATCTTTTCATATTAAATAACTGTAAAGTGAATTTTGTTGCAAGTCAACCTTTAAAGGTGAGTACTGTGTAGAATTCCAAAAAATGACCTGGTGTATTTAAGGAATTTAAAATTCAGGAAATAGCAATTTGCAATTGTTTGTTGCGATGTTCAATAATTTCTTATTATCCACTCACAAATGAAGCTATGACTATGAGTGGACTAAAGGACTTTGGACTAATCAGGTGGTATTGCATCACTGCTTACTCAGCTTTAGGCAACTGCCATGGGCAGGGCCAGTGCCTAATAGCTTATCATTTAGCAAGGTACTGTGGTCAAAAAACGGTACATTAGCTGTCGTCCCCTATCCATGTAATAATATAAATGCAATCTTAGGATATGCATGACGAGTGTGCCAAGAATTCTATGAATAGGGAGTGTCTCGTTACGTTACAATGATAGATTCTGAGTCAACGCATAGCTAGCTATAAGAATGATAAGTTGAAAGACTAGTGCCAGTCAACAGCTGATTCCCTTGGTCTGCACTCCAGTGGGTCATTGTACTAGGTCTCATCATGTGCATATCACAGATGTGGTCTAAGGAGCCATTTCGACAATCAACACACAGCACATAAAATCAAGCTTTCTTCGTAGATGGGATTCTATCTAGGATTCCCAACCACCCGGTCTGACGGAGCAGGGCTCGTAGCAACCACGCTACCATTCAATAGAATGCCAGTGGTGAGCTCTGTGCCTGACGGCCACCACTGCCATTGTCTAGTCTTGCTGTATCTGTCTGGCATTGGCTGGCCAGTGGCGGTGTTGGCAGGTCGGTATGCGCTACACACATGGGAATATTGGAAAATGGAAGCCGATATGTTTTAAAAGGTAGGCTATAGTCCGCATTTCAAATTCTGTAGTTTGAAAATATATTTTTGATATGATATTCCAATAGCTATATTTTAGTAGCTTTACAACGGACAGCTTTAGAAGTGTTTAGAACATGCATACAAATTTATGCTCCAGTATATAACAAAATAGCAACTGAACATAGTCTTAGTAATGGTTTAAAAAGGCTTTTTTTCGATCCCTATTTACATGAAGTTATTTTATCTATAGGGTTATTATGTTTTAAACTTACACAATAGTTTTGATGATAAAGATCTGAACGGTTTACAGTACATGCACCTAAATACTTGCAACTTTCAGAAGCGCAGACAGCATGCTTCTATTAACATGCTATTTGATTGATTAAATGAACTTTGGAAATAATATACTGCTATGTTCCAAATGTCACAAAATATGGCATTAACACAGTCATATTAAAACACAAATAAAAATATAATAAATAAATAAAAAAATCTACAGCAACTAATTTTAAACAAAATACATTTTTAATTGAGGTGTGTTAATGCCAAGAGATGCTGCATGTTAACAGGAAACGTTCCTTCGTTGAACTTAGCTGATGCTTTATTCTTTTCAGCTTAAAATTGAAGTTTAATAAATTAGCAGCCTTTAGTGATAGCTTTGATGAGGTCAGTAATATACCAAAGCTAACAATAGCTAAACTCTACTGAGGAAGATGTTAAAAATATTTTTGTGTACAGCCACAACTCTACTTGAAAAAAAACAAAGCTATGTACATAGTGAGGAACAAGCAAACCTGCATATCAATCATTTCAAAGACTAAGCTAAATTCACACGCTAAGCGGTGCTTTTAAATTGCTAAGTTCAATATTGAACTTAGAAATTTAAAAGCACCGTTGTTTTCCATTATAGAAAACAGAACCTTAGCATGAATGTTAAACTCCTAACTTAGAAAAACCTCAGGCTAAAAGTTGGACAACAGGCTAAAACTACTTTTAAGTTTTACTGATTTTATCTGGTCAGAGCTTCTTGAAATTGAACAAAGTCACATGAACTTGATGAGCCTTATAGCTCGACGCAAACAGCCAGCTTCCATATTCAACTAGTGAGTGAATGCGAGGATTCTGCATGCCAATCTTCTCAACTCTGACAATTGAAACAAAAATTTCATACATCTTGGGTACTCGTTGCATCTAGTTTATTTGAATAGTTAATTTGAAATAATTTATTTGAACTGTGCCCATGACCAGCAAAAAATTGCTATAAACGTACAGCAATTTACCACAAAAACTATTCGCTGCTTCCTGAGACTAAGGGTGATCACTTTTGGTAAGGAAGTACCAAACGCCTACCACTAAATGCAAGATAGACTAGCAGCTCACCAGTTCAGGAGTTCAGTTATGATTATGGTGTAATGTGGAATATGATAAATATTTTTTCAATCGCCTCCAGGTAAGAATTAACAAAGAAGTATGACTATTGTTACAATCATAAGCAACTTTGGAAAGAATGACAAGAAAAAGAACAAGTATCTTTAGCTAAATCAATGAGTTGAACCTAAAACTCATACAAACCAGCAAACCTTCGAAACTGCCATAAGGCCGTCTTGATAAAAACTAGCCTACCTTATTCAGTTCCTGTTCTAGGAGTTTATTCCTCTTGTCAGCATCTTCCTGAGCTACCTGTCTCTCCTTTACTTCATTCCTAAACACTGTTCCGGACTCTGTTTTCTCCATATACTACAATCAAGCATGAAAACAGATGTAGACTCAGTGAACTCAGACGCAGCAACATCAAGAGGATTGAGCCTTTGTTCTGATAGAGAAGAGCTCATTGTGAGTGCACCATAAAATATTGACAGAGATTTATTGTGAATACATAGCAATGGAACCATTAGGCAACAAATAAAAGTAACCCGAATCCACGTATTCAACTACCAATAATTAGTTAGTAGGAGCTGTATATAGGTCACTTCACTTTTCAACCCCAATCCATTCCACAAGACTGTTCAAAACATGAATTATTTTTTAAATTTCAAAATGACTTTTTTCCATTACAAATAATGTAAATAATTTAAACTCATTCTGAAACTGGAAAAATACTGCTTAATAATTCTTACACAACTCTAACCAATAAAGTCATAAACTGTATATTATGAGAGTGGGTAATACACAAAGTAATTGAACTGATCATGAATAATCTATGAATAAGGACTACATTAAGGATGTACTGCGCATCTGTAGCAGCTCACATCCCGACCTCATTTCCTCTGATATTTGTGCAAAAACAAGTGGCTTAGGTTCTTTATTTTAACGTAAGACTTTAATATTCCACTAGTACATTATGCAAATTGCAAAAACCCTTCAGCATGTCTTATGTCACAATGAACATGTAAGCAACTGCTGTAACAGTTGAGTACTAAAGATAATGGAGAGCATCAGTTGGTGATTGACAAGCAGAACGTTTCCCTAGTTTATTTTGGAAAGAGGGAGGATAGGAGAATGTTCGAGATTTAAATTTAAATTTTTGTTTTGCTTCTGAGACCAGAGACATGAACTATTGTTAATACTTGTGAGGCCTGAGACATTCGAAAACCATGACTGGACTGTAAATAATTAGATCTGCATCACACACTCTAATATATCAGGTTAAGAGAAAACATATTTGTTACAAACAGAGATTGCAGATTTAGTTTATTCAGGAACGAGGAAATGCTATTATCAACTACGGACTGATCACTAAATACAAGATGGTGACTTACAACTAGAGGATATACTGTAGATATGAGAAGTTTTAGACAAGGTACTATGCCTCCAAGTGGTAGAAGGGACGAAAGTGACATCACTAACTTATTTGATGTGAATCCTAGTCTAGTGTGATATGCAGCCCTCCTCACGGAGTTGGTGAATATCTTCAGACAGACATCGGACGCTCGAGCCTACACAAATGAAAAACTGAAAAACAAGATGTTATGTTGCCTGCGCAGCTTACAGCCCAGCGATTAGTTAAAAAAGGCACAAAATAACAAGATCAAATGCAACGCTCTTATAAAGCCAGTAAACAAACCCTGAATGGATATTTAACAATAACAACTAGTGACTGAAACACTCTGGGCCTCTCATGATAAAAAGTAATATATTTAATGAATTACATTATTTCATTAAATAATACTTTTATGATCATGTAATTGCAACAAAAATGTCTTTTCGATGGGTATGATAACCTAGAAAGCCAAACTGGAATATTTATGAATACTTAAAACGTTGAATAGACACAGAACAATTACAAATATATCTGGCAAAATTGGAACAATTTGATGGGTTTCATTGAGCTAAAAATAAGCTGTTGAGCTATTGATACTATTCCTTAGCCTGTAAGGAACATGATATAAACATTCGTCATTATTTCTATCATCATCTTGTAAACTATCAAAAGCCCTGCAAGGTGTTTGCTTTCAAATATGAGTTTTCGCACATCACTTGGTTTTCCAACGTTTTCATATCTCTAATATCTTGCGCCAGTCTCAAGGCTCTACTACTAAGTGTGTATTTCGAGAATAATTAGCAGTTTCAACATTAAAAAACACATTACCTAAAATACATTTTCTATGCATGCTATCAGCAAACTAGAGATAGGAAAATAACTCAGGAACTGCTACACCTAGTGCACATCTAAGCGCGAACTTTGCCCAGCTTGAAATATATTTTAATACTGATAAGCGCATGTTATAAGAAACATGCCACTAATATCGGACACCTACCAAGATAACATTTGTGCAAACATAGCTGATTTGCGTAACTGTATGATGCCAGGTAGTTTATTAGAGCTGGTATGCATCAGAGCACCGTAAACCGGGGCTACTTTGAACAATTTTGCACTTCAACCGCAGCTACCATGCGAGTACTGCAAGCCCCACACAATCATTTGTGCCCAGTATTGGGGCTGTGGTTGGTAGAAGCCATTAAGTTGATCAGCAACATTCAACATTCTTCGCTTGCTAAGCAAGGTGAAATAAATCATGTGTTCAAAGGAGCCCCTGGCGTGGGGCTACTTTAAATAGGTCTAAAAATTGTTCAAATTAATGCAAAACACTAAAGTGAAAAGTTATTAAAACATTTTATTTCATTAATATTATTACCTGGAAACAAACACAATGTGTAATGCAATTCATTCAATCAATGGCGAGTAGGTTTATGGGCCCCATCGGTTTTCTATATCTGGGAAAGATATGACCCCTCGATTATTTAACACAATATAGCCAATGTTGGCACTCACTATCTCTGACCAATCGTAGTGTAATATCTCTGCAGTATTAGGCCATCACCATCCTGCCCTCTTGCATTTTATCATGCTGCTGATGGTGGCCCCATCTTCATCTACCTCCAGTACTTTGCCAGGATAAAACTCCCCTTCATATTTGAATATAGCAAACACCCTTTTTTAACCTCGGTCCTGTTAACTCCCTGATCCTCAAAATTTATCACCATCTCAGTTATCTCCGGCTCATCAGTCTTATCTTCAGCATCACCATCAATAACTGGCATCTCTGTTTCTTCATCGTCGTCTAGTTGTTGCGAGGGTCCTAAATAATAAGTTGTCCACAACTCTTTGGCCTTGTAGACAATGTAGGGTGGTAGGAGGTTCCCATTAGCATCTCCACAGTACATAAGAGAAATGCTGGTTTTGGAGCTGTCTTTCACTCTCTCTGCATTTTTCACATCCCTCTTAAAGACACATTTTCTCACCTCTGGATCATCGCTCAAATTGGTTTCGTCATAATTGAAGACGTTGGAAGGGGGAGGTAATCCAGCTTCTCTGAGAGTACTCTCCAAGTTGTTAAAACATTGCCTGACTTCTTCTGCACTCACTCTAGCTCTGGAACATTTGATGTTTTAGCATGTTCTTGTGCAAAGGTTGTCTTTGTGCCTTGTGATGAATGACTTTACCCAGTCAGTTGACGGAAGGTTGCCCTGGAAACATTTGACGAACCTTCCGGTAACAGTGAGATGTGTACGCACAAGTATTCTGATCTCCATCATATGAAATGGGAAACCCCATTCTGACACTTTAATAATAATAATATTATTGGTGAATGTTGCTCCTGGATGGTAAAAACGAGTTGAGTCCCTGGAGATTTGGGGTGTTTTTGACGTGATTTATGAGACAAAGTCTCCAGTGATATCCCATAATGCTTGCTTGCAGCTCTAAGACATCGATCCACTTTCCATGGAATCTAAAGCTTTATTGAGAATTTCGGCATCAAACTGTCTGTATTTCCGAGCATCTGGCGCTCTCTTGTAAGTTCGCACCCTGGTAATTATTGTTTCAGAACGCTGTAAATGAGAAGCAAATGACCAACTATGTTCTTGACATCAATCTAGGGTAGATTTTAATAAGTTTATACAATGTTCAGCTATCAACAAATAAAATACTAGTATTTCTGGGCTTCAAATACACACATGGGGGTACTTTGAACCGCGTTCAAAGTCACCCCGTGTAGGCTGTGTATTGGGGTTCTTGATCAATTTTGGTCTGGTCCAAAGCATAATCATTATAATTGCTGCTTTTAAAGGCAAATATGGGTGAAGAACATGAAATAGAATATACTATCAGCCGTGGAAATGTTTTAGCTCATTTAGGTTTTAGATTTGTAATTAAATTTAGCTTACCTTTGTGATGTGTGAATTTTGTCTGCTCCAATATGGCTGCCAAAGAGTCTCTCAAAAAGGTTTTCAAAATTGAGCACCAATATATTTTTTTCTCTAATTATTATGCAGAACATCCATAGATCAAAATATGATATTTGAATTCATTGTTTATGTTGTGACATGATGTAATTCTAGTGTATTACATAAATCCAACAAAACTTCAAAAAGCGTTCAAAGTAACCTCGGTTTACGGTACTAACAAATACTGGAGAAAATAGGAATATGAGACCGCAGAGGGTATTGTTAACTGAAATCTCGATTTATGTTTCTACCGACTGTTCCATACCTACTATTAATCTGAGTAACATCTTTAGTAGCATAATTTTTTAGCAGAAGTACTGATTTGATAGAAAAAAGCATACGAATAAAAAGCTAAATATGCATTCTGCATGATGTTTCCTTTAGCTACCATATTAGTACATTGTAAAAATAACATTCGCAATCGCATGGTCAGCCTCTGATCACAAAAGGCGGTTGAACCGTTGTAGTCATAGTGATATAGAAACAATGCAATGTAAAGGTAAAACAGCAACCCTTGCAGTTTAACGGAATGCACTACAAAAATTAATATCTATAGATTTATGTGAACAGAATAGCAAATGTAGTGCTTAGCTATTTGCATTGAACATCAAACAAGTTTGCTTAGCGGTAATTCAAACCTTTGCAAGATGTGAGTACTTCATTAGCCAATTTCATCCTATTTTGCATCTTTTCAGCACTCAAGAAAATCCTTTTCGATAGACTATAAAAAAGTTGTTTTGATTTATGCGATTTATGTTTTACATTCTAATTTCTTGGAAGATAGTTTTTGATTTAACATACAAACGTACCAAATTAATTTAGATTTTTCATGGAATCGTGTCTAATATTGTTGAGAAGTGTTGAAGTGTATATGTAATGTAAACAAACAAGTGTATGTTTACACTTGTTTAATGTAAACAAGTGTATTGTAAATGTATACAAACAATGAAGTGTTCAATGCTTTGCAATGTAACTGTGTGTGAACTAATACGCAAACACCATGAAAACAATAGTCATTGACTCATAGCTTCACCATTTAATAAATAGCAGAATAAGGGAGGCAATTTAAATTTAGTGGTGGCTTAAAAATGAACGAACAAAATTTTTGTAGAGTTTATCAGAAAATTTTTTATCATTTGCGATAGTTTTTAATATTTGAGGTGATCTGGCCGCCAGGAAGTTTCAAAAATAAAAACGACAAAACTTGATCGCAATTAAAACCTATTAAAGGAAAAATACGTACAAAATGATGTCACTAGTTGCGATAGTTGATATCGGCTAGTGTCTTCTAATTTAAGCGTTACATGTCTCTATTTCGTCTGTCTCTTTGCAAATATAGACAGCATAATCGCACCGTCGCTTGATCTGAGTGCTTTAATCGTGATCAAGTTTTATTAATTTTAATCTTGAAACACCCTGACAGTCAGATTACCTCAAGCATTAAAAACAATTGCAAATTGTAAAAAAATACCAATACTTTCTGATAAAATCTACTAAAATTTTGGGTAATTTCATCTTCAACTTTGTACTTAATGGTTCAACTAGATCATATTTTTGCTTTCATAAACTTTTATTTATGTTTGTTGTTTATGGTGTTTCTCAAAGTTAAGTGTAAGCGAATAATACTGAATAGATGCATGTTATTATTTCCGAGAGATTTAGTGGAAAGTTACCAAAAACTTCTTACATGTTGCAGGTGTGGATGATATGCAAATGTGTGAGCTGTCTCTAGAAGAAACAGGTTTGTGTCGCAAGAAGGGTGCTGAGATTCTTAAAATTTACCAAAGTAGTTGTGCAAGTTCATCGTTAACTAACACAAGTCATTCTCTGTATGAACTAGTGAATTGTTTGCGTCAGCCTCTCTTGAAAACTTTACAATGTTGAATGTATAAATGATTTAGATGTGATTTAGATTGACTACCTGCGTGCATGCTGTTGTTGTCAAGCATATATACAGAACCTTCACAGAACTTCCGTTCAATATCACAATATCAATTGATAGCAGGTAAGGAAAGTGACAGACACCACTGAGCTTACAGTGAGTGGTGAACAAGCCTCATCAGGACCAAGTCTCTGAGCACCAGCCACCACCAGCTTGCACCCTTCTTTGATAGACCCTCGATCAATGATCTCTTTCATTTCTGTGTCGTAACTTACCCTGACTGCATACCAACCATCTGATAACTCCATGGTAGAACTTGACTATAAAGTGGACAGAGTGAAATCATGATAAAATAATGCAGCAAGCAGAGCTCGACAGTTAAAGTAAAACGATGTGAACTCCTAAAAAATTTTTTTTGTTCGCAAAATCCCAATTGCCATCTAGTAAATGCATACCAAATTAATAAGCAAAAAGATCATAGACCAGTGATCGTTATCATTTCTTTCACAATAAAAGGTTGAATCTATTTATCTTATGTAAAAATGTTGTTGGAATCTTCTGCAATTTAGATAGTACATAGTTGGAAACAGTGCATGAGAAACAATCTAGCGTGTACCTGCTCAGTATTGTGGTCGTCGTCAATAGGTGGTGTCGCATGGATTGAACTGACAACAAGAACCATAGTTTTGCTGGAGATATCATCTCTCTCATATATCTTTCGTAAAGCTGATCTGTGCAAAAATTAACAGAAAGTTGAGAAGCTTAACTTTAACAATCCAGCTGACTGTGATATACATTTTATAATCTGCAGACTTTAGCACTTCAGTAGAGCACAAGCACACTTTTCGATGCTCGATGCAGTGTGGCACCTATGATTGTTACATAGTAAGCAAAAATTTGAAAAATGAAACTGCCCATATCATCCAAAGTATGACTACCCATTTTCAACATTTATATGTGACTGTTGGTTCACAGCAATTGCGTTTCTTGTGCATCTTTTGCTCTTAAATCTTAAATGGTTAAAAGCACAGCACGCAGTTGGCAGTGAGCATATCTTTTTACTGCTTTACTTTACATAATAAATACAATGGTCAAGTTTCCTCTACATTAGCTATTATTTTTTGTTTGGGAAATTAGTTTTATTGACTTATCTTTTTTCCAATAAAACATCTTTACTACAATAAGAGCCGCGCCCATCTGTCTGTAGCCGTGCTAAGAGAGTTAGATTGAGAGTGTAAAAGGGATAGCCTCATAAGGGAATAGAACTCCAACATTCAGCTTTGCAGCCAAGCGCACTACCAACTGCACCACTAGACCATCTTGCAGCATCATGGAATAATTATGCACATGATGATCTCCCACAGCGCATGGGACTATAAAGAGATTCAAATCTACGACGGCTTTTCGTTTTTGAGCTTTTAAGAGCTTGTAATCACATTCCCACATATTTTGCACTTACAACCCAACAGAGTAAGACATGGTGAATTTTTTCATATCAAATAACTGTAATGTGAATTTTGTTGCAAGTCAACCTTTAAATAAATGAAATTGAATAGCCCGCACAAATAAATATTTTTATTATGTTCCAGTAACAACTAATTCAATTAAATAGAAGACACTGGAGGATACAACTAAAGGACTGCATGTGACATTTCAGTTGTGAAAATAAACCAGAGTTATTGACACATTTTCTAGTTGTATCTTTATAAGCTCTGAGTTGTCCAAACATGAACTAGAATTGAGAATTAACAGATGTTCGGTGATTAATACGAGTTTTAAAACATCCTTTAAAGAAAATGGAGTATTTTGGACATCCTTTATAAATGTAATCAGCATAAAGCGGAGTCACTCATTGCAGAGATATATAATTTGGTCCCCGTAAAATTAACAGATCCAATCTTAAAACTAGCTTGCACTTTACCGATTGAAGATCATGAAACGTGTTAAATTTGTCAAAAGACCTGTAAATGTATTGAAAATCTGATGTTGGAGAATACTGCACTAAAACCCTAGTTGAGTTCACCAGGGTCGGAACATAACATCTGACAGAGTTTAATGTTTAACTGGTCTAAAGGTACATGTAGGATCTTACCATTCTGAATGCAATTTTGTAGCTGCTAGCAAGCAGATTTGTAAGCTGTATATAGAGTGAAACTCGGATAACTCGCCCTCGGATATCTCGAACACATGGTTAACTCGAAAGGATTTGTTCGGTCCGTTCCCACGCAATGATAAATTGCTTTAGATAACTCGACCTTAACTTTGTTAACTCGAACAGTTTTTTTGCCCAGCGGCTACCGAGACGGTTGTTAACATTTTAGAATATCACTTTATTCCAAGCCATAGAGATAAACAACAACTTTTAGTAGTTCTTAGGCGTCATTATTACCACTATCGGCAAAATATTTTCGTTAATCACTTTTTTAAAGGTTTTCAAAAAATCAAATTTTACCAAACATCCGCTTGGAAATAGCCATCTACAAGCAAGGAGAACCCCGGTAACTTTCAGATAAACTTTAAGAAAATCGGCAAAACTGGTTTTTGTTAAAACACTTAAAAGAAAAATATGTCTTTTTTTCTGAGAGCTTCAACCGCGATCAGGTTTTGCCTATTTTAATCTGAAAACGTCTTGGCATCACATCACCTAAAACAAACAAACGAATCTCAAGTAATAAAAGGAAAATATTTATACTTTCTGATAAAAATTGTTAAAACATTACATGAGAGGTCCCTTAACTTGCAACAAGCAATCCATGCTTTTGATTTATATATAGTTTGTATATGTACTGATAAATACAATAATACATGCACTTGTGATAGTGTTCTCATAACTTGAATGCTCTGATAACTCGAACACTTTCTCTCAGTCCCATGAAGGTCAAGTTAGCCGAGTTTCACTGTATAACTTCTTTATTGTGTTAAGGAACTTTTTGTAAAATGTACAAACAAAGCTATGCTAGGGTCTGACATTCAGGCAGTATGATTATAGCCAACACTTGCATTAAACTAGAGCTGTGTTACACATTCTTAGCCAACTAATTCAGCAATATGCTGATTGAGAGTTAAATACTAAAAATATGCCGTAGGAATCGCAGGGGCCTGCGCTGAAAGTTTCTAAATCAATTTCTTAAAAAACCTTGTTGCAAAACGTAAATAGCATTTTAAACATGCTCGAGCCATTTTTGCCGAACATGAATTTACGGTGAGTCTGCTATTTCCTTAACACTAACCAACAAAAAATTGGTGTGGAAAATTAAGTTGGCCACATGAAAAACGGTGTTTAGGCTTATTATTAAAAATTTTCGTAAGAGTTTTGTTGAGGAACTTTTGGCCTCATTTTTTATTAATTATAGATATACAGTACACACCAGGAAAAATCAAACTAATAACTTTATTATTTAAACGAATGAAATAGCTAACCTTTGAGAAAGGTCAACCTCCCTCTCGTATCTGTACTTCATCTGGTGAAGAAGGGCTACGGGATTACAGACACCTTCGTATCTATCTACATAAGATCTTTCCAGACTTGCCAGCTTCCACACTATCCATTTGTAGTGATTATTGAACCATTCTCTAGTGAGCAGTGATGGATCTACACCAACCATCATTTGGAAACAACTACCAATAGAAAGAAATATGAAATTATAAAGTCAAGTATGACAAGTAAAGTGAGTTGTTAGTCACAAAATACACAAATTTTTATTTTTGTTAAACTTGGTTAGACTGAAAATTACAGCAAAAGTACAACGACATAATTGTTAATAAATTATACAGACTTCAAGATTATTAAGAACAACTTAACTAGCAAAATTGTTGTTTGAATCAGTCACTTACCGGATTCATGAGAAATCATAAAAGTAAGTCGAAACAGTTCACATAGCAATAACACTACTCATAGATACCATTGTTTATGTGAGGATGACTAATAACTTCCCAACCAGAATGTTCCTTAGTAAAAACTCTGTGCAGCGGAGTTAGAACTTGGTCACATTAGATGAACAGTGCAGATGTTTGCAATACTCAAATGACAGAAATCCAATGATATTAAAGGTTGACTTGCAACAAAATTCACATTACAGTTATTTGGTATCAAAAGATTCACCATGTCTTACCCAGTTGTGTTGTAAGTGCCAAATATGTGGAAATGTGATTACAAGCTCTTAAAAGTTCAAAAACGAAAAGCCGCCGTAGATTGGAATCTCTTTATTTCGATGACGTAGCCATGAAATTTGGTTATCGTCTTGTCACGTATGTTCTCACGTAAATTGAAAGGCCAATACAAAGCTCAATATAAAACTTATCGTAGTACTAGTTTATGACAAACACTTCGGGTTTTACCGAAGACCCCGTATCAAATATAGATGCTCGCTACTTTACAATTTTGTTTCGGCCTGGTCTAATCAGCAAGTCGTAATCTGATCATGTGACCCAATACTTTGCAAATAATTTCTGCAGCCCTTTTCAATTATCACAAGTGACCAACAGGCTCGTCATGATTATAAGACAATGATATGTACTCCTTCAAGCTTAGACTAAAAAATTAAATGAATTTTTACGGTAAGTTATAGGATATCACTGCTAAAAGTGACAGCATTACGATGACGATAAAACAGACGCGCAAGAACAATAGACATCGTTTTATTGAAAATATTTCGACGAATAAGGTTGCAAGAAAGTGTAAACAGAAACCATCTCTCACAACTACATCACATTTGAGCCATTTTGGAAATGGAATTCAAACTACGGCGGTCTCGTGTGGCTGCAATTTTCTGTTCATTTTTGAGCTTTAAAGAGCTTGTAATCACCTTTCCACATATTTTACACCTACGAAACAACAGAATAAGACATGGTGAATCTTTTCATATCATATAACGGTAATGTGAATTTTGTTGCAAGTCAACCTTTAAGATCTATGCAATTTATAAAAACATAATGTAGCAATGAGGTCAGATCTCATTATCAGCTGGGAATATATGCTAGGATATCGCATACTTGTAGAGCTGGTCACTAGATAGAGAAGATGTCAGGTGCTCAGTGATGTCACACTCCGTGCATAGTGCCTGAATACTGCCCCTTTGCTCATCTGTCACATCGTGGAATATATATGAGGATGCGGAGTGCGATGTCACATTTGCCACCTTTTTTCTTGTCTGTACATTGACAAAAGAACATCATTGTACGATAACCAAAGTACATAGCGTGTAGAAGAAACCTTAGAAAGATTTCTATGGCCTATGTGTAAGTTGTTGAGGAAAATACTTTTGAATCTAGAATGCTTTGTCAATGATAGCAATGCAAGCAACTATTTTAGATGCATTTAGTCTGCTAGAATCTTAGCTTTGACTGAGATATTTAATTTTTGATCAAATGCAAGCAGTGCATTTTTATGTGCCAGAGTTCTTAGGAGATTATATATAATTTTATTTATAAAAAAAAATGCCAGAAAATTTCTGGGCTGCATGTCAATACAAGCTATTTAAGTAGAACTTCAAATTTGATCACATCTTCCGAATGAATGCATTATTTGCATGAAGTTTACTTCAAATCAAACTTGCTCTATTGTCCCACGACCAAACGATCGGAGCGAATGTTTGAGTTTTTATGATAAATGCATGTGCACACAACTTACGAATATTATTAATCAACAACGTCGCAAAACCCTTGTATGGACATCTCATCAACAAATTTAACCATTTTTTTGTAGAGTCGTTAAAGTATAATAATGATACAAACACATATAAGCCTATTTGAATATGTTACCAAGTCTTTGAAAATCGTCGACATAATCCTAAACCTTACCCATCTGATCGGATTATACACAAATAGACAGATTAAGTTAGCCGAAAATCTTTATTAAAACTGGCCAAGCCTTACTTTTATCAAAATTAAGACCGACAAACGAAACGCCGAGCAACAGAGAATAGAACCATTAAGTCGTGCGCATTTCACGAAAAAATAACGTGTATAATTCACCAGTCTATAGCATTGTCAAATTGCCGAAGGTTTCTGTAATTAACATAGAAGTACAGAAATCGTTTGTTTTTGCCGATTTCAAAGTAACTGACATTTTGGAAACTTTTGAGTACAATGGTATTCTAACTGATGTCCAAAGCAGTGAAAGTGAAGGAAATGACGATGATAATTTTTTCTAGCGATTCTTATGAGATTATTACAATATTTAATTATAAGTTTGGATGACTATTGAAGTCTTATAGTCACACTAACAACATCGATGATGGGCAATATGTTACTGTTATTATTTTTCTAAACAGTTTTGTTAAATAGATTTTCCAAAAATCTATATAAATATCACAACTTCTTGATATTGTTAGCTATGACGTTTTGAAATGTAAACAGAATTTTGCATTGGTTTTCTATTATTACTATATTAATATTATTGGTTATTCTAATAATATCAGTGCATTTTATTCTAATATTGGCCAATATCGCATTTCTCCTATTGCAGGGGGAGAGATATAAACATATAATCTTTTCCTTTCAATATTGCTGTTTGTTGTATATAATAACACCCACACCCAGTACATTACAGCTACCATTGCAGCTATCCTATTGCACTGCAGTGCCATTTGACTGCTAATATTGCATTTCTCAACCATCAGTACCCTTTCTTTCTTCCAATATCACTTTGGCCGTGGGCTGTATGACAGGGGAATTTCTAGTTTAATAAAATACCTCCACAATTTATCAAATATCATGCACCCAAACATACATTCCTCAGCAGCTCAGAAAACGGCATTCAAAAACTACTCAAATGATATTTTTTTATGAAAATACCAGCTAATACTGCATATAAAAACCTTATGTATTAATACTAGATAACACCAGTCAACTGAGAAGTGGGAGATGAAATAAAAACGACATTTTTGTCAAACGTGACAGAATGGGGTAAATGACGCGTTATTTGCGAAATCCCTTTGGTTCTGACAAACAAGGTTTATGTACAATATATAATCTTTTGGTGCCATGATCTGACTTCCAACTCACCAGGCTTGAGCTGTTTTGCCGAGGTGGTCCCAAAGCCTCAAGAGTTATCCGCTCACATCTTTCCTTCTGTGAAATCATCAATTTTGTAGGCTTCCTGAGATTAGCTGGTTTTGTCTCGGCAGTGAAGACTCTAAATAAAATAGAATAGATGACAATCAACAAATATAATTAAAAGTAATTAAATAACTTTATGAAAGCCGAATTTTTGGCAATGCGACGGCTCATAGAAACTAGCCTTGAATGCCTAATTTCATGAAGAATTATGCGATCAGAGTGGGTATTATTGAAAATATCATATAGCTGCATACATCCAAAAGAAAACCTGATCATGTATTCTTGACCTCTACAGCCACTACTGCATTGTGATGATACCTATGCTTATGCAGCCACCCTTAAAAGGCTTTACTACAACTTAAAGTTTTCACTGACATCATAGCAATACAGTGTACAGTGATCGCTCACTACTTTATGGTTCAGCTCTCGCGACTTCAGTACTTCGTGGGGTTAAGAACATTCATTAAACGAATAAAAAAGATGAAAAACAAAAACTGAAATACATGAATCTTTCTCATACTCTGGCTCATTGAGAACCCTCTGCGAGCATGATTGTGATAGCAGTCGCCCCGGTTTGCTGTTTCCCTTTGACATTTCGACAAGTGTAAAAGTGCAGTGTTTGTGACACCCTTCATCATGCCTCTCAAACGCTCACGACGCTCAAAATCATCTATTGAGCCTTAGAAAAAGAAGAAAATGCTCAGAAAGAGAGGGGGAAGCGCTGGTCGCAATAAACCACAAAAATGAGGGATTACTACATATATATAGCCTCTGTTATTTAGACCAATTAGTGAAAGTGTTGACGGACAATAATGGTTACTTCAAACAAAACATTAGTACTACAGACATCAACTTTATCAGTACGTTAATTTTAGAAGCTGAGATTTTTAACCCAAAACACATGCACATATAAATTGCGCACTTGGCAGTGGGGAAGGGAGAACTTGTTGGTTCCAATGGTTTCTATCAACATATTTATTCATGGATTTAACTACAATCGTATACCAACAACAAGATGGCAAATAGCCTGACATCAAAGAAGCTTAACAATCCCTGATCATCATTTTAATGTCTTTGGCTTGTATAAAAATTATAATAAATGTACTAATGGCTAATGCATCCCGCAATAGAGAATGTCTGAACAATGGATGAGGCCAGTTGTTAAAAAACTGTCTTTTGTAAAACATTGCATGGTACAACAGCAACACCAACTGACTCAAGAGTGTTCAAAGTTGGAAAACTTTAGATCTTTCATTAACTTTGTAAAACTCACTAAAAGAAACCTATTAGTAATAGGCTACTTGAGAAGAAATATCAAATTAAATTCACATCTACCTAACCAATATTGACAACGTTGACATTAACGAGTATGTAGAAAGAGAGATCTATCTGACGAAACAAAAAAGTCACTTACCAAAATAAAAATGGCTAGATACATCTGGTTAGTAATGGCAGCTATATGATGCAAAAGAGCTTTTACTTGGTTATTGTTTAGAAGCAATATGAAAATACTATGAATGATATAGAGTGCACAAGCTTAATGTGCTGTGCCAACTAGTTCTTCGCTCTCCCTTAAATTAGTAAAACTGAAAAATCATAAATACTTGCATAATCAAATTCTGTAAAACAGAATATTAGCTGGCTTTTACATAAACACACTTGTATGGCGTATGTAGGAGTTGTCAACCTACTTTTTACTAGTGCCATTGGTGGTGATTTGGCAGACTTTCATATTAACAGAAGGAAGGACCCATATTCTCAATGACTTGTTCCAAGATTTGTAAATCAAGGATAGTGAGAGGCACAAGAAACAAACTATAAAGCAAATTTCAAATTTCCACCCCAAATTTTGGCTCCAAAGCTTTTACCTGCGACCGCTTGTCCCCCGTTCAGCCAACCCACACTCTGGAATAGAAATAGTCTGAGCTGGTGAATCACTGCCTCCAGATGACATAGCTGCTTTGCGAGCAAGCGCCTGTCTGTCAGGAGTATGCGGTTTAAATGGTCTGTTCCCATAGCTGAACTTCTTACCACTACAAGAGGGGAGCAGAAGTACAGAGCAGAATGATGCGCTCACAGGAGCTGAGAATGTAGGCATACAGGTGAATACAGGATTGGCATTTTGGACAGGAAAAACACTTTTTTCCAGGACAGCGGGAAAATGCGGAATAAGTGGAGCAAAAGCAGAAAAAAATGGGAAAAAGTGGTAATAAGTGGGATAAATTAAAACAAGTGGAATTACATTGAAAGTTAGTTGATTAATTTTGATGATTGCCACCAAATTAGTTCATGCCTATAGTTTATTGGTACCAGGAATAAAATGTTGTTGGAAAATACTTGCCTGGACACCATTTTGAGTGAAATTCTGAGTGGATTATTAAGAAGTTAGATAGATTCATAGTCTGTGAAATAATATTGGGCTGAGACTTTATTAATGAGTGAACACACCTATGTTCAGTAAAGCTCAATACATGTAATTATTTTAAAGACAATCTAATAATTGTCTTACATCAGTTAGAAATGCTGATATGTTTCACTCTATAGGCCAGCTTAATTTGGTAGAATATGAAATACTATTTATCCAGGGTCAGATAGGATTAGAAATTCTGAGTTTAGTTAGTTAGAAATTTTAGTCTACTCACCATAATAGAGCAAAGAAATGTTAGATATAATGAAATTATTGTTACTTAGTTACTGAGCTCATATAACACTGGTAAAACTTTCTCATTTGCAACTGAACTTTCACCATATTAAGTATAGCTGAGTAATGAGTATGCCATAGCTATGTCAGTTTAAGGCAGGCCAGTGGATAGCATTTGGACACAATTCGAAAAGAACAGCAATGAGAATGGCAAAACCATTATTATGATCTGCAGAAATTGCAACACAGGAGTGAAAAGCTGCTCGTATGAAAACCCATCTTAAGAAGCACCATGATCTTGACAGCTTTAAAAGCTAGCGCCTCTAAACTACTGTCCCAAAGTTTAAAAATCAGACATTCTACAGCTAATCAGGTAACTACGGGGATTATTATGTAAACTACAGAAACATTGTGTAATTTAAAGCATTGGTATATTGGAGTGTTGTAACATTCTAAAAAACAAAATATTTTAACGCTGAATATTATTTGTTGCAGAAACCAAAGAAAGTTTGCACTGAGAAAAAAACTGGATGATTTGTCATAGGAGCTTCAGGCAATGAGAAAGAAAAGATAGATACTGCTCGGGCTAAAATTTTTAATGAGTGTAGTTAGTTCACTATTGCAAGTTGTGTGTTTCGATATTTACATGTAATTTGAAAATTAATGTTTTACCAAGTATATCTATTATGTATCTATATCTATTATTACTGGGAATAAAGTTATAAAATCGTTTTATAAATCAATAAATTTTAAATATATTCAATTTAGCAAACTATAGCTCAACTGCAAATATTCATACTATTTCCCCCTTTATCCCACTAATCACCTTTTTTCCAGGAAAGTAAATACCACCAGTATTCACTTTACTGAGGATAATGCGGCAACCCTGGGTTGAGGTTTGTAACATTTTTACTTGGCACTTTGCTATCATAATGACAATGGGTAAAAATCAGCATGAAATACCAAACGATAAATTCTCTGGACAAAGCCATAATGTTAAATAATGTGAATGGAACCAACCTGCTATTGGGTGTTGTCCAGTAAGCTTTCTGAGCAAAACTCCTGTTTCTCATAAAGCCTATAACAAAAACTGATGGCAATATGAAAACCCTCGCCTAATAATAATAAAAACACTATTATACGTGTCTAGTTAACATGATTTTCTATGACTGTCATGATTCCATGAATAATATGCTGGAGTAAGTGTAATTACAAACAATCTTTAGTAGCCTAGGCAATTATTACTGGACATGTAAGAACCAACTCACACAACACTCATTGCTGAATCCTTATTTTACAAGTTTGTGTACTAAAAATATCTCTAACTCAACGTTTATCTCAGATAATATAATATGACCACAAAGTCAATGCCATATGAAGTTAATATGAACCAGTGCCATTGGGAGAAATATAGTTGCCTACCATTTGGTGTGACACAGAGAGGACTTTGAGACCTAAAGGAGCCGGATCTGCGTCTCACTGGGGGTGTCACACAATTTTTTAGCGTATCGGCAAGGCTCGGATTAGGCAAAGGTGAGCTTAGATCAGGAACCTACTCATACAGTAGCAATTACAATGAGTGGCTTATGATGCCAAAAGAATATGAAGATTTAGTCAAAGAATGATGAAATATATGGACAAGTTTACATCATTCGAAACTCCAGCTAGCGATATAAGACTTTCATAAGCATTTATTTGTTTTCATTCTCTTACTGAATTAGAAACATTACTAGCCAAAATAGGCAACTTATCAAAAATGATGATTGACAAAAAGGCTTGAAAAATTTACTTCATCAGAAACTATCAGATTTGACGAAGCTTCCTACTTCGAGAGGACCATAGCTGTGTCGATTTTTCGATTTTCATACTGAATAATCACTCGATTAACAGAGACATGGTTTATGCTTACCTTTTGACAACTGTGTATATTATCGACGTCCGTAGGTTGTGAAATAACCGATAACTGTAAAGCAGTACTCTGAGGGTATGTATCAAATACTTCGGATGTGCACACTGGTGCAATATGATCAGATGACTTAGGTGAAGTTGGAACTTTCTCCTTTCTGCCCATTGTGTCTGAGTTAGAATTTCTGTGCTGGATTTCGCCTGAAACTGAGCTATAACGGTGGACCTCACTGCTAGACTCGTCAAACAATGATTTTGCATGCAACAGGCTTGAGCTTGAAATATCCACAGCTGATCCTCGAGCAGTGGTAAAGCTTATAGGATAGTCTTTGGGCTTCGCCAGCACCTGTTGTTGACAATTCTGTGAGTTTTCCGAGTCGAAAAGATGTTGAACAGCCTGAAAACTTGATTTAGAAATCTTGACTTTTTTCCCATTGGCTGTAGCAAATGTAACAGGAAATGTGGATAGGCTAGTTGAACTGTTTGATATGGCACTTCTAACTATATTAGATTCACCAAATGAGTTATTGACAGAACTAAAGCTGGCCCTTGATGATTCAAGCTCAGCTTTGCAAACCTTTCCAAAACCCACTTGATTACATGGCTTTTGTGTCTGAACATTGAAGGCACCATTGACAGATTGATTGCAACAATTGGAAATCTCTGTATCAGATAGACAAATTCCTTCTTGGTTCATATCAAAATTTTTGTCTTCCAAGTCTGACTCCTCGAGTAGTTTTTTGGCAACCTTCAAGCTGTTGTCAGATACCTCAATAGCCTTACCAAGACCCGTGGTGAACCCAGAAACCAAACCACTTTTATTATTTTCATTTACTTGTATCGATCGACTCTTTGATGTTTTAATAGGAAATGCCTTATCTCTGATTGAAGTATCTTTAGGCAAGGATTGAGCTGACTCCACAACAGGATTTTCCTCAAAAAGATGTTTGACAGCCTCCACACTACTTGCTGATACATTGATGCTTGTACCACGGGCAGTGGTAAAGCCTATCATTGGTTTGTTAGTGACTACTTTTGAAGAGATTTCCAAACACCTCTTCTCATCGCTCGTACTCTGTGAGCTTTCAAAAATTTGTTTTGCAGCTAGTAAACTGGTTTCAGATATATCAATCTTTTTTCCACCAGCCGTATGAAAACCGACACTAAATGAATTCTTAAACTTTGGTGGAACAACCATGGGGAGTCCACCTTTATCACTGCTTGCATTATAACAAGCAGAGTTAGTAATCCTCAAGGTTGGAGCTTGTGAAGGTTTATCGGGGCTCACCGGTTGAATGGTGTCCAGGGTAGCCATTACTGGTTCAAAAAGGTTCTTTATTTTGTCAAGACTATTGCGTGACACACTTATCTTTTTACCTCCAGCCGTAGTGAACCCCACTGCAGGCACTTCAGATCCAACATCAGCACTGTAATTAGATGATGTGCCTGCCGACTTTGGGCCTAACTCACCCACCTCAAACGGCGTGTTAGCTTTCTGCTGATTTTGAAAGCTACAACTGTCTGCAGATTGAATAGTTCTGTGTTCCATATCTGAAGAGTTATAAAGTGGAGCGTGCACTAATTCATCAAAACTATCTTTAGCAAACCTCACTCTTGTCTCGTTCTGGTTTTTTTCCACACTTAAATCGTCAATTTTTGTAGTTTTATCAGTAGCAATGCTATTATCGAACGCTATTCTGATATGATTCTTAAACTGTGTCATGCTAGTGTTGGCTGTTGTAAATGATGTGTTTGTACCAAGCAGCTGACCAACCTCATTGGACTCTACATAACCGAAATTTTTATTTTCCTTTTGTAAACAGTGGACAGAGGTAGTGCTTTTACCACTAGTTGAACTGAAACCATCATGAAAAGTAACAGGCTCTTTTGGTACTGCTTCAGCAAACTTGGAAGATACAGATTGTTGTTGAGTGTTATGACTGCTTAGACAATGATAATCAGGGCTTAGAACAGGAACCTTTTGCAATAACTTTTCTTCTGGCTCTGTATCGCTATTCACAACAGAATCAGGGACTCTTGCAGCATACTGGGCTTCACTCAAATTCTTTTGCACTTTGTTTGACTGAATGCTAATTGATTCATCTTCCTTTTCAGAAAGAGCCTCTACAGATTCATTGGGTGGGTCACTGAATGACGCGTCAAATTTCAAATGGCTATCGATACCGGTAGCCAGTCCAACAGATGAAGTTTTTGTACCGTTTGAAATGATGCAATCACTCACACTGTTAGTTACATCAAGATTAATTTCTGTATAAGCTACTCCTTGTCTTTCAACACACTCATTGGCCTGTTGGGTGTCCTTAGGGACTGATTGTAGATGAAAATTTCTGGGTGACACAGACGCTTTTCCTGCAGCTTTCCAATCAATAGTGGAGACATCAATTTTTGAAACTTTGGCAGAAGATTCATCAACTTGTAGCAGGGCAGGTGATGCGGCAAAATGGTGACAATGACTGTTAGAAGCCAACTCTATAGCTAAATCAGGATTTGATTCTGCAGTATTACATTTCCCATCTGAGAGTCTTGGTAAAGCTCCTTTGCATGATGCCTTCAATGTCTTTACATCTTGTGAATTAAGCATGGTTGACTTTGCACAAAACTTCTCCCCTTGTATCTTTTTGAGCTCAGAGTCCTTAATAAGCTTGGATGAATTACTGAATGGCATGTTTACAGTACAACCATTTGGATTACCTCGATTAGAATTGGACGTATTGCAAAACTTGTTAAGTAAATCTGCAACAAGGTGGTTAGATGGTAGTGGCTGCACAGGCAGTGTGTGTGAGCTTTTTGGAGAACTAGTAATGCAGCAGTTAGCTGAAGTCATATCCGGTTGACCATTAGGTAAAGAGTTATGACTGGTCTCTGTTGGTGGCGTTTCAACCACCCTTTTAGCTGCGACGACTGACAGGCTTTTCTGGTTACTGGGTTTCTCGCTACCTAGCTTACTAGAAACATCAGAGTTCATTGCCAGACCTAGAAAAGACACAGATTTGTAAATATCTTCACTCAATGAATTTAAACCACGACGATGACAAGAGATAATTGTACCTGTTAATTCCACCATAGCATCAGCTAGTTGGGGTGCATGTGAGAGGAGAGTTGGTGATGTAAAGCCGCTGTCAGATTCAGTAACTCGACTTGATTCAATCTTGTTATCAGAATCTAGAGGCAAATGGATTCTTAAATTAGCTTTTCTTTAAAATGTTAGTGCCAAGGATTTATTATCAATAATCATTCAACCAATGTCTCAAGTTAGATAGCCTTAAACCCAACGTAGAACTTCATTGGAATGAATGCATCAACTCGACTTCATTTTTATGACAGCTGCACAAATCTTCTGCTTTAAAAAAATATGAACTAAAGCTTTAGCTAAGTAAAGAATATCTTCCTCATTGATATCCCGCATTCCTCAATTGAATGGTATGGAGTAAAACTATGCCCAACCTACAAAGTCAGATGCGTGGGAAGGGAGTGCAGATAATACAATCAGTAAAATTAATTCTAATTTATTTACACTCTCAAAGACATGCACAATCTTTGGAAGCTGCAGTTGAAGCTGCTCTCAAAATCGAAATGAGCATGAGTTTTGGGTTGTACACGCACCAAATGGCAGCTGTACAGCTAAAGGCATGATGATGTCATGTGTTTCATACTGTTCATTTAGGAGTGCTAAGAGATTCAACTAGGAAAACAGAGTAAAGTGTAATGGGACAATAATTAATTATTCTCTGTCAGTCAATGCAAAATATTTTTGATTTCCTTTCTAACAGAAAATTTTCAAAAAATCTCAGTTGTTCTTTTAGATTTTTTATTCAAAAGATAAAAAATCGGATTGATAGAATAATATTCTGTACTGAAAAACTTACCAGGGTCCAATATCATAGCTAATTTGATAGCTAAAACTGTATCAAGCTAATTTCACTTAAGCCAAAGCAAGTTCATTTGTTCTGCAAAACATGAAATAATTAAGGTTATCGTTAATTTAGTGGCGTCATACAATTTTCCGTAATCTTTGGGAGTAACTGACCGGCGACTGATTGCTGACAAGTGCCTAGTTTATAAGGGGCAGCAAACTTGGCTAGACGCCGAGGTCTCATCTTGAAAGTCTCCTGATTTTCTTTTTCTGGAGAACTGGTGACACAGTCATTAGTTTTTACATTAATCTGAGATGTTGGATAGAAGAAGCCTCCTTTAGTTGCACTGGAAGGTCTTACAGGCTTAAAATCTTGTGAAGACTCTACAAGAGAAAAACTTAACCTGCAGCGAAATACCGCTTATTGGCTGATAAAGCTAGAAATAGGGAGAGAAAATTGCAACTTCAGACATGCTAATATAAATGCTACCAGGCTTGATAATCAAGTACCATTATATTTACCTAATGCCAGACTAATGAATGCAAACAGAAAACATTTATAGTAACAGCCTACAAGTTGTGGTGCAACAATGCTAAAGGGCAAGAGCAAGCTAAAAGGGCATAAAGGCATATACAGTAAGCGCTTCTACAACTTAAATAGTTCATTCCAGGAACGTTTACGTTATAAAAACTTTGCGTTAAAAAACAGTATGATACACGTAAATTGCCTAATCCGTTTCAAGATCTTTCCAAACTAACTCCTTTGGCCATGCAGAAAAGAAAAACTTGACTTAACGCTTTTAATTTGTGCCCTGTACCGTAACTGCAGTGTTATTGGTTTGCACCGATGACTTTTATCCTTTTTCTGATCAACCACACTGGTTTTATAGACTACTAGCTGCATTACCCGTCTACGGGAATAGATTCACGTACAGCAAGAGGTTTATTGAGAGTTGTCTTTCATACTGTAAAACAACTTCAAATATGCAGTTTACTGAAATTGTCACCCTGATGAGACTGCATATACATATGCAGTCATACATGTCAATAATGTTGGGGAGAACAATAAAAATCTGCAATGTGTTTGACAGCTAGTCTACAATGCATCAGTCTCAAACCACTCAAATCGGAGTTGTCCTATTTTTGTAAAAAGAGCTGATAATAAAATTGACATTGCTAGGCAAACTGAAGTTCTTCAAACTGGCAGTATTGAAAGATTTTGCATGTTTCAAGAAATCCTACAAAATATTTTGTTATCGCCAGCATTTATTGAATGGAGACTCCTACACGCTTAAAACACTAATCAGAGCTCACCAGTTCTTCGACTATAGCCTGTGTTTGGCATGGTATATACAAACAGTGTACCAGTAATGTGGTTGTGTTGATAAAATTTACTATCAGTAAAATTTACATGTGTAACACCACAAACAGAAGGATGTCAAGGCAGATACAGCATTAGCGCCCTACAATAATAAAACAAAACCAACATGATAGCCTTTTTATGAGAAACAATAAGGAAAACGAATGCATGAAAATATATGCATGTATATACTGAAAGATATGTTGGAAAATGCTGCAGGTGACTAATATGTCGGTATAGCAGAACATGAAGGACATAGCATGACATAACAATAACATAATGTTAATTCAATGCAAGCATGACATAACAATAACACAATGTTGATTCAATGCAACACTAGCGGATAAACAACATTTTTTGTTTTTCTGTTGGGTGTATGAACAAACAGTTTTCGGTTTGTGCCTACTGTTGAGCAGGCAACGTACAGCTGGCCGAGCAGCTGCTGTAGTTAGTGCATCTTGCTGTTGTCGCCGTTGCGTCTGCTCTGGAAATTCAGCTCGCCGAGCAGCTGCTGTAGCTAGTGCATCATGTTCTTATCGCCGCTGCATCTGCCCAGGGATTTCTGCACGTCTGGCAGCTGTAGCAGCTGCTCTGAACAGTTTGATTCGCTGCTGGGTCGGCTCAGCAGTCTCTGAACTTCTAGCAGCTGCTGCATCTATTCTGGCCTGCTTTCGACGTAGCTGTGTTTGTTCAGCAGTTTTTGCTCTTCTAGCAGCTGCAGTAGCTATTCTGTTTTGTTGTAGGCGTAGCTACGTTTGCTCTGCAGGTTCTGCACTTTTAGCAGCTGCAGTAGCAGTTTTATTTCGGTGTAGGCGTAGCTGTGTTTGCGCTGCAGTTTCTGCACTTCTAGCAGCTGCAGTAGCAGTTCTGGCCTGTTCTAGCCGTAGCCGTGTTTGCTCAGCAGTTTCTGCTCGTCCAGCCGCTGCTTTGCGAATTCAGTTTCTTCTCTACAGGAATCAATCTGTTTTTGCGTTTTGGCAGTAGAGTAGGCTTTTTGGGAGGCTTCGTACTGCTTCAAGAGGTGAGCGCTTTAATTGGTAAAACTTCTGGTTTTTGGATTATTTGAGGTATATTTTCAATCGGGAGCGTTTCTAAAAGTGAATGAGGTGTGCTTTTTGTAATATACCCTGCTCTCTTTCTTCTCACCGTCGCGTTTCGCAACGCTCGGAGTACCTGTGCAAATTCTGTAGTAGCTGTAGTTCTGAAGTACTCGCAGCTGAAAAAAAGTAAAAGTAAGTCAGATGCGGAAGGAAATGAACATGTTTACTATCACGAACAGTGGCAAATCCAACCTTTTCAAGTAGTGGATGCGTGACAATTCATAGACAATACAACATTGAATGAGAAGTACTTACCTTTTTGAAGTAGAAATTTAGTAGGCGAGAACGTTTTTTCCAGTGGCCACAAGAAACAAATGTTCACGTGACCTTCCCAGTACACGTTGGCAGTATACCTAAATATTAATTACATGTAATTTACTACTCATTAATTTATTTAATTAGTAGTAAATTTTATTTAATTAACTACTAATATTTACTACTAATTTAATCTTACTACTCACTCATATTAATTCAGTTTGCTTCGTACAACCGAATCGAAAAAAGGAAAGACCGCAGGTTAAAAACGCTATAGTATTAAGCTACCATAGACCCCATCTTCTACCACCTGTTGACACGATAATGCCCAGTGGCCACCAAAGTATAGCGGCTAATTGTCGGAAAGTACGGTATTTACCAGGGTTGGGTAATTGATTTTATTTCAAATAGATCTATTTGCAAATTCAAATACTAATTATACTACTATATTTATTTGATTTAGTATTTGGTTTCCAGAATTTCCAGTATTTGGTATTTCATTTGGTAATTGATTCTTAGATTTCTCAGTATTTGGTATTTGATTTTGTATTTGATTTTGAAATTTCCCAGTATTACTACCATACAGGATGAAAATATTCGTTGGTCATAAAAACTCGCGATTTTGCGAACAGTCAATTCCGCGAATTATTAAATTCCGTGAATAATTAGTTCTATTTTTAATCACAAGGGAGAATAACTACTGCATCAAATTGAAAACTAGTCGCTAAGCTAGTTTTTAATATAAATACTAAACTTAATTGAGTTCCAAAACATTTTTAAAATCATTGCCTGGGCTTTGAGCTAACACCATTGCCAATGCATCACATTTATTTACAAAATTATTCAAGGTTGTCACAAGATATGCAGAATGGCGTCATAGCGAAAATAGCCAATAGGGAGAAGTACTAAACGTAGCCGAGTTCCAAAACTTCTTTAAAATCATCGCCGGGCTTCAAGTTTTATTGCCATTGCAGCAAACTTAACAAAATTATTCAAGGCTTTTACAAGTTGTTCCGCATGGCTTCATCATCGCAAAAAAGCTCTCCTAATCTTTTTACATTGAAATCAACTCCATGAATCTCTAATACCGAAGTTGAGGACGATCATGATTCTGATCTGGACATTATGGTATGTATTTGATTTGCAGTGCAGATACGTTTTTCCATAATTAACTGCATTAGTTAATTCTTTTGTTTAAAAACTGATCGCTTTCATTAAATACTTCAGCTATTGTTTTTGTACTTCCTTGACACTTGTTAATATTTTTTCTTTTTTGTGTTTACTGCAGATTGAGAATGAAACAACCTACTCCGATTACGAAAACTAGAGACAAGTAGTAATATTCATCAAGGCAGGAATATTGGCAGAGAAGCAACCAGTCAACTTAGACCCCTTCATCGACAACAACTCCTTGATATCGCTGCAGCAAACATGATTAAATTATATATTTTATTTCATGTATAGATATATTATAATTTATTACAAACTTGAGTGTACAAATAAAATATTTCAAATACAAATAAAATTTTACAAACGATGAATGGAGTAAATATAAACAGTTTAGACATTATGGCGGTTATCTGGCAATAAAATTAAACTGGTACTCTTGATAAGTGAATACTAGCATGTAATGGTGCTCTCTGACTAGTTATTTTGGTAATAGCAGCTCTGTCACTGTCTTGGGTAGATGTTAAAGGCGATTCTCTCGCTACTACATGACTGGTAAGGAAGTTATCATCAGAACTCTCCTCGTGGCTTACTATTGTAAAGTTCTGCCAGTTGGCCAAAGATTTGTGCTCGTAAAGGCATTTTTGTTCCTTTTTTAAACAGATATATTCTCCTCGTTAGCAACTGCGGCCACTTCTACCTCAATTTCAAGACCTCCCTGAATGATTGGTGATCTTCTAAGAATGACATCTACCACCCTTGCAATCATTTTTCTTCCGTGTATGATGAAAAATCTCTCTCTCACACTAAAACAAATAATGAAGCGTTAGGGGTGGAAAAAATAAATATTGCGTTTTACCGAAGAACCAAAGTAAAATTCAACTAATTTAGTAAATGTGAAAAACTCATTACTTACCACAAATTGTTGGTTATTCAAAGGCCTCCAAATCTATGAATATTCGTGAAAACCTCTGAGCGCAGCAAAGAATTTATAGCTTAGCATGATCCACCCGTAGTTGTAAGCTAAATAGAAAACGAAACGCGCAATGCGCGCAGCCGTGCATGCGTAAGGTTAACTCTATTGCTAGACATAATAGAGTTAACTTTTCATAGAGAGTGACAGTTTTCAGCCGCGAATATATTAATCTGCGAATATGCATGAAATGGCAATTTTTGCGAAATATAACTCCGCGAATAAAATCATCTTGTAGCGTATTTGATTTGGTATTTAGTTTCGAGAATTTTTAGTAATTGGTATGTTATTTGATATTTGGTCCTGAGATTTCCCAGTATTACTATTTTATTTGATATTTGGTTCTGTGACTTCCTAGTATTTACTATTTGATTTGGTATTTGGTTTGGAGAATCTTTAGTATTTGGTATTTTATTTGATATTTTTGTTCTGAGATAGCCCAGTATTTAGAATTTTATTTGGTATTTGGTTCTGAATTTATGAATATTTGCTAACTTATTTGGTAATGTTCGGTATAATTGAGATTGTCCAGTATTTGGCATTTGCTTTGGTATCATAATTTGGTTTATAATTGGCCAATATTTTTTCTGGTATTCTGGTTAATTATTTGGTATGAATATTTTCTAGTATTTGGCGTTTGATATTCGTTAATATTTTGCATTCTGATCATCAATTTTGATTTCGGTTTGTGTAAGTTTATAACCGCTAGCTAGAAATAATATGGATATTCGACTGATGTCTAGAAAGCTTCTCCTTCACAGCTCACATTTAACGGCAACCCAGTACAGAAACCATCAAACCTCCCTTTTATCGTTGGTCTGCATTGCGCTTGTATGTAAAACAACACCCACCCAAGTCACATGTTACTCATGATTTATAATCCCGGACTCCGAGTGAAAAAATTTCCAGTATTTGGTATTTTATTTGGTATTTGATTCGGAAATTTCCCAATATAACTATTTGATTTGATATTTGATGTTGAGAAATTGCAGTGTTTGGTGATTTATTTGGTATTTTAATATAAAATTTCCCATTATCTCTATTTGATTTGGTACTGAGATTTCCAAGTATTTGATATTTTATTTGGTATTTCGATTGGAAATTTCCAAGTATTACTATTTGATTTTGGAATTTGGTTTTAAGAATTGCCAGTATTTGGCATTTTGTCTTGGGATCTTCACGTATTACTATTTGATTTAATATTTCGTTTGAACAATTGCCAGTATTTGGCATTTCACTTTGTATTTGGTTCTCAAATTTCCTAGTGGTACTATTTGATTTGGTATTTGTTTTACAAAATTGTGAGTATTTGATATTTTATCTGGTATTTGGCTCTGAGATTTTCAAGTATTTGGTATTTTATTTGGTATTTGGTTATGATATTTTCCAGTATTTTGTATTCTAATTGGTCCGCCAAATTGGCCAATTACCCAACAGTGGTATTTACTACTCATATTAATTGAGTTGGCTTCGTACGACTGAATGGAAAAAAGAAAGACCGCTCTATAATTTATTTACTACTCATATCAAATCAGTTCGCTTCGTACAACCAAAATTCGTATGACGAAAAAAGGAAAGACCGCTCTATAAGGCGGATAAACACGCACACACACAAATATATAGACATATTTGTTGCCGTTTATATAGTAGATGATTGTGGTAATTTTAACAATAAGTTGATGGAGAGCACACGTCTTCGACGTTCATTTACAACGATTTACTTTTTTTTCTAAACAGCAAGGTCAACTCTGCAAAGTAAAACTAATAACAAATATTTTATACGCCTACAACAAAGCAAAACAAAAAATATTTTTATTATAGAAACAGTGGCACCACCTGGTCGTTGTCTATCTGTACCCAGGGGTCAAGGTTAGGATAAAAGAGAACTTTCGACGATACTCCAACTCATCACACTCATATCGGTAGACTGACTATGTAACACCTGTATCAGTCGATCACCTTTGTATTTATGAACAAATCGCGCAGCTATTTATTTTGTTTTGTCGACACATCTAACGATCTATCGGGACGAACTAGAATGTCGCAAAAATTGTATATATAATAGATATAACGCTATACGCACATCGGTTTTTCTTTCGCGAGGATGGCAAGATAGATCAACACTCAAACCGAATTTGAGAACTCTCTCGACTTGATACTTTACATTATATGAAATCTTTTACGCAGTACGAAGCAAATACTTCACATAAATTCTTTAAGTTAGCTGAAATTTATGGTATAAGAGGTATATGTTATAAGAGGGTCTACTGTATTCTATAATACCTCGCCAAATTCAGTAAGTTGAAACAACTACGATTACCTTTATGCAAGTAAAATTATGACAATTGTTACTGGTTGGAATTTAGCCTGCAATCTTACAAACAACCAAAACTAATGAACAAATTGTAGGGTAGTTGCAGCTAAATTTTTGTAAGTTTTAAAATGCAACGTAATTTTTTTCATAAATATCTAGCTGATAAATGAAAATCAAACTTACAAAATATATAGAGATTACTTGAAACTGCTGAAGACACTAATTACAAAATTATATCTTACTTATGAGGCAACAGAAAAACGTGTGACAGAGTCCTTTGTTCTGTCTTGTAACTTTTTATTTACAAACTCAATGAATTTTAATTCGATGAACAGAAGAAATAATCCTGAGGGTGTGAAAATAAGTGCAAGAAAGTCTAAGAGTCTAGCTACAAAAAATTAATTATCAACAAGGAATATACTCACTAGAAGGCTTTTGGACGGAGCGAGACGTGTGTTTAAATGCAGACCTGTGAAGCTTGCCAACTGATGCAGCTAAGGTGCAATTGGATGGTGTGGCAGGAGAAGGCTCAAGATTGGAGGACACATGAAAGGCTGAGTCTACCACATCTATATAATACAAACAGCCTCGACATTGGGGGAAAATAATGGAAAACTCTTGTACTGATTGAAGTGAGTATAGTCATGTTAGCTGCAGAAATATATTCCGAACAATAGTATTCTGAATAGAGTGTATATTATTCTTGATGTATCTCCATTGTCCATCACGTTTGACAAGTGTGATCTAATTAAAATTTTCATGCTAATGCCATTTAAATCACTGTGGTTTAGTAAGTTTACGCCCGTATGCTTAGACTAAGGAATGATTAAACATCTTGGCCTGGCCTCTGGTCCTCATGATTAACTAATATCTATAAACAAACAACATAAACGACAGCGCCTTAGTATTACTTGATTAGGAGATCCTTTCAGCATTGTAAGCAATAATACAATATAGATACATCAGAAAAGTGTGAATAACCTCGCCAAGTTACATACCAAGAGAATCTGAAGGTGATGCATTTGAAACATCACAATCCAATTTGACAGCAAGCGTTTCATCCTCAATCTTACTGCTGCATAATAACTTATTCTTTTTTATATTCATTATTTCTTTGAGCAGATCATGAGAAGGGCTGGAAGCCGATCTCTTTCTAGGAGCTGTTGTCTTTTTCATCTTTAGCGAGGGTGGAGTTTTAAGTAACTCGGAAAGGGAGTCTTGCAACTTTCCTAGAATATCGGAACATAATACTGAACCTTTTTAACAACATGAGGCTTGCTACACGAGAAATTGCTGCAGTTGATGTCAGACCAACATAAT
This sequence comes from Watersipora subatra, assembly GCF_963576615.1. Lineage (NCBI taxonomy): Eukaryota > Metazoa > Bryozoa > Gymnolaemata > Cheilostomatida > Watersiporidae > Watersipora > Watersipora subatra. The sequence goes on along the minus strand of NC_088718.1, from coordinate 39,065,114 downwards.
TGTTTTAAAGCATAATGAGGCAATGAATGTGATTAATAGCAGTTACCATGTCAACCAAAGGTGCCTATTCTTATAACAGTTTGGTAAGGTACAAAGCAGCTATGAACAAAAACGATTTCAAGCGAGCTATGATGAATTTCGACACGATAAGCTAATTCATTACAATTTGGCCAGTCACTGATCAAAAAAGCAATGAATTAAACTAATAATTGTACTCTAAACTATCAAGCCACATATAATAATGGTAGGCTAACCTTTAAATATCATAACAGGAATGCAAACAAATTAAATATCTCCAAATGATGATGGGTATGATAGAACTCCATATAGCTTTACGAAAACGCCTCATTTATATAACTAGTCAAAAGTATTTTAACTTTTTAGAGCTGTCATTAATAGAACTTAAATCGTTTGTGATACTATAATACATTCAGTTAGCCATTCCAATTTATAACAAATGTTATCAATCTGCCCCTACCTCTTTGGGGTGGGCTGAGACTAGTCATATTCGAGGCTTCAGATGGCCCCATCTTCTCACCAGCTTCTGTATTTTCATCCTCTAACCATGAGCTGAAGAGACTCATTGACACTCCGGGATCTGATGACTAAATCATTACAACAATCTAGTAAACCCTCTAGCTAATGCCTTGCAAAACACTTAACATACCTAACATTATTAAAATTTGTAACGTGTCACATAAAAGTTAATTTATTCTATTTCACCAAGGTACACAAAAATAAAAACTCTTTCTGCACTCATATGCAAAATACGAAAGCTGTAATTGTAAATTCTGTTCCAAGTTTAAATTAGGTTGCAAACTTAACTTGAAGGTTGACTTGCAACAAAAATCACATTACAGTTATTTGGTACCAAAAAATTCACCGTGTCTCACTCTGCTGTGTTGTAGGTGCAAAATATAGTGTATGTGGAAATGTAATTACAAGCTCTTACAAGCTCAAAAACGAACACTTAATCGCAGCCATCACGCAAACGCTGTAGATCGGAATCCCTCTCTAAAATGGCTCAAATGGCACGTACTTGAACACGATGGCTTCTGTTTACACGTTCATGCAACCTCATTCGTCAAAATATTTTCACAAATATACTTCACGCATTCAATAAAACCATGTCTATTGTCCTTTCGCATCTATTTCATCATCATTGTAATGCTGTCACTTTGGGCCTGATATCTCAAAACCTACCATAAAAATTCATTTTTATTTTTCACCTTAGCTTAAGGATTGCATATCATCCTCTGATAAACATGACGAGCTTGCTGGTCACCTGTGATAGTCGAAAAATGCTGCAGAAATCATTCGCGCTGTTTGGCAGGAAGTATGGGTCATATGATCAGATTATGACTAGACGATTAGACCAAGCCAAAACAAAACTGTAAAGTAGTGAGCATCTATATTTGATATGGGCTTTTCGGTAAAACCCGAAGTGTTTGTCATAAACTAGTGCTACGAGACGTTTTATATCGAGCCTTTTATTGGCCTTTCAATTCACGTGAGAACATCATGGGACAAGACAATAACCAAATTTCATGACTACTTCATCGAAATAAAGAGATTCAAATCAATGGTGGTTTTTCATTTTTGAGCTTTTAAGAGCTTGTAATCCCACTTTCACATATTTTGCACCTACAACACAGCAGAGAAAGACATGGTGAATCTTTTGATACCAAATAACTGTAATGTGAATTTTGTTGCAAGTAAACCTTTAAGGTATAGTCAGACTGGGCATACATTGTAACACATTTTCATGGTTCTCAGTAAAATACTGAGCATATCACAATTTTAGTCTCTCTCCCTGATCAAAGATGCCCGTCACGTGTCGAGCACTGGAAAAATAGTCAACCTTGATGGCTGTGGAGACAAAGAGAATGCTAGGGTTTATAGAATAAGAAGTACCACACAGAATATGAGTGAATGACATTATGCTGTTTATATGAATCATTGTAAGTTTGCTGACGAAAGATTGCATGTTAGACAAGATAAAATTGCAATGACATAACACAAAAGTAAGAATTGTTTTCTCTTTTGTTATACTACATTTGGATTACTAATCATAGACTTCCTTTTGTAACATAACTGTACTTTCATGAATCAGCACAAGACTAGTGTACTGCTTAAAGTAGTATAGTAGCACTTCAAAACTTCTAGTGCTCAAGTAAATTGGCAACCATGTGCTGTGAAGCATAAGTGATCGTCCTAATTAAGCAACGACACCTTCCTTCAATCCTCCATTTATTTATAAGCAAATTTACAGTTAAAATACAATGACATTTCTAAAGAACCCCCTCCCATTTTACATTGGCATAGATGTCAACTTTGTTTAAACAGGATGAGAATTTTTGAGAACAGCCACTTTCAAAGCAATTGGAACCATACCATGGCAATCATGTAGGTAGCAGCATCGATTTTCACAGTTCCAGTTTGTCGAGTTACTTTACGGCAATGAATTATTTAAGTTAGCTAGTTGTTGGAGAGCTACGACATACAAGCCTTAATGCCAAGATTTTCTAAAAAAACCCACATGTAGCTAAAGCTCCATTTTATTCCTACCAAAACTAATGAAAATATATAGAGTATCTTACTTGCTGGTGAAGATGGTTGTTTTTGTCTGGAGAAAACATTTGGTGAGAATTTAAGTCTGAATCTGTAAATGAGAAAAAACGATTACAAATAACATGATCACACGAACGCTAATGCGACCAAACTAAAAAGCCAAAGTAACAGTGTGTAGCCCATGCAAATGAAAATGCCAAATCCACTGCAAGACCTAATTTTAAAAAAACATACCCTCAGAGTGAAAACCTGTAGCCAAAGAGGAGGTCCATGTGAACTCAGAGAGATGCACACCACTGTTGAGACTAAACAATTGCTTCACTGCCACAGGAGTGATGCTGCAAGGCAGCTGATGGTTAGATATAAAGTGCAAGTGTAGTAAACATAAATGTGATGAGTGGGTTGAAAAAAGAGACAGAAATGCACAGCAGATTCTGGCACATGTTCTTGGCTTTAGTACTACAGAACTGCAACATACTAACCTAGATCAGCATCAAACTCAACTAAAACAAAATACAATCATGAATCTTTTCTAAAGGTCTACCTTCAATGGTATAATAAATGTTTGTGTTTTGACGTTTAAACTTGTACCAAATCAAATAAAGCTGCATAGTTCTACAAACATAAAATTAGACAGGCGATTGTCATTATGTTAGAGAGGCGAATGCTAGAAGGCGAGACACATTTACAAGATATCCAAACTTGCCAGAAAATAATGACATGATCAGATTAAACCATGCCAATAATATTCCAAGTAATAAATAAAAATTGTTGAATCAAAAAGCATAAAGAATAAACAACTTGATAGGTGGTGATAGCACTGTACCATAAACCACATAAATAAATAAAAATACCCTGCCGGTATCACATAGTAAACCTACTTAGATGGAAACTTGGTATGCGATGTCGCTTTTCTCTTAGTACAAGGAGTGGATGTGGTTAGCTGTTTACTCAAAGGTGTGTTGACAACTACTTCTTCCTAGAAAGTTTAGCAGAAGCAAACAGTGAATTAAAGTTATAAACAAAAAGGCCAGAGCAGCAACAATCATAGATTTTGTAGGTGCGCATACCTCAAAGAACTGTTCCATGGGAATTTATAGGCCGACGGTCATCTGACACTTGAAATGAAAATATCCTACAAATGAAAACAAGCTGGCTAAAGTATTCGAGTGTGAGGCAGTTCGTTCAATGGTTTCCCATTTCAACAATTAAACTGTTTAGAACTAAGCAAACTTCAATGTATTATATGTATTGCAAAGCGCCAGCACAATTGTAGCACTAATTCTTAACCCTTTCAGCACCAGCCCCGAAATATCCACAATTGTTATTTCTTGGGCCAAATCCCGAACTGATCGGGATCAAATTTTCAAGTAGTCTGTGCAAAAGTCGTTTGCTATATCGTAATTCTGTTACATTATTCAATATTATATTCTAACTCTACAACTTTATCACCTTACCACTAGCTCTAGATAAGCTTTAGGAGCAGATGTAATTAAAAGATTTACTTACAGATAAGTACAAGACTTTGAATAAAGGTTGAGCAAGACATCAAATACTGTAAAGCCATTATTTGAACACCACGGCGCTTTGTTTTTAAACCATTCCCTTAAAATAGAGCTTTATTAGAGGTGACGTTCAAATAAAGGGTGGCGTTGTATTTTTTTAAACACCTCATCAGAATATTGAGGAGATAAAGTTAACCCTTTCACGAGCGAATCAAATGTCGCCTATATTTTGCATTATTCTTCAGACGGGTGACATAACCCTTTTGGATGCAAGGAATTTGCTAACTTACCTCCACCTTGTCGTAGATCTCTAAATAAATATGCACAAAGAAACTGATACATGTCTCTATCAGTTGATATCTATTGATTGCAATTAATCTACAATGATCTTATAGCCTGCGTTGCAATTTGTTGGAGTTTTCATGTTTATGTCTCCTTCTAAATTTAAAGGCATATTTGCATTTTATAACTATATCTAACAAGGTTACATAAAAGCTCAGTTTGCTTCAGTTTGCAGCCAAACTGGCTTTTAATGTGTAATAGAAGAGGAGTTAGGAGCGTCGATCCATTGTAAGCAGAGTTCAGATTACCGCAATGATGCTATCAAATATTATGCTATAAATCCGCATATTTATAAGTTAGATAATAATAATCTATCGAATGCTACAAATATATATTCAAGAACAAGTGACATAAACAAACCATAGTTATAATTAAAACATTTAATTTAATCTCTATTTTTCAACCTTTCTCTCAAAGGGTGCTCAAATAGAAATGGCGATCAAATAGAGGTGGCATTCAAATAGTTTTTACGGCAATAACGAGTTTCTACTATCTGACTGAATATGACAGCTGTAATAGAAGTGCTTTGCGAGTTGAGTAAACTTTGAGGTAGTATGATTTTAATTTCAACCACTTTACTACTTTCAAGCTGACAATAATAATTACTCATTAGCAGCTGAATACAACCAGAAGTTGACCAACTATGTTCTACATAATCACAATTATCTCAGCTTGCAGTGCATGGATCTTCATAATTTTTTTTCACTGCTCATACTAACAAATGTGCTAGCAAATGTTAGCAATTCAGCTTGCAACGCTATTTTAACTAGATTGTTAATAGATTTTGCAACTTGTATACAATATTACTACCAGAACGCATTAGAGAGCATGGGTAGTGAGTATCGACATGGATGAGCGCATATTAGTTATCAGGAACTAAATAACATACTACTTCTTTTGATTGAAAAACTAGCTTAGGAGTATTAGACGGAATGCAACAGAAAAGCTAAACAAACATTTGATTTTATAGGTAATTGGGTTATGTCAGCAGCCTTTCAGTATTTGCCAAGGTTGCTATGCATGAAAACCATTGCTCTCCAATGTCAGATCAGATTGTTCTCACTGAAAGCCTATAAAGGCAAAAAGACGTGAAAACTCAGTTTCAAGAGCCTTTTTTGTTTGTTTTTTATTTATTTATTTTTCATTATATATTTATTTATTGATATATATACATGTACAAATCTCTTCGGTTAAATCAAAGAAACTAAACATCTGCACACTCGATATCCCCTTGAAGATCCCTAGTTGTTTTTGGCCAAAAGGAGTGAAAATATTGCCCTGATTTTATAGATGGCATGTACAATTCCCTATTTTGTCTTGTATCATGCAGGTTATTGGGAAGAGTAAAAGTGTTTTGAATAATACCAGAACTCAACTCTTTGCAATATAGTTTTATTCGGGCATCTTTTCTACGCTCTTGTAATGATTTTATGTTAGTGCTTCCCCTTAATTGTGAAAAGCCTACTGGTGATCTTATGCGGTAAACAAATTTCAGACATTTATTTTGAATTTTCTCGATCTTCTTGATATCTTTTTTTAAATGTGGGTCCCACACCTGGCAAGCATATTCAAGGCCTGATCGTATCAGAGTCTTGCATGCCACTAATCTTGTCTTAGTGTCAGCGGTTTTAAGAACTCTATGTAACATTCCTACTAGTCTGTTAGCTTTTGATGTAATTTTATCTATGTGTTTTTCCCATTTTAATTTACTACTCAGCTCAACTCCTAAATATGGATTAGAGTCAACATTTGTTAAAGAATAGAGAAAGCATAATATTATTATGCTTTATTATTTATCTTGAGGTGTTGACTGATGTTCTAAAAAAAAAGAATCAAGGAGATTGACCAACCAGAAGCTGAGATATAGCCAGCCAAACACAGGTCAACCAAAAAAACATAAGTGTTTTGGTAATCATCAATACATGACGTATGAAATCGACTTGTGTGCCATTGGTCAATTAAGCCAACTAATGCGCTCTCCTATAGCAATCACGGCGTTTTAATTGGTTTAATCCCCGGAAGTATAGAACAATCCAATTGGGCCTAACAATCATTGCTCTGATAATTCCGAACCAGTCCCTTTGACGCGTAGTTTAGTTTTAGCATGAAATAATTATACGCGTCTATTATGTCGCAACCTTTCGCTATCTTGCTAGTTCAGCTCAGTTTTGTTGTTCTCCCACTTAGTTTCCCTATTCAGACTCATCCTTAGCGCTGCTCAGATTTTTTTATCTATAGCTAATAAATGGAATCAATTAAATCAATCATCAATTTCGGTTATTATAATTTTCTACAAATTATACTAGTTGCATCATGTATTCTATACGCAGTTATATTATTATTTTGTATAATATGCATTATGATTATTATATTAATCATAAAAATAATCATAGATAAGATAATAGAAAAATCAAATCAAAAGTTATCGTTTTCTTTTCTTACAGCAAGAGCAGTACAGTCAAGTTATTCGTTTTAAAATTATGGCTGTAGTGAACTTACAGTTTGTTAATAGTGACGATAATCATGAAAATCAACTGAATGCTACAGTAGAAAAATGATGAATGAACAAAAAGTCACATTCCCATTTCTTATTCTAAACCAACTGCAAATCGCGGATGTCGCATATAGACTATACACGCGCTGTTCGTTGAACAGAGGATCTTCGGAGCATATCCGTGGAGTTAAAATTTGAAGCACAATACAGTAATACTTCAACTTACGAGTGCTCCAATGTACGAGAAACTTGAGATACGAGCCAGCTTTTAAGCAAGTTTTAGCGCTAACATACGAGCCATGTTTGAGATATGAGCACGTGAGTCAGTTGCCAAGTATGCCGGAGGTGTTTTATGAGAACAGCATCACTCTGTATTTTTCAACTGCTCAGGTTATACTTTTGTACCGTGTTTTTTTGTGCGCGATTTTCAGTGCAGAATTATGTGAATTAAAAGTACTGTGCGTAGACCGAAAGTTTGCCAGTAAAATGAAAGATGAAATGCAAAGAAAAAGCAAATGATAACAACGATTAAACAGAGAATTATTGAAAAATATGCGAAATGTGTATACGTGATTGAGCTAGCTCAGCAATATGACAGAAATACATCCACAATTATCAAACAGAAGGATTATATTTAGGGCATTTATTTAGTTCGCAAAAGAACTAAACCATAGTTTCTAAACGGTGCAGCGATCTTCACGACCGCTGATGGAGAGACTGCTCAGGCACTGGATACAAGATAAACAATTGGCCGGTGACAGCGTAACTGAACGATGCTATGTAAAAAGGCCGGTACTATCTATCAAAACTATAAACATTCGGACAAGTTGGCTAGTATACGTACTTATATACTAGTATACGTACATTCGGACAAGTTGGCTAGTAGTCGTACATAAATCGTTTGTGACGACACATGAGTTTGTCCTAATCGCAACATGTTGAAAGGGCGACAAAGGCAAACGTCCTTACATAGGTTTATCTTAAAACGGCCGGCTAGTCGTGAAAGCGAAACAAAGGAAAAATTAGTTAACCAGCGAGAAACTTTAAACTATGAACGCCGAAGAAATTTTAGTTATTGAAAATGAAAGTTTGCTTTTAGGTTTGCTTCTAAGTTTGTCTTTTAAGACTTTGATAAAATCCAAATTTATCAAAGTCAACTGTCGTAATGAAGTATAACTCTCTATAACTCCCTAGGATATCTCCCTCTCTAGCAAATGCTAGCGTTAGCTGCTATTGTATGTATTTAATTTTACATTTTAATTAATCACATTTATTTGCATTATTTTTTATTTGTTGCTTTTTAAAAGCTTGCGGTAAGTTAGGACAATAACCAACATGTTCTTTCTGTTACAATATCTTGTTTTGAGTGTTTTATGTGCATTTTTTAGAGTATGGAAACCAATCAATATATATTTAATTGTTCTGTATATAAATAAATTGCACCAACATGCGAGTAAATTGACATACGAGCTAAGTCTCGGAACGCATTAAGCTTGTAAGTCGAAGTATGACTGTAGTCAAAATCTGCTCTTCTGCTTTGAAAAATCATGGCGAGGGGTTGTGGGCAAATGCCTTTACCACACGTTTGCTTGGTTTTCCTGAGAAACCAGAGCTAGTCTGTAAATTATTTACTACCGCGAGAAGCGTTTCACATCTCGTAGCCAAAACAATCATTATACGTAACGGCGGTAAGGGTGCGCAACTCCGGCACATGACCATTAAGTCGATTTCATACGTCACAGTTTTCGGGATTTTCGAAGGGTTTTCCTCTGATTCTTTATTAGGTAGACCTGTGTTTGGCTGGCTATATCTCAGCTTCTAGTGGGTCAATCTCCTTGATTCTTTTTAGAACATCAGTCAACACCTCAAGATAACTAATAAAGCATAATAATATTATGCTTTCTCTATTCTTTAACTTTACATAATGTAAATAGTAGTCTTGCTGAGACTTCAGTTCACCGATGGAAAGAACTGAACACTTGGAAGGATTAAAAGAAAGTTGCCAGATGCGGGACCATTCCTCGAGAGTCATTAAATCTTCGTTTAAAACTGCACTCTCACTTCTTAAATTGTACACAAGGGCATCATCTGCAAACAGACGACATTCCGATGTTATTTTGCCTGGCAAATCATTCACATAAACAAGAAACAGAAGCGGACCCAAAACCGATCCCTGAGGGACCCCACAGAGAGAACATCGCAAAAATGTGATTCAACGCCCTCCACTAAAACAAATTGCTTCCTACTAATTAAAAAAATTTTAATCCATGATATAAATGTAGGGCGAGCGCCAAGGCTTTCTAACTTAAATAGCAATTTCCGATGATTTGCTGAATCAAAGGCCCTTAAAAAGTCCAGTATCAAAACATCTGTGATACGGTGTTTCTCTTTATTTAAAGCTAAATCATTGAAAGTATGGATCAGTTGTGTCTCACATGATCTGTCTTTACGAAAACCATGCTGAGAGTCACACAATATTTTGTTTTTATCAAAAAATTTATGAATGTTGGAAGCTATTATGTGTTCCAGTAACTTGCAAGTAATACAAGTCAATGAGACAGGCCTGTAATTGTTTGGTTGCTTTCTATCGCCCTTTTTAAAAATTGGTTTCACCTTGGCAAGCTTCCACATATCCGGAAGAGAGCTCGAGGCGTCCCATAAAAGTTAAGCAAGCATCATACTATTTATTTAGCCAACATGTTAGATCGTTTAAAATGAATTGGCCGCAAGAAAGATGTGGCTCTACAATGTAATTGATATGCAACCGTACAAAGCCTGTTAATTATGTACACTTTCGCCAAGTGGCTGACTTTTATTAAAACGTAGTGTATTGCATTTAGTTAGTACAGCTATATTTAATCTTATCTTTTTTTAACAGCCTGCTTTAATAGACCCCCTTCATAAAGCAATAAATGATAAGACATCACAGCTGTTCCTTGAAGGTTTTGCTGCGACTCGTTTAAAAAGGAAGTGTTTAAAAACGACACAGTTGTAGAACATTTGTCAAACTAACACACTGTTGATGCAGTGTAATCTAGTAACCAAGAATATATGACTCGATTGAATGTTAAATCAAACAAAAAGGCGACTACAACGCCAAAGAGCTAATGAGCATCAATGCCGCAGACGATTACAAGCTTTAAACGTGGGATGACAGCGCGGGCTTGACATCACGTCCGTTAGTTGCATTTCTCGAATTCTGATCGGGCGAGTGTATGGCGAAATCACGCATGTTGTTCTATCAAAACAAGTATATGTGTGACGAATGATGTAAAAGGAAAAGTGCCATAATTAGATGTACCGATATATAAAGCGATGGCCGCGGAAGAAAAGCATGCTGCCTCATCAAATGAAATCAAAGAGCCAGATTTCACATCTCGGAATGTGTCTAATATACGTAACAAAAAGCGTCGTCAAGAGCTGTACAAAAAGCTTAAATTCGAACAGTCTAAAGCAAAGTCAAAACTAAAAAAAACAAAGAAAAAATTGATAAAAGAACAAGGTAAGTTGCTCTTCAACTAGGCAATAGTCTAAGTATTTTCTGCCTTCACATGTGCTAGGTTAGCCGTTGTGGTTGATAATTTTTGTTATTTTATTTATACTTGTTTTATTCTTGAAACTTTCAGCAAAAATTACAGGAAAAAGTAAAAGCAATAGGTAATAAATAACTTAGATAAAAGCAGATCCGTAATCGTAAAACGACTTCTGGCTTACACTATTCTATGTAGACCACATGTTGAATATGCAGCTACAGTATGGGACACACGAATTAACAATCTCGTCCATGACGTCGAGATGATACAAAACAAGACAATCAGATATATATCTGAAAAAAGGAAGCCAAAGTGTAGCCTATCTGCTGTACGGTGTCGTGGGTGGTTAGGGATAATTTATGTTATGCATAACTAAATCGAATCTACACACAATATCAGTGTTGAATTTGCTTTGTCATCTTATTCTATTTTGATTACATTTAGTTTTCGCACTTTGGCTTAGCTTGTGTGGACTAATTTGGTTATTACTGTTTCAGGTACTAGCGAAGATGCTAAGCTGTTTTAAGCAATACTGATATTTACCAGTAAAAGATATTGCTTTATTCTCTAATTCAAACAATTAAAATATCCAAATAACAAAGTTCTAAACAATAATATCGATGACAAAAGGTTAAAATAGCAAATCAAAGTTACACTCGTACTCAAATGGTCATGTCCATGTTGCTCGCCCCCATACAGCTGTCAGTTTCAACAGTCAAACGAGAGTCATTATAGTCCATAGATATAGATTTTTGGCAGTTAAGATAGTGAAGTAGAGATGCTCAGGTGATGATGAAGAATAAGGTTCCATAGGCAGGGAAAATATTCCACAGGCAGAGGAAAGAGAAAGGCTTTACAGGCAGAGGTCTGAGCCTTAGCAGGCAGAAGTAAAGAAAGAACCTTAGTAGGCCCTTGAGAAAGAGAGAGCCTCATCAAGCTTTTAAAAAAGAAAGTGGCACCACAGGCGGAGGGAAGAGAGAGGGAGGCTTCACAGGCAGAGGAAAGTGCCTCAGCAGGCAGAGGGAAAGAGAGAGCCTCAACAGGCCTTTGGAGAAGAGAGAGTCTCAGCAGGCCCTTGGAAAAGAGACAAAGTTATTGGAGCTGTTCTCTTTTATTGATGTCTCCGTTAGCCTGTGAGGTGTTTAAGCTCTCAGGTTCTGTTCTTTTTGTTGCATAGGGTTAGTAGTTTAGTAGACTTGTCTTAAGTACATCACGGGAGTAGAAATATTGAAAATGATGACGAAACTAATTGTTTTGGTTGTGTCTGATAGAGGTCTAATTTCATTTTAATGTTTTTCCGGTACATCAATTGAGGTCTCTTTTCTCATGGGTTACTTCCACCAGAGGTTTTTAATCTGCTTGTACATGGGTATATGATAATTGTTTTTCTGATGGTTCACTGATGTATTAGGTGTTTATTGTAATACCGCGTATATCTCTGGTGATTTAGGCGTTTTTCCATTTTGCTATCTGCTTTGCTAATGCTTCTATACAATAACATGAATGACTTGGAATTGACAGACTTGCTGAAAGAAGCAAGAAAACACACTCCTATTTTGTGTTCTATCTAACGAAGAGAAACACACTGCACTGTCAAACTCATATCATATTCTGACACAAGACCGACTGGCATCCATGGTTTCCACCAGAGCTGTGGCCAACAGAAAACCACAGACGATATACACCAAGAAACCTGTCTACCATAACAGCTTCCTACCACAGACCGTTAGAGAACTTAAATCAAAGATCTTCCACTAACCCTGCACATAATCTGTAAACTAACATTTCAAACACACTGCCACTAACCCTAGTCGTCATCTCCATCATGTCATAACTACCAAATACTGGCTAATTTATATTTATGAGGCACACCTATTGCATTTGATCTAGTGTGTTTGAAAGAAGAGGTAAGATGTAAAAGTATTAGCTTTTACATGGAAGTAAATTGATCGAAACAATACCTTGATTTGTTATGAGTTAGTAGCTCATATAGGAGCAGAAAGTGCCGGTGGTTGGTACAAAAATAAGAGCAGCGTACAAGGAAATCAGAGTACTTGGAAGAGAGCAAAAGTTGCTTAAAGCTCTCCGTCACTTCTTTAGAGAGATCAGGAGAGTGAGGCAGAACGGCAGCGGTACGGGGTACTATAAGTGGCGAGAAAGCAAGACTTTGTTACTGCTGGGAGACTCTGTTACTGCTTATGAGTGTCATAATATTTTAACAAGACAGTCTTCGGAACATCTGCGGAGAGCATTCAGAAAATTGTTTCTGAAATGGAACTGGAAGTCTATTGAGATCCACGGCTTTCAGCATATACCTGGTGGTAGTAGGAGTGAAGTTGTTTTATTGCTGTTGTAAACGAATGAGGATCTAGTGACCAATTTGAAAATTAAAGTAATTTTGACAAGGTTGAGAATGATTGATGGTACCGCGAATCACTTATGTAGCAAAACATATGAGATAAGGGGTTTGAAATACTCAAAACCTATTAGACAGTTGAAGCAGTTGGTGCTGTTGGCAGTAAATTTGGATAGATTTCAGAGTAATGACTAGTGAGGCATATGCACAGCAGCAATTTTTGAAAAAAGTAGTTTATTGCAGGTCATGCATTGCCACAAATAAAAGTTCATCCTACTTTGTCTTCAGTTATGTCAGTCTTCAGGCTTTCTTACAATGAACTCTGGATGCATGCAGTTTTAACCTGGAAATTGGTATCATCCCTGAAACATAAATAATCACAAAGAGCACAAGTTATAAAAAATAAGTGAGGCATCATACACTAGGACATGAAGATCGTTCAGCGTTATGTCACACAAAAATTAAGACTTACAATTATCGATAAACATTCAAACACCTTTTTTTTAAATATTGAAGAAACACTGATCGTTGGTTGACTCATTGTTTGGAGAATTATCTATTAACCCGCAATAATTTTGATGTCTTATCAAAATAAATGTACTGGAGGAAGCCATTTTTTGTCATTACAACAAAGATATTTCAGATTGGTATATAGAAAATGAATTCTCTGCATGAGTAGTTCACATTTTAAAACAGCACGGGCACTGTTTGATGATTCAGGAAGTGCTAATACCATTGCATTATATAAAGTGACATGAAAATACAATTTTACAACTTAAATTATGTGTAAAAATTAAGTTAATGAAGTAATCATCAGTAAAAAGAATGTTTTTATTGTTACTTTATTGTAGAACCTCATAATAGAGTGAGTGATAGAAATATGTGGCGTGATCTGTATACTAATGACGTCAAATAAACTATATATTATGCAATATGCCATAAAGTAACTACACTATATTAAATAGGCCTACCTAGTACATGTTATTAAAAATGATGATCATATTTGTAGTACGTTATGTTGAAATATCTGGCAGTGTTGAAGAAAAATAGTTTATCATAAAACCTCTAATTAAACGCCATCGCGCTCTATTTATCAACCTCTCCATGGTGGCGGTCAATTGGAGGCAGCGTTCAAATAGAGGCTGGCTGTCTATTTTTCAAATGGCTCGTCAGAATTTTCGGAAAATAAATTTAGCCCTATTATGGGCGAAGCGGATGTCGCCTATATTTTGCCCTTTTTTTCCGGTCGAGCGATATTAAACCGTTTGGATGCAATAAATCTGCAACTTACATCTAACTTGTCAAAGATCTTTAATAAATGTGCATCGAGAAGCTGAGAAATATCTACCAGTTGCTATCTATTGCTTGTGATTGACCTGCGATGATATTATAGCCTGTGTTCTTTTTTGCAATTTGTTGGAATTTTCATATTTTATTTCATTCAAAATTTGAAAACATATTTATATTTTATATTTATATTTAACATTGTTGAATAAAAGCTCATTGTACTCACTGATATGTTTACTACAGTTTGCAGCCAAAACTAGCTGTTTATGTGCAATAGAAGTGGAGTTATGAGCATCGATCCATTATAATCTGTGGTAATATAGCCGTAAGGATGCTATTAAATAACATACTATAAATCTGCATATTTATAAGTTATACAACAATAATCTATCAAATGATACAAATATATATTCATGAGCAAGTGACATAAACGAACCATACTTATAATGTTACGTAAAGAAACAAAAATTTACGTTTTTAAAATACAGTTATTTCCATCGTTTGCCCGAATAGCTGCGTTCTGATTGTTGCTTTCGATAAAATGAACATCTTCTAGTTGTCCAACTCCTTCCACAATATCTTCTGGCCTCAACTCTTCTTCTGCACTGCTGAACTAGTTAATATTAGCATCCAAACAATTTTTTTGGCAGAGCAAAACTTTTACACGCTGCATTTAGTACTAATGCAACGCATAGTTTGCTTGCTAAAAGTTTGCTTGTGTAACCTATTGTTCAAAACTTGCGAACCGGTTTTTATATGCATGTCCTTCGGAGTATTAGGACCACGTTAAATAAGAAATTACTATTAGCCTGAGACAGTTAGTAGTTATTTTTATGGCGTTGCTTTCAAAGTTCCATTTACCATTGTAAATTTAAACTGATTTTTGTATACATGTACTTCAAAGTATCAAGACCGTGTTATACAAGGAACTACTATTAGCTGAGACAGTCTTTATTTCTATAGCGTTGCTTTGAAAGCTCATCCACCATCGTAAACTTGAGCCGTTTTTTAATAAATGTAGGCTACTTCGAAGTAGAAAGACCGCGTTAAACAGAGAGCTACTACTAGTCTGAGATTATTATTGATTATTGCTTCGGTGTTGCTTTCAAAGTTTTAATAAAAAAGAAATGAAAAGCTTGGGAATTGAACAACGAGAGAATTAACTGATATTGATATAAACAATTGATTATTAATACGATTTTGTGAACACTTTTCTACTGATCAGTCGATATTATAGGCTCGTAAAGATCAAATAATGTCGAAGTGGCTGTCACATGGAGGTGTCATTCAATTGGAGAGTGGCGGTTTATTTTTCAACCATTCTCTTAGGGTGGCGGTCAATTGGAGGTGCCGTGCAAATAGAGGTGCCATTCAATTAGAGGTGCCGTTCAATTAAAGGTTTTACGGTAATTGTTAAAAGGTTAAAAGACATGTTATAAAAGACACTACAAACTAAATAATTAAAGTAATAATTGATAAAAAAGATTACTACGGTTACTTTACTTTATAGAACCGCTCAGGTGTAAATTTAAACTCAGCAATGCGTAGGTGCCATCCTAGAGTGAGTGATTAAGGTATGCTGTGTAAGCTACTCTAACCTAGTGCTTACACTAGATATACATTTTTAGTTAATGTTAACTGCATAGTTTTGGATTTTATTTTTATTTCTAATAAATATCTTCAACTTGACCAGTATTTTTGCTTTTAGTTGCATAATTGCAATGTTTCAAAAAACTTCTGATATTGTATGCCGAAAATTACTTGGTTTATCGAGGCAATTATTTGCTCTGATTTTATGGTTTATGTCAAAAAGTTTGCATGTAAAGGTGGCCATGAGATGAGGTTTGGCTGTACAGTGCACCCTCAGGATACGATTGCCTTGATATACAATTTTTTCGCCTTGGTAGGTGAAACATGATGATTTTGTCACCTCACCACACGAATCTTTTTTCACCATACAAGTTCAACAATGTTTTCGCTCAAGCATAAATTTGGCAGTCTGTGTGCTTATTATGTACGTCAAAATAACAAAGATGCCAAAAGGCTGTTCGCCGAAATTATTTTCACAACGCCTAAAAGAGACACGATGACCGATTTCTCTCAGTTCAGCAATTGTCTTCTGTAAAACGATAATAATGTTTTCCCTTAAAAACCAGTGGCAAAGTTGGAGTTTCAATCCCTTTATGTCGAAGGTTTAGTGGTCAGACAACTTCCCTTAACCTGCTAACAAAAATCCGCTTCATCACAAAAACAGCATCGTTCGGGTTTTCTTGTCAAATTAGGTTGAAAGTTTTTTTAAACAGGTTTGTAAAAGTTATAGTGGAAACGTAGACAGAACCTGAAGAGTAATAAAATTTTAGTGGTAAAAAGTTGAAATTCAGTTAAGTAGCTAAATATACATACTAAGATTTAGCTTCAAGTATTTTAAGTAAGCTAAACTTATTTGGGGTGAATTTAGAGTTTGTGTTATACGCACGTCTGTCTTGAAGGTAAGAACTTCCTACGTTACATTATAATGTTACATTTTGTTGCATATCATAACCACTAAATACAATAAAGTTACTATAGGTAACTATAGTTACTAAGGTTAACATACTATTTTGTTACTAATTTTTAATATGTGCAACACTTATGTAAAATTTTAACGATTTTTACCAGGGAATGTCTGCATTATATAATTACTATGGTTTCTACACCCTTACATGATTTTTCACAATATGATACCAACCCTTAAACGAATCATAATCGTATCCTGAGGGTTCACTGTATCTATCTTTTTATTGGCTCTCCAACACAGTTGAACCGCGAATTGTGACCAGCTATAAAATACTGATTTTTCTCGGTGTAAAGTTTGATTATATATTTGTCTCGACATATGAAGTAATTTTCAACATAAAATGTTCAAACATTTTTGAAACATTTGAGTTTTGTGAGCAAAAGTAAAACAGGTGGTAAAAACCAAAAGCAAGATGTACAAATACTAAAAAATATGTAAGTTAATTTAAACTATATCAATTGTAAGTTAACGTAAGTCAAACCTCAAATTTCTATCAGTTCCGTTACCACCAACCACGAGCATTACTGGGTCCACTCTTATGTCCACGTGTCTTTAAATAATAGTAACAATAATAGCCTCTTTTAATGAATAATTAAAGATAGATAAAAAAGAAAAATATAAAATATATATAGGAATTTTATAAAATAATAGCCTCTTTTAATGATTAATTAAAAAGAGGCTATTATTGTTATTATTGTCAACAGTTAAACCTCTATGTATGTTTTAATGTTATTTGTAATTTTAAGTATATCACTATCGCTTCTGAAATTAATCAAATAAGATTGAATGTATTTTTAAAGGAATGTTTGTTTTAACATACACAGTTTCGACACTTGGCTCGAATATCTGAGCGTATTAATCTGCTGTGTCGAGCACCCAATGTACTTCAGTATGTATGAATTTATACAATGATAAGAACTATTGCTATCATATATGAAGTTACATTTATATCTAAAAGTCCGCCAATGCGATTGTTTATTTAGGCGAGGATGCTGCGCCAAAGAGAGTACCCAAAACAATTGAGAATCAGAGAGTACCAGATGAAACAATGGTGGAAGGGGATGAAGAAGTGAGTTTTAACAAGTAGCTAATCTTCTCACTTGGAGTTGTTAGCTGCTGTGTTATCTGTTACTAGTACGTTTGCCAGTCCCATGCACTGCGAGAGATCGTCATGAGAAATCAGTATGTGGATAATTATCCCTTAAAGTGGTAAAGCAACCGAGGGGTGTAGTGATAGCGTGCTTGCCTTTGAATTGGACACTGCGGGCTTGATTCTTCAGAAAAGCAATCTGTTTTCCTGACGCTCTTGGCGTCGCTCCGGACAGACAGACATGGCTCTTATTATAGTAAAGATTAAATTGAGCCGGTCGTACGTCTCCATGACCTGACCAGCTTTTTATTCTGGTAGTCAATTATCAGAATAAAGAACACATTTATATTGTTCTAGCTGCTACTACATGTAGGATGTGCCCCCAGGGCTGTTAGGTACTCCTTACGTCATGATACATTTGTTTAACCTGCGGTTCATGAATTTGCTGGTAGTCGTTAAGTGGGTGAAGCATTTTGATGCTTGCTTTTTTGTCATCAAATATTCTTAATTTTTGTCAGTACTCTGTAGTGTTTTATATAAATATTTGTCATTGATAGCGCATTCATACTGACTAGATTCAACCAACACCGATAGTCAATGTTTTAAACTACGGTCTGACCTGGTATGCAAAGGCATGTATGTGTGCTCCATCAGCACATTATAAGTTTCTTGTAGGTTCTGGCAGATCAGATGACAGATGAATTGGCGCCATATTTTAATCGTCAAACTCAACCCAAGATTCTTATCACTACCTCTGACAAACCTTGTGTTCGAACTCGGGTAAACAATAAACCTTCACATTGTTATCCTTATAATCCATTTGTAGTAGATCTCAATACTGTTTTAGTATCTTCTGCCAAAAACATGTTTTAAGACTTTTCGAGAGTTGAATATTTATGAGTCTTCGCAGTATCTATTACATAGTTCTCTTTACTCAAAGTAGCTAAACTATTGAGGTTAGCTGTCTGAGCTTTGAAGTGTGTGAGCAAGCCATCGAAAATTGAGAATATCTGCTTGGTTGACTGCAAACAGAGGCTTTTTTAAGAGCATCGTGGCACAAACAATGACTCTTTGATTTTGGCTGGACACGGTAAAGAAATTTTGATGACTGGAGACATGTGCAGTTGCAGAAAGCAATTTAACGTTAGATATCATTTCTGTTGCCACCAGCGACCCTTCTGAGAATTGAACTCCACCCTGTTGTATGCAAGTCAGACAGTCTAGATCACTAGATTGCTAGTGCAATTAAATAGAAAATAGTTTCGATCATATGGAATACTCATTTAGATTCACATCCATACAATCAAACCAGCCATCTTCTTGTTGTCACCATCTATTCCAATTAGTAATAAAAAAATTGTTATAAGGTGTTAAGTGTTTTTAATACCCATGTTGCTTTTGGTAATATAAAGTATAACATCAAAAGTTTTGAGAAATAGTGTAAATTTAGCTTCGCGATAGACATTATTACTTCGTGTGTGCTCAGTTTCTAACTGCCTATAAAGACCAAGAATTTTTATCATATGTCAAGCACCTTGTTGTCTAGGTTGACTTCTTGCAAGCCATCAAATCAAGCTTCAGAATGACCAATGAGCCACACAGCTATATACATATTCATTATGGAAGCCTAATTTGTCCTAGAATGCTCTATGCCTGTTTGTATCAAACATGTTATAATAAGCTCAGATGTCATTGAAACTTGGATGCCCAAATCTGGTTTTTTGAGAACTTGAAGCATCTGAGTATTAATAGTCCCACGACCAAACACGAGCGAAGCAATTGTTTGGGAGCTTTATGATAAATACATATGCGCACACAACTCACGAGAAATTATCCGCCAGCGGCCGTTACCAAACCCTTGTACCGAAATCACATCAAAAAATTTAACCATTTTTGTGTAGAGTCGCTTAAGTATAATAACTAGAAATTCCACTGTCATACAGCCCACGACCAAAGTGATATTGGAAAAAGAAAGGGTCCTGATGGTTGAGAAATGCAATATTAGCAGTCAAATGGCACTGCAGTGCAATAGGATAACTGCAATGGTAGCTGTAATGTACTGGGTGTGGGTGTTATTATATACAACAAACAGCAATAATGAAAGGAAAAGATTATATGTTTTTATTTTTCCCCTTGCAATAAGAGAAATGCAATATTGGCCAATATTAGAAGTAAAATGCACTGATATTATTAGAATAACCAATATTATTAATTTAGTAATAATAGAAAACCAATGCACAATTTTGTTTACATTTCAAAACGTCATGGCTAACAATATTAAGAAGTATCAAAAAAAATATCCAAACTTAGTAATAGTAATACAGTAATAATAGAAAACCAATGCACAATTTTGTTTACATTTCAAAACGTCATAGCTAACAATATCAAGAAGTATCAAGAAGAATATCCAAACATAATTAAATATCGTCATAATCTCATAAGAATTGTTAGAAAAAAGTATCATCGTCATTTCCTTTACTTACACTGCGGTGGACATCAGTTAGAATACCAAAGTACACAAAAGTGTCTAAAATGTCAGTTACTTTGAAATCGGCAAAAATGAAACGATTTCAGTACTCCTACGTTAATTACAGAAACCTTCGGCAATTCGACAATGCTATAGACTGTTGAAATGTGCACATTATTTTTTTATGAAATGCGCACGACTTACTCGTTCTATTCTCTGTCGCTCGGTGTTTTAATTTCCGGTCTTAACTTTGATAAGAGTAAGGCTTAGCAAGTTTTAATAACGATTTTTGGCCAAATCTGTCTATTTGTGTATAATCCGATCAGATGGGTAAGTTTTAAGATAATGTCGACGGTTTACAAAGACTTAGTAACATATTTAAATAGGCTTATGTGTGCTTTGTATCGCTATTATACTTTAGCGACTCTACAAAACGATGTTTAAATTTGTTGATGAGATTTCAAAACAAGGGTTTGTGACGTTGTTGGTGAATAATTTTCGTAAGTTGTGTGCACATGCATTTATCATAAAAACTCTCAAACCTCGCTCCCGCTTGTTTGGTCGTGGGATGATACAAAACACATATAAACCTATTTAAATATGTTACCAAGTCTTTGAAAAGTTGACGCAATCTGATCCGATTATACATAATAGACAGATTAATTTGGCCTAAAATCGCCATTAAAACTTGACAAACCTTTTTTAATCAAAATTAAGACTGGCCAATGAAACAACAATAAGGCCGTGCGACAGAGAGTAGAACCATTAAGTCGTGCGCATTTCACGAGAAAAACGTGCACATTTCACCAGTATATGGCATTGTCCGATTGCCGATAGTTTCTGTAATTAACGCAGAAATACTGAAAAGTAACCATTTCTTTTTTGCCGATTCTACCGGATTCTGACATTTTGAACACTTATAATGAGTACTTTGATATTCCAACTGATGTCCAATGCAGTGAAAGTAAAGGAATTGACGATGATATTTTTCTTACGATTCTTATAAGATTATTGCAATATTTAATTGTAAGAATAATTATTCAATTTTATAAGATTATTATAAGGTTTAGTTATAAGAATAATCAATCAAATTTACAAGATCGAAGTATATAGTGACCGATGGTGTACAATATGTTACTGTTATTATTTTTCTAAAGATTTTGTTGATGATACTGTGGCTGTGCCCAATATCACGGTACTGCCAAGCTGCTTTTAATATCTGCAAAATTAAGTAATAGGCCTACATTCTCTTATACATATAGGGGAGAGCGGGGTAAGATGGGACAATTTTTGGTTTTCCACCTCTAGTTCATAAACCATTCCAAAGAAACAACTGAATGTATAGGAACCCATGTGGATATATATTACCCACCAGTTTGTTGAAATTAAAGGTTGTAGACCTCTTTGAATTTTGTATACGACTGATAATCTAATGGGATGTCTACTGTCCCAACATACCCCGCGTACGGGGTATGTTGGGACAGGGCGGGGGTAAGTTGGGACACACATTTTAATAGCTTTTAAAGGCATTTGATTCAATATAAAACAAGTATGAATAAAATAAAATGTTTGATTTATAGAAGAGGTATGAAGATAGTATATATGACAGTATAATTACAAAAGTGTGATTTAAACAAACAATTTCAACGACATATACCCATCTATGTTCCAAGGATACTCAATGTTAACACCTGATGGCAGTCCTGCGAATGTAACATTTCCAAGTGTTCAAGCAGTGATTCCAGTAGTAGATGGAGGTAGAAGCAGAAAAATGATTTGCTGCTCTTTAATCAAACTGACATCCTGCTGAGCTGGCTTGATGAATGATGTACCCTGGGTGGTTTTTCGGTAAAAAAATCAACCCTCCATTCGAGCTCACATCTTTCCACAAACTCACCCATATAATAGCGTTCCCTCGTCTTGCTCTGAAATTGGACGAGAGCAAACTTTCCAATAGCAATCGACATGTCTTCATGTTCGGTTTGCTCTTCAATACCTTGATTTCTCTCGTCTTCTGAAGAGATAAATAAAGGTATAAGAGAAATGCTTTCCAACTGCTGCTCAGCACCACTTCATCTTCTTTACTTTCACTCTCATGTAAATTTACAACTTTTCGCTTTTTAACTTTGCTGACAAGTTTGGGGGCCTTTTTACTGTGCAAGGCAGCGAAACGGTCTTTTTCAGGGGTGTTGGTAATGATGGCTGACTTGAGTTTAAGGCTTTTTCGGGTATTTTTGGGTTTGGATGCTTTTTGCAGGGGTATGATGTGATGTAACAGCACTGCTTGTGATTGGCTCTGATGGGCCTGCCTGTGATGGTGTTGAAGTATGATCTTTTCTGCTGACTTCAACTTCTGAGAAACATTTTCTAGGGGTTTCATTAGCTTCTAAGGGATTTGGGCGGTCTGTAACATCTGACGGCGTAAAATCAGCATCAGAAAATATGTCTTTGTTCGGCGGATAGATCCCGCAGGCGCGAGATCCTGAGATAATACTTACATCCGACTATTATTTGAGGACAGTGGGGTAAGATGGAACATCCCATCTTACCCACACTTTTTGTCCCATCTTACCCCATCCGCCATTTTGTCACTATTTGTCACAATTTTATTTAAAATCAGACAAGCAGGCCAAAATACTGTGAACAAGGTAAACTAAACATCCTCTTGCTCAAAATCTACTAAAACTTATGCTAATCAAACAATGCTTTCAAGAACAAAATTCACCATACGTCTAAAAATGAAAATTTACAAAAGTAGTGCAAAATTATAAATTTTACTATAGCTTATTTACCGGTAGAGCAGGAACAAAGAGAATGATTTATGGACCATGCTTGTAGTAACCTTTGACCCCTAGGCAATTAAAGTCACATGATTATCAATTCCTACATGGTAAAACAGGCCTGTCCCTTCGTACCCCGCGTCCCATTTCACCCCGCTCTCCCCTACATCTATTTCTATGACAACCAGCTAAAATCTGTTTAGATTTTTAAATTCAGGATAATTTTTCAGATATAAATACAGAAATCTAGATAAATATCACAACTTCTTGATAATGGTTGCTATGACCAATGATATACAGCCCCCCAGCCTGTGTATATTACACAGCAGCTTCCCATTTTACTTCTAATATTGTATTTCCCTTATTGCAAGGGAGAGATATAAACATAATCTTTTCCTTTCATTATTGCTGTTTGTTGTACATAATAACACCCAGTACATTACAGCTACCATTGCAGTTCTCCTATAGCACTGCAGTGCCATTTGACTGCTAATATTACATTTCTCAACCAGCAGTACCCTTTCTTTTTTCCAATATCACTCTGGTCGTGGGCTGTATGACAGGGGAATTTCTAGTTTAATTTACTATTGTTAATTTGCATCTGATTTATTGAAAGTGTGTTGAGTTTCAGGTTCTGAGCAAGAGACTGACAAATTTAAAACTGTTCCAAATCGCTCACTCACTATGAAAAATAATTTTGCTTTATCTATATGGATCTCAAAGTCCGTCGTTCGGTCTGTCCAACGATAGCTATTAAATTTTAGGAAAGAAATATCCGCTTCGTGCTGGATTTGATCTCTGAACCTCCTCATGGTTGGGAGATAGCCTTACCAATTAAGCTAAGCAAGATGCAATAATTTCATTAGGTGATATGAGCCGCTATGTCAGTTAAAATACGTATAACACTCTGCATTACACAACGTCACTAAAGCTGGCTCTCATGGCTCTTATTAGTAAGTACTCAAATTAGTCATTGGCAATGTGCAAGGTTAATGGCAAGTGGCAGGCAAATACATTATTTGCCACTGTTGATAAGCTGTGTTTGATATCCATGCAACTGTGGGCATTCGGCTAGTTGTAATATACAATGCAGATTGGTTGGATAATGCAAGTATGGACAGTTTTTATATGCAAAAAGTAATGTCTCTTATCACCCACCTATTTTACTTGGAAACAATTGTATAGCTCAGCAGCTTTACTGTGAATATTTTATAATAAGAGCCTTGAAAGTATCTGTGCAACTTGAAAATGTGTAGTAACAATTAGAAAGAGAAAAGGTCTTGAAGCACGAAGACAGTAGTATTATCATTGTAGTCCAGACTGCAATATTTTCGCCAGCAAGAATTAGTATTGATGTTAACAGTTGTTATAAACTGGCCTGGCGATCACCAGTATCAAACTTTTAGGAAATAATTGAGTTCTTACTCAGGATTGAACTGGTATCTCTCTGAACATGTTATTATGTGTACTGGAAATTATGTTCTGAAGAAAACAGTTGGTTTCTAACATAAGCCAAGGCTTGTGTGATTTGTCAGATCATCAGGAAATAAGCTTTTAGGCTTGACTTACTACTCTATATCCTCGCATATAAGCTGATTCCAGAGCACAAAATTTTTTTACCAAATTAATGGGTCCGGCTTATACTCACGTAACTGATTGAAAGCAAACAACATGACATTATGTTAACTTAATTTCCTCGATTACAACTCGAACCTTTATTAACTCAACATTATTAATAAACGTAAAACAATAATAATTGTTACAACTACCATTAACTCTTTCTCTGCCAAATTAAAATTTTGGTGGAGGCAATGAAATATTCGGTAAAATAGAATTTGACATCGGCGCACATAAGTACTGTTGTCATTAAACTTTGCCAAATAACTTTCACATCATCTAATGCCATAAAAAGGCCACAAATGTGTTGCAGAGCGAGTTTGGCCACTTTTTGTCCACTTCACACTATCAGGGTTGGCAAGCAAAGCATGTTGTGAGTCCGAAGAGCTACCACTATTACTATAGCTTACTGCATTATTATAATTACTGTTAAAAATAGATCTTATCGCTGCTACTATTGTCCAATAGATAATCATCAGAAGTTCATTGATCTATAATTTGTAAACCTGCGTAGCTATAATGCATCCAATCATCACGAAGAAGAAACAGCTATAAAACCGTGTTTTTGCAAAGCGTAACAAAGGTCTGTGTGAGATTTGTTTGTTTGTTTATTTTCATCTATAATATAACTACAAAAAATAATATGAAGACTCATTGAAGAGTGTTTCTTACAGTATAAAAGAACAAGAGAAATAGAAAAAAAAGTCCCTCCAGGGAAGGTGATGATGAGGTCCCTGTGCGCAATAGTAAGGCTAATCAAGGCGCGGAACCTGAAAGTAGAGTCAGCAGAAGTCTGTCTAGTTAGTTTAGTCTAGTCTGGTTGTCTGAGGTAGCGCTTCAGTTCATTTTTGAAAGAATTCGCATTTAAAATTTTACGCAGTGTAACCGGTAGTAGATTCCATAGCAATGACTCTTGATAATCCAAACAACATTGACCAGATTTTGATTTAAAGAATGGTATTTTTAGGTTTATGTCTGTTTGACGAGTAGTTAAATGTGTTATGGTCCTGTTTTGGTTTGTTTCATAAAATGTGTTGTGTGCTTTTATCAGTACTTTGTATTTGTATAACTTTTTAATAGTTAAAATTCTATTTAGGTTGAATAGCGGATTAACAGAAAAATCATAAGCTTTCTTGTTAATTATTCTGAGTAAACGGTTTTTATGCAAACATGTTTTCCATTGGCTCAACGCAAACACATGATTGTTTCTTTTCGGCTAAGCAGACTTATGATAGGCTAATTATACAACTACTCACTAATCAGAAATGTTTTGTACTTGGTCTGCAAAAGTCGCTACATTTCTGCAACTTTTTGCTTTGATAATTATATATACTGCCTGTTACAATTTATAGGGTTGGCTTATATGTGAATTCATATAAATTCCCTGATTTCATGGTGGTTTTACTATGGTCTGCTATATATGCCAGCTAGGCTTACATGCGAGAATATACGGTACTTACTGTTTTGGTTTTACTTGCTCAAGTTTTTGGGCATGGGGTGCCACACCAATAGGAACTCATTCAAAGTAAAGCTACTTCCCTGACTGCAAAATCTTGAGACATTTTTCTGGTGCAATCTACAAGCTTTGGAATATACGCTTTGGTAGTTTGTCATGTAACAATAGGAGGTAGTTTCAGTCAATGAGCAATCATGACACCAGTGAACAGGTAGCTTATGCATTTACTATAATTAAATCCTTTTTCTTCTTGTCATGGCCTTATTCTCTACAATTTGTACCACTTCTTTCAAAGAGGTATCTGCTACAGTTAAAATAACTGGATTGCCTTTCTAATCATTCAGTCCTTATCAGGCCAAGCAAAAGTACTCACCAACTAACAGTTTAGGTGTCAAGGATGAATCTAAACCTTAGGCTATTGCAGGGTAACAAGCTGATGTCAATGTAGACAAAAGTTGTAATATTTTCCATAGATACCCGAGTTATTGAAGAGTTTTTGTCGTATTTTGGAACATATTCATTACACAAAGTACTGTGATGAAATATCAATCTACACAAATCCTCCTCAGTTGAAGTACTTTTTTACATTGCTCGGTTCTGTTGGTTTACGGGTCTTCAGCGTAACATGGCCTCATGCAATAAATCAACATTGAGGCAGCAACTCCTGCTGACGAGAGTTATAGCCCAGATGACAAGACGACTGTTCTAGTGTAAAGGTTATTGCTCTCTAGTCTTCTCATGCTGTTTAGGTATTCTGCAAGCAACTGGCTGCCACTATCCCCAACACAGAGTTCTTTAGCAGACATGATCAAGACCTGAAGAAGATCATTCTAAGAGCAAAAGAGAGGTCATACACAGACTGTATTGTCATCAATGAAGACAGAAAGAAACCAAATGGAATGGTTATTTCCCATCTGCCCGATGGGCCAACGTTACACTTTAAACTTTCTACATCTAAGATTAGGGTAAGTCAGTGTGGTTATTGAGCTTGAAGTAAGTATTTTGTTTTCTTGAGAACAATTATTTTGAGAAATATTTTTGGACTATAAATTTATTGGCCCAGACAGGTATTAGGATGCTGTCGGGCTTTTTACAGGATATAGAGAGGGCAACACATGGCAAAATAACAAAAATATCCATGGTTATCATTGAGGAACATAATATAATATGCATTCGCGTAGTGCTACAACCATCCACGAATTTGGAGACTTATCCAAAATCCTTAAACTTGGACAGCAGGGTTGTTTAGTTGAAACAAACAGCTTTTCTAATAAATTTTTAATTCAGATTTCTCCAGTCCGGTCACGTCTAGGCCTGAAATACAGCAGTTGCCATGTGCTTGTTTCAATCCATCATGTGAAAGTCCCGAATTTGCTTGCACATGAAGGAATAGTAGGGATTTTTGTAGAGGGATTCAAGCGTTGTAGACAAGACAAGGAGTAATGGAGCTTAGGAAAATCGCACTCCGTGTTTTCATGGTCTAAAAATAGCTTCTTTTCTGGAATTCACTGCTTATAGATTACTTGTGTAGAGGTTTCAGGTTAATTTTGCATAGCAGCTGGGCCATATACTCGTACATCTGAAAACTAAAACAAACCAGGGAACATTTATTATATTGAACGAATAACAAACTTATCTAACGCTACATTTGCTCCAAACATACTACTAGTCTGGGCAATACAAAACAGCAGAGTACAAGGATTGCTGATCTGTTCAGTTTGCATTAGTATCTCAAAAAAGAACAACTCGAGCATTAGTAAACTAAATTCAAATTTCAACCTGGTTTTACTAAAAACAATTATGAATAAATTATATCATTAATAAATTAATGATAATTTTCATTAACATAAAACTACAGGCTATTTAAACGTACACTTTAAGAATTGCCTACTTGAAATGAGAGTTTTTTTGGTATAGAGATACCGTATTTTGTCTAAAAGCTTTCATACGGCCATGCTTATGCATCAATACAGACAAACCAAGACTTGAATCACCTTGACCTTGGTTAACATCATATGTTGAGGTTTGGCTATCCTGCGCTAATTTGCAAATTTTACTGGAAATGTTACTAAATGCACTTTTAGAATTATTATCACACTATTTGCTAGAAGAGTATGCGTGTTCAGGGATCAGCTTGGTGAGTTTTGACCTTATCTCCCTTCCAGACTGAGATACGAAAGGCTGGCGACCCAACTAAACACTTACCTGAAGTAATTCTGAACAATTTCAACACTCGGCTCGGCCAGACGGTTGGGAGAGTGTTTGCTTCCCTCTTTCCGCATGACCCGCAGTTCAATGGCCGCAGAGTCGTTACTTTTCATAATCAGAGGGATTTTATTTTTTTCAGACACCACCGCTATCAGGTGAGCTTACTTATCTACAGCAGATCATGTGATGTAATGCTTTCATTGTCATCTTGTCAGTTGACATGTTTAACTATGAATTCAAATTCTTATACAGTGAAACCTTTACCTTTGAAGGACTCTACATATGAAATTTTCAAGTTATGAAACCTTTTGTGGGGGAATTTTTTGCTTTTACTTGCGAAATCAAGATTCTAGATATGAAGGGCCTTTCGTATCCTGGCAGCTTTTTTTCCTGTGGGGTACAATGTACAAGACTTCTCATTCAATTTTATTTGCTATCAAAAATCAGTAAATGACTAGTGTTTTGTTTTGGTTCATTGTAGAATTTGGAGCTATCATATTGCATACATTGTAGGACAACTTTTGTTTTTACCAGTTCAAGTTCGGTTTTTGTATGATAAAAGTTTTTATGAAATGTATATAGATCTTTCTACTTACATTTCTACTCACTAAACCAAACCAAGACCGCAAAAATATATAAATAAATCTTTTTTGAAATAACTTATTCTGGGCAAAACAACAATACAACAATTTCTTCTGATCGCCATCCCCCAACGTCCCGTGGTCTTTTCTTAGACTTCTAGACAGCCAGCGCCAAAGGTACCAAACAAGCATATCATTCAGTTCTTATTCATCATTCGTCTCTTCTTTTTCGTTGTGTCTTTTTTCTATTTATTATGTAATAATATAATTCTAACATGTATCTGCTTAAAGTTTTAACCATTGCGGTCATACTTCGGCATACTAGTGCTCCAACATATGAGAAAATCGAGATGTGAGCAGCATTTTGGCTTAGTTTCTTAATTGAGATGTGAGGAATTTTTGAGATACAAGCCGGTTCTTGATGGCCACAATATGGCCAAGTAAGCAAGAGGCCGCTTTCGAGAATGCCAGCAATCGGTCTTTCTCCTCAGATTAGTTTAAAAAAAAGCTTTTAAAAGGTTCACTAATAGTTATAGTGAATGCGAGGCAAAAAGCGCCAAACCGGAACAGATAGTCAGAAGTTTAAGACAAAAAGCTTAAAGTAAGTTTAGTAAAAGATTAAAACTTAACTTCAAGTGTGTGTTTAGTAAGATTCATTTAAGTTGAATTCAAAGTTTTTGTTACGTCGTAAAAGTCTAGTGTACCTAACACGGTTCTGCCAAGTCTATCTCAGACTACCATTATTAGTCATTACGTCTGTTTTGAAAGTAAAAACCTTTAGAAGTGTACATAGTAATGTTACATTTTGTTGCAGATTTTAACAACTAAATAGCTATTTGTTACTTTGTTAGCGTATGTACTACATTATAATAGTTAAAACTCGTTTTTCCATCGTTATATTCTGTATTATGTGGTTTTTTCATAGTATGGTAGCCGATAATTTGTATTTAGTAAGTTTAAATATGAGAAATTATTACTGTAAGTACTGAATTACAAAAATTAAAAACATGTTTGTCCTTGGCAATATCCTACATTATATGTGGTTTTATCATAGTATGGTAACAGATTAATTTGTGTTTAGTTATTTTATATATGCAATAGTACCTTGAGGCACGAGTAAATTTACATACGAGCTCAGTCCCAGAATGCATAAGCTCACTTGTTGGGGTATTACTATACTCGTATTTATAGTTTGTACCATTGTATTATCAGACTTTGTGTAGACTTGGAACGTATTAGGGCATTTATAGATAATAAATTCAGTTTCTACCTGCGAAATTTTCTACTTACAAAACTACTTCCAGAACATATTACTTTCGTAAGTAGCGGTTCTACTGTACACAATAGTGTGTGAAATAAACTGGACCCCTTTGTTTGAGAACTAAAATTCTCATTTACAATATTGTTACTCATAGTTAATTTAGTCAATAGCCATAAATTATATATTAAATTAATTCTTATTTTTTTCAAAAATTGTATAACAGGGTCATCGTAACCAGAGGGTGCACTGTATTTACAACTGATTAACTGTGTTGCATGTAAACTTGAATTATTAAATTTGTATCCCCTGAATCTTCTTGCTATAATTAAGCTATATCTCATTTAGGCAGCTTGTGAAAGCACTTTTAGATCATGCGTGTACATTTTCTAGATCATGCGTGTACATTTTCTAGATCATGCGTGTACATTTTCTAGATCATGCGTGTACATTTTATAGATCATGCGTGTACATTTTCTAGATCATGCGTGTACATTTTCTAGATCATGTGTGTACATTAATGCGCGAAATAAACTGGAACCGCTTTGTTGAAAAACTAAAATTCTGACATTGTTACTCATTGTGAATTTAGTCTATACCGTAAGTCCTTATGCTCAAGCCGCGCGGCTTGTCGTTAGGCGCGGCTTCTGGTTTAAAGTCATAGGCCGCGGCTAAAGCCAACTTTTTAACCATTTCAGTCCCCAAGCCATTAAGCAATTATCTAATTATTCTCCATTCTCATTGTTAGAGTGAAGGTTTATGTCTCATTTTACAATATTGTCATTTAGACCATCTGGGAGTAACTTTTCTTATAAGAACACCTATATTCATTCAAATCAGAAATCTTTGGGCTTTCTAATGGTATAAGTAGCAAAATTGTAGCTCAATTACTGAAGAATGTATAGAATGTCAAACTTGGTGAATATAAAAATTTGACAAAAACACAATGGTACATGATTTCAAAGACATTATTTTTATTATTATGACATGACTGAAAACATAACAGAGGATTGACGAAGTTGCAAAAAAAGAGGAAATGTTCGAGATTTTCACTTCCAATACTGAACTCTGGTATGGTACGCTTTCCAGCAGTCTGAACCGCGTTTGATGCACAAGTACACGTTGCAGGTTTCACACCAAATTGAACTCTTGACTGATTTGTGTTGTAAGTCTTTGTAAGCCTTCTCTGGATTTTGCTGCGATTCTATCAGGTACTTTTTCTGGCAGACTGCACAGCGGTGATCTTTTGACCCATCAGTAGGCCACTCGGGACAGTGTAGTTTGCTCATGTCTAGACGTATCTCCGGATTGTTGGGAGTGGCAGCTGGTGTGTTTGTCCTAGTTGACTGTCGAGAGAATGACTTTTCACCTATCCATGTCGTCAGTATCTGCAGGACAAAGTCTCTGAATTCCATCGGCTTTTCCTGGCCATGCTTATAGAGCACATAAGCATTGTACAGGGACCTGTGAAAGCATTTGCGGTCGATTCGTGCGTACCACTTATATGACTTTCGAGAGCGATCGAGTCTTGCCATTTTATCATTGAGGTCCACACCACCCATCATCTGATTGTATACGATGACGGATGGTGTGGCCTTCACTGTCAGCTTCTCACCTTTCTTATTTCTACGGATTACAGTTGGTGGCTCAGACAACTCAGCTCTGACATAGTTTGACAGGAAGTAGATCGGTTTCTTGTCATTCCAGCGGGTTGCTACAATTCCTGTTTTCGCACACTGGAGCCACTTAGAATCCCCTTGCTCCAACCTCCGAGCTTCCGCTTTGGTGGCTATTAGCTGTTTTGGGTACTCCTTTCGGTTGGTCATACATGTACCAGAACCAGACATCTGAAGCTCACGTAGCCAGTGGAGAAGATAAGGTGACGTGTAGTAGCGATCAGTAACTACATGGTAGCCTCGACCCCAGTAACTTTGAACTAGTTTCAGTACTACTGCGGCAGAGTTTTTCACTGTGGTCAAGTCCTCAAAGTCTCTATCCTTCCCAGAATAGACATCTAGGTTTAGCGCATATCCGCTGAAAGCACAACACGCCATCCAGACTTTCACTCCCCATTTGATTGGCTTTGAGGAGTCGTAACATTTCCCACTCCAGCGACCCCGAAAAGGAATCATGCACTCGTCTACTGACAGATCCTGGGAGGGAGAGTACTCTGTTGTGAATCGCTCTTTCATGTGGTTGATGAGGAACCTGATTTTGTAAAGTCTGTCATATTCAGGATGGCTACGATCCTGAATTGACGTCTCTTCATTACAGTAATGCAGGTAACGTTTTATCTGGTCATACCGTCGTAATGACATGACAGTTGAAGCTTTAGGCATCTGGAGAAGCTCGTACTGCGGTCTCCAGATACTTCGCTGCCTATCCTTGCAGAACATTTCTATGAATGCTCGGAGCGCGTAGAACGCTCGGAGTTCGTCTGTCTTGAGTTTAGTCCACTTTCCATAACCGCTGTGGATGGTACTCTCGCTTATCTTTCGTCTGGCAGCATTCTCGTTCGTGAAATCACATACTGATTGTAAAAGTTTCTCATCGTAGAACAGCATGAAGAAGTCAGCTGGCTTTGAATCAGCAGGCATTACTCTTGTTGGTCCATGTGGTGCAGCTGGGTCAAAGTTAGGGCTGCACATTACTTTCTCA
Source organism: Watersipora subatra (assembly GCF_963576615.1). Taxonomy (NCBI): domain Eukaryota; kingdom Metazoa; phylum Bryozoa; class Gymnolaemata; order Cheilostomatida; family Watersiporidae; genus Watersipora; species Watersipora subatra. Next base: position 39,032,354 of record NC_088718.1, on the reverse strand, counting down.
GTAGGCTGCCAGTCGAACGTGGGTGTTGGGGTATTATCCAAGTCAGACAGGATGAATCCCAGATAACCTAGTGCTGCCAGATTTCCTGAACTACCGTCATCACCAGAGGCTCCAGTAGGAATGTTGGTAGCAGTACTAGTACTAGCAGCTCCAGTATCAGTTGTACTAGTAGGTCTACTAGTAGTAGCAGTACTAGTAGAATTTGAGTCCAGCTGATCCAAATCTGAATCCCAGTCGAAATCAGCACCTAATTGTGAGTCATCATCACCAGTATCAGCATCAAAAACAATGTCCCTTGTTCTAGGATGAGCTCCAGTAGCATTGTCCACAAAATCATCTAAATCATACTCAAAATCACTAGAAAAATCCATAAATAAGCCAGCACTTCAAAATGTTACAACTTTCAACAATCAAAAATGGCCGCGTAGTTGTGAGTTTCCTTCCGTATATTTTCATTGGCCTTCACTCAGAAAACTTTCATTGTAACATGGTTCAATATTAGCCAATAAGGGAAGCTTAGCATCTCTTCTTATTGGTTGGCTACTCTAAGACTTCATTTGGATTGGACAAAGGCTGAAATTAGTCTATTCCAAATAGAGTTACACTAAAGCCTCTACAGAGGCTAGGAGGACTGTGTGCAGACAACTCCAAGCCTCCACAGAGGCTTGTATGACTGAAATGGTTAAAACTTACGTGAGGCTTAGGGCGGCTTCTCGATAAATGCGGTCTCTGCTCAGTTCCGCGCTATAACCATAGAATCGCAGCCATGATACTTTTATGTACGGGATTTTGGCAAGCTACTCGTTTATTTTCAAGGTCATGTTTATGGAATACTTTAAACTAACGAAGAATTTGTCGCTAATGTTTAACTCACCACAGTCATAGGTCATTAAAACCGTTTCTTTCCTGACCGCATCTTTCCATTAACGTGAAACCTCTAACAGTGCAACAAAAATCTAGCTGAGACATGGCAAGTAAGTTCTTGATGCAAGGGTTTAGGAATTTTAATTCGAACTTGGAAGTAAAAGAAAATTCTTTTCACGCGTACTGTTGTAGCCTGTTTTCTTATTCAAGAGGAAGGGGGGTATAGCGAAACTCTTCTCAACACTCTCGCTCCTGAAAGGGTCAAGGGCGACAAAACCTCAGTCATTAGCCGCGGTCTGTGGGCATACGAGGCTTGTTGGAGGATTATTTTTTCTTTCGTGAGTCATCTGGTTTTGAGCACAAGCCGCGCTGCTTGAGCATGAGGACTTACGGTAATCATAAATTATATATTAAATTAATCCTGATTTTGTCCTGATTTCAAATATGTAAACCAAACAGCTGTAAAGCTAACCAAAAAAATCTCGAACAATGAGTGTACTACCTACAGTAAGCCTGGCGTTGCTTAGGATTTCTTTTATTTGCAATGCAAGTGTCTACACCGCTTTCACAACAAAACCGTTTTACATGTTCATTGAGGGCAAGTGTTCTTATGGGCAGGCGTTGCTCAGAGTGGGCCTGATTTTTCACATTAAATAAGCTGTAGGTAGCGCATGAAGCTCTGGCTGTATCCTCTTGTAACTCTTCCATCATCGGAGAATTTTTAGCGGCATGAAACACGGCTCTTATTATAGTAAAGATTCTGCAATCCATATGGCAGTCGGATAGGTGTAGTTCATAGGTGTTGGTATTGTAAGTTTAATGTTGCAAGTTTGACTCCCTTGAATAGCAATCGTTTGTGAAGCACTTTTATTACCATATATGTTATTTCGTCAGTGTAACGTTATCAAATAAGATTACAAGCCGATCTGAGTTTTATAAGAACGTAGATTTTCCGAGCAGTAGCTGCAGATGGTGTTGTTTATGATTTTTATGATGAATAGTCGACTTGTCACATCGACATTGGTGATAGAAGTAGTGCAAAGAAAGTTAAACTCAATGTCAGTTTATCATGGTAATGTTTCTAGATAATTTTGGATATAGGTTGTCGATTGATATTGGCCAAATTACCTGTAAAAGATAAACCATCTGTTTGTCTCGATTAAGTAAAATAAATCAGAATTATCAATGACCCAATAATAACCTTGACTACTATTGAATAACAGGTCTTCAAGCAAATGCTGTGAGCAAATTTAGTCTCAAATCACCTGCTACTAAATTCTCACATACAAACAAGGCTGACCAACTGACATCGTGATTATTACTGTTGCATTCCTGTTAAGCAGTTTTTCAGCTAGACTTTGCTTATAATAAATCGGAACTGTATTTCAGTGTTTTTACATTTTTCTTTTTCAATATTACTTTATAGTCGTTATCTCTAGTGAGTATTTCAGCGTAGGCTCATAAGTAGTCTGTATTGTTATTAGCCATTTGTCATCTCTTTTTCGGCTATATTCATTTTTCAAATAGTCAAACAGTAGTTTTCTTGTAATGCCGCTGTGGATGAGTATGTTGCAGATGGGTTTGATTGGTTCTCTTTTATGCAAGAAAAAAAACCAAAATAAAGATATTGGATAAAGTTTGAGTTTTTTCACAAATTCAGTTGTTGACCATCAAAAAGACTTCAATGTTGTCTGTTGACTCATCTACTCTGAGCCCACTGGTAAGTTTCGATTTCGGCCAATAACAGCAGGCTTGCTGCAATTATTATTGTTGTTGCGGAGGCTCTTCATCTGAGTAGATGGAAATGCCATGCACCTATTGTGTCAACCAAAAAACATTGGCATTAGTATTTCGCAAAATTCTATCAAATGAGCAACTACTTTAATTCAAGAAAAGTCTCAGACCCAGAAATGCGAGTTGACAGAGGAAAGAGATGAGAGCTCAAAAGGAGTCTATAATGCTACAGACTGAAGACGAAGAATGAACTAAAAATACTCTACAACAATCCTAACTGTGAGAGGAATGGAACAGAGAACAAGTACAGAAGGAAATATTGTCTAAAGTTCACAATGAAGATTGAAAAACTTAAAAAATCCAGCATAACCACAATTCAATTCACTGAAAAATTGGATGAGTAAGAAATAAGTTTGAGTCTTTGGTACGCTTGCTTTAAGAAATCCCGAAAATAAAGAATCATTACCCAATTGGTCAGCTTGAAACTTCTGTATGCACAAATCCAGAGGTTCATGCTGCACCAGTAGTCAAATTCGTCACTTTACTATTTCATATAGGCATCTTACGTACTAACCTGGATTCTTCTAATATAAAAGTGGCCCACCAAACAAGCTTGTTTGTTGCTTGTCACCAAATATAATCATTGGTTACTGCCACTAGTAAACAAATTAAGCAGTCCAAATCACATGTGCAGACAAAATAATCACATGCTGAGATCCGTTTCAGTTTTTCTATGAGATTTGACTGTAATGGTTGCATCTGTAAACGCATGAACTTTTATCACTACGCCTATTCTGATTTTCTAATTGTCTCCACAAGTTTTCTAATGGTATAGATTCAGCAGCTTGACTGCATTGAATACCTCACCAGTTTTAGATTTTATCAGCAGCACTTGAATGAATATTACACTAACGAATCCTTTTCGTTAGCTGCTTTATTTAAAAGAGGATAACTCGCCCTCGGATAGCTCGAACACATGGTTAACTCGAACGGTTTCTTTGGTCCGTTCCCACGTAATGATAAATTGCTTTAAATAACTCGACCTCAACTCTGCTAACTCGAACAGTTTTTTGCTCAACGGCTACCGAAACGGTTGTTATCGCTTTAGAAAATCACTTTATTCCAAGCCATAGAGGTAAACCTCAACTTGTCGTAATTCATGAGCGTCATTATTACCACCATCGGCAAAAAATTTTCGTCAACGACTTTTCTAAAGGTTTGGTGAAATTTCATTTATACCAAACATCCGCTTAGTGATCGCCCTTCGGAAGCAAGGAAAAGTGAGGTAATCTTTGCATAAACTTCAAGAAAAATCGGCAAAATTGATCGTGGGTAAAATGCTCAAAAGAAAAAGATGTCTTTTCTTTTGAGCATTTCAACAACGATCAAGTTTTGCCAATGTCAATCTAAAAAAACGTCCTGGCAATAACATCACCTCAAACAACAAACCAATCTCAAGTGATAGAAAAATCTCTATACTTTTTGATAAAAACGTTTTAAACTTTACATTAGAAGCATTTAATTTGAAACAAGCCATTTGTGCTTTTGATTTATATTGTAGTTTGTATATGTACATGTATCTACTAATAAATAAGTAAATACATGGACTTGTGACAGTGCTCTGATAACTTGAACGCTCTGATTATTCGAACACTTTCGCTCGGTCCCGTGAAGTTCGAGTTGTCCATGTTTGACTGTATGTGTATGCTGTAAAAACTTAGGCTATTTTAATATTCTTAGTTCGGCTAAAAATAGGAGATTTTGGATCTAATGATCTCGTACATCTTTAACATGAAACTTTGTTTATTTTTTTTGATCTAGTGTAATAGAGACAATATTACTCGTATTGATAGGAAACAGGACACAATAGACTTGACACATTTCATAGAGCATTACTATTAGGTTAGTAATGTGTCATAACCACGGTTGTCATCGACTTGCCTAGCAGCTTGTGCGCAAGTGTTTCAAGTAATTGTTATTTGGTTCATGTGGAAATAACTCTTAATTAAATCCCAGCTCTATGCCCTGTAACCATTTTAGTGAAATGTATAGTGCTTTCCTTTCTTATTGAAGGAATGAGATTTCAAGTCTTTGCTGGTACTCTTTTGCAGTCGGCCGTTTGACAATGACCAAGTCTCACGGTTTAGGCTTTGTCATTCACTTCTATGTACCTTTGCTTTTTGCCTTCTCTTGCCATCTGTTTGTGTCTAGTTACTTCAACTTCGTGTTACCCTTCACTGCATTTTCATATTTCAGTCTGTGTCTGCCCTGATTTGTCTTTCCTTCATTTGTTTTCCTTGCTTCAGATTTGTGAATGTAATAGTTATCTTGGTAACCGCTCATGATCCATCCTGTCCCAAAATGCGATTACCAAAATCTTTTTTGTTTTAGTTTCGCAATGCAAAGAAATGCGGGTTGCATGAACTCGGGCCAAAGTTCACCCTGAAGCTACGTTCTCTACAAAAAGGCACATTTGACTCTAAATACGGTGAGTATGAGTGGATTCACAAAAGGCATGAGATGGACACGAGTAGACGAAAGTTCAATCTATAGGTCCTTAGTCATGGCATTGGTACGAGGGAGCTGCTGTCAGTCAGCGCCTGGTAACATGGATGCTGAATTGCTGTCTACTCCATTATGACAAGTGGCTTCATTGGTTAGGAATGCACTGTAGTCATTCACTTGCCAAGTTTCTAAACCCAGTTCAGCAGTTGTCATATATTTGTTTGCTGTTTGTTGTATGCGTATATTAGATAAATAAACAACTTTGGTGACAACTACCAACTTGTCAGCTTCAGTTTGGGTTTCATGCCGTTTCAAAACATTAACTTCGCCACACCGCATCCTTGCCTGGTGGCAAAATGTTTTTTCCCAAACAGGTTTACATATGGCCGTAAAATCTTGGCTCCTGATTGATTTTAGTAATTGAGTTTTTGTAACCAAAACCTACATCATTACATTAAAAATTTATAGTTATAATTAGAAAGGAACACAAAATTCCAAAATTGTATTACAAATGGTTTAAATCAATAAATTTTAAGTGAGCGCCCTCTTACGTTTTAACAGCAATTTTTGAATGATAACATAATTTTTACTACGTCGTTTGGAATTTTGTGTTCCTTTCTAATAATAACTATTAATTTTTAATGTAATGATGTAGGTTTCGGTTAGTAAAACTGATTTACTAAAACCAATCAGGAGCCAAGATTTTACTGTCATATGTAAACTTGTTTGAGAAAAAACATTTCGCTGCCCGGTGGCGCTTGAAAATGGTTGAATGTGACCTCATGAATTTTGTAAGATGTGGGCTGTGTTTTGGCTGACCTTTGGTCCGAATGTACAATCAAGCTTTATATATGAGCATTTGAGCTGATGCCACCAAAGGCAACTCCATATCAGTTAGTGTTTTTCGAGTAGCTCTTTGCTTTATAAATTCTCGCAAAACTTGTCTTTGCAATGTCAAACACGCTTAATTTGCTAGTTGCTTACCAAGAATTCACATGGACATGAAATCCTTTGATGTTATCAAATTGAAATTGGTATTGTCAAGATGTAATTGGCGAGGTGAAAGGAAGCAAGTGACAACAAACATGGGATTTTTGTTACCACAACAAGGATTTTGCCCGTGTATTACAGAAATATCTGTGTAATAAAATAACTTTGAGTTATCAACTGTTTGTTAATTCACACAAAGAAGCAATTTAATTAATGTGAATAATCCGAAGTTTTCCTAGCCAGTCACTATGAGGGGCGGGTGATTGCTTTGCCTGGCGTGAAATTTTAAAATGTAGTTTTTTGCTCGATGAGGTCCTTATAGTGCAATATCATGTCTTGATTAAAACACATTTATTTTAATTTAATGTTTTTTCAAGCATATTCATTATCCATAAAAAATTCCTTGTATTTTGCTCAGCGCATTTCATTAGCTAAATTAGATAATTTGTTCATAGAACTAGCTTTTACACTTGGTAATGTCGGATGGTCTGTTGAATAAGAAAGACTCCTCGATTCGGTTGGTGTATTGAAAGCTTCCTGTATATTGGCTAATTGTATGTAGCATTTCAGCGTCCCACTAAAGTGCTATTCCAACAATATCACAAGCAGAGCAAGTTTCAGCATATCAGGTGCTAAACTTCACGTTTACTGTTATGTAGTGTCAGCCTTCCGGAAATGCAACTCATCTGAAATCATAATTTCACAGATCTGAATAAGGCTGTGTTTCAGCCAAGGGCTAATGGAATTCTCGCTTTTCTAAAAATAATTTTCATTCCTTCATTATTTTGCTTTAAAAAGTTCATTCTCATTATGTTTGAATCTTTTTGTAAATATCCAAATATCATCTTAAACAAAAGGATATACTATTTTGCTACACTCAAGTGATTATTTCTTATACACCAGTTGTTCACCTCATAAAAAGGTGTTTGTCGATTGTTTCGTACTAAATGGCTAACTAATAGATCAGATCATCCATCAAATATCTATGCATCACCATTCTATCACACAAGGACTGAATCTCAGTGCACCGTAAAACAAATGGAAGAATACTGATTCATAACTAATCTCAAGGGGGTTGTGTCGTTTCCTCAGTAAATTAGCTCCATAATTAGTTTTTATTGAATTTGTATAGCTATATAAATTTTGGTCATTTGGTAAGCCATTTTACTTTTACATCATTTTGTAGAGCAAAGCGTTTAATAAGTCAGAAGCTTCAAAAGATTTTTACAAAGTGGCTCTAGGTTGCTACATTTTAGATTATTCCTAGCAGCAATGCTCAATCCAGTTTTTACGATTCCTGCATCATGGCGGAGCATATTTTTTTCTGCGCACTGCTCATGAAAGGGAAAAGTCTTTACAGGTGTGATGGCGAACTCTAGATTGCCTGATGACATCAAAAAGCACTTGTGTATATACAGTAGGCACATCATCGTCGTCCATGATCTCTAAGTGAACATATCCTTCCAGGTAACTAACTTAATTAGGAGAAAGAAAATCCTTTGGTCAGAGAAAGTCTCCCTTTTGGTAAGCATGTTCAGGGTAAATAAAGTTATTCCTGATAGTGGGAAAATGTAACAAATTAAACGATGTGTTAATCAGCAATGTTTTGAGACATTTTGTAAAAAATTTTTAGAGCGGCATACTAGTGCTTGGAACACTTTGCTATGGAGGATGGAATCTATTTGTTTAAAAGAAAGCTGTAGGTTGTGATTGATCAGCAATACATGTGCTATGCTTGCTATAATTTCAAAAATTGTATGGCTGTGGCTAACTGTTTATTATCATCCACAACAAATAGCCTCACCACAATTCATAGCGTTCTCTCTGTCAGCATCTTTTCACCTTTAGTCTGTAGAATATAACATCACTCGACAGTGGAGATATACATGTTCTTCATTATATGAAAATTAACACCATCCCTATCTACTTGAATAATCTACAGTGAGAGTTGTCAGTATTCTTCAAGAAAGTTGTAGTTTTGCTCCTCGGTCCTTTATTAGGCAAGTTGCCGCTTGTTTGTTCTTTGATGATATAAAAAGACGCAAGAAATTTTTCCTTTTAATTCGAACTCTTGCACATAGAAGTAGAGTCAACTGAAAATCTCTAAGAACGAAATAAACATGCTTTTATTTGTTAGTAGCAGGATTCTATGTTCGTAATTGCGACTGTATGTAGCATAGGCTTATTAACTATACTATTTAGTTAATAGGCCTATGGTATGTAGCATCAAAATGTTAAATATGTGATCTAGCAAAAGTGTACCTCCAACAACATTTATTTTTTTAAATTCTTAGTAATTGGCTCGCAAAAATCTTATAAATATATGCATTGCTAAAGTTAATAATACAAACAGCTTGGCTACATTTAAGCACTGTTCTGGGTAGCCTCAATCTGGGTGTTTTTTTTCAGCAGCTTTCATGGTAACACATAGATTTTAAGCCAGCTACCTTACAATTTTTTTAAATATATTATTTAAATGCATTATTTAAATGCACATGGAGCCCAGCAGGCATATCTCACTGTTGTAACCTTAAACCGATGCTACAGCAAGCTTGTTTTTTCACAAATAATTCTGGAGATTCCTGAAACATGGATGGCGATCTGTATTCCCATATGGATTTATTTGTTTTACTTTTCACATTTGCAATGCTCCAAGTAGAATTTGAATTTTGCACTACAGTATACGAACTTGTTAGTCATGATAGGAAATAATAGACTAAGTAGAATGATACTATTTATTGAACAATATACCCTGTACAAAGGAGGTAAAAATAAATTTTAAAAAGATATAAATTGGATACCGTAAAAATAACTTGTAGCAGCTAGGAATTATGCAAAAGCATCGTCGTGAGATCTAGGGAAAGAGCGGTGAGTAGCAATATAGAGAGCGGACAAAACTTTAAAATGATGGGATGAAAGAAAGTGATCAGACGTCGTTTAAGGATAATTTCTGCATGCAAAAATACAAAACATAACATGAGGATTAGATTGCACGAAGTTTTGCTGCTGTGAAAGTCAGTGAATAGCAACTTTCATGCCCTCGCATTCCGTAACTCCAGGAAACAAGTAGCAATGCAGAGACCTGAGTCTACAAAGATAAATTCCAAGACAAGTATGCTCATATACAGCTCATTGTAGTTGATAATTAATGTTTTAAGCATTGCGTCCCACAAAAGTGCCATATTAATACAATTAGTTAATTTACAGCAAACGAAACCATGTCAATCTGAGATGCAGTAGTCATCGGGGTTTACTGTTTATGACTTTTTTACTAAATGACCAAACTCGTGCAAGGATAAACTTCATATTCATTAGTTTCAGGTGCAACTTGCAGCACTTAATACAGTGGGCTTGACTGTATTCTCTCTCACCAAATAGACAATTCACAATTAGCATAGATATTCTTGGAAGTTTCATTTGCACATAAAATAATTTTTTTGCAACTTGCCAGCATTCTGTAACCATGTGCCTATTTCATTTTCATGCTTGTCAGGTTTAAAGAGTGACAAAAATGGACCTACCTAATCAAACTCCTTAAAACACAACCTAGCTTTAGATGGAACATGTAACTGAGATGACAGAACACTAATTACTCAGGTTTAGTCAAGTTCATTGAGTTTTGCACGAGGTTTATGGGTTGTAACAGTAAACCAATACCAACCGTGCCTTCATCATTTGGTGAGTGTTTCAAACTGCATAATTCCTAACTTACCTAATACAGTTAACGACCATGCACGAGCTTTAATCCTTTTGCCACTAAATTAATTTTTTACCGGAACATAATTGAATATTCGGTAAAATTTATATTTGACAAAGAGGCAAACTTTTGAACCATTAAGTCTATCAAAAAATATTTTGATACCAAGTTATTCAGCATAAAGTTTACATCAGATGATGCCAGAAAAAAAGTCACATATGTGTTGCAGAATGAGCTCGAATTATTTCTTGGCCCTGTTTCGAGTCAAACGAGTTAAATGGACATAAACAGTTAAAGTCTGACATGACTGGTCCTAGCGAATGAGGTCATTGCAAAAAATGAAAGTTTTCACTAAGGGAAACTAAACTCAGGATGGACTGAAAACACATTTTCTATTGGCTCAACGCAAACAGATAATTGTTTCCTTTCGTTCATGTACAGAAACGTTTTGTACAAGCCTACTAAAGCCGCACTACGTGTCTCTTGGCCGTACACAAATGCTGTGCCGAGCCGTACTGTCTGGCTCATGGTACGCAAAGAGTTAATAGTTTACAAGCACAGTCTATTTTTTGTCTTATTCATTAGAATTCCATAAAAATATAAAATTATGACGGGGAGACACCAACTAACCTTGTCGGGTCATATGGAGGAGGAAAAGTAGGAATGGTCTTTCCGAGATTTATTACATTTGAGATAACATGATTTGGTCCTGTCTCAAACTCCCCATAACTAAGAGTAACCTGCAAGCACACACTAGTGCATGTCAGCTGGTCACTTTGTCTTTGTATAATATAACAACCAATCATAAAGACACAAATCTTCATTAGTCTACTAAAACAAAATTTCTCATTGCTGGCTGCTAATTGGTGTCAAACTATTGCTTTTCCAGAACTAAATAATAATTTATTGTTTTACATTGTCAACCTTTCCAAAGCTTCAATTTTCAAACAACAACTTCAAAAGTCTGCGGCAAAAAAACATGCAAAACTTGAATAGCCCAGAGAAGGTTGGCATAGCAGCATTATTAATAATATTCTTAAAACCGCTTCTTGAGAAGGTTGATTCCACAATTAAAGATGAGCTTGCATAATACTTCATTAGAGAGTATCGGTACTTTTCTATCATTTGTGATTGTTTTTTGTTGCTTGAGGCGATCTGACAGGATGTTTCAAGACTAAAATTGGCAAAACTTGATGGCAGTTAAAATGCTCAGAAAAAAATTTGTGTGAAATGATGTTGTAAGTATTGAACAAGTGCGCAAGGACTTCTGACACTAAACATTCTTGTAAGGTAAACTAACCTGGTTCCTAAGATCATGAGGGCTGATCCTCCATAGTCCCTCTAAATGAGAGTGAAATGTGAGCATTCTTGTTATATCCACACCCAACTTTTTATCTACAACAGGGAGCCCAGACAGACTTGGTTGAAACAATGTACTGTCATACCTCGAAAGATGAACTTGATGCATTCTGGGACTGAGCTCGTATGCCAATTTAATCATGACTCAACGCATTATTACTTTTAGGAAATAACTAAATACAAATTAATCCATTTCCATTCCATGAAAAAAAGCACATAAAACAGGATATTGTAAAAATGTGTTTTCAACTGCTGTAATTCAGTACCTAGGCTAACAAAGTCACAAATACTTATTGAGTTGTTAAAATTTGCAATAAAATGTAACATTACTATGTACACTACTATAAGTTTTACCTTTGGGACAGATGTAGTGGCTAACAGCAGTCTGAGAGTGACTTTACAGCAACGTGTTGCGTACACTAAACATTTGTGAAGCTAACAGAGACTTTAAATTAAACTTACATGAACTTAACTCACTGAACACACACTTAAATATTGTACAGTTGCAATATTTTACTAAATTTACTCCAATTTTGATGTCCTGATTTTTATTATCTGTTTCCGGTGTTGTTCTTTTTGCCCCCCATTCATTATAGCTGTTAGCCAACCTTTTAAAAACTTTTTTCAAACTGAACCAAGCATAAAGATCGAGCGATGGTGTTCTCGAAAGTGGCCGCTTGCATACTTGGCCATATAGTGGCCATCAAGAACTGGTTCTCAAAGAAAAAACTTGCTTGAAATGCTGCTCATATCTCAATTTTTTTAATATGTTGGGCACTCGTATGTCGAGGTATGACTGTGTAGGCTGCTGCAAGAGATCATCGGGTGTATCAATAAAACACAGAGGATAAGTATATGCATAATAATTCCAAAGCACGGATGGTGAACGATTAGCACTTTGGTTAGTGTCAGTCTACCTAGGTGAAGGTAGAGAGCTCAAATCCAGTACAATGCAATATTCTTCCCCCAACTTCTCGTCATGTCTTCGGACACGCGGAGACCGCTATTATTATAGTAAAAATTATAGGTGAATGTACTTACTAATAATATATCCCACCGCAACATCATCGGGTACTCTAATCGTATCAGCTAGCTCTCTCAGTTTTCCTCCCCTACAATAAAATCCAAACTCATGTTTCTAGCTGCTATACAGTGTTGTTCTACCCTACTCATATCTACAGGCTGTCATGGCAGTCAATGTGAAAAACCAAAAGACCACCGTGCTAGTATATTGCACACGCTATGCTAACTCAATAGCTTTAAAAAAAGGAGACTTACAATGCATGAGGGGACATTTTGAGAGCAAGAGCACGGCTGATGCAGTAGCCAGCACCTCCTGTGTGGAACCAGAAAGACTCCTTCTGTTACAAAAATAACAAAACTATACCAGAATGATGCACCATTGTGTAAAGGAAGTAAGAGTGAAATGGTAACATTAAACATGGTTTATTGCCTCCCGTGATATTCTCTGAGCAACCACAAAGGCAACAAAAATGTAAACCTATTTCCATTACGTCACATGATGAGTAACTCTGCGAGTAACTTGACGATTGACAGAGGCAATACTCACCAGGTTGTTAATAGTAACCCTGATGGGATACTTCAAGCTTGGTCTACCGATGTACCAGTCAAGCGTTGAGTCAAACTTTTGCAGGGTTGCCACTAAATTAGGTATGTTTATGTAAGTGTCATCATCTACTATGCAAAACCACCTGCAAAAACAACACACCCTGAAGAAACGCCACTTTCACACTACACATATACTAAGTTTTCACACAATGATAGTGTAGCAATACCTGGGCGTGCCAGCGCCCAGCGTAATGAGGGGCTGAAAAGCAGATCATGTTTCCATAGGGCGCTATAATGGAGTGATGGTTGCGTGACGCCTTATGTCAAGGCATGTCTGCCTATGAAAAAGCAGAAGACCTATGTGCAAGCACAAGCGCGACACTGTTGATCGCTATGGCCATTTCCATGGTACAAAGATGGTGCATCATGGGCGAAACATCACACAGATGTTTCGCTTCCAGACAGCGACACTGAATCATGACAGAATGAGAGCAGACACGGATGTTTCTATGGTGGCATGGCAGCGCCATATGGGGGTCTGTCGCTATATTATCGCAATATGAAACCTTTGTAATATACAAATAAATATCCATGTGCTACTTGACTGCGCATGTATGTAGGAGTTGTTACTCCATGGTGATTAATGGAGCAAATGAGCAGACAACTCCATGATGACTCATGTGTTTACTGTCTGCAAACAGTTGATAATTTTGTGCTTCAAAAAAGCTTGTAGTAGTTGTAAGCTTTGCTCATCAAAGACTAGCAAACATGCTTTAAAGCAGAATGGTAGTACTGAAGAAACTAGGATAGCGTATTAATAAAAGTATATGTTGTGATTGCGTCGTTTTAAATTGTATATTTATAGTCTCACTAAAAATATTCACATCTATATTTGTAGTAACAGAGTGCCGCTACTTATTAAACATGTATCTGGAGTCTTAAATAGCATTGCCATGCTAGCCATGTATATCTTATCTTGGTAGTCATAGTTTGTGGAAATATCTAAAAATCGTTATCAACTAGCTTAATGGTGCAGATGACTGAGCTCTTGTAAAAACAACCAAGAGAAGATACTAACCTTCGTTGTTTGAGCATGAAAAGATCATAGGCAAGAGAGACCTTGCAAACCAGACCTTTCCTACAACACATAACAGAGCGATGCAGTAGATGCTATGAATCACCTGAGTGGAAGATTTACAAATAAGCTAAAGGAACAGTCAAACGTACTTTAGATACACACTAAGCTCTACTAATATTATGCTACATGGCTATGACATGAGTGTGTCAAAACAAACACAAATCCGTTACTTTACTGTACAAGAAAAATGAATGAGGCTACACAATGTACATATTTTGATTCTACGTAAATACAACGGTGAGTTATGATGCTTTTTACAAAAACCTGAGCAGATGAAGCTGGTACCAAACAGCAATTTCGTCAAATGCTGTTAGATCAGAGGATTTCATTAACCACGACTAAGATTTGAAACTAGATTGATCAAAAGATGACAAATCATTTTGAACATTCTAGCAATGTTTAAAGTGTAGATTTCTCCATCATTGTTTAATGATACAAACACTATGATACAACACGAAGTTACTTTATTGGGAACTTTTTTACAATCGAACCAGCAATGAAGAGGACTAAAAACTAGCATCACATTTTCTCCACAAAGAGCCAGAGCAATTATGCTTTACAAGAGAAATTAATGACAACAATTAATTCAACGCATATTTCAATAGTTTACATAGATGTGCTAATGCTCCAAATAGGGAAAATCACCAAATACCAAAATAGCAAAGCCTGTCTTTGTATCTCTCACCTCAACCGGATCAATCTGCGCAATTCGCTTGTCACACAACAAAATTTTGTTTAGCAGACAGCAGAAGAAGCTAGTACATAAACTAGCGAATGATCGAAAATAGATATGAGACAGATTGATGCACGATGACGTGATCATTAAAATTAGTTAAAATCTGTCATAATTTTGCGAGTGTCAACGGCAGCACGAGACAGAATCACCTAACAAATGCAAAGAGAGGGCAGCGTCCTACTATGTGCAACAAAGGTCATTGAAAGGTCATTTACAACGTTTGACAAATAATGAAACAATAAGCAAATAATAACAATAAATGATAGTTTAGAATTTAGTCATTTCTAAGTGTAAAGTTTACCACTGAAGCTTCCCCAGCTGCTGAAGAGATAAAAATTAAATTGGGTAAAATTGAATATTAGCAAAGTCTTAGAAAGTTACTGCTATAAAGATTGGCTCTCTTTAAAACTGTCCACCCTACGAAACAGGCATATGAAAAAACTGAATTAGTGTTAAGAAATAGCACAGGAGAGCAGAATCCTTAAATGACTGAGGGATAATAAGAGTTGCTTTTCCTATCACTGCATAAGCTAGGAGCAAGAGCGAGGTAAATTACTGCCACAAGCCAACAAAAATAAAAATGAAATTTGTGTGATTACTGAAAAAAAAAGAAACACCTAGCGAGAAGTTTGCCAAAATATGTCTGAGCTTTACAAGACCTTTTGGCTTTACTTCAAGAAACAAAATCATAGGTTCTGATGGAGCTGTTCTTACCAAGCATTGACACGCTGGACTATTATGAAAATTAGTGAGAGTATCCTGCGGGTTAATTGGAATGTTTTTCATTTCCTGTTCACCATTGTCTGGTCCTATCGAACCTTTAAATTCTCACATCACACAGATATCACTATATTGCTTATCTGGTGAATGTAAGTTTGTTCTAGATACAATTGTTTGTTTTTATTTTTGCATTATAAATGTGCAAAATACAACTATGTCAGCATGCTTTTAACCAACAGTATTATTTATAATTCCAGTTAATTCAGTTATTTAATTCCAGTCTTATAAAGCAATAAATCTCAACAATTTTAACTGGCTGAAAATCTCTATAAATTCCAGGCTCAGGCACACCCAAGGAGCATGAGAATGAAGTAGGCATATTGCTACAGAACGCTCGGAAATTGCAAAAATCATTTTATGCACAAATAAAATATTTTCACATTATCAGAATATGTTGTATTTGATGTTTAGAACAATAAAAGTGACTAATGTGATGTGCCCATGTTTGGCCTCATCACTGCAAATTATCACGTAAGCAATGATTTTAAATTGCCTAAACTCGATGGTATCACACATCATGTAGAGTTGACAAGCTATAGCCCTTCACATAAAAAGGCAGCCAAAGTATTATGCAAGAACTGGCAAGTTCTACACCAGAATATCACACAAATTGCAGTTAAAGCTATAAGGAATGTTACGAAGCATGTGGTCATATAATACTATCATCAGCATGAACAGTGTTGAGGAATTATAATTAGGAAGCAAAGAAGACCCATGTATAGATAAAGTGAATTAAGTGGTGCCAAAGGACATGGTTGTAAACAACAAACTTACCGATAGTGAGATTGGGGGCAAGTTGACATCTGATAGTGCCCAGGCTCTGCAACAGAATATCACAGAGCTATTTGAACACTCAGAATCGATGCCTGATTTGGAATATTTATCACAGGTCTGCGACAATGTAGTGCCAATTTGAAACTGAGAGAGTATTTTGTTCAGCTGCTGGTTTCAAGTTCAAATTAGCTGTATATCACATATGAAGACCTCAACAGAAGAATGATCAATGTCACATTTTCTCAAAATACTAGACTTATCTTCTCTTGAATAGTTCTGGCCACAAAGTTTAGTCTCTGAGACCAAGTCAGCAAAAATGATCAAGGTCCAGAGATATTCCTGCTTAAAATAAACTAGCTCTTTGCATAAATGATCAATGCCCAAGGGCTACACAGCAACAGCGATCATTTTCCAGTCATGTGATTACTTTCAGCCAATAGCAACGCGTACTTGTTTGAGAATTTCCAACTTATAATGATCGTGTTTTCTTTCGGACGTTCGAACTATTTAGTGTTATTATGGCTTTCATAAGTAAGTCTCAAGTTAGAAAACAGACAATTGCACATGCAGAATATGCCAGATTTTTTTATAGACTTACCCTAAAACAATGAAGTACTTTCAAATTTTGGTTTGAGAATTTTCAACCTGAAAACGAACATTTCTGTGTAAGTTTTTGTAGGTGCTGCCCATGTTAGCAAACAGATAATTACGTATGTTGATGATATTATTGCTAATTCAGATTCAGATTTTCATGATTACACAGACAATTCAAGTAGCAGCACTGACTTTATTGGTGGTGAAATTAATAGTTGTGTGAGAATAAAGAACATTGTTGAGTATCGCTTTAGCTTCGTGGCGATCGTAGCTTCACATAGCTTTAAAAATGCACAAAGTGTAGATACATTGAATCTTTTTCATAGCACTATTTGTTAACAAGTGTGCAAAAATAAAATATATAATAAAAACGTTCTAGATAGAGGTTCAAGTTGAAAAAATTTGTATACATATCATGAAGCAACACCTGCAATTTTCAGCAAAATGGCTGGCAGTAGGACGATAGCTAAATTTGTACATGGATGGTAGTGAAAGGGTTAATAACTTGATACAATGGACAGAGGCAGTGGGAGTGAAAGGAAATATCCGAAAAGTACGAATAAGCATAAAAGAAGTGTGTGCAAAAGCGTGTAGTGTAATGCAAAACAAAATATTGCAGTTTTTCTAGGACACATTAGAAAATGTTGTTGTTGTAGTATTGTGACATGTTCATTTTTGTTTGGTTGAAATTTGGATGGTAGAAACCCTATATTTACTTCAATATAGCGTTTAAAATTAGAATATTATAACATTGTAACATTATCACCTAATAAGACATAATGCGTAGAGAGTTGTCAATGCTTTCCAAAGTAAATCGATCAATGTCCGTGTAGTGGTTTTAACTTAGGCCATGTTGTGCCACCCCAAGTGTGTCTAGCGCTTATTTGTTGATCACATTCCCAGGTAACATCCTAATTATTGACCACCAGCTAAAAGGTTTCTATAAGTTGTAATTCTTTCCAAAAAAAAGTTTGTAAACTTTAAAATGGCTATATCTCAATTTTGAACGATTGTGACATTGATCGTTCTTCCGTTCTTTATATATATATATATATATATATGTATATATATATATATAAAGACCTATTATATATAATATTTATATATCCTAATGGAATTTAGGTATATGCAGCTTAATTATGGCATCTAGATACATGTAAACTCATACCACTCGGGTAGATGTCACATAGTGTAACTGAGGTGTATGTAGTGCAGTGATCATCCAGCATCACTCAGACACATGTCACCTAGTGTGATACTGATGTGCGTAGCTTAAAGGATCACTCAAATTGAATTTTAAAAGAATTTATTAGAAAGTAGATATATTTCTATCATGTGAGATTTTATTTGTTGTTTTATGTGATCTGACCGCCAGGATGTTTCAAGATTAAAATTGACAAAACTTGATAGTTAGTTGAAACACTTAGAAGATGAAGACGTGCCCAGACTTTCCCAAAAATGACATGAATAGTTGTGCATATCGTTATAAGTGTTACATACACATGTACATTCTCATCAGCATCGGCTACCCATATGTTTACAGAGGATTTTGAGGAAAACAATGGGACAAATTCTGCCCAATCTATTTTTAAATCATTTGAGACATGTACAGCAATGTATCTGAGAGTATATTTAGTTTTATTTCAACACGAGGTGAATGCCCAGCACTGCACGGGTGATGAAAATTGTTGTTGGGTAACTTATGAATTTGTGTGTATTCATGAATATGAATATATGAACTGTATGATTTGAGTAACTTAAGCTAGTAACTTAGCTAGTCTAAATCTTTACTACAATAAGAAATGCGTCCCTCCTTCCATTTGGGCGTCAAGAAAAAATATTGCAACTCACAGGAATCGAACTGGTACATTCGGTGGATGCACAGATATGAAGTCAAGTGCACTACCACTAAGCCACACAGCCAGCTTGATCATAGCTTACAATACATTTATTAATAATCACTATGCGTCATGATCTCTCATGTGATCATGATCTTCAAGCATCCTGGTTAATCCACATAGTGCTAATTATTCCATAGTGTGACAAGGTGGCCACATGGCGCAGCAGTTTCCGTGTTTTCGAATTCAAACTGGCATGTTAAAGTTCAATCACTAAATTTTAACCACTATAACTAGACATACGGATGACAGACTAACAAACACTAAAATATATATATAGAAGCATGAGCAAATACAACATAAAATATATATCAAGAGAGAAGCATGAAGGCGTGGTCACACGAGCACCGAACCGAGGTAGGATCAGTTCGGAGGCTGGTTCGGTTCGTGGCACGTGTCACACGGCATCCGAAGTCACTTCGCTTCCTAGATACCATACGTATAAAGACAGGACACTGTTTCATTGGTAGTTTTTATGTATTGGAGTTAAATATTTCTATTGTAAACAAAAAACTTTGAGGAACAATTATAAATTATAATTACACAGCAGATTTATCAGAAGATTGTTCAGCTGCTCAAAATAAATCACTCGATACAAAGATTTTGCCAACCCTTCCCATCAACATAATTATATTTTTTATTAACATATGAATGTTTTTCTATGCTGAGTACATAACAAACAAAAACAGTCTTTATCATAGTATTGTGGTTTTACATAAATAAATCAGTCAACGATACTTCATCTGGATGAATATGACACATTACTTATATTCTACACAAAAGAAAATCACAACCATTCTCTTACGGTTATGCAAAACTTAAGTACAACATCTTACATTTATGCAACACAATCACAAGTCCGGGTGAGCCTTGTCATAAATTGCTTCATGTTGTTTATTTAACGAAATAAAAGTATCATCCCATTTCTTTTTTAACTTATCTCACACACACGTAAGAAGAAATGTGATGTGTGCTCGTTAGAATTTTAACCAGCCAATAAGAGCAAGGGCTCGACCACGAAATTTCGAGCAGGACCGAAATGATTCGTTTCGGCCAGAAATGTCTTCGGCCGCACTTTTTACAGCTGACAGCGACGTCGTTTTGCGTCATTTAGTTCGGTTCGGCGCTCGTGTGACCACCCCTTAACACTGCAACTTGAATGCAATAGCCGATG
Organism: Watersipora subatra; assembly: GCF_963576615.1. Taxonomy (NCBI): domain Eukaryota; kingdom Metazoa; phylum Bryozoa; class Gymnolaemata; order Cheilostomatida; family Watersiporidae; genus Watersipora; species Watersipora subatra. The sequence continues at coordinate 39,012,542 of NC_088718.1, read as the reverse complement.
TCACAATGAGTAGTTCTAACAAGAAGTGTGACATCATTTTTGGAAAAGTCTTTAATTGCGATAAAGTTTTGTCAAATTTAATAATGAAACATCCTGGCAGTCTGAAAAATATTCACACTTACTGATGAGATCTTTTAAAATTTGACATGAGTGACCCTTTAATGCCACATGAATACATGTAGCTTGAAGTTATTCAGATACATGTCCCTTAGTGTCATCGAAACAAATGACACTTTGTGTCATTTTGAGCATGTAAAAGGTATGCAATTACCTGCATCTTGATGTCATAAGAGTTGATTTATTCAAGTGTCAAACTATGAAGAGCAAATAGCAAACATACCAAACCTTGACATCAGTTCCGGATCATCCACATCTGTGATCAGAAATGTCTAAAAATTACAGAGGAGGCATGATGCAAGCCAGACTTACATAAGGTTCTGTCAAACATAAATATTTGTAAACAAGTGTGCCAACATAATCTATATTATTATAATATAGATTATGTATTTGTATATATAACATATATATATGTGTCATGATCACAGAAACCATGGTTAAGTCGGGAGTATAAGATTTAGAGTTATCTGCTCTAGCAGAAGGAGAAAATTCTCACAGTTATTTTGCAAAAAAAATTTTGGTTCTAGCTTAATTACTAGCAGATTTTATGGTCAATAGACTGAATGCATGTTTGCCATCAGTGCGAAAGCATAGTTCCGAGAAAACTGGTGTTAAAGTCTGAGAAACGAAAACCGATGCAAAGTTTTGTTTACATTTCAAAACGTCATAGCAACCAATATTAAGAGGTTGTGATATTTATCTAGATTTCTGTCTTTATATCAAAAACATTATGCTGAATTTAAAAATCTAAACAGATTTTGGCTGGTTGTCATAGAAATGGCTGTATATCTATAAGAAAATGTATTACCTAATTTTGCAGATATTAAAAACGGCTTGGCAGTGCCGCGATATTGAGCACAACCGTAGTATGATCAACAAAATGTTTAAAAAAATAATAACAGTAACATATTGCACATCATCGGTCACTCTATACTTCGATCTTGTTAATTCGAATAATTTTTCTTATAATCAAATCTTATAAAATCGAATAATTATTTTTATAATTAAATATTGCAAAAATCTTATAAGGAATATATCATTGTCATTCCCTTTACTTACACTGTGTTTGGCATCAGTTGGAATACCAAAGTACTCATTATAAGTGTCCATATTGGCAGAATTATCTTTCAAATCGGCAAAAAAGAAACGATTACGTTTTTCTGACGCTATTTTTCAGTACTTCCTGTTTAGCATAGCAACAGTTTTAAGGGGTTTTTTCGAGTTTTTAAGACATTTATTATTCAAACTGACTTCAGATTCAGAAAGATCACTTTTTGATTGGTCCAGAAGCACCTGTTACAAAAATCTATACCAAAATTATAAATTCAGTTAGTGCAACTTTAAAGTCGAATAACTCAACTTCGTGATTTGCGACTTAACCATGGTTTCTGTGACCGCGACCCATATACATAATCAACATATACATGCTTGTGGATAAAATCTGATGAGACAGTATTATCTTCTCTTGCAGACACTGTGCCTAAGGAAATGGATGGTTATGGGTGCCTCTGTTAAGTTAATTGATGGTTTAGTTGTAATGAATAGCTATTATGTCTATTATTTACACATTTACATGTACATTCATATCCTTACATTAGAGCTGACTAATGGTCAATAAGTGCAACATCAGCCTTCTGTGAGAGACACTATCTCTCAGCATGTCATCTCACAGCTATTGTTCTAAATCTTCATAAAAAACATCTCAAAACAATAGCCTACAATTCTAAAAGAGCTTATCACGATTTAAAAACCCTAGACTATAGTTTTTTTTATCTATGCAGCCTACTGTAAAGTCAACTTACCGACTTCTTGGCCAAAGGAATCCATGTGTCCAACAGCAATGGCAATCTTGTCGTGTGAAATTTACCTGAGGATTTTACGGCTATAAAAATATCAGTAATTGATGTTGCACCCTGAGGTTTTTCGAGCACCGAAATATTTGAGCGTGAGGTTGACATGACTGGCTGGATGCGGTGATGAAGAGGTTGACTGTCGTTGCCAGGCAACTGATAAACAACTCGTTGTCTTTTCTTGCTTCGATTGGACTGATAAACCAGAAGTAGTTTCTTTAGTTTAGGGTCACGGGTAGGTAATGGCTGTTGTACGTTATTGGATGTCCAGATCATCTGAATGCTAAAAACTATGGCGAACGCTGTCAGAAATCCAGCAATCCTCCTCCATCGCATATGGCGTGGCATTGGATCACCGGCTAACCATTTGGGACTCAGACTTATGCTACAAATTCATGCATGTGCCTCGAAGTGCCCTGGAAAAATACAAAAACAACCTTTTAATCGTGTATACTATTATAGGAAACACGTACAACTATACAAGTTACCTTCTGCTGGTTAATCCAAACATACAGATCATAGCTGATATGACAAGTAATAATTTACATTCAACTGTGCTCTTGAGACTAATAAAGAATATATGCTCTTTTCTGTTTGTAAAAACTTGCAAAATATTCCTGAAGAATACACTTGATAAAATGGTTATGAATGTGCTGACACGCTTGATAATTTCTAAGAGAAACTCATAAATCAGTCACTTGATGAGCAGCCATAACCTTATCCATCTTCGGTTGACAGATGGTAAAAATTGGAAGCAATGGGTTTATAATTTTTATATTCTTGCATGCCATGGCAAAATAGGTGCGTCGAATTATTCCAACAAAGTGTAAATTTCAGAGCTTCTTTCAACCAGGTGAAGAACAGGTGAAAATCTCCCAGAAGCTAGTTGAAGACATCAAGGTATTTACAAGTAGTATGCAATCAGGTGAAACCTGCTTTGATACAGGGTTGATACATGAAGGTGAATGAAAAAGCTAAATGGATGTGAAGGCCTTTTCATGAAGATAGGCAGAAAAATCGGGGAGTACCACATAATGTTAGATGAAACCATACAGCCAAAGGAAGTTTGCTCCAGAAAGCTATCATTGTCAGGGAAGACATTGGAAATGAAATCTATATTATCAAAGGAGAGAAGTCCTCATCAGGAATGATCGACAAACTTGACTAGTCATCGTAATAAGGCCAAAAGCCAAGCAGGTCTAAAGAATTTGCACAAGCCCACAACACTAAACCAGGCAGGTTCAAAAGGTCAATCAATCACATCCAAACCTGAGTAAAACAGAAGAGTATAGACGACCATGTAAACATCGGTTTATATAAAGCCTCACTTCCAGTGGCGGCGTACGTTCAGAAAATTTGCATACACTTGCATTGAGCATATATTATACCAAAGATGAATAGTGGTAATGAAGATGATTTTATGGCGAATGACAGCAACTGTGAGCCAACATGGGATCCTCAGCTAGCTGCAGAGCAGCAGCGACAGTAAACGTGGGGTATAATGTTGGAGTGTTCTAGAATATTCAAACTTTGCTATCAGTTGAATTAACAACTTCATCTGAATCCACCAGCTCTTCACTTGTCACCATTCACTTCAGCTATTTCCAACTTCATTAACAATCTTACAGCTGCTTCTCACGCAGTATCCGCCAGCGTTAACTTGGAAGATCTCAACTTGTAAACTAACCAACTTTGCGATAAAGTATTTCTGCAGATAAAAATCAATAAACCATTTCATGGGAACCAGCATTCTTGTTTCCAGGTCAGAATAGAGTGAACATCATTCTGCGCAACAAAACCATTTGATAGCTTTAGTCCCTTGATGTTTTTTTATGGAACGAATTATTTGCTGGAAATTACTATATAGTACATAGTATACTAATACTAATATACTACTAGTACAGAGTGACTCCCTGTAATGTCACCCTGTACTAGTATACAGTAGTGAGTCACTCTGTACTAGTAGATAGTAGTGAGTTTCTCTGTACTAGCAAATGCACTGGTCATTCAATATAGGCTTGTGATTTAACTTGTTTGCTAATGCGACGACAATGAATTGATTTGAGTGAATTCGCTGCTTTATTCAGTCGGCGGACAAGTATAAAACACATACCCAATACTGTCAAATATGAAAGGTTTAGGAAAGCTGGAGATACATAGCAGTCTCAAAGTATTGATGAAATAATGATACCTTTTACAGGTGGCATTTCATTGAACTAACACAGAAAAGCAAGCTATAAATATGGGTTCATTCTATAACTTCTGAATACTTGTATAAAAAATCAGATACACACCATTGAAGTCTTGAGAGAAAACATATAAGTTTGCATAATTTCATGCCTTTTGAACAACTATGGTTAGCCTTAGTGTGGTTTGTTTGAGCTAAAACCATGACTGAGTTATCCTATAATACATTTCTTTTGTGTTGTATGATATTTATAATCACCAGCAGAACATACTGAGAAATTTCAATATTTTTGGTCCAATAATTTTCCAGCAACTTTTGAACTTTTGTTGATAAATTTTGTAATCAGTCTGGTTTGTACTCAGTAAGCTAAACCTTTTTTAGTCCGCATTAGGCCCGTTCACACTGTCGCTCAAATCGACGCTTAGCGATTAGCGATGGCCTGTAAATACGTCATCATCAACGATTAGGTGTTCACACTGCGAGCGATCAACTGTGGCTGATCGCTACCAACAACCAATAGAAATTACGAACAAGCATTCCTGATATCGCGAGTCCTTTTGTTATTTTTATGCAGATCTTCACGGAATCACGAAAGCAACATGTTTTGGGAACTAGTTCAACTTGAGCTCACAGCATTGATGTTGCGCTATGATCAGCATCAGCTTAATAAACGAGCTAGCAAAAGAATGTATTGGGCTGTAGACTGTAGACTGATACTGGGCTGGGACTGTAGACTCATACTCAGGCTGGTATGAAATCGACACACTTCGTGACACCTCTGCAGCGTCTGTGATTAAGAAACTGAAAGCCCATTTCGCAAGATTTGGTAGACCAGTGACTCTAATATCAGATTGTGGTCAGCCGTACAGCTCAGAGAAGTTCAGGAAGTTCATGCGAGCGTGGAATATCGAACACGTAAGATCTAGCCCCTACCACGCATCCAGCAATGGTCTGGCAGAGAAATCTGTTCAGACAGCCAAACGCCTGCTTGAGAAGATGTTCAAGGAGGGTGGAGACATCTACATGGCTCTACTTAACCAACGCAACACGCCGAGAAAGAATATGGGCTCGCCAGCTCAGAGAAACATATCTCGCCGAACTCGCACACCGATACCGACAGCCGAGACGCTCCTACGACCCACAATCATGGACTCTGAGGCAGTACAACATAAGCTGTCACAAGAGCGTGCTCGTCAGAAATCATACGCTGATCACTCTGCTGTTAACACTCCCGACACTCACACCAGGTGATACCGTGCGTATGCAGACCGACAAAGGCTTCTGTGACACCCCGCCACTATTGTCGGAACAGCCAACCCCCGATCGTATGTTGTGCAGCGGAACAGCAAAACATACAGACGTAACCGTCGCCACCTGCTACATGTACCGACTCTTGATCTCGCTGATACTGTGGTTCCGCCACCACCTACTATGTCTACCACCTCAGATGACAAGCCAGGTGACCCACCAGCTCGCTCAACACCCGCCGACTTCGCCGCCGCAACTGACACTCCTGTGACAGTGACTAGATCAGGGCGTGCAGTTGTTAAACCAGTTCGGTATCGCGACTAGGGGAAGGATGTAACATTCTATGTATATTCTATGCATCCGCGCATTCTAACTCTACTAATCACGTGGCTCTAATTATAATATTATGTGTTAGCTTTATCAGCTTTGTATAATATTATGAGTTAGCTTTATCAGCTTTGTATTATACTGTGTGTTAGCTTTATCAGCTTTGTTTATAACTACGTGTCTTGTACTGAAACTTTCTCTTCTGGTCTAGACCTGCCAACAATAAACTGCGTTTCAATTCTCCAAGCAATATTCCTTACTTGAGCAACTTAGAACCAACATATTACACTAATATAGCAACTGCATTTGTTATAACGTACTGTCACTATTGTCTATAATGTACATGCTGTCAAATCAAAGAAATTCTGACACACTTTACCTCGTTTGTTGACAGCAAACACAAATATAACAAGAAGGCGCTAAAAAGACTACAATTTTGAACACGCGAGTGTAGTTGCGCATAAGACAATTAAATTGTTGCGCAACGTAGACGTATAACATTATACACAGATTTGACGAATTTTTTATGAATCAGTAAATGTTCATAATAATAAAAAGCATACATAAAATTCTAAAAAAAATTGACAAACACATAATAATTTGTGCAATAAATGGTTAAACTAGTGCATATTATTATGACATATTACTTTTGATAAATATCCATGTAATACCTACGGGATCATCATGTATATGTATTAAGACAATTGTTATCGGCCGAATCGAATAAATAAGTTAATTTGTCGACTTCTAAATATTAAAGCTGACCTTCACGAGTAATAACCTTTTAAAATACGTATACATGTATTTGTATTGCTATCTAAGGAGGCTCAGCTTACCTTTCAAAGCTAGCGATCGCTACGAGTATCTAGCGTTGACATTTTTACGTCTTTCAGTTCCGGAAATTACCTCGGTTGAGATCAAAACGCCTGTTATTAATAGTTAAGGAGTTACGCCTTCTTTGCTCTACTAGACAAAGAGGGCAACTTCTAATAATCTTACTAAGTGCTGTTTGCTGAAGACCTGATTCAACGGTTGAGCGTGCGAATTACCAAAAATACATGTGTGTAGTACACTTAACTGCCAGAGTAAAACTGTAACTGTAAAGTAGTAACTGCGGAGTAAACTGGACCGCTCTGGTGGAAAACCAAAGTTCTTATTTGCAACATTGTCACCATTAAAGTTTTGTCAATAGCCATACATACATGTATAATAAATTGTTAGTATATATTCAGTTATTTCTCATTTTGTCTAGATTTCAAATATGTATATGACTTGAAATAAGCAAATAAGAATGTATGTGATGGGCTTATGACATTACTTTTTTATACCTTATGACACTACTTTCTTTCATACATTGTAGCGCCACGCTCCTTTATACCTTGTAGCACACTTCGTTTTTATACTTTTGGGTGACTGTTGTGCTTTGCTACTTTTTCAGGTTAAAATTGTTAAAAAATTCATAACACTGCTTCGAAATTTTTTATTTAGTTGTATTATAATATGTAGTTTTTAGCTAACCAAAAGCACAAAGAAAGCTTAATTGACACGGCATCTCAAGATCGCAGACAAAGAAATAATAAATTGTGGTTATAAAGTTATGTAACCAGTTGTCTTTTTACAAAAACAATAAAATAAAAGCACAAAACACCTATTCAATATAACAAGATATAGCAAGGGGTTTTTAAAAGAAACAATGCAGAAATACTAGTTCCAGGCTTTTACAATTTGCCAGTTAATGACCAACAGCAGCAATAATTGTAGATCAAACACTCTTTCACGTTTATCACACTTTGCAATTTCTTTTGTAAAGATGAAGATACATACAAATGTATTATCTTTGGTGTTTAGTATGATGAACTGTCTAGCCAGCCTGTTATACTCAAAAAGCATGGCATTGATTATTATGGTGTGAAATATACTTAAAATGAACATTAATGATAGGAGTTCTATTCAGCCGAGTCTTTAAGGATTGTCACACTGGAGGCAATCAGTTGAATTCTTTCCATCAGGCAGATACATCACCTAAATAACAGAAATAGTTAGCTATGTTAACATGTTAACATAACTATGTTAACACGGAAGACAGAGCTATAGATTATTGGTAACAGCGACTAAAAATTTTGAAAGAGAATTCACAATTTGATGTTATTTAGTCATGTTTTGTGCACCAAGTTATTTGTCCTAGATATTGACCTAAGCAATGTGCTCTGTGTAATCTTATGGTATAATCTTTATTGCTTTCCGATATATGATTCTTTTAGTCTGCTGCTTGTGCTCTGTCAAAAAATCACATGAGACTGTGTGAAACTTGTGTTCTCGCTTCTTTTCAAAAAATCAAACGCTAGCCAATCTCATACCTGTCAATTTTTACTCATCAGAATTTTTCACGAAGCAGTCAGATGAGCCGTTGCTTGTCTCTCTAGCTTTCTGGCACATTCCAGTTTCTCCATAAACAAAACCCTTGCACTCCCAGTCCAACAGACAGCGACCTGCACACTTTAGTTTGCTGCCCTCAAATGAACTATGTTCTCTCAGTTCACAACGGTTTTCCTCCCAATTGAATAATGCTGCAACACCATAATCCAACAAATTGCATACTCAGATGAGAAAACCTACAAGTTTTTTAACTTCTTCTACTAAGGAAACAAAGGCTTAGAAATGGTGAAAAAAAAAATTAAGGGAGCCTTCAACGAAGGACTATATATCACATATTTTGTGTAAGAGATACTCAAAGAATAAATACCAGATTTTCATTTTTTTAGTATTTATGATATACTTTTTATTATCAAGCAAATTGACTTTTGTAGAATCTTTAGCGGTAAGAACAAAATGTTTGGTTTATAAATGGATATATTATTATTTCAATTATATATTTAAATCAATACTACCTATTTCACATATATTCCGCGGTTCCGCAGTAAAATCAAAATTTTGTATCCGAGCCCTTAGTGAATTGTTTATCCTAAAACTACTATATCGTTCAGGTGTCCGCTTAACAGAATTCACATGTTTGTTGAATTGGGTACACCTCCCGCTCCAGCCTGTTATGGAGAAGATTCTACATTGTATATCATGCACAAATGAGTAGCTTCAATAGTGAAAACTAACTTATAACCTGTAGACACAATAAAAAATATATATTGAACTCAGCAGTTACTTTGCCAATTCGTATACTTTTATTTTACTAGAAACTCCCCTGTCATACAGCCCACCACCAAAGTGATATTGGAAAAAAGAAAGGGTACTGATAGTTGAGAAATGCAATATTAGCAGTCAAATGGCACTGCAGTGCAATAGGATAACTGCAATGGTAGCTGTAATGTACTGGCTGTGGGTGTTATTATATACAACAAACAGCAATAATGAAAGGAAAAGATTTTATGTCTATATCTCTCCCCCTGCAATAGGAGAAATGCAATATTGGCCATTATTAGAAGTAAAATGCACTAATATTATTAGAATAACCAACATTATTAATATAGTAATAATAAAAAACCAATGCACAATTTTGTTTACATTTCAAAACGTCATAGCTAACAATATCAAAAAGTTGTGACATTTATATAGATTTTTAGAAAATCTATTTAAAAAAGTGTTTGGTCATGACAAACAGCAGTAATGAGATGAAAAGATTATATATTTATACCTCTCCCCTGCATTAGGAGAAATGCAATATTAGAAGTAAAATGCACTGGTATTATTAGAATAACCAATATTATTAATACAGTAATAATAGGAAACCAATGCACAATTTTGTTTACATTTCAAAACGTCATAGCTAACAATATCAAGAAGAATATCCAAATTCATAATTAAATATTGTAATAATCTCATTAGAATCGTTAGAAAAAAACATCATCGTCATTTCCTTTACTTTCACTGCTTTGGACATCAGTTAAAATACCAAAGTACTCAAAAGTTTTCAAAATGTCAGTTACTTTGAAATTGCCAAAAAGAAACGATTTCTGTACTTCTACGTTAATTACAGAAACCGTCGCCAATTCGACAATGCTATAGACTGGTGAAATGTGCACGTTCTTTTTGCGTGAAATGCGCACAACTTAATTGTTCTCTTTTCTGTTGCTCGGCGTTCCGTTTGCCGATCTTAATGTTGATAAAAGTAAGGCTTGGCCAGTTTTAATAACGATTTTCGGCCAAATTAATCTGTCTATTAACATGTATGTATAATCCGATCAGATGGGTTAGTTTTAAGATATTGCGGTATCTTTTCAAAGACTTGGTAACATATTTAAATAGGTTTGTATGTGTTTTGTATCCGTATTATACTTTAACGAATCTACACCAAAATGGTTAAATTTGTTGATGAGATTTCGATGTAAGGGTTTCGACGTTGTTGATGAATAATTTTCGTAAGTTGTGTGCACATGCATTTATCATAAAAACTCTCAAACATTGGCTCCGCTCGTTTGATCGTGGGATTAATTTTATTTTCTTATTATTATTATCTTATCTATGATTCTTATATTATTCCTTCACCTTTAAAACACTATTGTACATCCAAAACCTTTATCATTTTATTTGAGGAGTATATTCGTGTTTTCAGGTGTACACGACTGAAAACTGCAAAATGATTTTAATCTAAATTGTAGTAGCTTATACTATATTGTATTCCTCTTATTTTAGTTTTTCGTAATTTTAGTGAGCACTCAGAAAATTCAGGTAACACCTACATTTATACATTTATTTTATAATATAATATATTATGATGCAATATCATATAATATTATATTATGATCATAATGATAAGACAATAATGATCATTAGATATAATAATACAATTTTAAATATCGTTATGATATATATTATAATATGATATAATATAATGATAGTATGATTATAATGATAAAAATCAGATTATTATGATTATGTATCAATATTGTGATAGTAGTACATCATAATATGTCATTATGATATATTATGATTTATAATTATAATCTATTTATATCTTAATAATATAAATATATTATTATGATATAAATATGATATTTATATCATAGTAATATAAATATGATTATAATTCTATAACCACATGAATATAATAGTATTTATATTTAACATTATAAATAATGATAAATAATTATAATATTATTAGTTACAATTAGTTATATTAAACTAATGATAAGTAATTATAGTATAATTCGTTATAATTAGTTTAATATAACTAGTTAAAATTATATAATTATATATAATTAGTTATATAATTAGTATAATATATATATATTATTAATGTAGATTAGCTGATGATAACTTGAACATGACTCGTATCAGCTACATCATAATCTCAACACATCAGCTTACAACCTTAATCAGTGTTCAGAACAACTAAAGCAAATTAAACAGTTGCCATATATTCTAGTGGAACATTTCAATGTAGCATTCTTGCTCACCTAAAAGTCTACCAAAAGGCAGCATGCCATGATCATCATTACAAAGATAAGCATGAGATCCATGATAGCGATTAGAGGAATCATGTACTTGGCTCCAGTAATCAGCAGAGCAGTTAACTGCAGTAGAACCACATGCTATAATATGTTTTAATAGAGCTCCATTAGTAGTAAATCTGTTACTATAAGTGTGTGGCTACAGCTTTCTATATGTTGATACAGTTGTCTCTAGTAGAGGTGGAACGAGACAGGTTTTTCATGTTCGAGACGAGACTCGAGACACTGTCTTGTAAAAATTCGAGACTCGAGACACGAGACAGTAAAATTATGAGCATTTGGTGATGATTTCACTACACAAGGACAAGCGTACTTGGTATATATAAAATTGATAAACCTCTTTTTAAATTGAATTTTCACCTGGTGTAAACGATTTAAATACAACATTTTAATAGTGATATGCATGTAATTTTTGTAAACAAAAGTGACACAAACAGCTCTAAAATACCGAAGTTATATATTTCTAAGAATTTTGAGCTTGATTAATAATAATAATTATAAACAGATTGCTTTGTACATGTATATTTTTACCACCTATTGAATAGGTCTTACTTTTTAATGTAATGTGTAATGAAACCTATAGCCGTCGCTCTACAATGAAATACCGCAACTAAAAGAACACACGATCGCACTTTCATTCTTATCGTTTCATTAATGTTAAGTTTTGTTTGTGTATTAACTGTAGTATGTGAATTATATTTAAATTGTACTCATGGAATTATATGAATTACTGTATACATGTACATGGATATTCTCATATTGAACAACAATAACGTCATTGTTAACCGAACACGGACTATGGTCGACACGGCCTTTCGTTCGTTTCTCTGTGTCCGGGCAAGTTTTACCCGCAATTGGTAGTATAAAAAAAGGCCCGAATTTTATAAGGGCAAATGGTGTTTAAACACGATACGATAAAATACAGACATTTTTACCGCAAATAGTCTTATTTATTAAATTGGATTATCCGGAGGGTAATTGGATACGACCCGGTATCTGTTTTAAGGACACAGAACCGAACTACAATATATTAACAGGGCCGTTGTCCGGACTACATGATTCGTTGGCCAACATAATCAAAAGCAACAGGTAGTGACGGACCGGGTATAATTTTAAAGGCCCGCAATCCATTACAATATATGGAGTTGTTGCTACAGCAAGAAGCCATGTTTTAACAACCGTGCGCAGGCGCTTTAGTTCTATTTCCTGTCTCGAGTTTGGCAATAGTTAAGTCAAGACAAGAATGATGCGAGACGAGATAGGTCGATACTCGAGACGTCTCGTGTTTCGTTCCACCTCTAGTCTCTACATGGGTACAGCTTTATTTGAGGACCGGTTTTTCTATGTGTGTACCGCCTTCGTTATGTGGGTGCAGCTTTTTCTGTGGGTACAACTTTTTTCATGTGAGTACAGCTTTCTCTAAGTGGATAGAGCTTTCTCTGAGTGGGTATAGTTCTATAAGGTGAGTGTACACCACCCTATGCATTATCAAAGGCTCAGGTACAAAATCTTAAAGGTTGACTTTCAACAAAATTCACATTACATTTATTTGGTATCAAAAGATTCGCCATGTCTTACTCTGTTGTGTTGTAGGTGCCAAATATGTGGAAATGTGATTACAAGCTCTTAAAAGCTAAAAAACAAACAGAAAATCGCAGCCACACGAGACCACCGTAGTTTGGATTCGTTTTCCAAAATGGCTAAAATGTGACGTAGTTGTGCGAGATGGTTTCTGTTTACACTTTCATGCAACCTTATTCGTCAAAAATTTTTCACAAATATACTTCACGCTTGCAATAAAAACCATGTCTATTGTTCTTACGCGTCTATTTCATCGGCATCGTAATGCTGCAACTTTGAGCACTGATATCTCAAAACCTACCATAAAAATATGTTTAATTTTTTAATCTTAGCTTGAACGATTGCATATCATCCTCTGATAAACATGATGAGCTTTTTGGTCCCCTGTGATGGTCGAAAAATGCTGTAGAAATTGTTCGCGCCATATGGCGGGAATTGTAAGTCACATGATCAGATAATGTTAGTTTCAGTTAAAGTTGGATCTATCGCAAATAGCAGACACGCTTTCTCGTATTAAACTTGTTAATTTCAATTTGTCATAATGTCTAACGCGCCACATCGTGTTTGTGCAGCTGCCAACTGCCATGAGCAAAAGAAGCTGAAAAGCACATTTTTTCTTGGCCGAGACCAGAGAAAAGACCAGACCTTCACCGGGCGTGGAGCAACTGGGTGAAGCTGGATGTGACAAACTTTATTTATTCGCCTTCTGACTCTTACCTTTGTTTTCGCCATTTTAAAGACGACATGTTTTCTAACCTGTTTGCATACTCCACATGTCACCAAAGCACGTGAGTAATTTATTTTATGAACTACTTGTATTAGTAGTAGTAACTCGGGTTATTTTCTAGTATTCTCCTAATACTACTGTATTAATCTATATTTAATATTACAATATTAATGTCATTTAATTGTAATATGATATTATTAGTATTTTATCTTTTTAATCACATGTATTATTCTTATTATAATAACAAAACTAATTCATACTCCATATCTATCTGTAAAGCGTAATATATTAATCTATAATTGATAAAATAATGTTATAAGTTTCACGATTAATTTCGCTAAATTTTTTAACCCCACTCACTTATAGATATGTTATATAAAATAGTTATTGTCATTTTCTGGTATCATCGTTAATAGCGTATTAATATTATTATCATTCACACACCTTACAGTGGTTGTCACCTACATTTATTTAGTTGGAAGCTCGATCGAACTAAGGCAGTTCCATCCATTCATTTCCGGAGTGAGGAGAGCTCCCGTGCCGTCCTGACACCTCGGAAGAGAAAGTTGGAGGGTGCTGCAACGACTATGAGGGAACGCGCGCTGTGCTGAGCCAGGCATTGACCGAGTACAGGGAGTACAACGATACTTTTGTTTATATGCTATTAACAATGTAAGCTCACTATTGACTTATTCAAATATTCATATCCCTGAGATCAGTTTTTGCTAAGATATTCCTCAGTTGTCAGTTCGTAGTGAATCCGATCTTTTCGTCATACATGTTTAATCTTTTCGAACCATTTAATTTTGTCATTTACAATATATTACACGAGACATTTGCAGAGCTCCTTTGCTTACCGGTATGTTATTTGTGTAGTTGCAGACCTACTGCTGCGGCTAATGCTGTCCAACCATGCCAGTCATTTCCTCCACCAGGGAGAAAGTTGCCTCTGCAGGTGCTGATTGTGGCTAACCACAAAGTGTCGCAAGGTGTGTTTAATGGGTGATAGACCCAGTTAGTTGTTTATCCCATTGGTGCAGTTGGTTTTTGTTCTAGTGTTGGTTTGTTTTGATTTAGACATGACAATTTATAGATGCGTCATACATGAAGCTCATTATTGCTATGACACCAATTGTTTCATCAGTTTATATTCTTCCAGTTGTTTGATGGTTATCGGTGAGCCATTGGTTGTTTCATTGTTTGTGCTATCGGACTATTTGACTGATGATAATTTGATTGGCACAAGGTGTCCCTTATTGTATCAGCAATGGAGTTTCCAATTTTTTTTTTACTCAGGTACTAACACGGATCGAAATGTTCGGCCACACTTTCAAAGTAAGGGGGTGCAAGCAGACTTTCCTTACCCTCAGCTTAAAAGGTGATGTAAACTATTATACTATAGGCTGATTTTTGATCTCTGATGGATTGGTAAACGTCCGCTTGACTTTTAAAGTTTTTTATTCATTAACTTCTAATTTTAATATATTTAATCCTATAGTAGTTCGTAGTTCATTCACCAATATGATTCTATGTGTTACTTAATTGTTGCGTTAATCTTTTAATTATAGCGACGAACGTACAAGACTGTGCTGTATGAGTCTGCCATCTATCGAGCCATGGAGGGCTGATGTTAATGTTAGCAAGCTTTTATATCCACCCAGTTGTTGAATGATAGACACGTTCAGTGAATGCTAAAGTTTTTGGTCGATTCCTTTACGGCCCTAATCAATGGAGTATTTACAGTGTCATTCAATTAACGATAAATGAAAGTGGCATGTGGAAAATAACTTCAAGTTACTGATACGCGCAAACCAAAGCGGTTGCATATCACTAACGACATTCAACAATTTTTTTCTGGTCCAGGTACACAGATCTGAAAATGTAAGCAAAGCGTTAATCATTTTTTGAGATTCATTTGTGTTGATAGATTAGCTGCCAGCAAACGTGCATACTGACTTATTTAGCCGACTTGACTGCAAATGCTGTTTATTACAATATACAAGTGTGCACAACTCCTAACAGAAATCGACAGCAGAAATCGTTACGATTGTTTAAAATGTTAGAGAAAAAAGCATTGCACAGCAATTGAACTTGGGTAGCAGAGTTTTGCAACCAAGCACACTACCAACTGCCCCACTGGACCAGTTTGCAATGACTTGGAATAATTGTGCAGATAATGATCAAACAAAATGATGGCCCCTGAACTGACAGCACTACTAGTACTGGCAAAAAGTTGACATGTTAGACAGACAAACAGGAAACAGAACTATAAAATGTTTAAAGCAAGCTTTATGCCTTACCTTTTATCTTATATATCGTGATGTGGTAGCTAGCAACAACTGGCACATTGAGTACCCTTCTCTGTAACAGTAAATCTTTCGGTGGACCTTTCAAACTGCAGCGTAAGATGTTATCATTGGAGTAGGCCATATCTTTGCTGCAGAGAACCTTTGATTCGCCTGATGATGTATTGACCAAATACAAAATAGAATCTTTTGCATCACTTGCTACGAGCAAAGTGGGCGAAAAAAGGAACAATTTCTTCAAGGCCACCAAGTTTGTTGATAGCTGCTCAGAGACCGATACAAAACCAGAGAGGTAGTGCTGAAAGATCTTTGCATCATAAATTAAAAACATTCGTGAAACACCTTCTGGCGGTATGAAGAGGCCTGACACATAAGACGCCGCCGGCATCGCATAAACTGTCTTCACAAATTCTGATTGCAACGAGAGAACCTTGACCTTCCCATTAAGTGCTTCAGTAAAGCAGAGGCTATAAGAAGGAGGATGGTATACAACATCAAACAGTTGATGAAGGGTCGCGTTCAGTCAATAGTCATCCACATCACCACTAACTTCACATCTGCCGGCATACCTTGTGACCTGGGCAACTCGTCTTTCCATTTCCAGCAAACAGTAGTTGAAACTATCGCTAAGAATTATTTTATCTAACTCAGCAACATAAACCATGTTTGAAATATGGGTAATTCTCACATCTTTTCCGACTCCAGTTACGTGCCTGAAAACATTATGTTGACTGATAAACAGATATATACGGTATACACCGCTTCCTGAATTTATCACCTTATGAGAGTAAACCTATATCTGGCTGAAATAAATTTATAGTTTAGATTGACTAACAGTTAAGTGCTTCTTATGAGATATATACATATAAGGTAATATATATATATATATACTGATAATTTACATCGCTCTATTTTAATATTGAGCACTTTCATGCAAGAGACTGTTCATACTGCATCTACTGCATATATATATATATATATATATATATATATATATATATATATATATATATATATATATATATATATATATATATATATATATATATATATATATATATATATATATATATATACATATACCCTAGGACACTTATATTTCGCAAAGCTCATCACTTTTGTGATTTGAGCACTCTGGTGTCAGCACATTGACTTTCTTAAAGTCTGTGAGGCAACCTAGTTGTTTCATGGCAGGAAGTCAACTCTCAGTGGTAATGGGACTTGTGTCCCTTGCCAAAGCTCTGAGCTGCACTGATGAGGCTTCAATAGCCGAAACAGTACTGTCTGTAGCATGAGTATATGCTCCCTCACTTCGGTTTGGTTGAGCACTCTGTGAGAGGTGCGACACTATTAGCCTTTGTGCAAAGCTCATCACTTTTGTGATTTGAGCACTCTGGTGTCAGCACATTGACTTTCTTAAAGTCTGTGAGGCAACCTAGTTGTTTCATGGCAGGAAGTCAACTCTCAGTGGTAATGGGACTTGTGTCCCTTGCCAAAGCTCTGAGCTGCACTGATGAGGCTTCAATAGCCGAAACAGTACTGTCTGTAGCATGAGTATATGCTCCCTCACTTCGGTTTGGTTGAGCACTCTGTGAGAGGTGCGACACTATTAGCCTTTGTGCAAAGCTCATCACTTTTGTGATTTGAGCACTCTGGTGTCAGCACATTGACTTTCTTAAAGTCTGTGAGGCAACCTAGTTGTTTCATGGCAGGAAGTCAACTCTCAGTGGTAATGGGACTTGTGTCCCTTGCCAAAGCTCTGAGCTGCACTGATGAGGCTTCAATAGCCGAAACAGTACTGTCTGTAGCATGATGTATATATATATATATATATATATATATATATATATATATATATATATATATATATATATATATATATATATATATATATATATACATTGCTTGCCCAGATACGGACAGCAATAAATTCAAGTGAGTTGCAGAAAAGTGCGCTATTGGGAACAGCTTAGATCTTGAGGCGAGTGCTCAAACTCCTAGGTCTCTGGTAGGAGACCCGAGTTAGAGCAGAAATTGCTACCCATATGGGTTAACCGAGGTGAGGAAACAGTTTATATATGTATATATTATATATATATAGATATATATTATATATATGTATATATATATTAAATATATATATTATATATAAAATATATATATATAATTGTTTTCTTATAATTATAATTATATAATTTGTTTGAAAAAAAAAAAAAAATTTGTAGCGCAAATACTAAAAGTTTACTTTCCTCGTAATAATTTTTCAAATATATATATAGATATATATATAAATAATATATATAGATGATATATATATATATCATGTCATCTAAGCTCTATCAAAAACACACAACTTGCAGATTTCTGGTTACATTCCCATTTAGCTTTATCGCTATCTGATAGGAAGTTTTACGACACTGTTGTACCACACCACACAGTATGTAAGGATTTCCAATGCATAAAACAGACCCTGTGATTCCATAAGCTCCGATCAAAGTAGAAACAGTCATATTTCTCGTAGCCAAATGGATGACGACATTATGCCCGGTAGATAGAATGAAGTCAGATGGACTGATTGGGTCTTCAATGATGGAGTGGATCTTTTTATAGAGAATGCTGGTGTTCCATGTAATTTCTTCAACATCATTCATGAACAAACTACAAGTAGCCAAAAGCCCGTGAACTACAAAAACAAGCACTACATGACAACCAAGCGTGCCGAGGGTGCTGCAAACTATAGAAACATAGTAAAGAAGCTATATATTTGTGGGATCTGTATTTGTGTGGCTGTATGAAACATATCGTTGCTCCAAAAGTCATGAAAACAAAACTTAGGAATGGGAGACAAGATTTTAATTCCAGTAGGACTATAGCTCACAAACTTCTAGTTAGAGCCAGTAACTAAAGATTATATTACAACATTTGGTACTACAGAGTGAAGAAGCGAAAGAGTTGTATCAAGCTACATCTTAAAACCTATGTTCAATCCACAGATGACCCTAGCAACACTTCCTGATTTCGTCAACTTTATCTGCCAGAAGGTTTTTATTTTAGTTGTTTTGAAACAAAAAAAAACAAAGCAATGAAGCCTTTTTTCAAAGATGGTTGCTATGAGTTGGTTAAATTTTATTTTTGGAAAGTTTAACCTGCAAAGGTGTATTCTTCAAACCTCGACCAACTAAAACAGACAGTTTATTTGAAGCACGCTTATTATTATTACTATTAAAATTATTATTATTAAATAGGATGATTTAGGGCACAGCTGGCAAAAAACAGGTTTGGATCACTTTGCGTCATTTTAGTTTCATTTAGTTTAACACTTGGAGGGTGAACTCATGAACAAATTTGGAATAAATTAAGCTTGAGGATAAGCGATCTCTAGATATCAACTGAAATAAGGAGAGCGTTTGCCTCATTTATACTGTTCCAAGCTCTCTCATTTTGTTTCAAACAGTTTGTGTTTGGTTACCATGGTTACCATGGTTACCTGAATCCAATATATGTTATTGGCACTCACGGCTTAGATGCAAAGCTTATGTCTTTTGCTGCAAAGTTCTCAAGTGTTCACACAAATAAACTTGAAAATGAAAACATGCATCGATAGAATTCCCTTCAATAAAAGGCTGTCTCAACTTTCATTCGTATCGTATCACGATCTGTTTTTGCGGAGATTTTTACGGCAGTTCCACAATAATAGATCATGTTATAAGATTATTTATGTTATTACAGCACATATTATCAGTAGGGTAGCCTAAAGTTTAACCTGAAAAAATTGTTGATTTCGGCATAAAAATGGACTTCTTTACCTAAAGCTTGCTAATTTTGACCTAAAAAGCTACTAACACATAGATATGTAAGGGCAATATCTATCGAAATTCATAGCGGACATGCATTATATTTCACAAATATACTTATCAACATTCTAGTCTGAAAAGTTCCTGTCTTGTTTGGTCATTGAAAAATTCCTGGAGAAAAAAATGAATACATCCCTTTTAATTAACTAGACGTTTAAAAAAATAATTTGCCTAAATGTTGTTGTTCTGAAAACGAACTCTTAAAAACAGAATTTTGACTTAATTTTGACTTTTAAGTCATTTTTGACCAGAAAAGTTAAAAACCACTCTACAGGTTATAGCAGCAAATAGTCACAAAAACCAGTAAGCCTTCACCGCTACTAATAATACCAGGTTACCTTCTATATTCTTCCAAATCTGACAACGCAGCATCCCATTGTAAAGAGAAAAAAGCTGTCAAAAATGCTATCACCAAAGACGTTTTAAAAAGCATGCTTAATGTCAGCCTCCTAGTGATGGTATAGCAAATGTCTTTCTCTAGTGCTTCATGTCTAGGGAGTTGTCATGTCATGGGAGTTGTGTACTCAGCTATCGACTTTTTAGCTATTAAAAATATTGTAAGAGCTTTTATTACTACTCAGATGTAAGCAACTGTTAGATGTTTTAATTAGATGCATGTCTTTAAGCTAATTACATGCGCATGTCTATGACTATGTCTATGTGCAGTGACTGTCTCAGTGGTCGATAAAGTACACCAGATTTCTTATAATTATTACTTTTGTCTTTCAAGTTTTTCGATTAGTTTGCAGTTAATTATTTGAAAAGAACAATCAATGGAGACATTATCTTAAAGGTGGATTTGCAACGAATTTCACATAACAGTTATTTGGTATCAAAAGGTTCACCATGTTTTACACTGCTGTGTTGTAGATGCAAAATATGCGTAAATGTGATTAAAAGCTCAAAAACGAACAGTTAATCGCCGCCATCACAAAACCGCCGTAGATTAGAATCTCTTTCCAAAACGGCGCAAATGGGACGTAGATGAACGAGATGGCTTTTGTTTACACTTTCATGCAACCTCATTCGTCGAAATATCTTCGCAAATATACTTCAAGCATTCAATAAAATTATTCCTATTGTTCTTACGCGTCTCTTTCATCGTCATTGTAATGCTGTCACTTTCAGCACTGATATATTATAACCTACCGTGAAAATTTGTTTAATTTTTTAACCTTAGCTCGAAGGAGTACATATCATTGTCTGATGAACATGACGAGCCTGTCAGTCATCTATGATAATCGAAAAATGCTGCAGAAGTTATTCGCGCTGTTTGGCAGGAAGTATGGGTCACAGGATCACATTACGACTAGACAATTAGACCAAGCCGAAACAAAACTGTAAAGTAGCGAGCACCTATTATATTTGATGCGGGCTCTTCGGTAAAACGCGAAGTGTTTGTCATAAACTAGTGCTACAAGAAGTTCTATATTGTTCCTTTTATTGGCCTTTCAATTCACGTGAGAAGATCGCGTGTCAAAACAATAACCAAATCGAATGACTATGTCAGAAAAACAAACTAATTCCGATCTACGGCGGTTTCGTAATGGCGGCGATTAACTGTTCGTTTTTGAGCTTTTTAGAGCTTGTAATCACATTTCCACATATTTTGTACCTACAACACAACAGAGTAAGACATGGTGAATCTTTTGATATCAAATAACTGCAATGTGAATTTTGTTGCAAGTCAACCTTTAAGTTTTACAGTTGATAAGAGATAAATTTTAAATAAAAAATAACTTCAGTTGTTCTATATTCGAGATGCATAAAGCTAAGCTTGGTCATTTTCTTCTCTAAAGATAAAAATTAACAGCCAATCAATCGATTAAGAAAGGTACTGACCAATCAAGGATCTGAACCAACAAAGTGACAGCAACTCTTGGTTACGGTGTCATGTAGGTTGGCCAAAATGACATTTGGTGCAAGGTTATAGATTGGACTCTCAAGAATGCTGCTACTCAAGTTTGCTTCAAACAATGCCGCAGTACTGAAGAGAAGGAATTTAAAATATGAGTGAAAACAAGTGAACAGATGCAAAGTTTTTTTTTTACAGTGATAGCATAATGTCCTACACCATATGGCCCTGCAATGTCATCATGGAAACAGAAATGTCACTTTCATTTTGTAGTGATTCAGTGTCGCTGTTTGGAAGTGAAAGACTCCTGCGAGGCGCCACCTTTGTGCCATGAAAATGACTTTAGCCACCAATGTCAGTGAACTTGTGTTTGCGCATAGTCTTGATTTTCTGCTGCTTCCTATGCATACATGCCTTGGCATTAGGCATCACAAAACCACCACTGTACTATAATAGCCTGTGTTAACATAACCTGCTTGTCGGCCCGGTGTGGTGCTTCAGCACTGGTGCACTCAGGTGTCCCTACACTATCACTGTGTGGAAACTTAGTAGTGAACCCATCATAGCTTTTTCACCGAGTTCTACCTTTCTTGAGAGAACATTTTGTTCCGTTTTCTTGACTTTTCCTCTTTTTTGCACTTTTCTGTATTATATCCTTTGTATAACGAACCAACTTTTTTGATGTTCAATTGAATTTGCATGTTTCAGTTTCCTATAAATCTTTCAGTGTTTTCCCAGTGCTGTTACTTGCAGCGCCTGCATAAGGTGTCACACAACCATCACTCTACTATAGCACCCTGTGGTAACATGATCTGCTTGTCGGCCTGGTGTAGTGCTTCGGCACTGGTGCACTCAGGTGTCTCTACACTATCACTGTATGGAAACTTAGCGAATGAGTTAGGAGTCATCTGTCAACCTCTCATAATATTTAGCCAACAAGCCCCATCTGACTTACATGTGGCAGCCGTATACGACATGAATGAAAGGTGTCGGCACAATGACAGTCTTTTGGAAACATTTTTTCCTCTCAACCGGTCTCACAAAGCTTGACATCGATGCTAGATAGATGATTCAACCTCTGACATAGCAGCCATCTACACGTATATGGCCTTAATGGAATTCTCACCATGTTGATTGCTACTAGATGGTGTGTACGCCAAATGAAACAATTTTTTTTAAAGCAAAACCTGACATTGGCTTATCATATATACAGACAAAAATGTAAGTGTCATATATTAATTTAGTGTGCGAATAAGTGTGATTAAAGATGATGCATGTACATGGCACCTGCATGCACATGTCATTACATGTCACCTTATAATGAGAGTTATTCTCACCTTATGATAATGTAGCTCAGCTAAAAGTGAATACAAAAGATTATTGAAATTGCATTAAAATTTATTTTGAAATCAATCACACATAAAAAAAATACTTTTTCAGCAAAATAAAGATATTTTTTCATGTCAAGCTTGAATTATCAGGAAGGCAGGTATACATGCACGATTGGACGGATAAAATTGAACAGGGCGGTAGTGAGCTTCATGTAACCACAAAACTCACAAAAAGCCAAAAGAATAAAAAAATAGATAATTTATTTATAATCACAAGAATAATACAAATCTTAAGTTGATGATCTTTTTTTGCAGCTTGCTTAAAAGTCTGTTTTTATTAGTGTATTTGCAAATAGCTTCATACAGTTGATGTTTTAATGTTGTAAATCTGTGTTACACCTGGTTTACTCAGCTACTCTTTCAGGCTGTTCAGGGTCTGGGGATGCTGATTTGCTTCGAAGAGAGCTATCATCACCATGCTCTGTCTTCGCGTCTATGAAAAGAAAATGTACATTTATTTTATTATTGAAACTAGTCAATCGACCCTAATGCTACTAAATTCATGGATCAAATACAGCCATTCTTAGCTAAGTAAGAGCAACTAAACCATTGTGGCGGAATGTAACTAATCAGATAAGCAGAACACCGACTCAGCTCAAGTCAGCCCGACTCGGGAATCGCTCAGAAACCGACGGAAAAGGAGACAGAGCTTGAGCCTCGAGAGCCTATATAGAGAGCCAAGAGAGCAGAGTTCATTTGCACTTTCTTGTCAATACATTTCCTGTACAGTGTTCAAGCAAAGCAAATACATATGCTCTGAACAGGGAACATGGCGCTGTTTCTTTGAGTTTAGGTTGGGAACTAGCGAAGTAGACGTGAGGGTGGGAGTCAGGCAGAGGGAGTCAGACAGAGGGAGTCAGGCAAAGAGAGTCAGACAGAAGGAGTCAGACAGAGGGAGTCAGACAGAGGGAGTCAGACAGAGGGAGTCAGGCAGAGGGAGTCAGGCAGAGAGAGTCAGACAGAGGGAGTCAGGGAGAGGGAGTCAGACAGAGGGAGTCAGACAGAGGGAGTCAGACAGAGAGAGTCAGGCAGAGGGAGTCAGACAGAGGGAACCAGAGGGAGTCACGCAGAGGGAGTCAGGCAGAGGGAGTCAGACAGAGGGAGTCAGACAGAGGGAGTCAGGCAGAGGGAGTCAGGCAGAGAGAGTCAGGCAGATGGAGTCAGGCAGAGGGAGTCAGACAGAGGGAGTCAGACAGAGGGAGTCAGACAGAGGGAGTCAGGCAGAGGGAGTCAGACAGAGGGAGTCAGACAGAGGGAGTCAGACAGAGGGAGTCAGACAGAGGGAGTCAGACAGAGGGAGTCAGACAGAGGGAGTTAGGCAGAGGGAGTCAGACAGAGGGAGTCAGGCAGAGGGAGTCAGACAAAGGGAGTCAGGCAGATGGAGTCAGGCATCGGGGGTCAGTTGAGTGTCGAGAGAAGGGCAAGCGGATCTCAATCTATTACAAGCATTTTTTCATGCTGTTCAATCTGTTTTAAAAATTAAAGGAACTCATAATAATCCAAATTCATATTTGCAAAGATATATTACAAATTGATGCCTTAAATATGTAAGATAGACATATTCATTATTGTTTGCCAAATGATATGGAAAACGTCACACTAAACCTTTAAGAGTTTCAATTCCGGGTTATATGCACAAAAGTGCAAATATGTAGCAAATATTGGGGCAAATCTTTGGGTAGATCTTTTCGCTCCAAGATCTATGTTTTTGTAAAGGCACTATGGCGAGCTCTTTTAAAGGCTTAAAGAGTAACAGATACAGAAAAAAATCTACGTAACATACATGTCTTGTATGTCACATAGATACAGTAATAATAAAGAGAATCATTGATGCATTTTACCTTACAGTTGTTTTGCTTATTGAAAATAAAGAATCGAGTCAATTAGTTCTATGGTGACAGTAAAAAACTGATTAAATTCAATTTTTACTGGTCAGATGCGCCGAGTCAATTCAATTCCGTAGCAATTAAAAGATACCACAACATCGATTCGATTCAATTCATTTGTGAGATGAGCCTTAAGGCATGATAGAGCAAACGTGTTAAGTAAAGCGTCTATCTCTGCTTATTAATAACCAAACTAATAACTAAAAATTTATATAATCAGTGTATCAGAACTGTATAATAATTTAAGTAATATCACCTAAATACATTTAAATAAATTTGTAGAACACTATAGAATCTATCAATTTCACTTCAAACATTGATACTGATCTTAGTAGTTGAGAAACGATATATGAAGCTATATATGTGTGTGTGTGTGTGTGTGTGTTTTATTTCACCTTTAAAGATTACACAATTGAATTAATACTCGAGACAAAATATAATTAACCAATGCGTGAAAAAAATAACAATAAGTAAGAAATGATGATGGGGCCCATTGCGAAATGGCAAAGCCAGTGGTACGCGAGCCCGAGTCAGCAGCACAAAAACCAGACCGTAACACTCACTCTCCAGACTGGAGATGGTGCCTCAATTCCACCTTATATTTACCGAGACATTTTATTGATCTTATTGAATTAGGTAGTCGATTCCACAGCGCAGGTGTTGCAAAGTTTGAGGATCGTTGACCGGCTAAAGTTAGATGATTAGGTACGGGAAGAGAAAGTAATTGATGACGAGTATTATAAAATGGTAGTGCTGGATCACAATTTGAGTAAAATAATTTATGGGCTTGAATAAGCAACTTATATTTATGCAATTTATCAATAGTTAAAATATCAGAGGTTTTAAATAAATCGTTTGTTGGAAATCCAAATGGCTTACGGTTAATGATTCTGACAATTTTCTTTTGAAACTGTATTATTTTGCTAAGATGAATTTTGGATGCATTGCCATAAGTTTCTATTGAATAGCATAATTTGGAGTGAATAAGTGTGTAATAAAGCATAATCAGCAATTTTTTTGGAATGAAAGCACTTATGCGGTAAAAGATGCCTGATATAGGCCGTAAATCTAATAAAAGCTTACGAGCGTGGGAAGACCAGTTCAAATTTTTATCAATTGACACTCCAAGAAATTTGACTTCATCAATTGCTTTAATAAAAGTGTTATTAAAAAGAATAGGCTGATCAAATTTAATTTTGCTCTGGTAATTTTTAAAAACAGTAAAACAGGTTTTGTCAAAGTTAATGGTTAATTTGTTCGTTTGACACCAATCAGCTAGTTTTTCAAGATCAGATTGGACTTTAGGTAAATCGTCGTTTAGGTTCTTTGAACTCATAAACAAATTGGTATCATCAGCATACAATATAGGAGTTAGATGAGTTAAACAATCACAAAGATCATTTATGTAAATTAAGAATAAAGTCGGGCCTAGCACCGAGCCCTGAGGTACGCCACAAGTCAAATTGTCAGCGTTAGAAAAAGTATCATTAATTTTTGTTGTTTGGGTTCGGCGGGTTAAATAGCTTTGTATCCATCTGATGGTTAACTCACTAAAATTAAATTGCTCTAGTTTTTTAAATAATATTGCGTGATCGATCGTATCAAAGGCTTTCCTGAAATCTATAAAAATTCCTATAACACATTCACTTCGGTCAAACGATTCTAGAATTTGGTTAGTAAAAGTTGAGATGGCATCAGATGTGCCTCTAGCTCTTCTGAATCCAAATTGGTTTTTATATAAAAGTGATTTATTTTCTAAATAATCAACAATTTGTTGATTAACAAGTTTTTCCAATATTTTACTAAAGACTGGTAGAATTGAAATTGGACGAAAATTACCGCATTCATTTAAAGAACCCCCTTTGTGCAAAGGTAATATTTTAGCTTTTTTAAGTGCATCAGGTACCTTCCCAGTCTCTAGTGATTTGTTAAAAATCTTACATAAAGGGTAAGCAATACTCTGTGAAACCGATTTCATAAATTTAGCAGTAATTTGATCTAGGCCAGAGGCTTTGTTTGAATTTATTGTATCTACAATTTTTAATAAACCAGTTATATCGATGTATTGGAATTCAAAAGCTTCACCAGCATTATTTTCAAGCCACAATGCTTGATTTTGGATAGGGGGTTGAGGTACTAAGTTTACAAATTTCAAGGCCAGTCTTTTACCAATATTACTAAAAAAGGAATTGAGCTCATTAGCTTTTTCAACATCCGTTATGGCTAGTTCATCAGGATTAAGATAACAAATCAGTTTAGAAGGCTGTTTATGGCTATTTGTCTTTTGTTTTCCTAGAAGCTCATAGTTTACAAGCTGCCAAATCTGCTTTGAGCTGGTGCAGCTATTGAAAGCTTGCGAAAAATAATTATATTTGGAGTCCCTCAAATTCCTGCTAACATCGTTTCTAAGTTTGTTATATTGGCACTTCAATTTTAAATTAAGTGGGTTAGATTGAAGTTTTCTATGAAGACGATATTTCTTTTTAACGCTCAACAAAAGGTTTTCAGTCATCCATGGCTTTAAGAAAGTTTGATTAGATTTAGTGTTTACTAATTTTTGGTATTTACATTTCTGGGAACAATCAGATAATTTGTCAAAAAAAGCGTTATAGAAGTAATCGACATCATTTGAAAAGATTTTGTCCCAATTAGTGTTTTCAAGCATGATTCTTAGACTTTTATAATCAATTACAGGATATGAATTAGTAGTTTTTCGGGAGATGGGTTGATTATTTTTAAATTTGTGAAAAAATTAAAATGTGGGCAAGTGGTCACTAAAGTCTGCGCTTATAGTTCCAGATGTCACTGTCGGACTAACAAAGTTTGTCAAAATGTGATCCAAGCACGTCCATTTGTTTGAGGGCTTAAAATGGTGGGTTGCAATAGTTATGGTGACTTATGTATGACCAAACAAAAGATCAATGAAAAACCTGCTGCCACATGTTAATATAGTAAAATAGTAAAACACAAAACTGTATTTCAACTTATTATGTAGTCCCAGTCTTCAATATTGAGTTGTAGAAAACTAACAATAAACTGTGTCAACTCATCGATGCATTATTAATTTCTAAAAACTGGATATCTAGTATACCAAAATAAATGTTGTGAGTCGGTGAATAAACTAGAAATAAATTGAGTGCTCATATTCGCCACCAAAAATTAACTAATTCAAAGTTCAAGGTACTAAGCATGCACATGCAATGCTTAGTGCTGGAGAGGGTTGGCTAATAAACAGATTGTGCTACTGAGAACCGAAATGAAGAACGCCAAGTATACGTGAAGAGTGATAGTACCGAACACAAGAAACGTGTTTCACTTACATGACGGATACACCCGACTACCCAGTTGCTTTTGCAGCGCTGTAAGCATGCGAGTATCTTACATATAGTAGGTTAATGACTGGTTGGCACTAATCAGACTATGATACAATGTTAAAGATTGACTTGCAGCAAAAATCACATTACAGTTATTTGGTATCAAAAGATTCACCATGTCTTACTTTGCTGTGTTGTACATGCAAAATATGTGGAATTGTGATTACAAGCTCTTAAAAACTAATTAACGAACAGCTAATCGCAGCCATCACGAAATGGAAATTTCGATTTTGGAATCCCTTTTCAAAATGGCTCAAATGAGATGTGATGGAACACACTGGCTTCTGTTTACACTTTCATGCAACCTCATTCGTCGAAATATTTTTACAAATATGCTTCACGCATTGAATAAAATCCTGCCTATTGTCATTACGCATCTATTTCATCATCATCGTAATGCTGTCACTTTGAGCACTGATATCTCAAAACCTACCGTAAGAATTTGTTTAATTTTTTAACCTTAGCTCGAAGGAGTGTATGTCATCTTCTGATAAACATGATGAGCCTGTTGGTCACC
Source organism: Watersipora subatra (assembly GCF_963576615.1). NCBI lineage: Eukaryota > Metazoa > Bryozoa > Gymnolaemata > Cheilostomatida > Watersiporidae > Watersipora > Watersipora subatra. Next base: position 38,983,859 of record NC_088718.1, on the reverse strand, counting down.
TGTGATAGTGAAAAGCTGCTCCAGAAATTGTTTGCGCTGTTTGGCTTGAAGTATGGGTCACATGATCAGATTACAACTAGATGATTAGACCAAGCCGAAACAAAACTGTAAATTAGCGAGCATCTATATTTGATACGAGCTTTCCGGTAGAGCCCGAAGTGTTTGTCATAAACTAGTGCTACGAAGTTTTATATTGAGCCTTTTATTGGCCTTTCAATTCACGTGAGAACATCACGTGTCAAAACAATAATCACAATGTTTGACAACGTCATCAAATGAAAGAGATTCCAAAATACAGCGTTTTTGTAATGGCTGCGATTACTTGTTCGTTTTTTAGCTTTTAAGAGCTTGTAATCATATTTCCACATATTTTGCACCTGCAACATGGCAGAGTAATACATGATGAACCTTTTGATACCAAATAACTGTAATGTGAATTTTGTTGCCAGTGAACCTTAACGGCTATAGCCTTTAATTGTATAGATAAAATTAGTTCCTATAGAGGGATATTAATCATAATTAACCATAGAGGAGTATTAATCTAGGCCACAAAGATCTAAATCTAACAGCAACATGAAGAAACAATATATTATTTTGAAAACTAACTAGCAGGGAGCGAGTGAAATAACTCAAAACAAATTCATCCAATTAGATATAAATAACACATGAAACTGTAAACATCTACAAAGAGGTTTTGCTTTATACGAACGAAAACAACTTAAAAAAATCAATTTAGTTTGACTTATTTACAATTGACTGTTTTTTCTCAGGTCCTATATGAGGCCATTACTATTCTTCCCTCAAAGTGAGCCTTCAATGCATTACTCTGCTAATTGAAAGAGAAACAAGGTCAGTTTCTAATAAGAGAAAATGAAAAGGAACAAAAACTATTATTAGAAATGTTATGCTCTGCCAGGTTTAACTATGCATGTAGCTTTTATCAAGGAACTGGTATAAATACACAGTCAAACATGGATAATTCGAACTTCACGAGACCGAGCGAAAGTGTTCGAATTATCAGAGCGTTCAAGTTATCAGAGCACTGTCACAAGTCCACGTATTTACTTATTTATTAGTAGATACATGTACATATACAAACTATAATATAAATCAAAAACACAAATGGCTTGTTTCAAATTAAATGCTTCTAATGTAAAGTTTAAAACGTTTTTATCAAAAAGTATAGAGATTTTTTTATCACTTGAGATTGGTTTGTTGTTTGAGGTGATGTTATTGCCAGGACGTTTTTTAGATTGACATTGGCAAAACTTGATCGTTGTTGAAATGCTCAAAAGAAAAGACATCTTTTTCTTTTGAGCGTTTTACCCACGATCAATTTTGCCGATTTTTCTTGAAGTTTATGCAAAGATTACCTCACTTTTCCTTGCTTCCGAAGGGCGATCGCTAAGCGGATGTTTGGTATAAATGAAATTTCACCAAACCTTTAGAAAAGTCGTTGACAAAAATATTTTGCCGATGGTGGTAATAACGGCGTTTATGAATTACGAAAAGTTGAGGTTTACCTCTATGGCTTGGAATAAAGTGGTTTTCTAAAGCGATAACAACCGTTTCGGTAGCCGTTGGGCAAAAAACTGTTCGAATTAACAGAGTTGAGGTCGAGTTATCGCTAGCAATTTATCATTACATGGGAACGGACCCATGAAACCATTCAAGTTAACCATGTGTTCGAGCTATCCTTGGGCGAGTTATCCATGTTTGACTGTATTAGTTTACTTTATACTGACTAAATAATCATATATAATTATATGATTGTTATGATTATTATTATAATTATATGATTTTCAGATAGGAAAGTCATGTGAACCACTATTAAAATATGCAACTAGTAAAGTTGACGATTAGTTAAATCGACAACTTGTTAAATCGACAACTTGTTAAATCGACAACTAGTTAATTCTACAACTTATTAATTCGACAACTTGTTAATTCGACAATTTGTTAAGTCAATGACTTGTTAAGTCGACAACTTATTAAGTTGAAAACTTGTTAAGTAGACAACTAGTTAAGAATACAACTTGTTAAGTCGTCAACTAGTTGAGAAGACAAATTGTTAAGTCGACAACTAGTCAGGAAAACCACTTGATGGCAATAATACGACATGAACTTTATAAGTACAGTAATCCTTTAACAATCAAGGTTCATTTATTGTGAGATCTGCTTTGTACATTTAAACTGGTTTATTTTGGTAAAAATATTCGGCGATTGCGAGATAACTTAATATATATTTGGACTAACTACACATATGATATAATGCATTAACATGCATTTTATAAAACTATATAAAAAGCTAAATATAAAAAGTAAGTGTTATACAAAAATCAAAATTAATGAAGTAATAATCAGCAAAAAGAGTTGTTTTATTGCTACTTTTCTGCCACCTTTAGCATAATTATATATACTGTATATATATTATATATATAATATATTATATATATATTATATATATATATGATATATATTACATATATATATTATACATATATGTTATATATAATATATATAATATATATATTATATATAATATATATATTATATATAATATATATATTATATATAATATATATATTATATATATTATATATATTATATATATAATTATATATATATACTGTATATATATAATATATATATATTATCTATATATATAATTATATATATATACCTTATATACTGTATATATACAGTATATAAGGTATATATATATTATATATATATAATTATATATATACCTTATATACTGTATATATAATATATATATTATATATATAATTATATATATATATACCTTATACACTGTATATTTTTAATATTTTTTGTAATACTCCTTTTCAACCACTTCAAAATTGTTGACAAAACTGCCATGCTTTGAGAATTTTTAAAACTCATGTTGTACATAAAGTACTTTAGGCGTAGCGTAAAACATTTGCCCAAACTTAACACCTCATATTACATCTGAAAACCTGATGCTAAGGCAATACTATGATTTACAATTTTCATCACGCAGATACCACAGACAGCCAAAAACAGTTATTCACAGTTATAATAACTAGCTTGTGAGACATGAGACAGAAAAATCTGGTGCGCTTTACCTGATTTCTTCTTGATGATCAAAACGCTGATTACAACAGCGACAGCGATAATCGCCAAAGACCCAATAATTAGGCCGACAATCAGAGGAACTTTGTTTTTGCCTGGCGCCAGAGCAACGCCGACAGTGGTAACATCGCCGGAGTCCTACAGAATAAATAGTCAAATGTAAACTGTTTGCAACTACTCGAGTAAATTGTAATGTTAGATACTTGTTTGTAGAATATGACTGCTCGAGGCCATGTGATCTCAATCTGATCCGAGATGTAGTATGGGGGTGGATCTGGGTCTGTGAGATAAGTTAGTAAATTCATGCTATTGTTTTCTATGTCATTTTATGTTCATTCACTCGAAATTAAAGAGAATGGCAAATCAAAATAGAGCACTAATGCTAGTGTACAAGTTGACAGTCTTTGTGCGTGACAGGTACTTGCAGGTGCTATTGTTTGTGACTCACCATGACACTAAAATGTCACTTTTGTAGAAAAGGGCTAACGATTAAAGTACGTAACTAGTAACTATTTGTAAAGTTGGCATTTTTTTCTGTGGACTATATTAGAGAACTCATTAAAAACAAGCCCCAGCTACTTGTCATAGCGTATAGTTTATTATGAAAGTCACACAATTTGTTACTAGTTAGTTCCTTCCACTGAAGAGGCACAAAACCTTGCCTTGTGAAAGCTATGTAAGCCATGAACTCATTTCTGAGTCACAGTTAAATTTGTTAGGCAAATCGACGAACAGATTAATCAATTGTAATGAACTGTAATCACGCTGGCTAATAATTATTAGCTAGTGGAGGTTAGAACAGGATTGAGCGTTGAGCAGCGATCTAAAATACTAACCGTAGTTATCATCTGAAAACATGAAACAACAAAATTACATATATACAGCGATATAATTAATATACTTAGGACGAGGAGTGTTGAGGCTAGAGGTAATCGGGAGGTTTAATCAGCAAACTAAGTTTGTTTTTAATCTCGCTTCTTTTATGTTCATGTTAATTTTGTTCTCGTTTCTGTACGTGCTAATTTCTAATCTAGTATTACCAAATACTTTGTACTCTATAAGTGAGAATCTTATTGTAAAACATAAACTTTACTTGGAGCAAATAGTTAGCCACAAACATTTAAAAACAGAAACATTTAAAAACTGAAATATTGGGCATTCTGACCCCTCTTGTGCTCACTTTTTCCAGCTCGATGCTGAATAAAAAGTGCAATCACTAATTGATGACTATAGTACACAAAAATGAAGTCTTGCCATAAAAACTTGAAGCAAAGCGCCTTTCTAATAAACAACAAGTTTCAAAATGATCAGGTCATGAGGCAGAAACTCTCCAATAATCTTGAAAATACTGCTGATGAGTGGATTAGTACAATATCAATAAGCGAAAGCAAAGCGACAGAGAATGCTTACCCCAGGGGTCGTCTACAATAAGAACACAGATGCTGATTTGACTAGTTTTCATCATTTTTATACCAGCACTCAGCTGTCAGAATGTTCACGTATGCACATAGTACATACGTGCATAGTATAGCACACAGTATCCACGTATGCACATAGTACATACGTGCATAGTATAGCACACAGTATCCACGTATGCACATAGTACATACGTGCATAGTATAGCACATAGTATGCACATCAGTCAACTAAGGTCAAGATGAACTTGCACAAATTTTTTAGCGAATTTTTTTTAATATAAATTTTTTTTTCTACTATTTGCGATTGTTTTTGATATTTAATGTGATCTGATTACCAGGATGTTTTAAGATTTAAGTCGATAAAACTTGATCGCTATTAAAACTCTCAGGTCAAGCGAAAGTGCAATTATAACACCTAAAATGGTTACAAAGAGACAGACAGACAGAATAGAGATGAGTAACTCTGCAACTTGAATACAATAGTTGATATCAACTATAGCGACAATAACAACTAGTGATGTCATTTTAAAAATTTCTTTTGAGTGTTTTAATCGTGATCAAGTTTCATTGATTTTACTCTTGAAATATCCTGACAATCAAATCACTTCAAACATCAAAAAAGATCGGAAAGGATAGAAAAATACCGACACTTTCTGATAGAATCTACGGAAATTTTGTGTGAGTTCATTTTAAAACGAGAATATGACATACGGATAAGTAAGACTGGATCATTCTAATATAAAGTAACAGAATACTACTAGAAATGAGAGAATACATGCGCATTTAGAGATTTGTCACTGTAATAAATATGCAAATCAATCCACCATTCAGAGAAATACCAAGCCTTGGCATCTAGTTAAAAACATACCGTGGTCATTCCATCGAGTCCTCCGTAGATAACATCATCCACCATCAGGTACTGGTCAAATGAGAGCTGCACATCTGGCAGCACCAATGACAACCCAGTACTGATAGCTTGCTCTATCGTGTCGACAACTGTGAGCATGGGCCCACTCTCACCACTAGCCCAGAATGTCACGTATATGCTTCCTGCAAAACAGCTCGTCTTGTCAGCTAACAGTACTGGTCAAGTTTTAAGATCATTTACAGTCTGTGTTTTCATTATTAATGGTATTATTAAAAGTATTGATAAAACACTGATAGGAAGTTTAAAAAAATAAGAAACTCATTCAAAAGGAACATGAACATGTATTCTTTTCTGTATCGGATACCAAATCATCTCGACAGACCGAGAGTCATTTTTAAACAGAACCAACTAGTTACTATAAAACTTATGACTCCCAAAACTATTAAATTTAAACTATATCTTATTGAGTAGAGTGTGCTCACACATCAGCTTTTTTAAAGTATAGAGAATTGTTCAGAGAGAGTATGCTGTATATATATTATTTTATATATATTAAGTGATAAAAGTTAGTTTGCAAATTATTAAAATCAGCAGTTTGAGTTGTAAAGGTGTGGAGACATGAATTATAAAGAGTTATTATTCGAAAAGGCATTTATTACATTATTATATTATATTGTATAAGTTTAAGAAATGGTAATACACAAATTATGTCAAACAAGAAATAACTAGGAAAAACAAGAGCTGTATTGGAAAGTGAAGGCCTTACCCGAGTAGACAGAGAAGTCATGGTATCTAGCAGTTGGGTCGGTAGATTGTAGGTAGTTGAAAACTGATGCTTCAATGAGATCTTCCATACCATCAGCATACATTACATAATCCAAGGGAGACCTCAATGTGAAGCTATAACTGACATCTTCATCTTGCATGGTCACATCTAGAAAGAGAAATGTCAGCCAGTAGTATCATTACTATTAGTGATAAGGCAAGGGAAACAAACATTTCGGCAGAAGGAAGACTGGAGGAAAGATAGCTGCTAATCCGAAAAACTTGTGTAAAACTGAGAAGTAGCAACAATTTCTCTTTGCTTTTTGTCCCTTCATCCAAACTGGACAAGAGTTTCAGAACAAAGTTTTACTTACTTGGCAGGACTTCAATGACGGAAGAACGTCCAGTGAGGGTGTAATCAGCAGGAGTCGAGACCACAGTTGCTTTGAGGAAAAACCTGCCATACAGAGTAGAAAAACCATCATGTAGATAAAGCACTCCACTAAGCCTGTCGCCACAAATTCGGTGTTTTGTACTAAACACTGAACAGTGTCTATAATTAATTAATTCTCCTTAGTGGTTTTTCCTGGCTATCAATTGGCTAGTAATTGGCTAGTAGCTAGCTAGCAGTTTGCTAATAACTGGCTAGTAGTTTGCTATAAGGTCCTAGTTAGCTAGCAAGTATCAATTTATGAAATAAAATAATTCTTAAGAACAAATCTAGCATTGCCAAGAAGCTGTGATAACAATGGTGGCTCAGCTTATGTAATTCTGCTTTACCTTCCAGCCATGTCTAGCGAAAGGTCAGTAAAGTTAGCTATGCCGGTAGCAAGATCAAAGTCAGCCTCTAAAGTTCCATTGAGCATAGCACCACTAGGAGACATCTCGGGCGAATAGATGGAAAGAGTAGCTCTCCAGGTGTGATCCTACGAATTTAAACAATGTAATCCTGCTTTATATGCGCATCAAGAAACTAACAAGCAGCAAAATATTTACTTGACTTGTATAAGTTAGACGATCATTTTAATAGAATCTCATGCATCTGGCATGTAGAAACAGGTCAGCTTCAACCCAAGCACTTTGCAGCAAATAGACACCGCCCTCTATGTAGACCCCGCCCATATGTAGACACCGCCCATATGTAGCCACCATCCATATGTAGACACTGCCCATATGTAGACACCGCCCATATGTAGACCCCGATCATATGTAAACCCCGCTCATATGTACACCCCACTCGCATGTAGAACCCGCCCATATGTAGACACCGCCCATATGTACCATCGACTCTTTAAATTTGAAACAATTCCCAAACAAGTGAATGGAAAAAGCAGCACACAAAAAATTATTTTATCTGTAGAGGTTGCACAGGAAAGGTTAATAAGAGAAAAGGTTACAGAGGAAAAGGTTATATAGGAGAAGGCTACATGAGAAAAGGTAAAGTAGGAAAGATATGACAGAGTTATATCAAATCAAGTATCTTTTGATATGTAAGCAAAAATGTATCACTGAAATGCAAAGCATTTTGCATTTAGTCAATAAAAGTCAAGTGATCACCGGCTGAATGAAATGACTTTTTCAAATTAATATTTAGCTCTTTTAAAACCAACTCCTCTTTTGGTTTTATGATCGTGTATTGATGATTTAGAGTTTCTCACAACATAGCCTTATATCCAAACCTTCCATGCAATATCCTCTAAGATCTCTAGAGAACTCAAGTCTCTGATGTCAACAACTGCATCGAAGAGCTCATCGATCATGACAGGCATGTCTTTGTCAGGCACGTAAGAGAATCCAGCAGTAAGCTCCGCCTCCCTTAATGCAATTGCTTCGCTGACAGCAGCATATGTGGCTTCAGATGGGTCAAAGATCTCAAAATCTGTAAAACAAAAGTAAAGAGTATTTTGCAGACAATTTGCTTAACCATTGAATCTGGCACACGCAAGTGTGGTATCTGGCACATATGAGTATGATATCTGGCACATATGAGTGTGATATTTGGCACATATGAATGTGATATCTGGCAGATATGAATGTGATATCAATGCAGTACAATGAGATGTGACATGAGTGTAAATACTTGAAAAAATTCTAAAAATCATTTTGCGTATGAAAAGTGACTGCCATGTTATATCACGAAAAGTAACAAAAAATTCTGCATCACTTTTCCTTTTCTACATCATTTAGCTTTAAAAACTTAGATGGCAGAAAAGGATGTCCTTGATGGATTACTAGACAGTAGCCTTCTGAAAAGTGCTATGAATTGCTAGCCAGTGAATGAGAGTTAGTAAATGGAGATGAGAGCTTGAAGTTGTATAAATCCAGATTCTCAAATAGTTTGCTAACTATCGCAAGGAAATTCAATACTAGCTTAACTTCTATATCAGACAAATAAATATGTAAATCTGTTAGTTAAATAACTCAGAAGGAGAGTAAGTCATCGGGTAGCTCGGTAAGGTAGGTAAGTATTGTAAGTCAGTAAAAAGGTAAACACATGTAAGTAAATTGGATGGTGAATAGGAGGGTAAGTAGTGAGTAAATAGGTAAATGTAAGTAAATAGGTGAGTAAAACAATCAGCAAAGAGATAAGCTCTATGATACACTAGCTGTTTTTTGACAACACGATCAAAGGTTTTGATAACAGGAATACCTGCTACACTTTGAGCTTGTCTATCAAGTCGATCAGAATAAAAAGAAACATTGCTAACATCAACTCTCCACCGTAAGAACACATACCAATGGTGTAACCGCTGCCGCTGTGTGAAATTCCGAGTGTCTCAAATGCACAGATCCCATTTTGGAAGCCACAGACTGTGTCTCCAATAAGTACGGCGTCTGAATGACCGCCGTTGATGTTGAGAACCGCCCTGATCTTCCACGGGTCTGCTCTCGAGCCCAGCACATCCACAAGATCTCCCTGATATAGCAGATGATTAGCAATGTATTAGCAAGCTTTTTTGGCCAACAATGATGCTCAAAGCGTGCAACAATAAATGAGCAAGGAACTTTTAGTTGTGGTTTTATAAAAATGATTGTTGACCCCATTAGCTCTTGCAAAATGTTTCTTGTATAGCTTTACTAGTACCCCAGCAGTCTAACTAGCCATGAGTGATCATCCGGTGCGCTGCTAAATCAAAGACATTAACTATCTGCACAACTATTCTAGCCGGCCAGGAGGTGGTTGATTAGAGCAAGAGTTAGAGTGCAAGTCGGTTAATCAAGCTGAATGTCCTGAGATCATTTCCCATACGATGCAATATTTTTTGTCACCTCCATCTGTGGCTTTGAACAGGTTGGCAAAAGTTTATTACTTTCTATTATTATTATTATTTTGCTATTATCATCACTAGTATTATTATTCTGGCTCCTAGTATGCTGGCGGTCCTTGCGCTACGAGAGATCATCCTGTGTAATAACTATGTGCACATTTATTCTGTGATGTTTCAACGTAGTAGTCTGCTTGGCTGCAAAGCTGGACATTCGAGTTCCAATCCTGTGCAGTGGATCTATTCCTAATCTCTAAGCAAGGCTTCGTACAGACGAATGCACCATTTTACTATGGCAAACTTTTCAATTTTCCATTATTCCTTCTCTATTACTTTGTTGGCAAAAATTGATCGACAAATTTTTCTCTGCTGATGCAAATTTAATTCGAAAAGAAAATGGTCTCTAAAAATTTGATGGTTCTTTAGTACATTAACTAGTAAATGACTGAATGAGTTCTAAACTGCTACCCAAACTATCACCAACCCACGATATTTGTTGCTAACATTCAAGGTTCCGCATGCTAAATAGAAATGTTTGGAGCACAAAACTTACGTTAGTGTCATACATCTCAAACTGTGGTTGTGTGGGGAACGGTTGTTGCTCTCTGTCTGCCTCGAGTTGGACAGAGTAGATCATCTCTGTTGGTATCTGAATGAGTGCTAACAATGAACTGCTATTGGACAGGGATGCCCAATCAGAGCTGGTTGAATCTACAATCCAACAACCAGCCAATAAAACATAATGCTAAAAGCTAGCAGCCAATTAGAACAAATAAACACATAATGAAACTATTTATGATCATAGCCTATATTTATAACAGAACCTTTTGTGCCTAAATTAAGGTAGTAAATTAGCAAAATATGTAAGTCAAACTGTTTGTATTGCAATATAGTAAGTATCCAGTACAAATAAAGGCAGAAAGATCTGGCCTACATGGAACACATGCTAGTAAAATATAGAACTTGTCTCCAGTAATCAATTTAGAATCCATTTAAAAATATCAGGAAGCTAAAGCCTTGCTATTACTGGCTAGAAATCTAAACACGCAGTCACTTTACTACCAGTACCAAAATATGTTACTAGTAATTTTCTAGTAGACTTGATTACGTATTTATAAATTCGCTGAGAAGCGCAAGTCCTGCAAAATCTCAGGGGCAACATTTCACACGCCACGGTTTACAACGAAAAGGTCATTTGCAGAACAGTGACTCATAACTTTGTAACCATGGCTAATGCAATTGCAAGTAGAGTAAAATAATTTAGTTTTCAAAGGTATCTACTGAAATAACTTGATAGGTTTCAAGTTATAGCAAGTGTTTTGATTGAAGCTGAGTGCATTATGTTTATTCATTAAAAACACGACTTATTTGAAGCGAGTGTATGGTATACCTTCCTACCTGCAGTGCTATCTCATACTTCCCTAACTGCAGTGCTATGTCATATTTTCCTACCTGCAGTGCTTTGTCATACAATGGATACTTACTCTCTGGAATAGGTAGGGGCTCTTGAACATCGATGCCTAGGATGCTGACATTAAGGGCATCTCCTAATGTTCCAAGCTGTACCGCATCGACCACTTGCCTGGTGAGATTCAGCAGTACATCTCTCGCAAGGTCACCAGAGTTGACATCATCTGTTCCCTGTCCATCTACTGGTGGATCACCTGACAAACGATAAACAGTATTTTTAAAAACTGAAAAAATCTAGGGTAAAGCCAATATGAGATTAGAGTAGCTTTATGATACAAAAGTTTAAAAGAAAACTGCATATGGCCATGAAATATTGAACATTTTCTACAAAACATTTTTTAGCAAATAATTTTCTGTAGAGCAAAGGAAATGCCTACGCATTTAGCCATGAATCTAATAACCTAAGCTATCTAATAACCTAGGCTATCTAATAACCTAGGCTATCTAATAACCTAGGCTATGCCACTTTAGTACCATATATTTAGCTATTAGATCATTTTTATCCTATATATATATTTGATTATATACCAAAAATGAGAATACGATATGGTCTTAATATATAATGTTAATGAGACTGCAATACAAAAACATATGTTCATCGGAATGATGATAATGTCTGACTACCCGTTTTAAAATGATATGGGAGTTGAAGCACAAGTTCATGACTTTACTAAACAAAGCGTCTGACAAGCTGTGTACACGGGCTAGTTTTATGGACCGCAATAAATTGTTTTTATTGCGGTTTAATTTAGTTTTGCATTATCAAATATGGAGACGCGCTTTGGCATCCTTACTCACCTATCTCAAGGTCAAGAGTAACCCCCTCTGTTTGACGTTTGCGTCGTCTGCTGGTCTCTCGTACAACATCCACAATTCTGATCTTATTTGCAGGGATTCCGAGGAAAACGGCAAGGTTGTTGACAATATTTTCGCCAAAGAAGTCATCAACCGTCATAGGAGGCAAAGAGAGAGAAACGATGACCACCTCTTTCATGATGATATCAACTTTGTCAGTACCTACAGGCAGCGGTAGTAAGACTCCATTGCGATTGGATAAAATAGTATCTCACCTTAAATCTAATTGGATGTAATTTTGTTACGGCGCAAATCTAATTAGATACAAAGTTGAAATTGAATTGAATATACAGTAGCTTAACTGAATAACTACAGTCAAACCTTTACACATGTTTATTTCAACAAAAAAACTTTCCAATATCTCGTATGATGTGAGATTTGAGCAAATGTTGGACTCTACCTGACTATATCTAACGTTTGAAACATTATGACTCGTAAAGGAAAGTGATGAGGCTATTTATTACTTTATGTATTTTGTGCTTTGAATTTGTAAAATTAAAATCGCTTCCCTTGGTCATGAAGACATATGCTATACGATATCATGAATCAATTAGTATTGTAAACACCTCATTGGCATGAAAGATTGTTGTTGACTCCATGAAAAAAACCGCTCACATTAATCTTCATAATCTTAATAATGAAAAAAGTAGCAATGAAAATTCTGCAAAATTAAAGAACAGCTAGTTCTAAAAACAACTAACACTCTATATAGCAAGGAACATAGGCTAGCATTAAGAATGGCACATCCTTCGATCCTGGGTTAGTAAACCTGAAAGGAAACAATACAATCCTTACTGCCAAGTATGAAGTACTGTAGCTGCCACTCCCTGTCAAAGTAGTTCTGTCCATGAGCATCTGTGTCCACATTTGGGATGTATTCTGATGGACTGGCACTCGATTCCTACGAAGTTGGAAAGAAATTAAAAAATAAACTGGCACTAGGCCACATTATGAACCAATGAATGAATCTCAAACATTATAAACCATTAAGAGTTCGTAAAAAACTTATTAGCCAATCACAAACAACAAAAATCTTTGTTAAGCGGAACATAATGATATAGGGATATATCGCTAACTTATCTAATGATATACAACAACTAAGGATGACCTACGGTTTTTGTTTAAATATTGTCATTGCCTCCTTAGCAAAACCAACAAACCATATATGAGTAAAAAGAGGATGATGTACAAATGAAAGGTTGACACATGTAAAACCATGGAATACAATAACTAACAAGAAGTTTGTAGTCGCCATCACTCTCAATTTCAGCATTCTTCGGATAGATATAAACATCATTAGCAAAAAGGTCAAGTCTCATTGGAGAGTGGTAGTAGACAGCCAGGTTTATCTTATGAGAGTTGTCTGCCTGCAGCATGTAAAACCGTGTGTGCTGCGGGTTGCTGCCTGTCATGTACAGATCGTATGTTTGTCCTGAAAACAAAAATGCAGGAGACTTAGAAACAGAAGATTCTCAAGCCAGTTTCCCCAAGATCGAATGCACTAAGGATTAGAGTTGTCTTCTCTCACCACTACGGAAGAAGACAACTGAACTTATACCCTTTAAACAGATAGGCATTTCTACAATGTTATTAATGATTAACTAGCTAAAGAGTAATGGCCTTTGGCATCGCAAATCGCAAAATATGAACATGGTGTCACTTACAGTGACACCATGTTCATATTTAATGTTTTATTATATATATAAAAATTGTTTCCTCACCCCGGTTAACCCGTATGGGTGGTATTTTCTGCTCTAACTCGGGTCTCCTATATATATATATACATATCCTATATGTATATATATATATCCTATATGTATATATATATATATATATATGTATATATATATCTACATACATATATATATATATGTATATATAAATGTATATATGTATATATACATATGTATATATATATGTATATATATATATATATATATATATATATATATATATATGTATATATATACACATATATGTATATATATATATATATATATATATGTATATGTATATATATATGTATATATATCTACATACATATATATATATGTATATATAAATGTATATATACATATATATATATATGTATATATATATAATAATAACACATTAGACATTTTAACGCAAGTCATTTGACAAATGCAGAAGCAGGAAACAGACCTATTGTGACCTTAAAAAAACACCAATCTGAAAGAAAGATAAATGACATTAACCTATTCCAGCACTCCAGTTAGTTATAACACTCCACACTTTTTAGAGCATAGAGTGGTGTTAGCAGTAGGCCTGACCACTTGTCTGGTACTGGTACACTGTATACAGATATATACATTGATACACTATGTATAGATATATATATCTTTATATAGATATATTTATATATACCCAGTGTATATCAAAGTATTTATACATAGCCTACATACATAGATGTATTTATCGATATAAGTACATAAATATACATGTATATAGAAATATTTATATACATATACACGCTTATTGGCAATGATTTTATTTCAAACAAAAACTTTTTTTTAAATTAGGCCATACAACAATTATGAAAATATATAATGCTACATAACAATATATAGTAAGACAAAGTAAATTACAAGAAAGGTACATGAAAATATATAATGCTACATAACAATATATAGTAAGACAAAGTAAATTACAAGAAAGGTACATGAAAATATATAATGCTACATAACAATATATAGTAAGACAAAGTAAATTACAAGAAAGGTACATGAAAATATATAATGCTACATAACAATATATAGTAAGACAAAGTAAATTACAAGAAAGGTACATGAAAATATATAATGCTACATAACAATATATAGTAAGACAAAGTAAATTACAAGAAAGGTACATGAAAATATATAATGCTACATAACAATATATAGTAAGACAAAGTAAATTACAAGAAAGGTACATGAAAATATATAATGCTACATAACAATATATAGTAAGACAAAGTAAATTACAAGAAAGGTACATGAAAATATATAATGCTACATAACAATATATAGTAAGACAAAGTAAATTACAAGAAAGGTACATGAAAATATATAATGCTACATAACAATATATAGTAAGACAAAGTAAATTACAAGAAAGGTACATGAAAATATATAATGCTACATAACAATATATAGTAAGACAAAGTAAATTACAAGAAAGGTACATGAAAATATATAATGCTACATAACAATATATAGTAAGACAAAGTAAATTACAAGAAAGGTACATGAAAATATATAATGCTACATAACAATATATAGTAAGACAAAGTAAATTACAAGAAAGGTACATGAAAATACAAATATTTGTGCAAGTCATCAAAAACTAACATAAAACATTTGCTACAAAACCCTTCTAGTTCAGCATAGGCACACTTTGTTTAACATAGCATGTGTTTTGTTCAAAAGGTCAAGGTCTGTATGTTTGTTAATTAACAAATAGACTAATCAAGTTGCCTCGGAATTGATTATTTGGTATAGGAGAGATAATTCCAAATATATCAACACAACAATCTCCCTCTCAGCAAATATCATGATCTGTAAAAGCTAACCTGTAGCAACGACTGCCCAGAAGGTAGAGATTCTCTTCTGACAAGTGTAGCCCGCGCACCAGCCATGGTCCTGGGGCCCATTAAGGAGATCGACGGTCTGGCCTGTGCGTGATTTTAGAGCGATGGGTGACAGCCTACGAACTTCCGTGTCTGCATCCATTGATTCAATAACAAGCAGCTTGTAGATTGTGTCGTGGCTCCTAAAAGCCTGCCATGAATCCATGTAGGCAATCGCGTTGTTTAGATAGATACCTACAAGAAGAGTTGAAATACTGGAGGATATAATTTGGTGTCACCCAAGTCTATTTTTCAACAAAGTGAACAGATGTATGAAATTATGAGAAGATAAATCCGGCTAGATGATGATTGCGTAGCCTCGTCGCTACTTAGGGTTTAAGTGCAATCAAGTTTTATTAAACTTTCTCGACTTTAATTTTGAAACACTCTAGCACTCAGATCACCTCAAACATCAAAATCGCTAGAAAATTATAAAAAAACCAAGACTTTTTGATAAAATCTAGTGAAAGTTTTGTGAAAGTTCATCTATAAATAAAAGGAAACAACCATCCGCTTGCATTGAGCTAATATCAATTTGTTTAAAGCCCACGTTGAGCTCAGTTTCACTATTTACGGCATCCGATGATGTAAACTTTCACACTGATTAATTTGGTATCAAAGTTTTTTATAGATCGTGTAGTTAAAAAGTCATGACAGTTTATACGTTTCCTTGTCAAATATTAGGTTTTACCAAATATTTAATTATGACTCTGTAAAAATGATTAATTTGGTAGCAAAAAAGTTAATAGTTTTGCATAATGATGTGAAAAAGCACTTTATCCATCCTTTTTGACCTCATGAGCTCATGAACTAATAGGGGACATTAAGCACCAAACTCCAGTGCAAATACTGACAAACCTTTTGATAGTATAAATACCTTTGTTGGGAGGTGGATTCATGCGCGTGGAGTTGGGATAGGTCAACATAGCCTTAGGAATCCTATAGTCACCTACTCCAAATCTCGGGTCCCCGTCCCACTCATTTGTTGCATCATCAACTATGAAGCCAGGATTACCTGGAAGGACAGTCAAAGCTACTTTGACACTGAACAGTACATTGATTATATAAATTATTATAATAATATACAGAATAAAAGTATAGAGCTTGATTCCAATAACTTTGAGTTACCACAAATAGCAGCAATCGTGTAAAAAAGAGCTATGTTTACACAAATGCTGCTCAAACGTTTGAGTATACGTACCAGATCCTAAGAATGAGCCATCAACATCTTCCATCAAAGCCTTTCTGTGACCATCACAAACCATGTCCACACAGTCAGATGGGTTTGCTTTTCTGCAATGGGATGTTAAGATTACAGCGGCCGTGCCACAGATTAACGACTACTGACACATGAAAACAAGTGGTAAAAACCACAGGAAAATAAACATGTGTTGTTTGATGAACAGGCACAGGTGCTTCATAAACTAGCATAAAAACTAAACAAGCCGACAAGTGCTAGATAAGCACGAACAGATGCTTTATAAAATAGCTGCAAGTATGTTAGAATCTGACGCAAGTATTTGACAAGTTGTCACAGGTGCTTCACAAAGTAGCAAAAGTACATTACAAGGTGAAACAAATGCTTGAAAAACTGGCACAAATGCTTTTTAAACTAATATAGGTACTTGACAAGCTTACATCGGTGACTTGAATACAGAGCATCTACATGTATTTTTCTTTACAATTTGATTTAGCAGTCAAAGGGAGTGAGTGATCAAGCTGATCATCAGTCATATATCAAAGATCACAGGCTAACAATGGAAGTATCTATACATTACAATGTCAAATGCCACAACAATCTTAGCACACTACAAATGCAATGACAGTTAGAGAAGTATGCATACCCAGGGTTGGCGTGATGATAAAAGACTAAAGAACCTGTGTCTACTGTTGGTTCTCGCTGTGTGCCGCTGATAATGACAAGATGGGCAAGATCATCAGCCGAAGGGTTCGTGCTTATTACATAGTCCCGGACTTGAGCACTGTTGCAGGTCCTTTCACCCATATTGGCTATGGTTATGCCTAAATACATATGCATACATGACTAATATTGACGCTTGTATGATACATTGAAATCTTGCTCATCAGTTTTACAGGATGACTACAGTTAAACAGCATGGTATTGTATACTTAGCAGAGAAGAATTATCAGAGATTGCCTCACAGTGGCAGCAGAAACCTGTAACAGAACTTACCTGTCATACGCCCCTATACCTTAGCATACCTGCCATATGCTCCTATATCTGAGTATATCTGCCATATGGCTCCGTATCTGAACACCCTGCCATATGCTCTTATACCTGAATACACCTACCATACGCTCCTATATCTGAATGTATCTTCTACATGCCTATGTTCCTGAAAATATCTGCCACATGCCCTCTGTACATGTCACATCCTCTGTGCTTGAATATACTTGTAGTAGTTATCATAAGCCTCTGTGCAGTAGTTACAGAGGCTTATGATAGTTATGAATAGTTACAGTAGTTGTCATAAGCCTCTGTACCTGAATAGACCTGCCATCTGCTCCTATACCTGAGCATACCTACCATATGCCCTTATATCTGAGCATACCTGCCATATGCCCTTATATCTGAGCATACCTGCCAAATGTTCCTGTATCTAAGCCTACCTGACATATGCTGGACACCATCAATGGCTGGGTAACTCATACGGCCTTTGAATGGGTGGGTGGGTAGACCATTTGGACCACTGTCTGCATTAGGGAATGAGAAACCAACCAAGCCACCATCGATTCTCCAAGATCGAGCAAGACTAGACAGTTCCCAGTTTGTACCAGTAGGCTTCACATCTGTGCTGCAGTCGAAGAACTCTGTTGCTCCAGAAACATAGCCTACAGCGATGAAACTGTCTTCATTAGAATGACCAGAACAAGAAGCAAAAGTACATTCAGCAAAGATTTTGAGGAGGAGTCTAAGGAGCCAAATCAGACAAGTTCACTCGATTATGTATTATAGTGAAAGGGTACTGGCACTTGTTTACGTATTATAGTGAAAGGCTACTGGCACTTGTTTATGTATTATAGTGTAAGGGTACCGGCACTTGTTTATGTATTATAGTGAAAGGGTACTGGTGCTTGTTTACGTATTATAGTGAAAGGCTACTGGCACTTGTTTATGTATTATAGTGAAAGGGTACTGGTGCTTGTTTACGTATTATAGTGAAAGGCTACTGGCACTTGTTTATGTATTATAGTGAAAGGGTACCGGCGCTTGTTTACGTATTATAGTGAAAGGGTACCGGCGCTTGTTTACGTATTATAGTGAAAGGCTACTGGCACTTGTTTATGTATTATAGTGAAAGGGTACTGGTGCTTGTTTATGTATTATAGTGAAAGGCTACCGGCGCTTGTTTATGTATTATAGTGAAAGGCTACCGGAGTTGTTTATGTATTATAGTGAAAGGGTACTGGCGCTTGTTTATGTATTATAGTGAAAGGCTACTGGCACTTGTTTATGTATTATAGTGAAAGGGTACCGGCGCTTGTTTACGTATTATAGTGAAAGGCTACTGGCACTTGTTTATGTATTATAGTGAAAGGGTACTGGTGCTTGTTTATGTATTATAGTGAAAGGCTACCGGCGCTTGTTTATGTATAATAGTGAAAGGCTACCGGAGTTGTTTATGTATTATAGTGAAAGGGTACCGGCGCTTGTTTATATTTATACTAAAGATAACATTCCTTGACTTCTTCTATTCAACTGTGTACTTGCGCAAGTTCTTTTATTGCTGATGCAAAATAGTTTCCAAACCACGGGGTAGAACAGTATAACTGTATATATATTGCATCTTACATCTCTGACTGACTCTGCTACATATTTCCTCCCAATCTAAATTGAGGCTTTTTTATATATGATAAAGGTCGCAGATGTTGGCCGATATTAGCAAATGCCTGCCGATTCAGCAGACACTAAGAATTCCATATATGAGTCATAACACTTACTGAACATTCATTAACCCATAAAAAGATTAGTTTAATAAAAGAAAAATAGGTTCATTAAATAAAAAGTGATTTAATAAAATTACCTAAAAAGAATAATATAAATAATAATAATGACATGCTTCTGTCATGTAGTGACAATGCTTGGAAGTGTTCTCTAGTAGAGAAACACACCACCAGGACTAGGTTTTTATAAGCTATCTTGGGTGGTCGTAACACTTATCAAGGGCTTCTTCTGGAACTGTCAGATTAACCCATAGATATATAAACCTAGATTGGCCAATAATAGCTATTCCCATCGGTTGCCTTGTCAGACTTAAATAGCATGGCGTAACATCATTGTATTGTATTTCACGCTTGACTGCACTGTCATTAAAAATGGAGCTAATGAAGAGAATTTGACAAAATCACATTTATTTTCACATAAAAACCTTCATGGATACATAATCCAGTAAACTAAAGCAATTCTGTGATAATATCTGATAACCACCATATATTAAAACTATAAAAGCTATGAATTGTTGCGAACAAATCATGAGCCATCAGGGATTTATTTGCCACCCTCTCCTATCCCCATTCTTTTTTTCCCCTTCTTCAAAGAAGAAGTGAGATGGGGAAAAGAGAGAAGGGAGAAAAGAAGGGGGGGGCAAATAGCCTACCCACTCAAAGAGCCAGACCCTGGCTAGGTAAATATACTAATATCATGCTGAACTAAACATGACTAAATATGATGAGTATGCAAGTATGTCTTAAGTAAAAAATGAAACAGAATGATTATTTTACAGCTGGCTATGTAGCTGGCAAGGTCAGCAAAGCTGAAATGTAATGATTGTATCACTAGCATCGTGGGTGTTACCAACTATGATGTAAACCAAGCAAAAAATTCCCTAACCACAGTTAAGAATCGTGGCGGCTTGACTTTGTCTTCGCCTGCGGTGATTGAGGTTTGCAACCACAGTGAGACAGCGACGAGAGTGTTGCTTAGTAGTGCTGGATTGGTGAAAAACTTTCCCAGGCTAGCACTATTTGTCACCATGGAGAAGTTGCTGAGGTTCAACCCAATGCTATTGTTTAAAGGTTGACTTGCAATAAAATTCACATTATAGTTATTTGGTATCAAAAGATTCACCATGTCTTACTCTGTTGTGTTGTAGGTGGAAAATCTGTGGAAATGTGATTACAAGCTCTTAAAAGCTCAAAAACGAACAGTTAATCGCAGCCATACGAGACCGGCGTAGTTTGGATTCGCTTTCCAACACGGCTCAAATGGGACATAGTTGTTACAGGATGATTTCTGTTTACACTTTCATGCAACCTCATTCGTCGAAATATTTTTACAAATATACTTCACGCATTTAATAAAACTATGTCTATTGTTCTTACGCGTCTGTTTTATCGCCATTGTAATGCTGTCACTTTTAGCACTGATATCTTATAACTTACCGTAAAAAAACAGTTAAACTTTTTAACCTTAGCTCGAAAGAGTACAGATCATTATCTGATAATCATGACGAGCCTGTTGGCCACCTGTGATAATCGAAAAGTGCTGCAAAAATTATTTTCGAATTATTGGGTCACGTGATCAGATTACGACTTGACGATTGAATAATGCCGAAACAAACCTGTAAAGTAGCGAGCATCTATATTTGATACGGGGTATTCGATAAAACCCGAAGTGTTTGTCATAAACTAGTGATACGATAAGTTTTATATTTAGCTTTTTATTGGCTTTTCAATTCACGTGAGAACATCGTGTGACAAGACGATAACCAAACTGTAATGACTACGTCAGAGAAATAAACAGATTACAATCTACGACGGCTTTTCGTTTTTGAGCTTTTAAATGCTTGTAATCACATTTCCACGTATTTGGCACCTACAACACAACATAGTAAAACATGGTGAATCTTTTGATACCAAATAACTGTAATTTGAATTTTGTTGCAAGTCAACCTTTAAGCTAAAAAGAAGGGTCCATCTCAATACAATTGAGGCATTTACAACGAGGGCATCCTGAGGAACTTAAAAGCCCGTCTAAGAACCTTCAATCCAGCAAACTTATTTTATTTTTAGTTTCTTTCAC
This sequence comes from Watersipora subatra, assembly GCF_963576615.1. Lineage (NCBI taxonomy): Eukaryota > Metazoa > Bryozoa > Gymnolaemata > Cheilostomatida > Watersiporidae > Watersipora > Watersipora subatra. The sequence continues at coordinate 38,962,429 of NC_088718.1, read as the reverse complement.
TAATACCAGAAGTTTTAGAGAAGTGATGGATTTTTGCTGGGTTATCTATTTCTATATTTGTAAAGTATTTCTTAACTAATCTTTTGTTGATTATAGTAGCAGTTGGAAATAATATCTGTAATAAAAACACTAGCCAAATCATGCCATTAATCTATCACCCATTGAATAGCATTGATCCACCAATGTCCAGCCATAAGTTGTAGATTGCATCTATAAACCAAGCCACAAAATATAATGATTGGTGTGATAATGGTTTCTTTTATCTTAGTTTATTGATGTCACAACATTAGGCTGTAATAGAACTATCTCTTAACCTTAAATGAATAAAAAATCGCCGCCGTGCTGACCCGGGTCCGACACAATCTTGGCCCTCATTACTGACCCTGAATCTGGTCCGACCCTGCATTCCTTAGTCTCGTTCCAGTTCTAGCTAAGAAAGCCATTGATTCCATTTCCCTCGTCAGATCAAAACTTCACAGGCTCATCATATTTAGTCATGTTTAGTTCAACATGATATTAGTCTTTTACCTAGCCAGGGTCTGGCTCTTCGGGTGAGTGGGCTATTTGTCCCCCTCTCTTTTCTCTCTTCTCTCTTTTCCCCTTCTCACTTCTTCTTTGGAGAAGGGGAGAAGAGAGAATGGGGATAGGAGAGGGTGGCAAATAAAGCCCTTATAGCTCATGATTTGTGTGCAACGTTTCATAGCTTTTATACTTTTAATTTATGGTGGTTATCAGATATTATCACAGAATTGCTTTAGTTTACTTGATTATGTATACAAGAAGGTTTTTATGTGAAAATAAATGTGATTTTGCCAAATTCTCATCATTAGCTCCATTGTTAACGATAGTGCAGTCAAGCGTGAGGTACAATACAATGACGTTACGTCATGCTATTTAAGTCTGACAGGCTTTTTCCCTATTGGTCAATCTAGGTTTATTATATATTTATGGGTTAACATGAATGGATACATATTTGCAACACGTCTTGTTTGACAGAGCCAGGTAGCCATTTCACTTGTCTAATGTGCGAAGGACAGAGGTGGATTTTTAATGTGCCCACGTTGTCAGTGTGGTACACGGAGCCTCCAAATTAAGGTCTAGATCCGAAAGATCCAGCAATTTAGGGTTGAAAGCTTGCTGAGAGCTTTTTGTCAGATTGGCATTAAGCAGGGCTCGAACCACCAACCCCATGGTTGACATTCAAAGATGATACCACTAAGCCACCCTGACACCCAATTAAAAATAATAGTATAATCAATAGCTTAATTAAAACACTAAAACATATGACTAACTAAAATCCTGGACAGTAGTGATTAAGAATTATTACACATAAATATATAAAAAAATAGGCAGCGACTATAGTATTTACAAACAGACCTGCCAAAAATGAATGAAACACAGCTAAAAGTCTTTGACTATGTCTCCTTTGGGTCTCATTGGCAGTTTCATAGCTAGTGTAGATCACCACAGTTGAATAATGACACTTTGTTGAATTCATATTTAAATAATAAACTTAAAAATAAATAAATAAAATGTAACTTTGACAGCGTAAGTACTTCATCAATCATAGTGAGTTTTTGGTTACTCACTGATTACCGCCATCTCATATCGAAACTGCTTGGAATTATTAAAAAGGCAATATGAACTATAGCCACACAAATTAAAAGCTAAATTTTACAATTTTTAATTACAAACTATCTCCCATCAAGTCAAAGAACATATTTTCGATTAATTATTTTCTTACACATTTTGAAATAGTAATAATAGATGGGATTTAATGATAAAATACTTGCCATTGTTGACATACACCGACTTTGTCTTTTTGATATGCGAAAGAGATCCAGGGCTATACGTATTCGTCCACACACCGAGACCATTCTCAATGAGCACATTGTCATTAAGGTTTATTCTGTCTCCAGGTGTCTGAATGAAGATTCCAAAGTCGTAGGCTTTCCATGATAAATAATCTACAGAAATAGTAAAGCTGAATGATTTGAACTGAAACTAGTTAAAGCCAGTTATAACTACTTACAACCAGCTGAGATTGGTTCTAACTGGTTTCTTAAAATCAATCTTATGATGATTCTCAAATCTTTTTATGATAGGTACCCTACAGTAGTAAAGCTGAATGGTTTTTACTATAACTAGCTATAACCAGTGACAACCAGTTGAAATTGATTCTGACTGGTTTTTTAAAATCGATTTGATGATATATTAAAATGATGACAATGGTGATGGGGATGGTACGTACTTGTTTCAGAGATAATACACTATACCGTACTTTTCGGACTATAAACCACACCCCTATATAAGCTGCATCTGCTTTATTTTCCAAAAAAAATAATAAAACAATACATAGGCCGCACCTTTGTATAGGCTGCAGAACTCAAGACAGTGCTTTTTAACGCGGCACCAACATTGCTGTTTAAAACGAAACAGTGCCTAATGGCACTGTTTCGTATTAACCGACGCTTTTTAACCTAGTGCCTAACGGAACAGTCAGGCATTGTTTCGTTTTTTTTTCACCGTTAGAGGCGCACTAACCAGAGATTGTGGTTAATGCGCCCTAGCAGTGAAAAAAAAACTACAGAATAGCCGCACCCTTACATAGGCCGCATGGCTCAAATCGTCAGAAAATGTAGCGGCTAATAGTCCGAAAAGTACGGTAAGTGAAAATAGCTCTGTTCATACATTTGCTTTAAAATATGAAGCAAAACCTTTACTTGCCACATTATTTTGAGTAAAACAATGTTTTAAGTAGGAACAAGTGACTCAAAACAGCAACGCCAATACTGCCTAGTATTACTCTGTCTTCTCTTGAATACTTACTAGAGACCTGGAAACACTCTGTACTGATTTCATCACCCTCCCACATCATCACACCAAACATGGCGGCATGGGCGCGATTGCCGGTGTAGCGTGGTTCATCTCCGCACAATTCTCCCCGCACCCTGAAACCAGCCCTCTCTGAGCCAGCCGCCTAGAAAGAAACATTGTAAGTGTAGGCTACGGACTGAAGAAAAACAACTACCATCTCAAACGGAAAGGATGAACATCTCACATGCGCACCAAGAGTAGGCCTACAGGTTTTAGTGAACAAATTTAAAACGCGCGATAGGGAGCCAATCAAAAATGAAAGTTTTACACATTTATAAGCAGACGTCACAAGCAATTCAAAGAATCTTTGCTGTAAAAAATCTAAAATTTTAGAAAATAATTGAGAACAAGAAAGAATCCAGAAGTCAGCTGATGCAACTCTATTTTGTGGGAACAGCTGGAAGCAAGTCATTTAAATCCTCACTTTTTGCACACGACTCACACTGTCGAAGCATATGCTAACCTAACCCTGGTAGTGATTCTGGCTAACAAAACCAGCAGGAACTGATTATAATTGCATGAATTTCCTTTAACCCTAAACTGCTCAACAAAGTATATATATCAAAAAAACCTACAAAAAAGCTCAAAAAATTTAGTTCAATATTTTCTACTTGTTGCAAACCTCGTTAGGTGCTGGCTGAAGATTAACTAATTTGCGGTAGATGCCTTCTCTGTCACACTGGTTGGTGGAGAGTGGAAGAGAATGTTAGTATAGTGAGATCGCTACTAGTCTGTGTATGAGAGGAGAGACTACAATCCTGCTGTGAAAGCTACGCATAACAGTCTCATACTCTATCTAGCTTGTGCGGGAGTTCTTGTTGGGTGAGAAAATGCGGTCATTACAGTTTTTATACAGAAATCACTCACGATATTGTCCCTGAAGTCAATGTTTCCGGCTCCCACCATCTCGAACGAAGCTTCATAATGTACATTTTTGGATTCGCTTCGACCTCCATAAGCGCCAGTCCAGAGGTTCAAAGCAATCAAATTACCCTCAATCACGTGGTCATTACCATACACAACCATTCCTACCAAGTATAGTGACAGTGAATTAGAATGAAGAGGAATATAAATCCGATATCAACTTCATCAAAATTGGTAGATAAAAATGTATTTATTTTTTTGCCCCAAAAAGTAATCAATATAAAAATCAAAAAAGAATTTGCCACTCTACTTTTTTACGGAGTAAAGCTAAAGACTAAGATTGAATAGAATTTAAATTCTTCATTAAGTAAGACAATTGTGAAAAGATATCTAATAAAAATCATCGACGAAGGATCCAAGTGCACAATAGCTTGGCCAATCTGGGTGTAGAGCTCACAATACCTTTGCTAATCGGGGTGCAAAACTCACAATAGCTTTGCCAATCGGAGTGCAGAGCTCACAATAGCTTGGCCAATCGGATGTAGAGCCCAGTTGACAGGCAGTGAGCATATTCAAGATTGTTGCTTCAACAATTTTTTTTCTTATACATTCAAAATATTTATTAAATTAATAAATAGAATTTAATATTAAAATACTAGGCTTCAGCCTTAAAACCTCTTTATCAAGTTTGCATTGTACCACCACAATATATTAATATATTGCCATAAGGCATTTTATGTTAGATATAATAACAATCTGTGTTTCAGTTATTGTTTTGCTGTAATGCATATAGGTGTATAATACATTTTACCCAGACTAGATAAACAGCAGCACAAAAAAAGCAGTTTTTGTCCGTAAAAAAGCATCAGAGGATAACCATTCTCTTTGCAAGAATAAAAATTGCTTTTTATTTCTGAATAACACTGTAAGCAGCCCATCCTCACTTAGAGGCTTTGTAAGAAAATCCATCTTTGACACAACAAAACAAAAACCAAAAAGAAACATCCAATTGTAAACAAATGCACACTCACCTCCACCTACAACTTGATACATGGTGTTATGCTGCACTCTTACGCCTGAGCATCCAAAGAGACCGATGGCTGGAGAAAATCCAGTATCAAATGAATTTCCCTTCAACCAAGAAGGCTTGATGTTGCTCGTCTCTCCTGTTTGCACATAGGCTATGGCGTAGCGAGGATCGAATGCTTCAGAGTAGCCCAGCTGACCCATATGTTTGAACTGTGTGTATGACACTCTGGCCCATCCTGTGCAAAGACATTGCGTTAATATAATTTAAATATATCTTCTGCTCATTCAACTAAGCTGTACTTAATAGTACGGAATTGTATATCCTCCTGTTACTCGGTAATCAACACATAAAAAAGAAGACACTGCTTGTTGATTTGTATTGAGCTAGAAGGAATTCTACATTTGAATCCTCTACATTCGAAAGTGCTGTATACGGGAGTGATGCGTGTTGGTCTAAAATTTTAATTGCACTGTTCATAATTTCGTAAGAGTTATACACTGTTTCCATCGCGCGGATGCTGTGAATTTGGAGTTGTGCACCCGTTCAACTATTGCGCAATATACTCAGGTACAATAACAAAATATACTCCAGGAGCTCCATTTGTTGAAAGAAAGGTAGGTGTTTTTATGGGCATTCGCACGTCGTAAATTAACGGTTGTGTTTTGTTAGAAACGATAACGATTTCTATGCCAGTGATTATAGTGATGAATTCAGAACTGCTGAAATGTAGTTCTGAATTAGAATGAAACTACTAAAACTACGGACTGACTGAATTGTAGAAAAGGTTTAAAATACATGTAGAATTGTTTACACAGCCTTATTTATTGCGCATCATTCGCAAGTGCCGATTCCGTCTTTCACAAGCATGAACTGTTCGGTAAAAATTTGCAAGCAATAAAACCCGCTTGATTTATTTATTTGTGTATTTTTGCTGCTTCCATTTTGTGGATGACTTGTAGATTAACCTCGTCATGGAAACATAATGGAAGCGGGTTTAGCTATGAACAGTGCTGTGGTCAATATTGCGAACTAACATTGCATTAACTTACTCATTAAATTAATAGCTAGCAACTTAATTTAATACAATTTAATTTAAGGACTTGCTGACAGTGAGTGTGCAAATGTCTCTACTGCACATGGCTCTTTCACACTGTATCGTTGTGTCAAGGTTGTCCTCTAGGTTATTATTAGCCAACTATGTTCATGAAAAACCAATAGCGTCACCTAGGTAACGTGGATTTAACAGAAAAAATTCCAGTTGTCAAAATTTCCCAATATTCCGGTGATCGCCCATGAAAGCTAGTGCAATTCGATCCACTTCGGCAATGATGTTTGACTGTCACAGATTGCATGACCAATATTTCCTTCCATGACAGTTGCTGCGGGATTAGTAATTTAACGTTTCAGCAACTAATTTGGTAATGATGGCGAAAACTAATTGCTAATGGAAGTACAGATGGGTTTTTGATAGTATTAATAATGTTATCAGAGACAATCACAGATGTACTGTGGGATTAGTGTCAATATACAGTGATGTAGCGTGTACCAGCCATTAGAGTGAGATCCAATTGACAACGTAACTATCATTTCATCACTTTGCATAGAGTATCACAAAAAGGATAAAGCCAAATTTTGGGTGTGCATTGACTTCCTAGTTGCTCATGGCATATTTTGAATAATTGGAATGTCAAAGTCAATTCCTATGTCAAAGTAAATCAGCAATAATCCCACAATACTTCAGTAATCGCCTGCGGTAACAATGTTCAAACTACCACAAAACTATCTGCGTTTACATCAGTGAATTTTCCATACATAATGTTTTTATTATCGTTTTGTTAATATTTTTTCATTTCATTATAAGAATCGTTACGCTCTCATGCAATCGCTGAAATACTAGACCCGCAGCAACTATCACGAAAGGAAATATCGATCAAGCAATCTGTGACGTAGCTGAAGAGGTGTGCGTTGCGCAAGAGTATCGTTGATGCACTGTGAAATATTAAGAAATTTTGAAAGCCGCAATGTTTTTCAACATATCTGTGTTGCCTCTGTGATGTCATCATTTAAGCGTTCACATGCGCTACGAATAATCATCGAGAGGACAACCCTGACATACCGGGTGTGTCAGGCTTAAATGTAGATAGGTTAGGAGGCATCAAGCCATCTGAGCTTGACAAGCAACTTAGTAAATAACAATTCAGCCTGCTAAAATATTGTATTGTTGTTGAGTGAGTAAGAGTTGCTAAAACCTAATCTGATGCTAAAGCAGGTTTCAAGCAAAGTGGAGGCAACTCTAAATATACTTTATACATAGACATAAAATTTGTCTACTCTTGTGAACTAGTGTAAGCTATACAACCACTGAATTTACTAACATTGCCTACAATGAAGAATACACCCTATAGTAACCATAGCAACTCAGATATAATAACAAAATATACTCTAGGAGCTCCATTTGTTGAAAGAAAGACTCACCAACTAAAAGCACGTCATCCTCTGAGACATTCGAGCTTACAAGAATTCGACCGCCAAAGCCAAGCCTCTCCATGTCTGCATGATCACCACCACGCACCACGACATTCCGCGTGAGCAGAGCCACCTCAGATGCCAAGCTGTAAGATGTTTCACCAGACGCTTGGCTAAGTGTCTCTCCTGTGAAGGTTACAAAGTTCAAGATTAACTGAACAAATAACGATGCATACCACTAATCAACACAAGTAAATGCCAAACTATTTCAAAGTTTCTTTTAATATAAAGACATTTGTATTAAAATGTTTACCAACCCTAAAAACGATGGGAATTGTAGGAATTGTGCTTTTTTGTGGTAAGTTAGAAAGTGCACTTTAAAAACTTATATTTGAATTGAACTGGAAAAACTTCTTACCAAGATGTTTGTACATAAGTACAGGGGTGATAGAAATCTCTTTTCCATTCACAGCTGTGATGGTAACAACCTCAGTCTCTTGAGCATCGTACGATGTAGCTGTCAGCATGATGCTCTCTCCTGCCTACATTTTAAATCATTTGGAACTGAGCCTTTGGAACCTGTTTTAACCATTATGGTAACATGCAGCATCCCTTTTAAAGTTGTCTGCTCTTTAGGTGAGACTAACTGTAAATTCAAACTTATTCTCGAAATCTCTGAAGTCTTAACCATTATAGTGTACTAGAGGGCACATAAGGTAGTTTTGCCATAAATAACAAAAAATGATCGCATATACATTTAGCAGGTCAATGAGTTTGCGTAAAACTCTGATCGTGGCCACAGATTACGCAGAGAGCTAATAAAACTACACATTTTCTATGCTATCAAAATATCATGACACCTTACCTCCCAGTCAGTTTCCTGTCTCAGCATAATAGTGGAAGCACCTGCTTGGGCTGTCTTACTCAAGGTAGTAATCAAAGTTTCTCTCTGTTTTCCATGCAGATCAAGGCCACCGGAAACGGCTGAAGCAAACAAAATCTTTTGCATTTTTTCTGACCGTCCGTGAACCGGACTTGGGCAGCAGTATGCAAAACATGGCATGTTCTGGAAATACCATTTTGGTTATTGACCAAATTTGTGATTTTATTTAAGGATCATATAAAATAAAAGGTATTGTCCATGTAAGTTAAGTTAACCTTAACATGTTAGTTATTTTATGTCATGTTAATATGTAAGCTAACCTCTTCTGATTAGCAATTTCAAATCTTCGTTGCACAAATTTTTGTTCTTGTGTTTATGAAACCACAAGATTATATCTCTCTTTTTATGACATCACATGTAAAACATTTTTCTATAAAAAATTGTGTGGACTGATTGTGTGGACTGCCTAATGAAAGTATATATATATATATATATATATATATATATATATATATATATATATATATATATATATATATATATATATGTCTCTACTGCAAATGTCTATATACATATATATATATATATATATATATATATACATACTTTTATATACATTTTTTTTACTAATACAGACCATAGGTCAGTATCTGCTGATCAAACACTTACCAATAACCTTTTGGCCGACCGTGGCTCCGCTGGTTTGTTGATAGTTTTCCGAGTATTGGTCTCCATTTAGAATTATCTCCACATTGCCCCGATACCTAAATAGTGAGGAAAGCTCAAATTAATCTACTTTAAAACAGATAACAAAGTCTTACAGCATATTTAAAGATGAATTTACCCATAATTTTAGTTGATTTTATAAGAAAGGATTGGTATTTCTCTATCATTTGCGACTATTTTTGATGTTTGAAGTAATATTATTGCCAGGATGTTTTAAGATTAAAATCGACAAAACTTGATCGTGATTAAAACGCTAAAATTAAGCGAAAGTGTGTTTATTATGACTATACACGTAGTTGTAAAGAGACAGACAGAATAGAAAGACGTAACACTGCAATGTGAACGCACAAGCGAATAGCTGATGTCAACTATAGCAACAATAACAATTAGTGATGTCATTTTGCATGTATTTTTCTTCTGACAATTTTAACCGAGATCAAATTTGTCAGTTTTAATCTTGAAATGTCCTGGAAGTCAGATCAGATCAATCTTCAAAAATAATCGCAAGCGATAGAAAAGTATCGATACTTTGCGATAAAAGCCACTAAAGCTTTGTGTAAGTATTTTTTATTTTGTTTCTGGCAGTAGTAATGAAGAAAGCTGTTATAAGTAAATTTGTATGACTCAAACAAATTAATATGTTTTTAATAATGACAGACTATCACTAACTTATCATTACTCATGGTTTTTCTTGAATTATTGCGCATTGTGAGATTCTCAGATAAGTCGATAAAGGGCAAAAAATAACTATGTGAACCGTTATTGTAAATCAATGGAATGCAAACAATTAGCACAGGTGGTAGCGTGTCTGGCTGCCAAAACAAATGTTGCAAGTTCAAATCCTGTAAGATACAATGTTTTCTTGACATGCACCCGTGGCTTCTGGCTCCTGGCTCTTATGATAGTAAAGACGTTCAATTCGTTGTCAGTGATCATGAACAGATTTCATCTTTCACTTACTTCGCACCTTCAGATAATTTTATCATGAAAAGCAATAAAAATGTTTATGTTTGAACAATCTAGTGAGTTCCCTATGCAAAAACGACATTATTAGCACTAGATTGACTACAACTTAACCTGTCTTGGCAAACATGTGTTTTTGCGGAGTTTTCCTCCGCTCAACGGGAGAAAACTCCGCAAAAACAACATCAACAGCACTAGAACCTTAATTAATTAAAACTATATGTTACTTGTTGAGTCTACTAATCTATGGACAACGAAAGGTTGTGGGATTATTATTCAAGGACAGTACTATTTAACGCGCCTGCAATGTACAGTATATGCTGGATAAAAGTTTTCAAGCAATAGATTCCGATTTCTGAGTAACTATTAATCTTGAGTATAATAAAAACTATGTGCTTCTGTTCAAAGCTACGGTTGATCGTTAAGAAAATAGATTGCGTCTTACGGAAGTCAATCTCGCAACATTCAGTATGATTAACTGACACTTTAACAACTGCACCACTCAACAGCCGTCTGAATTTTTTGAATGATTTTATGTATGGTTGTTACACCTGACTGCAGAGATACTGGTAGTTCCAAAAATTGCATCGTGTACATGTATATCATTGGTAAAACATTAGCTAACATCTTAAGCGGAGAGAAAACTGGGAGTATGAGAGTATTTAATGACTGTTAGATATTTAGTTGGTGTGAAGCATGCAAGTCAACTCTACAGCCTCAGAACTTAAACCTGATTAGTTAATTTTCACAAATGACTCTGTGTCCTGTCGATATTCTTGTTTCTATAATAGTTTGACTGGTAGAACTTCAAATCCCTCCTAGGTGTGTCTTGTAGTTTCAAAAACATTTTATTGAGATGCTTTTAAAAAAACCTGTTACCTATAGATTATTATTTTTCCAAAAAAGAAAATATTTCCCCTCATTGATATTTTGTTATTTTTACCCTTTGAAAATCTTCTTTTAGTAAAAGATCTCCGGAGAGTGTATGGTAACGTTATTTTTACGCTAGCACCAGTCAATGTTTTTCTGATGCAGATGCATCATTTCCAATACTCGGCAAAAATCATAGAGTTAATTTCCATAGACTGCTCATGAAAACTAAAAGTCTCTCACTAAAACATTTAAACACTTCAGCATTTTAAAACTGCTGTCAGCACCGCGAGCTGTGAGAGACTGATATGTGTAATAACTAGGTACACAAGTATTCTTCGATGTGGGAAGGGGGTTTAGTGTAATAGAAGATAATATGCCTAGCTGGTACTATGAACACACAAGTGGTGTAGATGATACCAGTAATATGAACACACTAGTTTGATTCCCGTGTGGTACAATATTTTTTCTACCACTTTTATCATGACCTCGGACAGTGGAACACGGCTTTTATTACAGTAAAAATTTTATATCAGTTTTTAGTGTTTATGCCAGTCTTGAAACAAAGAAATCAATCTGTCTTATACGTGTAGCTCATGCTCATAGATATAATAAACCCTAGATTGGTGACTAGCTACCATTACAATAGAGCAAATGTGAGGCCTATAATTGGCTCTTGTTTTCACGACTTTATGTCACAGTGATGTGCATCACAGCAACAGAGCCTTCAGCTGAGCAATGAGTTTAATAGTGAAAGCAAGCTTGTCATACTAGTTTTTAAGTCATAAAAGTAACAATAAGACCAAATTCTTAGTGAAATGTCATCAGAGGAAACTACAACACCCCAGGTATGTGAGCCCACACTAAAATGTTAAATACTTGGTAAACCTAACCTTTACAAATGTACTATATCATTGTCCATTACCATGTGTGTAAAATTCTTGCCTTTTTCATCCAAAGTCAGTTTTATATATTTTCAATAAAATGTGCAATCTCAGATGCACAAACTATGGAATAATTGTGCAGTTTTTAGTGTTAAGTCAATAGGAATTCATAGCTCAGCTGATTCACTCTACACATCATCATGACATTGCGACATCCTATTTATACGCCTCACTTGTGTTGATTATTCGCATATCTACGGTTTACTATATCTAAGCTCTTACCCTTCATCTTCCCAGCCAACAACCAGTCGGCCTCCTGAGATGATGAGGTAGCCAACTTCCAGAACAAAATCTCTGTATTCACCAGTGACTGGGTCCTTACCAGGGTCGAGCTCAAGATTGCCATAGAGCACAAGGTTATTCATTCTGTTAAAGGGCACATCTGCCACCACCCACATACCTGTAAACAATTAAAGGTGGGTGTGTAAAAATTGTAGCTCTCAGTGACTGGTCTGCCAGTTTTTTTGAGTTCGTGAGACGTTTATGAAGAGATTGTAGGTTAATGCAAAACAATTTATGGTTCAGTTTGAACTCACTATTGCTGAAGGTTTAACGGTCTGCTTGTTACGAGCTGCGGCTATAGCTATGATAGAGCTAAAGCCTTGCTAGCTAGCAAGCTTGCTAGCTAGCAAGGTTTACCATTGAACAATGTCTGCTATGTAGAAAGATGTAATAGCTAGTGATGTATCCATGCCACTGACTGTCCATGAGTCCCTCATTTATAGAGTGTGAAGTAACCTTTACACATCAGGACAGCTGCTAATTCAGTACTACCTGCTGGCAACATCTCTACCAGCACAATTTTACCTGCTAGCAACACCTTAACTGGTACAATTTTACTTGCTAGCAATATTTCAACTGGTATAATTTTACCTGATTTTATCTCGACATCTTCATCTTCTCCTGGAAGTAAGTTATTTGGCCATATCGTGGTGTTGCTCCACCAATCGAAAAACTCAGGACGAGAGGTGACCGGCGGAAGGGTGTTTTGATCTGGTGGTGGCTGACAATCTGGATAGTAGCATTTCTGTCCTTGGAAGTTGACATTCTCAAACAGGTACTCTGCATCGCTTGATCTCCTTTTCCTTGATGCTCTTTTTCTGTATGACACTGCAAATAGACAATGGCCTTGTAAAAGCTGCCAAGATGACCTTGCAAAGGCTGCCAGGATGACATTGTAATGGCCGCCAGGATGACATTGTAAAAGCTGCTAGAATGACCTTGTAAAAGCTGCCAAGATGACCTTGTAAAAGCTGCCAAGATGACCTTGCAAAGGCTGCCAGGATGACATTGTAATGGCCACCAGGATGACACTGTAAAAGCTGCTAGAATGACCTTGTAAAAGCTGCCAAGATGACCTTTTAAAGGCTGCCAGGATGACCTTAGAAAGGCTGTCAAGATGACCTTGTAAAGACTGCCAGGATGACCTTGTAAAGGCTTACTAAAGTTACAAAGATTTACAAGTGATGAGACAAATAAAATATACATGTATCTTACTGTGAGCATTTTTTGTATCACCAGCGATGAGCTGCAAGATGGTAGCTTCAGAGGCTATGAGCTGCAGAAAGTGTAAGTTACAGAAGGTATGAGCGGCAGAATGTGTAAATTACAGAATGTATGAGCTTCATAAGGTGTAAGTTACAGAAATTATGAGCTTCAGAACATGTAAGTTACAGAAGGTATGAGCTACAACATAATGTATAAATCACCGAAAATATGAGCTACATAAAGTGTCAGTTGCAGAAGGTACGAGCTGCAGAAAGTACAAGTTACAAAATGGTATAATCCGCAGAAGGTGAGAGTTACAGAAGGTAAGCTGCAAAAAATATAAGTCATAGAAATAATGAGCTGTAGAAGGTGTAAGTTATAAAAGGAATAAGCTGCAGATAAAAATCTGCAGCCGGTATAATCTGCAGGAGACATAATCAACAGAAGGTATAGGCTGTAAAAGGTATAAGCTGCATGACTCGAGATGCATGGGAAGAGGTTTGACAAATCTTAATGCATACTCTTACAAAACTGACCTCCCTTTCTGTAACAGCATTTGTGTATACACTTTTCTACAGCATAGGACTTGTGATAGAAACATCATTAGCAAGTTCATGTGTTTTTCTTTTGTAGCAGAAGTGGTTTGAATTTCAAAGAAACCCCAACTGTCTAGTTTCTGCATGTGATAAATGTTTCCATTGCGCAATGACGCTTATGAAAATGTCTGATGTATTTTCTGTTTTTGTTGAAACATCGGCGCTTTTGACGTTCATGATTTTTTTTCCCTAAACAAGTAACAACAATCAAACTACTTCTAAAGCTGAGGACACCTGCTGACACTCAGAGTTCTGTGATGATGATGATGATACCAAGTTCTCAAAGATAATTTCGACCATAAAACAAAACCTGAATACTTTACTTGCTGATGATACAGACGACTGCAGAAACCCATCCATCAATACCATTACTACTGGACTGTGAGAAGACGACTCCATACTAACATTGATAGACTCTACTTTAATAACAACAGCTAATGATTAAAGTGAGTCATTGCTATTAAAATAAGTACAACAATGCTTATATAAAAATTAATGATTTCGAGACCAAGTTTTTAAATCACCTTGATAATTTTTTGTGCGTTACCTCAGTACTATAATAATTTAATCTCTCAAAACTCGTGCGCCAGTCTGAAATTCTGAACAGAAAGAAACTTCTATATAACCTAAAATACTTCAAACATTTAAAAATGGAGTATAAGAGCAAACCACATATAATTACTTAAAAGTTGTCTCACCCATGTAAGACAGCTCTTTATCATTGCTATTGAAATAGAATTCTCCATGATAGCTAGACTCAGTATTAAGCTTGTTCTGGGATGCATCAGCTATATCTCTCAATTCGCCTTGCACTCTCACCCTGTCAGGCCTAGTTGAAACATTGTGGGTGATGATGACTGAAAAGTCCTCCTGAAAAATAAAAGAGAATGTACATGTAGGTGATCATCAGAACTTATATAATAGGTTGTTGTTTTAACAGAGAACTCAAACTGAACTTTATAACAAAGGTAAAACTCTGTGAAACAGTTAAAGATACAACAAATGAAAAGAGGGATTGCTTGCAGAGGGCAAATGAGAGCTAAAATGAATTGGTATGATAAGATAACTCTTCAGAAGAATTTCAAGTCAAATACTAAAATGCTAAAGAGGACTGAGGAGACGAATGTTATTAAACTCGAGAGATCAGACACAAAACCTTTACAGAATTTTAGTCATAAATTCTTCATATTTAATTATCATTTTTATTATTATTCTTATTAACATACCTATTCTACACACTACATAAAGGTACAAGGGTACATCCATTTGCTGCTGACTAAGAATTTTCACCGCTGTTTATGCAATACTTACCATGGAAGCGTGTAGAAAGAATCATTATGGCTAGTTTCATACTCTTAGAGCAGTTAAAAATGAAAGTTTTGCATCTACAGCATTTTCAATAATTGAACGATTTGGATAAAAGCAGCATAGAAAATTACCCAGTATTAGCCTCCTTACCTTTTAAAATATCACGCAAATCGTAGAAAATTACCCAGTATTAGCCTCCTTACCTTTTAAAATATCACACCAGTCCTAGAAAATTTCTCGCAATGATTGACAAAAGCAAATAATATAATTAAGTTCCTTAGCAATGTGTATATGCAGAACTAGGTTAGATAATATACACCCATACTTCATTCACTGCGAGATTGTTCATTTGAGAAAACATTATCTTTAAAAGTTAAGACAATGTAATAGCTAATAGCAATACACGTTTGCCATTGATCTACACTACTACTTGTTTGCAAAGCAAATTATTATAAATTGGTCCTCAAAGAAATTGTTCTCAATTAAAATCACGTTTTACGAAATGCGTACACTTTTTACAGCTTCTTTAAGGCACTAAAACTAATCAAGTCGCAAATACAACTACATAGTTCACCAACTCCGAACTCACAATTTTTTCTGATTGGTCTCTGCTGCTTGAATGCATAAAACTGGTTGAATGGCGGACCATTTGTTGCTTAGAAACAGTTCAACAGAGTTGAGCATAAAAAATAATAGGTAATAGTAAAAGATAAGAGGATGGCATTACACTTTAATTATACCTGTAATAGTAGAAGTAACTCAGTCGGCTCTTAAACTAAATAACTTAAATTTGTGCATATATTAAAATTAATTAGAATTGTCACTCTTAATTGAACACAGCTGTTCAAAAGTTAAATATCGATTTAATCATTGATATTGAATTTTCAAGTTTTGAAAATTTTAACTTTTTAGCCAAGAGAAATACAAACTATTAATTTATTTAACGACGAGTTTCTTTGAAATCAAGCAACTCTAGATTCAACAGACCTTTTTAACTACGATGTAAAAAGTATGAGTAGTTTTCTTTCATCCTAAATTCTGTTTATGATGTTTGAGGTGATCTGCCAGAATGTTTGAAGATTAAACTTGACAAAACATGATTGCGGTTAAAACAGTCATATCAAGTGAAAGTGCAGTTATAACGTTTATTGTTGCGGAGAGACTAACAGAATGGGGATGTGTAATACTGCAACTTGAATGGCAGATACCAACTATAACATTGGTAGCATGTATTTTACATCTCAACATTTTAATAGCGATCAAGTTTTTTTCTATTTTAGTCTTGGAACATCCTGGCAGTCAGATCACGTCAAACATAAAAAATGATCACTGATGATAGAAAAATATAAATACTTTCATATAAAATAGACTAAAATTTGGTATGTTTATCTTTAAATACTCAAAGATAATAAATGTGTGAAATGAAAAGCAAGAGATTTGAAGCTGAAAGGAAAGCACTATGTATGACTCACCAGATCTTCAAAGATGGCGTTGTAACTGATGTTGACAATATTCTCTATATTCTCCCAGACCATCTTGTACTCCTGTCCACTCTCCACAACAGTAGTCCAGCCTGTACATAGACTTGTTAAGTAACTGACCAGGGATATATTAGGTTTGCACATCGCCCAAATTAAAAACTGTCAGAATGTAAAAATTCCAGAATGTAAAACTTGCGCTGTCAATGTCATAAAAGTATTTAAGATTCATTGATAAGAGAGGTACCTGTTTTATGTGTCATCCTCTTGTCAGCGAATGGGGCGATATGTGTCCCAAATTCATTGGTGAATAGAACATTCTTGAACAACATTGAGCTCATGCCGGGACTGCAAAGTAATGAATTAATATCAAGACAGCAGAAGACAGCAAATAATATATTAACAGCTTTGTCATGCATTGCTTCAACAAAGGTTAACAGCTTGAGGGCATGTACCATCAGTTGAAGAGTTTACTATCATGTGATCTGTGATATCATGTGATCTGTGATATCATGTGATCTGTGATATAATGTGATCTGTGATATCATGTGATCTGTGACATCATGTGATCTGTGATATAATGTAATCTGTGATATAATGTGATCTGTGATATAATGTGATCTGTGATATAATGTGATCTGTGATATCATGTGATCTGTGATATCATGTGATCTGGGATATTATGTAATCTTTGATGTTATGCAAACTGTGCTATAACAGAATCTGTGATATCATGTGATCTGTGATATCATGTGATCTGTGATATCATGTGATCTGTGATATCATGTGATCTGTGATATCATGTGATCTGTGATATCATGTGATCTGTGATATCATGTGATCGGTGATATCATGTGATCTGTGATATCATGTGATCTGTGATATCATGTGATCTGTAATATTATGTGATCTGTGATATCATGTGATCTGTAATATCATGTGATCTGGGATATTATGTAATCTTTGATGTTATGCAAACTGTGCTATAATGTGACCTGCGCTACCCTGTGATCTGCATTATCATGTGATCTGTGATGTCATGTAAACTGTGATATCATGTGATCTGTGATATCATGTGATCTGTGATATCATGTGGTCTGTGATATAATGTGATCTGTGATATCATGTGATCTGTGATATCATGTGATCGGTGATATCATGTGATCTGTGATATCATGTGATCTGTAATATCATATGATCTGGGATATTATGTAATCTTTGATGTTATGCAAACTGTGCTATAATGTGACCTGCGCTACCCTGTGATCTGCATTATCATGTGATCTGTGATGTCATGTAAACTGTGCTATCATGTGATCTGTGCTATCATGTGATCTGTGATATCATGTGGTCTGTGTTATCATGTGATCTGTAATATCATGTAGTCTGTGCTATCATGCCTATCTCTGAGATCCTGTGATCTGTGTTTTATGCGATCCGTGATAGCATGTGATCTGTGTCACCATTTGATCTGTGATATCATGTGGTTAGTACTATCTCTGATATCATGTGATGTGCACTATAATGTGAGATGTGCTGCCATGTTTGCTCAAATCTAAAACCTGAAAATATATTCCTCCATGCTTGGCAAAAGCGATGAATTGGAGAGAAAACTAAATCACTCTTTAGCCTTTCTAACTACTCACTTGTTGAAGGAGAGCCGAGCAAATTTAGTTGTGCTGGCACACACAGCTCCTTCTACTGCCCCAATACTAAATCTGTCATCTTTTGCACACTTGCTAGGGTCCATCGTATCCATCCAAGGGAGCACTTTGTTCCCCGCAGCACCAGAGTAACTCCCATCAAGGTCGACAAAAACCCCATCATAAAGCCATCTGAAGTTGCCTGCACAAAGAGAAAGCTACTATAGAAGCTCGGCAGTTGCCTTTCATCAGAGTTCAAGTAAAAGCAGGACTGATGAATGACACAGGTGCAGCATAAACCAGAATGAACTAAATAAAAATGTTTTTGGCAACACTGGGGCTTTACAAAAGAGGCCAAATTCTCTCACAGCCAAAGAAAGATGTATATTATAATAATAGCAGTGATTATCTATCTGTTCGATTTTCAGCAGTGAAGCGAATGCTGACTCACTGCTGAAAAGAATCTATCTACATGGTGTGTCATGCTGCCAGTGGCTGCCAGGCAGCTACTGGTGAGCATATGTACACTGCTATGTACACTGCTATGTACCCGTAAACACGCAAACAATTTAGCAATTTGGGTATTTCATCCGTGAAACAACCAAGGAAAAAAATGTGTTTAAATGACGGGCGAGATGATCATTTGCTAACATTGAGTGTAATAACCATAGACCTATTAACTATAATTAATAGTATAGTTAATAGGTCTATGGTAATATCACGTAAACAATGCTGTTCCTTTTACCAGCTGAAACTTTTTTACTAAAGCGTTGATTAACGGGTCGCCCACATCAAACTTTGAAAGATTTTATCAGAGAGTATAAATATTTTTCTATCATATGAGATTTGGTTCGTTGTTTTAGGTGATCCCACTGCCAAGATGTTTCGAAATTAAAATTGACAAAACTTGATCATAGTTAAAACAACCAGACAAAAAAGAAATCACGAGACCAGACTAATAATGCCAATAGCCGTGCTTCCTGTTTATGAGTGATAGATGTATAGTCTGAGCATTTTAACTGCGATCAAGTTTGTTCAATTTTTAATTTGGCAGTCAGATCACCTGAAACAGTTAACAAAATTTTAGAGGATAAAAAAATGTTTATATATTCTAAAAAAACACTTTTAAATTTGACATGAGTAATCCTTTAAACAGATAAAAAGAATTAATAAGCAAATAACATTACAAATGAATAAAGCATGCCGTGTTAGCTAAGGCGCCCTCTGGTGTCAATCAGATGAGCGTATTCTGAATTAACTAGCATGCGGCGGTTTGATATAGTCAATAAGCATACTCACTCCTTTGCTGGTCTCCATTGATAAACGAAATTTGCTCCATGTGATAGTTCCAGCCACCGCAGAGCTCTGAGCAGGTGCCCTGAATCTCTGTCATGCCAAAAACTGCCTCATTTGATTGGTCAAAATTGATGAATTTGACATTCTACCAAAATATAGAGTGGACATATAATCTATCAAAAATGAAAAAATAAGCAGCTGTATAATATATAAAATGCACTAATTGTAAAATATATATTTAGTAGCCTCTAGCTAAAAACCCTCATACAAGATTGTGGCCATATATTTCAGAGGTTCGGCAAGCAGTGTGCTAATAAACCTACTACCTTCTGTACACAAAGTAAATAAACAACAAACATGCAAAAGCTAAATGCTGAAATACTCTTATTAGTTATAAAGGAAGCTACCTTCACAGAGAATCCTGCAGACCAAGGTAGGACAATTCCAATTCTTTTACCACCACTGCTGTGTGGATAGTTAGGAGCATAAGCAGCAATTACTGAGTCTCGAATCATGGGTCCCCTGTCGGTGTAAGGAGCCTCTACTCCTAGCAGCATGTTCTTTTTTCCTTCAAGTGCTGTCAGCTTGTTGTTAGCCTAACAAAGATTAGAACTTGGTCTATTTAAAGATTAAAACATGATCTATTTAAATAGACATTTTAGTTTATTTAAATAACAAGCAATATTACATAGCTGACAAAATACAAGTTCTCCGCAGCAATTCTAAAGATTAAATCTAAATCTTTATAAATATACTTTTGGTTTATTTAGTAACAATCAAGATCACAGGGTTGACAAAATGCAAGTTTGCCGTAGCAACCCTAGAATAATTCCAACATAAAACACTCTTGCATGTTCTAATCTGCTGGTAATAACAGAAATAAAATGAAAGGGAGTATTCCTAGTTATTCACACAAAGTTAAAAGTTGTTAGACGTTTTCAATAAGCAATCTTTATTAATGAGCATTTCTTAAAAATTTGGTTAAAAATTGGCAAAATAAAATAAATTAGTATTTAAATGAATATAATAATATGATAATTTATTAATATATTAACATAGTAATATATTAATAAATTTGTATTTTAATATATTAATAAATTAGTTTATTATATTCATATATTAACTGCTTTATGGAGATGAGACCACTTCAGGGGCTCCATCCAAAGAGTTTTTCCTAATTGCAATTGTTACGAACGAGTTAAACGAACATATTGTGGTAAAGTTGATACAAATGTTGCTATAGAAAGATTATTACTTGATACTTGATAGAAATCACAAGCATAAAAACATACAAAAAAATTGTAAAATTCTTTAAAAAACTAGATTTTATGTACATATAAACTAGACAAGTGTCTGAAGAAAAATTCAATCACAAAATATTTTTAATAAATTATTCACAACCATGAATAAAAAGTTTCTGACAAGAGAGATAACTTCCACTCACCAGTAAACAATCAACAAATTGAAGGGAACCTCCATTTACATATTCCAGTCCTTTCTCACAATTCCACACAATAAACTTCTCAAAAACTGCGGGCTCGGGGTCAGTAGAATCACAGCCGCCTCCTACCATTGGGTAGTAATCCTGGAAGGTCCACAGGCCAAACCAGCCATTGGAATGAACTACAAGTACAAAAGTCAATGTACTAGCTACCTTAACAATAACAAGTGAGTAGTTGTACAAAAGAGAGGAAATAACTGCTCTTTCCTTCTGCACTAAGTACATTGTTGGCAGCATAAGGATACTAAATCTATCAGGGAATCAAATGAGCCTTAACATATTGAGCCTTCAATATCGATCACATAAATATCTGTAAATCAATAAATATTATGTAGACATACATTCACTATGTTCTCATGATGCAGCTAATCTAGACAATTTTGCATCATCCACAGGATAAGAACGCAAAAAACTTGCAAATCGAGCGAGCTTTTTTACTCATAAAATTATACCAGATGTTTCATGTTTGTGAAAGATGGAAGCGACAGTTGTGAATGATGCGCAAGATAATGCCACACAAGCTATTCCATTTTCAACATTTTCCCCACTTCAGTTGTTCTTATTTTCATTTGAACTGTTCACAATGACTTTCGGTGGAAAATTATTAATGTTTTTAAAAAGTCCCCGGGTTAATCCGCAACATGTGAATGTCTATTGATACACTTTATTAAAACGTGCGCACAATTATGAATCTGCTTCCACACAGTGAAAACATAGTAATGGCTAAATTTTTGTGTGAATCTTTTAGATCAAATTATTAGGTTTTGTTTTTTAAATGTCTTGGCATCATTTCCTCTCACATTTTTAACCTGAGTTTTAGCTAAACATGAGTTTTATTCCAAACAGTCCGTTATTTTGGGTGAAAATTGATTGTTTTATGTGGAACTACACAGGTAACAAAACAGCTAACAATGTCCAAAGTTGGCAATCTGTCTAACTTAATTTTTAAGTTTCTGTTACTTTCACTGTGATCCATTAACAATATTATTTAATTATAACTGGCATAAACGATTGAACTCCGCGACATGACTACCTTACGCACAAGAAAGCAAAAACTCAGTGAAGATCAAATTTATGTTTTTCATAAAATTCCCTATAATTTAACTTGTTTATAATTTTTACTGTAGCGTCAAACCCAAAAAGAGCATCAACTGATAAATATTGTTCAGGTCAGGTTTAGGTCAAGACACGAAAGACCTGACACAACTCACCCGAGTTGTTGTAGGAAGTTCCTAGAGGCACGCGACGAGGGCAAACGCTAGTTGTTGCACTCGGGCCCTCGGGATGCTCGAGAAGTCGGTACCAGAAACCGAAGTGGGTGCCTCCGGCAACAGCATTGTGTTCATAGTGATTGTCAGGATTTGTAGCCCAGAACGCTGCTGGTGTTATGTCATCATTGAGTAAGCTAGAGCTGGCTTTCACAAACAGAGCGAGGTTGTACTACAAAACAAAACATAAGAATCGGTTGTTCATAGAACTTTGGATTTGCAGCTACGGATAGTACATAGTACAGATGAGAACCAATAGTTTATACACAAAATGTTAACAAATAGCGATTCTTAAGAAATACTAATGATATAGGTAGACTCTCTATCGGTAAGGAATAAATTTAATAACAGAACTACTGTATGACAGCCAGTGAAGGTGCTTGCTTCACTTGAATAACCTCACTACTGGAATTGTGCTCATTTTGAGGTTTGGGACTAGAAATGTTCCAAACGAAGTTGTTTTTGTATTTAGGAGTCTTCAAGTATCTTTCAATGTCTTCGATTTAAGTAAGATACCCTTCCTGTTACCACTCTAACTGAAATTGAAACTTAAACGAAGATGATACAATAAAGATGAAATTTTTTCTGAATTAAAAGGCCTTGTAGATTTATATGCTAAGCTTTTATTGTTAACAATAGTTTTCTTTTATTGTATGTTTAACTGGCTTTAGTTGTTACTAGGCCTACAGGTCTAGAACTCCTGACCTGCATACAACAGGTTGGGGGTTCAATTCCCAAAAAGGCCACTGATGATGACAGAAATGACATCCAACCATATACTACACTCTCTTTGCAACAGGGCATATCTCTAGTCGTTGAGGTTTCCTTGCCACCGAATGCACAGATGTCCAGCCAAAATCACAGAGCCATTGCTTGTGCAAGATGGCTCTTTCAAATGGGAACAGCCTCTGCTTGCATAAGCAGACGTCATAGCGATCTTCATGTATATCTTCGAGGTATTGGTTACATACATATTTCTTACTTCAACGATTCACCATCTATGTTAATAAACAATTGAGAAATGCACATCTAAACAAAAGATTCTATCGGAAATGTATAACCTTGAACTCCTGGAAGGTAACTACTCACCCGGTATCTGTTTCCTGTTTCGATTCCATCTTCAAGGAAGAAGGCTCCGCCCATGATATTGTAAATGACTGTATGTTCAATGGTGATGTTGTGAGTGCCATGGATGTTGACAGCTCTGTTGAATGCTTCATGAATGGACAGACCTTTCACATACGATCCACTCATGTCTCCGTTCAAATGGAAGTGCACAGGGTATCGACCCAGCCTACAATAACCAGTTGTAAACATGTCTAACAGTCAGAGAGATCGTGTCAAATCCAAACTTCAAAGTAAAGACCGACGTATATATGGGACTGTATAAATTACTTGCATATGAAATTGAAATTTTATGTTTAATGTAATTTTCTAATACTGAATGACACAACTTAAATTGATTTTTGCTACTAGTTTTAGTTGTTAGTTCAATAATAATAAATATGATAATAATATAAATTTTAATAATCACCTGTGCGACTGCTACTTTGATATTCAGTTGGTTACAGTCGGTGAAATCAGTTTAAGCATATCAACCATAAACAAGTAAAATTTATAGCGTTTAGTTAACTTTTCAATTATGTTTCCATAAATTTTTCCATAGATGTTACTTCATAGATCGTGGGTGAGGGTTGTGCAGTGGATTATTGTAATATCTTATTCACATAAATGTTTATTCACTTAAGGTTTGACTGCCTGCTGACAGTGCAGGGCAAGAACACCATGCACATTATATTTCATAGAGAAGCTAAACTGCCATGTGTACCCTAAGCATAAAATGGTGAAGACAACTCCGCCTACTATGCATTCACAAGCATGGCACTAGAAATGCTGAAAAGAAAGCGAGTTTGGAGGAGTCAGAGGTGCCCACCTAAAAGCTTGTCCAGCATAGTTGACTTCAATGTAGGAAAGTTTTCCTCGAGCCAGCTTTGTGTCTCTGACCGGTGCATGGAACATGATCTGAGCTCCAAACTGGTCACTTCCAATCTCATCTCCAAATCTACCTTGGAAGCAGGTTTGTGTGGCAAACTCACCTGTTTTTAGATAAAATGATAAGCACTTCATGCAAGAATAATACGACCAGAAAAATTATCTACTGTCACTTAATTGGTTGATGAAACACACTTGACTGGTTGATAAAACAGTTGACTTTGAGGTAAAGTGGAACGTGTACCACACAGTCATCAATCAAGCCTAGAAATTTCAAAGAGAGTTCATATTGTTATAAGCAAGGAGAGAACACCTCGCAAGTAAGGAACTAACCGGTGTCGAAGCCATCTGGGCAGGCTTCTATTTCGTCAGACCACTGGATGTCTCTGCTGCCGATGACCCTGACGTTGCGACTTAGCAAGGCAACCTCTGCTCTCATCTCTAATGTATGACCGCCTCCAAGTTCTTCTGTAACTCCAAGATGCTCATACCTAGGTGAGGAGATTAAAGATAGAAATGTTAAATTAATTTAATATTGTTGTTAATATAAATATAATGACATAATAATAATTATACTAAACATGCAATGCCAGTCAATATTAATAATACTACTATACTATATAATTACAATAACAATATTTATATGCTAATATAATAATAACTATACTTAAAATAATATTAATAGAACAACAGTAAAAGTTTTGGTATGCTAATATAATAACTATTTTTATTATTATGCACAAGTAAACTCACTCCAGAGGCTCAGAGAAGCTAATCATTTTTCCATCATTACTGATTGCAGTGATATTCCGCAACTCTGTTTCAATTTGGCTGTGTCGATCTCCGGTTGTTGCTATGGCAATGGTTCCACCTACTGGCCAATCGGCTTGACCCCATTCCAACTCAATCTGAGTGCTACCAGCCACAGCCGTGGAACTCAGTCTAGTCCAGGTCATACGGAGTGGCTTGCCTACAATGAACGTTAACGTAGTAACAACTTGTTTCCGTAGTAACCATTAAATTTTTACAAAGTCCTTAAAAAAGCAAACATTTGCTTGCAAATTTTGTATTTTTTTAATCTATTTAATTTATTATTCAGAGAGCATCAGGCGTCTGAAATAGCGCAACTCCAAGGACATAAGGACTCTAGCAGAGCTGGTGATTATCTAAGGATGACACCATGTCTCGCAATATAATTAGTCCGTTTTTTGGGCTAGAAAATTCTGGCTGCAAAGGTCATTAACTACTGCTGAAACATATGCACATGAGTTACTCCTCACAATTTTAATAGCTGCCAGATATAGTACTAGTCAAACCTAATCCAGCATATAATCTCATGCGTAGGTCAAGGTCAAGGTTCCAAATGCTTTTAGCAACTTAATGATGAACTTGCAAAAACTTTAGTACATTTTATCAGAAAGTATCAGTATTTTTCTATCATTTATGATTGTTTTTAATGTTTGAGGAGATCTGACTGCCAGGATGTTTCAAGAATAAAATTGACAATCAAGCGAAAATCAGATCAAGCGAAAATGCTCTTATGACATCTATAGTTGCCAAGAGACCAATAGAATAGATACAAGTAACATTGTAACTCAAACTCAATAGCTGATATCAACTATAGCAATTAGTGATGTCATTAGTAATGTCATTAGTGATGTCATTAGTGATGTCATTAGTGATGTCATTAGTGATGTCATTAGTGATGTCATTAGTGATGTCATTTTACACAAATTTCTCTCTTGAGTGTTTTAATCATGATTAAATTTTGTCTATTTTATTTTTTGAAACATCCTGTCATATAGATAACAACATGTATATAACATATGTCAAACCGCTGTCATATATATATATATATATATATATATATATATATATATATATATATATATATATATATATATATATATATACGAGCAATCTTTATTGTGGGAATCAGTAGTCATATTTTTCAACATTTTTTAGTTCAGATCATCTCAAACATCAAAAACAATTGCAAATAATATAAAGATATCAATACTTTGTGAGAAAATATACTAAAATTTTGTGCAAGTTAATTTTTTAATGCATTCTGGGATTTTTATAAAAAGCTACTGAACAAAATGGGATCATATACTTAACTCAGTGACTTAACTTATGAATCGAAATAACATAGCCTGAGTTCTTAAAAGACATCTTGAAGTAACATGAGCTACTCTATTTTTACAAGTTTTTTTGGGAAAAGACTTTGACATCCTGTTAAGTTTGATCGGAGTCACCTTCTCATGAATACATGTTTGGACAAGGCAAAGAAAATCTTACTGAAAACTGAAAAATATTTATTTGAATAAGCCAAATTAAAAAAAAACGGACAACAAACCGTGCAAGTTGAGTTCGCCCTCTCGAATGGCGAGACATTTCGCTCCGTAGATGGGAAGTTCAGGAGAGCGGAGTTGACCGTGAAGTTCAATGGTCGCATCATACATGAAGGGACTATCCTCCGTTCCGACTGTCAGTCGACCATCATCGACTATCAGGATATTCTCAGAGCGCAAGGTGAGGTCAGCATCATCAAACAGAAGTTCACCACCTGAAAAATAAAGAGTGAGAGTCAGTCAATCAGAATCTAGAATTGAGAGCCAGAAATAGCTCAAACTAGTCAATGATGACAAGTACAAACTAATGTTACAGACTTGGGCATGCTCCGCTTTCAGATTGTGTCCACATTTGTCACAGCTTTTCAATAAATTTAAGAATGAGGTCATAATATATTTCTGATAAAAGAAATTAAATGCAGGCTAAATTTTTTAGTAAAATCATTTAGTTCAGCATTTATTACTGACAGTATTAAAATAACTGACCAATAAGCTGCTGGCTTATAAATGTTCACAGAGCCCAATAACAATCAGATTAATGATTTGATCTCTAGTACTGACTAGTACTGACTAGTACTAGTACTAGTCAGTATTAGTACTGACTAGAACTGACTAGTACTAGTACTGATTTAACATTCTATTTAAACTACTAAATAACGAAATGCGCAAAAAATAATACAAACACAATTTCACAAACCTTGTGTTTGGAAAAGAAGTTGAAGCTGATATTTATAAAACTTTTGAATAAGCAAAATTCCTCGTAAACATTTTATATTGGTTCCACTGCTGCCTTTGTTTTGTTGTGTTAGGAAAACCATTTGGAAAAGCACAAATTTTTATTGTTGTGTTTTCCTGACTCTGCTAAGAGCCACATACATGTACAACTATCTATAGGTAAACCCTGATACTGGCATATGGGTATACTAGCTGAATACCCTGCATTGCACGGATAATAAAAACACCTTATAAACACTAGATTACCTACTACATTACCTTTACACTACCTTACTTGCAACTACTTATAAACTGTTTTTATTACTCGCACATTCACCTAGTGAGGCCAACCGATAATCATTACGTGCAACACAACGTCGTTATGCGTATTTTAACCAATGTAATGAATATTTTCACTATGATTAATCACTAAACTCTGTTGAACTCGTAGTCCAATGGGTAAACTTGCCACCTACAGAACTGATGTTTCTGAAATCCTCAAAGTTATAATTTTTTGCTCTTAAACTTCACCACTACATGTATGACTGGACAGATGATAGATGTAGATGTAATAGATGTAGATGATAGATTAAAGATGTATATTAATTGTGTAAACTCTTGTTAGAACAATTACATGTAGTGTTCATTTAGTAAAGGTTACTAGCACCTGCTCTCATAATAAATACCTCGTAATGGTATGAACAGAGTATTCACTAACTTTCTGTCCTTGTCATGACATTTATTATAAAATAATTCTACATTATTGAGAAAAGATCATTATTGAGAATTCTCTGCTATCCAACCATCAGCGATACAGGATCCACACCGATTAGCATTGGTGAAAGAAGCCTAACAGAACTGTCAATGCATGCCAACAAGTGGTACGATGCACCATCAAAGATCAAACGTCACCAACTTGTCAACAGACCTTAACATATGTAGATTCCTGTGAAGATTAACAACCTGTAGTAACTTGACACTTCTTATGAAGATTAACAACCTGTAGTAACTTGACACTTCTTATGAAGATTAACAACCTGTAGTAACTTGACACTTCCTATGAAGATTAACAGCCTGTAGTAAATTGACACTCAGAGGCAGGGACTAAACAGAGTAAATGGTGTCACTTGTAGCAGGTGCTTTGCGAGTAGTGAGTTCGTACCTTGAATGAGCAGCATTGCAAGAACTGGTGTGTCCATGTCAAGGAGCAAGATTTGGCCTTTGGGTATGACCACGAGGTCTCCTACAGTTGGCAAGGGTCCATTACCCCACGTAGCAGCGGATGACCACACATCAACATACCAATAGTCAGAGTGTTCCTGCAACAATAAGCTAGCGCATTATTTTGACCGCTATTTGAAAGTACTAGAGGGAACTTCAAAACGATTTTTTTATTGTCAAAAAGTTTTTCTAGATATGTCAAATGTTGGCTGACATGAGTGCCTAAAAATCCTGCATGAAGAACTAAAAAATATAATATGTTTATAGGAAAAACTTCTTGTCCTAAGAGAGCTTGCATCATTACATTTAAACGTGATTCATATTATGGAATATAAACGCTATTCAAATAATAAAATTTGAATAGAATTTGCATTATGTAATTGGAAATTTTTCTATCCTGAAATTTTAATAAGGTTTGCATTACAAAAGCATTATAGGATTGCCTCATGAAATGTTTGCAGGATTTGCATCATGGAATTTTAACCGGATTTACATCACAGAATTTTAACAGGATTTACATCATGAAATTTTAACAAGGTTTACATCAAAAATTTTGAGTAAAATTCACATCAGAAATTTGTGTAAATTTTTTCAACAAGATTTTATTACATCTTAACAAGCAGGAAGCAAATTTCTAATAGACAAACCAGTAGTATGTAGTATTTGACCCAATATTGATTATGACCATTATTATGAACAAAAGATCAATCACTGTATTAGGTAAAACTTAATATTCTGCCCGCTCTGTGATGAGTTGCTTAGTAATAGCTGCTACTTCTTTTCAGACCAAACTCTCAAGTAAATAATGAAGTGAGCCATAGAATGAACCAGAAAGTGAGCAATGAAACAAACCATAAAGTGAACCATAAAGTGAACTATGAACCAGAGCATGAATCAAACCAGGAAGCAGCCTAAAATAGTAAAGTCTGAGGCTATCATACAATAATAATACCTCTATTTATCTGATGTAGTATTGCACATGTGAGCTGAGTAAATAGAGATACATCACATGCACAGAAAATCCATCAAAGTTCAGAATAGCACCATTTTTAAATGGCTAAGTTCCCTGCCACAATGTTGATGTTTTGGTAAAGAGACCTCTGATAAAACCCTTGGTCTGACCTAGCATATCATCAGGCATCGGTAAAAGTGACAGGAAACAACTCAAAATCAAATTTAAAAAAGAACTCAGTGTTTCTCACCGTTATTGCTAATCCATTAGTTCCAACTTCGACCATAACTTTAGTCTTTTGACTGCGGCTGCTGCTCCCCTCAGGTATATCAGGAGCGTTTGTTACGCAGACAATCTCAGTAGCTGACTCAGTTTCGATGTCACAGAGAGTGCCGGCTATTGTCACTGTGTTCTCACTTGAGCTGCTGATAACCAAAGAAAAGAACATCATCCAAAGACTATCTTCGAGAAATAACAAGATAAAAAGTTATTCAAAAGAATTTTTAAAACTTCATCTGTATTAATTCGGTCATTTGGTCATTGTCTGTCTGCTAATTTGCGTTTCCACATTTTTTGCTCGAATTCATCAAAACTTCACACAAACATTTTTTGTACCTTTCACCGAGTGGTTAAAAATCGTTGGCTTCAACACTCTTATTGGTTCCTGGGAACCAGCGTCTTAAACACCAACCGGCAGGTTATCTGATCAAAAATGAAACACCACAAGCTGCCAGTGCTTAATGATAGTATAACAATAACTTTTCCCATTGAAGATTTATGCAACAGATAAATGGGATTTGACCACAATGTACCCAGAAATATATCAGTAGTAAAATTGGGCTATCATAAAAAGTGTTCCACAAAAATTTCCAATCAAATTAAGTGATGCAGTAGTCGTGCACTGTCTATAGCATTAGATCCCTCATTTTGGTAAGTAGATTTATGGCTACATAACTACAACAACAGTAAGTTACTTTTCATGAGACTGCACCCTTTCTCTGGCACATGTCAAATCATTAATAATTGTTCCATGAGGACATTACTCCTTAATAAAATAGAGTTCTCTGTTCTGTAATCAGTTTGAGAAAATACATTTATATTCACTATTTATAGTTATTTATATGTAATTTATATAATATATAATTTACATAGCTTTTATGCACAATTAACAAGTGAACCGGTGAGAGGGATTACATTTTGTTTTTTGAGTGAACTAACTAGTAAATAGTTAGTAACTAGCTAGGTCGATAGCGACACTACATTCCTGTGTTTCCACGATGACGAAGCACCCGAGGTCCTAACAAAGTCAGATCTCAGTATTGAAAGAAAATTACTGCCTACCACCAATTTTACTACCAGATGCTAACGAATTGCTATGCTATATGTTTTCTTGTTCACCTGCTAAATATGGTCTGTAGTGATGAGTAAACCTATTGAATTGCGCTAACGCAGAACTGAGGTTAAGGAACTTACCCAAAGTTTGTGCCAGCCAATGTAATCCTGGTGCCACCAAGAGTGCCTCCTCTGGCAGGTGTCACGCTGTCTATGACAGGTGTTGCACTTACGGTGTAAGTGAACTGATCATTTATCAGAACAGTTTCATTCCCAATAGAAACTCTGATATCGCACACCAAGTCACTGGATGGCACTAAATATTAGAACAGGTATATCAGCACACTATGCTTGTCAGATTATTGACAAGCACTTGTAATAAGTGTCAGATGATGAACATTTACCTATAAAAACTAATGCCTAAGAGACACTTATGGGAACCTGTCAGTTGACTGACAAGCACTTGCGACACTTGTCATCAGACTAGCATTAGCTTATGAGAACTTGTTAAATATCTTACATAGACTTAATATATTGCTACAGCACTAAATGCATGGCACAGGAACTTTGCCATTCACTTAGCACAAAAGCTGGAAGAAAACAAAAAAATGATACCATCAAATATGCGGCAGGTACCTTACAGCACTGGATTAAAAAATTACAGACTGGCTAGAAGATTCATCAAAACTTCTTTCAGCAAAGAAATATCTTAATCCATTTTACGATACGCAAGTACATATAGCTACAACTCAACAAGACACTGATCTATTAATTTAGAGCTCACAAATAATTCGATTGATTAAATTGATGATAACAAGAGTGAAGTGAACCAAAGTGTTTTCAATACCTGTATCATAGCCAGGTGATAGCATGGTAACAGAAGTAGGAGTGACAGACGTGATTTCAGCATACTGATCACAGAACTTAACCATCACACCAGCCATAAAACCACTTCCATCTAACACAATCTCCTTGCCACCGCCAAAGCTACCTGAAAACCAGAAATTCCTGTGAGAAATCACTTAAAAGTTGGGTAAGACATTATCTTAGCTTACTGCAAGCAGAAGCTGTGCGTGCTTTTAAAAGCTTTGTTAGTAACTACGATGCTGTGAGCTTGGCTGGACAGATCTGAGTCTAGTGATATGTGAACCTCGACAACTGGAAACATGTAATTTGCGGAGTGAAATGTAAGGTTGGATGTCTTTCCTGTTACTAATAGTGGCCATTTTGGAAATCGAACCCCAACCCTTAGTTTGCATGTCAGGCATCCAAGACCATTAGGCCATGGTGGCTCTTCAGAAACCAAGAAAATCCTTCTTATGTACAATGTATGTATAGGTGAAGAGCAAAAGGCGTGCTTACCAGCTTTTATGAATGAATACTCTCCATTGATGAGATCGGTTCGGTGATGCGAGTCTGAAGTCATCAATTTTCTCAGCTAATATAATTCTTTGTGACATATTTTGCTAATAATAAAAATCTGATTTACGTCTAAAAAAATAATTTATGTTGTTTTAGTTATTACTGTTAAAACTAATATTTCAAACATATGTTAATAGACTAACTTTTAAAAACAGTTGAAAAATGTGACAAGTCTATTAAGAGAATTATAGTTACAAACTTACAACTTAAAATTAAAACTATTTTTTTATACAATTGTCTTGTAACCAATCAGCGAATTAACCAAAAAGAAACAAGCAAAACAAAAACAACAAACACTAACCTTATGGAAACAAAAACCCTTATCTAGATATAGTCATTCAAATTCGCTATTGCAGGCATAAATACCAACTTCTCATGAGCAATTTCAAGTTTTTACTGATTAGATTATATATGTATATGCGCAATCGATAAAGACTCGACCTCTTCTTTTTGTATCTATACTAGCATAATGCCCGACATCGCACAAGTATTAACATTCAGCATATAAACAATGTGAAGTAAAGTAGTTAGTAGTTACC
Source organism: Watersipora subatra (assembly GCF_963576615.1). NCBI lineage: Eukaryota > Metazoa > Bryozoa > Gymnolaemata > Cheilostomatida > Watersiporidae > Watersipora > Watersipora subatra. The sequence goes on along the minus strand of NC_088718.1, from coordinate 38,929,702 downwards.
TGCCACTTTCCATTAGCTTGGCACATGACCAATAAATAATTTGAGTAAGCTTACTAGTAAGAACTAACTACTTAACTAACCGCTCCCCATGACATTATGGCATGACTTAATGGAGAGTGATAGCATATTTGATCCCATATAACGACGTATATCACCTAATGACTCTATAGCTATAGCTATAACTGGACAAAGACAGACACACCTACAGACATAAACACAAACTTTGAGAATTGTACATATAAATAAACAATTTGAGAGCAATACGAAAATTGGAAAGCTAAAAGATCTTTACCTTCCTTGCTACTGATATCTCTGGGTTTAAGTTTATAGGTGAAGGTCACATCACTGTTAGAATAGCCAATCATATCCACATTGACCATCACATTAACTTCTCCAGGAAACGAGCCACCAGCAGTACAAGTTATAGATGTTGAGCTGCTGCTGGTCACGTTGCAAACAACTCCACCTGGTACAAAATAGAAGTTGCGTTAAGAGAAGGTAATTACTAGCCTGGTGGTGACAGATTCAGAACTAATTTTTGATGCACCACATTTGCAGTGCGTGCTCCAACTACTGACTAGTATACAGAGCTTGTACTCCTAACTACTGACTTGTGTACAGAGCTTGTACTCCTAACTACTGACGTGTGTACAGAGCTTGTACTCCTAACTACTGACTAGTGTATAGAGCTTGTACTACTAACTACCGACTAGTGTATAGAGCTAGTACTCCTAACTGCTAACTAGTGTATAGAGCTAGTACTCCTAACTACTAACTAGTGTATAGAGTTTGTACTACTAAATATTGACTAGTATACAGAGCTTGTACTCCTAACTACTTACTAGTGTACAGAGCTTGTACTCCTAATTACTGACTAGTGTACAGAGCTTGTACTCCTAACTACTAACTAGTGTATAGAGTTTGTACTACTAAATATTGACTAGCGTGCAAAGCTTGTACTCCTAACTACTTACTAGTGTACAGAGCTTATACTCCTAATTACTGACTAGCGTACAGAGCTTGTACTTCCAACTACTGGCCAATGTACAGATTAGCTAATAGACATTGAAGTACGTACTCTGTTGAATCTGCACCCTTACCAATTGTGACTGTATTCTCAGCGTTTGTAGACCCAAAGCCTGTGCCTGTCAGAGTTATGGTATCTCCCCCAACACCATCTATAGGGTTCACCGATGTCACCTGAACCAAGCATAATTTGAAATGAATTAACATTGTGATGAACATAACATCTTACTGTAAGAAGATAAACACAGCATAAAGGAATACTAGATAAAGGTGTAGGGTTAGTCAACATACCTCTGGTGTATGTGCAGCTGAATAGCTGTACGTGACATCTGTCCTGGAGCCACTTTTTACCATAACATCAACTACCAAATCTGTTCCCTCTGCATGAGCTCTGGTTGTGCAGGTGATCTGTGAGATGTACAAGTACTCAATTGAAGTCAAGTGAACAGAGGCCAGTCATGAGGGCTGTTAATAACTGGTTTCAAACACATAATGGACAGCCTGTTTGTTAGTGCCTCAGTTTATGTTAATCTGAATGCACAAATGAATGAGGTATTCACCTTGCAATTTTTATAAATCACTAGATACATTATTGATACAAACGACATGCATATGCAGACTCCACTGTACATACACTGTACTAAGAGATAGACATTTAAAACTGAATGCCAGAGTTTTCGTATACAGTATGTGTTCTTATATATAAGTCATATATAGCATAATTTATCTATATACATAAATCACATATATAAACATGTTTCTGTGTTTTCTGTGATTCTGTGCTTCGGTATGTCCAGCTATAGCCAATAAAATCTTGGAACGAACAGCTCACATCATGTTGGATTTGAACTCGCTGCGATTGCACCGACATGTTTTTAAATCTATCATCTAACCAAAAGTCTATGAAGGCTCCTACGGTTCCATCGCTCTTACTATATACCGTCTAGCCTTTTCCTGATTTACCACGCTAAATGACGAATTAATTGATACATTTTGCCTACGGGTTATGATGTCCTTGTTACAAAGTATTTTTTGCCCAATTCTATAAAGCTCGCCCTCGCCATACTAGGGCGAATTTGTTTTTCTGCCATACAATATCAGTAAAAACTTTTCGAAATTAAAATTTGTCGATTTGTGTACTGATTATATAATGTTATTAAGAGATATACGTTGCTCCCCATGGCGAGTTCAGCAGTATTCATTATGGTAAAAACAAATTCGCAAACAGATAAGTGATAACAAGTATATAGTGATAACAGTATAAGTAACAACATAAGAGTCTTAGATTGTTAAAGATTGTATAGTTCAGTGGTTAAGCGCTTTAATGGTTTGAAACTCGCGGTTGTAATCTCCGAGAGTTGAAATCTAGCACGCAGCGAACTTTTCCTTCCAAGATTTTAATAATTATAACTAGACAGGCCGACATCCGAACAGACAACAACAAACTTTGAGATTTATATACATGTATATAGAATATATATGTACGCTTGGCATATATATATGATGTATATTATTAGATTGTTATATACTATATTATGGCATATATACTTGATATGGCATATATTATTAATATATATATTAAAAATATCTATTATTATATATTATTATATATAACAACTATTGAATTTATTATAAATTTATAATAAGTAACAGTATAAGTATAAGTAAGTACAGTACAAGTAAATAACTAAGTAACTTTATTTATACTTTTTTTATAAAGCTAGAGTTTTTAGCGATAACATATACGTATAACTACAAGTAGTGGGTTATCCTAGGTTTATGTTCAGAAGTAACCTTACAACTGAACATAAGATAAGGTAAAACTGCCGGCACTATCAGAACTCTATACTAATAGTGATAAGTGGTGAGAAATAAACACCACTCACCTCAGTCAAGGATACAGAGTTTATGGTGCATACAACTCCGTCAATTGTAACAGCTGTTTCATCGGGTATGAAAGCTGTTCCAGCAATGGTGACTACCTGACCACCATACACAGAACCGCTTGATGGATTTATGCTGTCGACTTTTACAACAGATGTCATGGTTGGCCCAAACCCATAACCTGCAAGGAAAAGCAACTCTACGTGCAATCGACCTGCATGTCAGGATATGTGCTCAGTCATATCTGAAATTGCGTGCGTAGACAATTATACCCTAGCAGTGCATGGCTTGGTAAACACCAGCCTTAACTCAATGCACAGAAATCCTATCCAGCAACTGTATCTTTATGTCATGAATAGCTGTACTCCATGAGATAGCAGTCAGTTGTCATTTGTAATGCCTGGACTTCACAGCCCTCTCTAGAAACTTTACTGAGTATTAGACAGCAGATCATCATGAATGACACATGTCAGGTGACTTACGTCAAATGACACATGTCAGGTGATGCATGTCAGGTGACACATGCACTATGACACCCAGCACTGTGAATATCAAAAGTGTGTAAACATTAGTGTGCAGGAACTAGATGTGACCTATATACTATGACCTATATAATATATAAAGCAATCAAAAGCGATGGTACTATAGTCTAGTTCTGGGAAGTAGCCTGACCAGTTTTTGTCTTCATTTGAGCTAACCGCCTGGTTATAAACAACATCCACTATATGCTTACTGAGACTCCTGCAGCTTGCTGGAGAATAGGGAAAGCGTTACACATGATTGGATACTTGGCAGCAGACCTATACTTTCTAACACTGACTCATACTACCATCATTGACTTGCCAGACTAGCAGAGTATGAAAGATAATGAGAATAAAGTTTACAACTAAATAAAAGATCAACTAGAAAAGATGACAGACCTTTGCCAGCGATATGGACATTCAAGTCATGCGAGCCCTTTGCTACCGGTCCAACTGTACAGACAAAGCTTGTTTCAGAAATGGCAATAACAGCACAGCTATTGTCTCCAAGCATAGCCGTAACATCTCCAGCAACTGATCCAAAACCTGTGCCATTTACTGTGATGTTGGTGGAAGCCTCTCTGATCTTGAGCTATAAAACAACAGAAATAGCAAATATAACAAATCCAGCAAACAGTATTTATGCTAGAAACAAAGCTTTTAATAGAAGTGTGTTTGTTAGCATTAAACAAACTGTGAAAGACCTCAAAAGAGACCTGCTGGTAATATTGTATATAAGGCTGCCATGACAGAGAGGGACGTATATGTGTCAAGTTATTTCTGAAACTAAAAGGATGATGCGTGTCACATTACTGCAACTAAAGAACAATAATAAAAAGAGTGTATGCACAGTGGAAACAGAGTTGCGCTTGCCAAAACACCACAAACTAATAACCTCAATTGTAAAAAAGTGTGCATATGAAATTGAGGCAGTGGCCATCTTGAAGATCCTATGGCACTTAGTTGATGTCGTACAGTAGTTAGTATCCTCTCTCTTGCAGTCGATCGTTTCGACAGTGACTGTCTTATGGTTCAGGTTATATCACTGACAAAAATATACTTGTCACTTTTCGGTTTGCTTCTTAGCTTTTTTGCTTCAAGAGCGAGTCACCGCAGCATAAAACTTTTAGGCCGGCCGACACTCGATGCGGTATGATTATTATCAATTTGTGCTGTTTCCACAAAATTGTGCACAAAAGATTTAAAAGAACGCTAGCTTTTGCATTATTATCTCTTTTACATTAATATATTTAACACTTTAATATTAATATCAGTTGCGTCTCTCGACAGTACAAAGATGTAGTCTGGTGGGCAGAAACAGGTCCAGACATACTGGCACCTTTGGTCTATTGCGGCAGCTAGTTGGAGGGAGAGTTTACTTCCCCCGCCTTTTTGTGCAGCCTCAGCACACTTTTTGGGAAGTCTAGTCACTCTTTGTTGAGTATTTCATTTCATCCCAACAGGATTTCCAGATTTCCACCAGCTTAGAAATGATGGATGCCAGTTTAGTTGCCACCGATCCGACCAATGATGCAGGCTGTATCAGTCTTCATGGTTACTGATAGCAAGTACAAGTATCTGACCTTACCAGATAGTAGTAGCTGACAGTTAGCTAGTACTAGTATGATAACACTGAGGGTATAAGAGTTGTTCTAAAGCTTGCTCAATACTTTGATTGCTACAAATAATACTGACAAAGGAAAATGATTCTTACATCAGATGGATCATGGACAGTGGTGATGGTTGGTGTTGAAGCAGCGTCGAAAGCAAAGGTGCAGTCACTTGTCGGGCAGGCAACAGGAAGCAGTGTACCGAGAGAGTTAGTAACAGTGATTGTCACATCGTGGCTGGCAGCAGGGGCTGAGCTTGTTATGCAAATAATCCTTGTGTAGGTTTGGTTGAAGATCTCACAGCTGTCTAGCCCGAGCATTACCTCTGTCTCACCTGCAGTATAATTGTTATAGCATCACAGGAACATGCCAATGAAAACTTAAGTACTGTAGTTAACACTGATCAACGAGTGATAATTTTTGTGGAGTAAACTCTAACAAAATATTATCGATTATTGCAAATGGTCACTCATAAATAACTAAAGTTTAACAACTGTTTCATTTATGCAAATGCAAATACTTAAAAAATGTATTAGCATTATTTTGAAGTGTCTGAATGACCTTGAAGACGGATGTCATTTCATTGCTGCCACTCGCATTCTAATAAATAATAAAAGACAAAAATCCTTACCAACAAAACCTGCTCCATCAAGAGTAAGTGTTGTGCCTCCATCTGTTGATCCTGTGCTAGGGGTCACAGAGGTCAGGGAAGGAAGTATAGCAAAGGCTGGTGCAAGGTCAGCCATGAGAGCGTACCCTCTGTTGTTCACCTTGACCTGAAAGCATAAGCCTTTATTACACCTTGAGGATATGAAAATTAGACTATGTCATTATTGTTCTGAGAATGATGAAAGCATACTCCTTCCGGAATATTCAGTAGAGCTATAGCAGAATGTTAAACATTGGCTGATCAGGATGCAAGTTGACAAGCAAAATAGCAAAGACTGAGTTCTTATGATAAGAGAGATGCCATCACAATAGCAAGCCTAAGGTCTTAATACTCACAAAGGAGTGTATGACATGCCATCACCATAGTGAGCCTAAAGTCTTAAAACTCACAAAGAAGTGTATGACATGCCATCACCATGATAGCGAGCCTAAGGTTTTAATACTCACAAAGGATTATATGAGATGTCATCACAATTGTGTAGACTGAGTTCTTATGATAAATGGGATGTCATCATCACAATAAAGCTTAAAATTTTAATTCCCGCACCCAGCTGCTGAGCAAAGGTCTGACCCAAAAGAATTAAAATTATGAGTTATACATTTAACTTATAAAAACTGAGAGAATATCAAATCATTTATTGTGAAAACCTGATGTTTATCCACTTGACCTGTCGATAGAAATTTAGTTTTTAAATTCATATTTTAGCTACTTGGTGACATTTGTTTTTAAGCTCAAACTTGTGAAACTAAAACAGAAATCTCGAAGTACTGAATATGTATGTAGGCTAAGTGATGATCTCTCAAAGGCTTTACCTTGATGGGAAAGCTTACGCCAACATCAGGTTCTTCTGAAACATCAGGAGCACAGACGAGCTGGCTAGCTGTCTGTTGGGAGACTACACATGTATAATTGCCAATCATCACCTCATTTTCACACGAAGTCGTTGAGAAACCTGAGTGAATATAAGGGTTCCTATTCAGAGAGAAGTAAGAGCAGACAACTACATATTACCCTGAAAGCTAGCCGAAAAGCTAGACATCAAATTGATCACAAGAGAAAGTAGCTGTCATTGATTGAGTATTTAACAAAGATTTAAAGGTTTCAACAAAAAAAGAATGAAAAGAGAAAAACTGAGAAGTTGTAAACCTGGTAGAATCACGCTTTCCTTCTACAGGAAGAAATGATGCCAATGATGGACGCATGAAATCTTACACTTTCCAAAACTTAAAAGAGGCTTATAAATAGTTAGTGAAATTTTGATAGAAAATTCATCTATATTTGCTATCTTGAAGTGAATTCAGTTTGAGATAGAACTGATGGCTGAAAACTCATGTTCAAGGTGTTGATAGAATGCCAGCAGTGAACTATATCCGCCTTTTCAAGCAAATTTACTATCACATCTACTAACAAACTATTCAGCCAATAGGAATGCTCATTTGAATAACTTCTTGCAACAAAACAACAATACTGAGTAGTAAATACTATGAGAACAAACTGGTCATACCTTTTCCATCAATGGTAATATCTGTGTCTATATAGCCTTGGCTCTCATCTACCGCTGTCACATCTGGAGTAGAGCATGTCAGGTAAGAGAACTCCAAGTCACCACCCGTGTTTGGATCGACTTCTGAACAGCCAGCTATGGCAGATGTTGATCCTTGGCAAGCCAAACCACTCTCATCAATAGAGCCTCCTGAAAAATACACATCCTACACTTACTTGCAATTGAGTGTAGTTGGTAGTGTTTCTCGTCTTCACAATGATAAACATAAACCATGAAAAATATTGTTTAACCTCAAAAATGTCATTTAATGAAGATGAGCAGCATTCTTAAAAATAAATAGTATTCATCAGGATAACAAAGCGTAAAACTTGGAATTATTTCTATATACCTAAAGATATATCTAGTAAAATATCTCGGGCATTCATCAAAGCATTTGAGGCGATATAAAAAACTTCTCGCATTCGCAAATACTATTTTACAGGGCACCTGCAGCTGTATGATAATGCGGCACTTCTTGAGCTGTACCACCGGACAGAGCAGCTCCCATTACATACTATTACATACATATTACATACAAAACTATTATGACATATGAAAAGAAGCTGTCTATACATAGTGCTTGATAAAGCTGCTACTCTGTTATATGTCACATAAAGATGGTCAACTTTGTGCGCTGCTGACCGAAAAACTAGCTTGTCTAATTAGAAACCTGCTCACCGGTGTCAGCATTTGCCATGATGCCACCCACATAGACCTTGACATTAGTAGAGTACGCCTCCTTGGCTGCCACGTTTATCTTTCCCCTAAGTTCTACATTCACAGCAGCTCCGATCAACCCAGATGTGTAATAGAATGTTCCGGTGGAGTCAAACTGCTTAGTAAACTCACCTGCAAAGGAAATAGCGCATTGACGAAGCCTTACTCGCAGGAGAAAAAGGTAACTACATAAAATCTGGTATAAAATTATTTACAAGTTTGAGAAATTACATTAAAAATCTACAAGAGTAATAATAGTAGAACACTGGAAGTGGTATAGTGGGGAGGTTTAGATGACATACAACATGTAAAATTAAAACAATTAGTAAACTTTTGAATATTCAAAATCTTTACTGATTAACGGATTTTTTCATGGAGAATACATCCTATGTTCTCACATAAATCCCAGAGACTGAATGCGTGAAGGCCCCTAATTAGCAGAAAGGCAACTACCAGGTTTTACTCAGCTACAGTCACATTCTATACTCATGTTTGTTGTTTTACTAACAATGAGCCCGTAGGTGTTTAAGTGGAGACCAAATATAGATGGGTTTGTTATTCCCATGTCTGGTCTGAAGTTATTAGATATGTTCAACGTGGTAAAGACGATTGGTCCAACGACGATTAGTCTAATACAGTTTAGTTCAAACCCACTTCGTCTAAAATCAACTTATTTCATGATTGGTCAATGACCAACTAAAACCAACAGAGAAGGGATCAAAAATACGTTGAAGAGCAGATTGAATGCATTATTAGCGTAGAATCTAAGGCTACGCTCAAGAAACATGATTTTGAATATGAAGAAAGAATCTTGACTGTTTTATAGAAGAGAATAACAATATTGTAGAGCTTCTATCAGCACTGGTTCGTAATCTAAAATTTTCATCTAGCAGTATAATTATAATATTGTTTTTCAAGTTAAATTTTTATCTTCTTAAAGTATTTTTGAGATACTAATTTTCATTTTTAATACTAAAGTTTTAATTTTACAATTTTAATTGTTTCAATATTAATATTTTCAATTTTATTAATTTTCAATATTAATTAGTGTAAACTAGATACAAGTCTCTGATTAAGTTTTTGTATTTCTATCTTTGTCTTTACATTAATTTTAGACTAATCATCATTCGACCAAAAAGTATGTTGGACGAATCGGTTTTAGACGAAATGTCTTTGGACCACCTGCTTTGTTAAACTAAGTAGATCTGGACAAATTGTTGTTAGACCAAACGTACCAAATTCACTTTTTTGCAATGGTTGAGGCAATCGGCAGCAAGTAGACCAAAGTTGGGTGACTGCCAAGACGTTTAATAAAGATAAAAATTATAAAAATAATTTTGTGAATAAAAATTTGAGGGCATTTTAGGAATGTTCTGAACAGCTGGTAAATTGTTATGGTTAAAACTAACCAAAACAGCTTATTTAAGAGTATTTTTATAACAAGTATTTGTTATATATCATTTTTAATAAAAACATTTAAAGACACAGAGGCAAGATGTAGAACACATACCATTAGGTGAGCCAACTCCGCTGTCAAAACCAGTTCCATCTGATGGTGAATCAGCATTTGGAGCTTGCATGACCTTGAAGTTATTTGCTGTTACAAATAAGGGTGATGTCCAGATGAACCTACAAGGCAATATTAGTGCTATAACTGTTATATAGGTCTTTCGATTGACTCGCTCGCTCGATAAAGTACTTCAAGTGGTTGGATATTTAGCAGCTCGATGTGCTTAAAATAGACAAGAGCTGACTGTATCTACATACCTTATTTTGTCTCCAGCGTTTATATCAGCGATCTGAGGAGACCATGCATAGCCAAGCCCAAATACTACAACAGTAACATGCCATAGAGCTACCAACTATTACGTTAGCTACCACATAGATTACTCTTTCACTATAAACCAAACAAACGCGACAATCGACGATGTATCGCCTATATTTAAAGTTTTTCTTCAAGTGTCTATGACAATAAAGGAGTCTTTAATAGTTGTTCCTTTGTAAATGAATGTGAAAAACAGATGAAGAGCTACGAGATGGCTAACTTCAAATGTTGCAACATGGAGCAAAGGCTTATCAGAGCTGACAACCGCAAAAGTACAAAGCTTTTTGACAAAACAAATATTGAGATGAACATATGATTGGTGCATCATTAACCCTCATTTTTAACTTTATACACTTATATAATAATAAGACAATAATTATTGTCTTATATTATTATTCATAATATAAGACAATAATTGAATATAAGACAATTTGAATAACAAAACTTGATTTTTACAGTTTATATGCAATACTAAAATCCTTAATTTTTTTAATTTACAACTTTTAAAGGTTTTACTTTTTTTAAAAACCTCTAAACCTTTTTAAATGTTTAACTTTTAAAGGCTTTAAAATATGTTAAAAGTTGAACTTTTTAAACCTTGCTGAATATAGCTGTTTTATATCTGGTAAATCAGCCAGCTTCAGAGGTGATACCAGATGGTGTTAAAGGTGACATAACTCGACCTTTCAATGTGACCTTAGCGATAGTACTCCTAAGCTAGATACATTGCTATACCTGGATCAATGCCACCGTTGGTTACGGTTACTGTTTTGCTTCCTCTTCCAGTCATGCATGTGATTTCTGTATCTGTGAGCTCAGTGATCTCACACTCTGAGTCTCCAATCATCACACTAACCTGCAAGTCATGTCACTTTTACAAGAGTGTCATACTGAACAAAGACATTAAACATAAATCGTATGTTTACAGATATAAAAGTAGATTATAAAGCAATACATATGGCTTGTACTAAATAATAAAATAAGCTGCTATTTATTTAATGAACTCAGTGGTGCGGCTTTAATCAGTAATAAAAATTTATCAAAACTAACTTTCATAACCAATTTACATAAATCAAAGTTATAACGTGCTGCTATCCTTAAAATGAACTTACAAAGGATTTCATAAAAAATATCAGTATTTTTTATCATTTGCAATCGTTTTTGATGTTAGAGGTGATCTGACTGCCAAGATGTTTCAAGAATAAAATCGACAAAAGTGGATCACAGTTTACACGCACAGGAAAAAAAATACATGACGAGATAACGTCATTTGAGTGAGAAGTGCGACTTTTGACGTCATAATCATACTTTCGTTTGAATCTGAGTTTTTTTTAAAATTTGGAAACATCCTGGCAGTCAGATTACCTCAAACAATGAGAACAATTAAAAATGATAAAAAATACCGATAGTTTTGATAAAACATTTTAAAACTTGGTTAAGTTTATCTTTAAAAAGAACTTATTACTGAATGTTTAACCTATCAGGGATCTGTATAGTCGTTGCATTGAACCAATCAGCTGTGACAACTACAGCTAGTAAGTTAGTATTGGTTAGTAAGAATCAGATGATAAATTGGCAGGTTCAAATTGAAGCCTTTGACAATTTATAGTGCTGTTTTTCTCTCACTATTCTATAAGGAACTTCAGCTAAACTCTAGTTTTTAACTGAAGATTCACATTTAATCAAATAGAACTGTTTGCTTCAAGCAAAATAGAATTAGAAAATAAAACTTGCAATTTTATTGAGCTTAGAAACTTCTAAAATCTTAGTTGTCAATGTCCAATTTTCTAAATGCAATGATCTTGTAAAGAAATTATAACAAAGGTTTTAACGAACAATAAGTTTTATTTTCTATTTTTATTTTTTTTAGTGTCATTGTCATTATTATAACGCCATGTATGGCACCAAAATTAATTGTAAATCAATCTTTTTTGTTCGGAATTAACCTCCATTTTTAAAAAAACCAACTAAAAAGTAAAATCAAAATTCCGGCAATCAACAACCAGTTTGGCAACATGGTCTTTTAAACGCTAAAACTATATTCTCACCACATCCTTGTCTGTTCCAAATCCAGTTCCACTAATACCCAGCCTTGTGCCACCCTCAAATGAACCTTTCTTTACTGATATACCATCTACCTTGAGAGTAACCGTCAGTGTTGGTGTAGAACTGAAGTAGAAAGGAAATTAACGGTTAAACTTTCCCCACAACTAGTATTTCAAATACATTACACACATTTTTACTCCCCTACAATAAGGTCTCACATTAAATGCCAATTGTAAAACAACCACCAGAACACCCAAGCAAACTAATGTTAAATAACAACTCCAAGCAAATTGATGTGAAATGACAACTCCAAGCAAACTAAAGTGAAATGACGACTCCAAGCAAACTCGCCAATGAAAGCATTTGGAGAGACCATGGGAGACCTGCCTACGGCAGATACTTTTAATTTTTTCATGTCAGCCCAAATAAAAATTGAGGTAGTGTTATATTATTAAACAAAACAGTAAATTATTAAAGTAAACTTAATATCAGTATAATTTATTAAATTTTATTTAATACTAAATTTATTAGTAAATTTATTGTTTAACTAGATGAATACTCAGCGTTGCTCGGGTAATAAAAAGTCTTCACAAAGAAAACCTATTTTTATTTAACATATACAACGTTTACCATTCTAACTTTTAAACTTCATATCATGAAAAAAGTGTTTTGTGCAGTTTAAATAAATTAGGAGAAAAACTAAAACAACTGTAAAGGTGTTTAAATGTGAAATAATTAGCAAGTAATGGCTAGATAAAGTATGTTTCATCACAATGGTTACAACAAAAAGGGAATTAATACTGATACAATTAAAACAAACTGAAAAAAATCGTCAATATGTTGAATTAACAATAACAAAGAGTACATAGAAGTGTGTGTATAAAAAAGGCTACGTTGCTCCAAAAGCTATTCATCAAAAATTTAAATACAAAAATACTACTACCTCTCAATAGTCAATGCTGACACACACATAAAAATGAAATATCGAAATTAAATACACCAGTGAAGCACACGAGGGTGCTTTGTCTGACCAAACCGAAAGAGAATGTAAAGGCAATTCTTGCTCAAAAATGTTCATGTAAACATTTTTTAGTTTTACAATTTCTAGAGATTGCCTTTTGCAATAACTAGAAATTGAAGATTGAAATTGTGTCATTAGATGCAATGTAACAAAACAGTTGACATTTCGAATGGCGCAATTAGAAATTAGAAAATAAGGAAAAATTAATAATGTATTTTGACATAGCTTTTAAAAAATTAAAAAGAACAACTGCAAAAGGTAATATTAACTTGTACTAAAAATTACATATTTAACTTCAATTACGATAAGAATACTGTAGATGAGCTAAATCAGGTAAGGACAACTTAGCCTTGTGGTTGGGTGCATATGTTTGCATGCTTGCGATTGCGATCATTGAGAGTCCAATTCTACTACAATGGCACTTTTCTTAGCTGGATTTTATTCGCTATAGCTGGACACATTGACAAAAAAAGACAGATTAAAATTTATTATTCAAATTTACTGATAAATATAAAATTCAAATTTATTAAATTTAAATTTATTAAATTTAAATTCATTAAATTTATTATTTATCAGTAAATTTATTGAGTGTTACCACAAACACCTAATTTGCGTTTGTTGGACAGCTTACGATCTATTTACAAGTAGGCAGGTCACCTTTCCGATCTGCTCACGGGAACTTACTCAAATGAAGCAAAGCCGATCGCAGTACCAAATCGAAGTTTGATAGTGTAGGTGTCCTCAGCGAGAGGTGGAAGAGGGGCAGATATTTGAGACTCGTCTGCACTTGTCCAATTGATGGCAAGATACTGCATCTCACCTACTGAGTCCTCCAAGTAAAGTTCCACGACGTCCTTGACATCGGCTATTCCAGTAAATGTACCATCTAGAACCAAGTCTTCCATGCCTGTAGAAAATTGACAATTGATTATAAATAATTCATAAATAAATTATAAATAAATACAAGTTGGCCTTCCATACCATAGCTGCCCACAATGCTCCCGCTAAATGATGACTTGGCAAGTTCTGTCAGTGTAGCACACTGCAGAAAAGCCATGAATCTATAAAAAAACATAGCCATTGAGATAGCGTCAACTATTTTGGTCCTAGTTGAGTCCCAAAGAAAGATATGTAGGGGGTCTAACAAAGGTGAGACAACTCCCTTACTTTATTACAGAGATTGTTTAATAGCGGATTGCACAGAGAAGTTTGGACACTGTAAGGAGAGTATGAAAGTAATAGCTATAAAAGTAAAAGGTATATTTAATAGAAAGTTATAGTTATGGAGAAATGAAATAGCTGCAATAAGCTCTGCCATGAGAACTGACATACTCAGTTTTTTCTATTCTAGTGAAGGGATTACCTGAAGCCTTTGGAGTAGATGGAGAGAAGCTTGTGACGCTTGGTGTGATGGATGCAGAAAACTCAAAACAAGAAGAGCAGGTCAAATCTTGACCCATATTTGCCACCACGTCAGCGGTGCCGCTGCCTGAAGGTGTCTCACAGACTATCTGTGATGGCGTTATAGACATTACTTCACAGCTTGCGCCTCCGACAGTCACTGTGGTCCCGCTAGCAAAGCCACTTCCTGTTAAGGTTATGTACGTACCTCCTGTGAAAGAGAGATAACAGGCGATGTCAAACTATTAACTGGATTGAAATAGCTACAATGTATTTCAGAAAGAAAAGATATTCAAAACAAACGCTTCCTCACATTATTTTAAGATGATGAAACAATTTAATGTAAAAAAGTATTTATAATTAAATACATTTAATTTGAAATGTAATAATTTTAATTAAATACCCTAAAAACACAATTGAGAACTTTTAGTTCAAAAACACAAATCTAACCACCAAAGTATCAAACAGGTGAATAATCTATCTGGTTGTCTATTCCCAACTTTCATACGGGAATATCTATATTGAATTGGATAACAGCTATTTGGCATGCACTAATTTTACCAGCTGCCTGGCATGGTCTAACTTTGACATTGGTTGATTCTCACACACTTACACTTACACAGAACTAGTCGCTAACTAATAAAACATGAACTTATTTTATAAAAGCTAACGATGTTAGCAATTGAAATGATATGACCAAACTTTCTTACTATTGCCAGAACAACATTTTCCATTCGATCAAAAAAGGATAATTTTCATTGAGCGGCACAAACAAGAACTATGGGTTTACTTCTTGGTAACAAACACATGGTGTTAGTTTGACCTAAAAAAGCTAGACGAAACTGACAGTTGTCTACTAAATATAGTTCTAAGCAATACTTTAACAGTACAACCCTTGCTCTTGCACTCACACAATCCTCTAAATTCTTAGTTTTCTATATTTCTCTGTTTTATCACTATTAGCATTATTGTTATTATCTCATTATCTGCAACAGAAGCTGACATCTCACCTGCTTCACTTCCCTCGCTAGGGCTGACACTGTCCACTGATCCTGCATTGTAGTCAAAAGTTATAGAGCTATCAGCCTTTCCAAGACTGTTCACAAATACATCCACGGTGTGAGTTGCTGAAAAAAAACAGCATGGCTACTTATATAGAGCTATGGTGTCTAAAATGCTAGAAAAGCTAAACACACAAGTAAGCAAAATATTACTTGCATTTATTACAAGATAGTAAGTCAATAGCGTATAGTATCTTTAATAACAAGCAAGTAGGAATTCTTCAGTATTGTTAGCTTCAACCGAAAACTTTTTTAATTCTTTTACTACGGAATATTTGCTCGTTCTGATTGAACCAATTCATGCTAAAAAGTTGTTGCTGTCATATGCACAGCATTGTTACAGTAAAAGCTAGAGTGTCTGGCATGAAGTTTTAATTTGAAGCTTTTTAGAATCAGTAGAAAATCTTGCACAAAACTCACTGCACTTTGGAAAATAAAGAGTTATGTTTAATAATTTTTAGTTTAGTGAAACCGGCTGTAAAAGAAAAATGCTATCATCTTTGCAGTTTGACCAAAATGCTGACCCCATTCTTTAATATAAAAATGTAGTTATTAGAAATATTTGAAACCGAATCTTGAAGAATTTCACTAGCAGGAATACATTTAGGTTGTGATTTATAATTTATCTTCTCATTCATCCCTTCCATCAGTCCATTCATCATCAACAAAAAATAAACAAAATTGGGAGCTGGGATATTATGCTATAAATCCTGAGTGAAAAAAAAACTAACAGGCACATTTTTTTGCAAAATAATAATCTAACATCAAAAATTTATAGCGGAAAATCTTTAAACAGATCTGTTAACTCTTTGATTTGTGATCAATGTTTTTTGTACAGGTACTAAGGCTTTACTAAGGTGAACCGTTATAAAGACTTTTCGTAGTGAATAAGTTAAAGATGGACTTGTACATAATTTTAGTAGATTCTATCAGAAAGTATCGGTATTTTTCTATCACTTACAATAGTTTTTGATGCTTGAAGTGATTTTGCTGCCAGGATTTTTCATGATTAAAATCGACAAAAACTTGATCACGGTTAAAACATTCAGATCAAGCAACTGTGCGATTATTGGGGCAAAGGGACCGACAGAATAAAGACACATAACACTGCAACTTGAATAAAATAGCAGATATCAACTAACTACGATAACAACTAGTGACAGTTTGCACGTTTTTTTCTGAATATTTGACCCGTAATTAAGGTTTGTTGCTTTTATTCTAGAAGCATCCTGGCAGTCAAATCCTTTCAAACATAAAAAGCAATCACAAATTATAAAAAAATACTGACAATTTCTGATAAAATCCATTAAAATTTTGTGTAGGGTCATATTCAAGGATAAAGTGAAGTTATAAGTTATACATAGATAGACCGGGTCCCAGTGATACTTATATAGATTTCTAGTAGTCAACAGCCCCAATACACCAGATAATTTAATGTTCTTGAGAAAAATCATAGTTTAACTCGGAAAATCATTACGAGAAAAACCTTAACCTTACCGATAGCGCCTGCCTCTAGGTCACAGACTATCTGCGTATCTGTAGAGCTGTCCACTACACAGTTGGCATCTCCGACTTGAACGAGGTTTTCTGAAGCTGTCGTGGAGAACATAGTGCCGGTGATAGTGATTCGCGTGCCAGATGATCCTGGTAAAAAAATAATAAGGTTTTGTAATTCCGTAGATTATGATCCAGGATGAAAGCAAACCCAATGTTTGATATTCCTCAATTATTTCATCCCACCAAAGATGATGACATCTGTTAGTCAACTGATGGCCTATCTACCACACAATCTCAAGTATTTGTTAAGTTTGTACGAATTTTTATGACAGCAAATTAGTTTAAGATTTGTGTAGAAGCATTTGAATGATTTCAAAGAGTTGTGATGTGAAGATCTGTACAAATACAAAAAAGCTTATTAAAGTATTTATGGAATCCTAGGCTATGAACGCCTCAAAAATGACACAACTAGAAAAATTTTGTGATTAGAGTTCTGTCACATTCTGCTAGCAAATGCATTATGAGAGCATAAACAAGCTCTATATATATGACATGACACTCGTTGAAAGCATGTCACACGCTTACCGCTAGAAGGCGAACAGCCACTAACTGTTGGTGAGTCATCCACACTCCATGCATATGAGCAGTCTCCATAGCACCTGTAACAGCAGGTCAGTTAGCATCTTGACATTTCCCAACCACATTGATCAAGAATGACGACATTATGTCTTATGCTAAAATAGCACCCGATGTTGAAATAGGAACTCAGTTTACCATCTTCATATCAAAAATATGCTAGCGACAGAGAAGTTTGGACAATGATGCAACATTACTCTAATGTTATCAAGGTATGAGCTGGTTATGAGCTATTGTTAAAACAATTCTTTATTTACATGTGTGCTACATATAACGATAGAAATGCGCATGTCAGCGTTTGTAATGTTTTAAGAGTGACGATTGCGGATATCTTTCAAGTTAACTCACATATGCTAGTGCTAACATTTACTATAATAAAAGACAGGATGAATGTCTGTCTGTTCGAAGTAATGCTAACAGCGTTAAGAGAAAATACCTCACACAGGAATGGAACTCATGTATTAGGCTCAAGTTAATTAATTTAATTAATTAATTAAGTTTATCCATGAGCTATACCCCTCCACAACCCTACCGATTCACTGAATTATTATGTACATACCTATTACCCGTGATGATCTCTCACGGTGCACAGGACTGCCAGTGTACTGGTGTATATAATATACTAGCATATATAAAATACTGTCATGTATAACATGCTGAAGCGCACAACATGGTATCATATACAACATGCTGACGTGTACGAAGTGCTGGCATACATGTGCTGCCATGTATAACGGGAGCACACAGGAATCACTGAGAACTAAACAAGCACACATAAAAAACAAGCATGACTATTTCTAGGATGTCGATTTGTGAAAAACCAAAAGCTTCACTGACCTGGCATTGATGTCATTGATGGCAACTCTAACTTGGGGAGTTGTCTCCACTGTTGCAAACATGTCGCCTGGAATGGGGTCATAGAATATATGAGCGTCATTTTTCGTCAAATCAATCATCGCATTGTTTCCACTCAGACCTGCTCCATCAACCTGTGTGTAAATGACGATCATACATTTTATCAGCAAAACCTTTATGGTTGGAAAACATTTAATTTTTTAGTTCTTTATAGATTCCGAATCAGAGCAGTTTATGACCCGCCTACCCTTAGGTAGATAGCTGAGACAAAACTGACACAATGTTAAAGGTATCAGCTTGTAGATAGCCAATTATTGCGTAAATCTTCTTTACTTTAATAAGAGCGTCTGTCCAAAGTCACACTACTAGCGTTAGGAAAGCTTCGGGTTTGGAGGGGGCGGTGTAAGCCCACCCCTCTTTAATAAGAGCGTCTGTTCAAAATCACACTAATAGCGTTAGGAAAGCTTAGGGTTTGGAGGGGGCGGTGTAAGCCCCACCCCTCTTTAATAAGAGCGTCTGTCCAAAGTCACACTAATAGTGTTAGGAAAGCTTAGGGTTCGGAGGGGGCGGTGTAAGCCCCACCCCTCTTTAATAAGAGCGTCTGTCCAAAGTCACACTAATAGTGTTAGGAAAGCTTAGGGTTTGGAGGGGCGGTGTAAACCCCACCCCTCTTTAATAAGAGCGTCTGTCCAAAGTCACACTACTAGCGTTAGGAACAAAGATTGCAATTTGCAGGAGTTGCACCTGGATATTCGGAATCCAAAACAAGCGCTACCAACTGCACCATTCAATCACCTTCCGGCAACAGGAATGAACTATGCGCATAGTTATTACACCTAATGATCTCTCCCTGCGCATGGAACTGCCAGCGAACTAGCAAATCTAAAATGAGGTACTAAAAACCAACTACTAAAACTAGCCAATAAGAATTACACTCACAGTTAGCGATGGAATGTTGCCTCCAGTTGTTTGCGTGTATTCGAGATCATAGATGTACCCATAGCAGCTACCTTCACGGGTTACTTTGACTTCACCAAGAGCGTGGTCCTGAGCAAGGTGGGTCTGAACAGTGGCAGCTTCCACGTCGGCATCAAAAGTGCCCGTATACTACAACGGAATGACATATAGCCCAACATTTTCATGATTCACAATCATCCCATTGACAGCAGCTAGTCATTAACTTGTGGATTCAGTTGGGCTGTTTTTCTGTATTTCTCTATCCTGACAAAATTGAGTTTTGAAGAGTTTTAAAATTAAATTTCCGATTTCTTTGCTTTGAACAAATTAAATGGATTGTGTAATCTCTATACCAGCTAATTATTTACTGTATAACATTGTATGTACTGCATGTGGCAACAATATTGTACATATTATCAAAGATAAAAATCACTGATGCAGAGCAATTATCAGTTTAACAATCTATGCAAGTTTGCAAAGTTAAGGTAAGCACGAGCGTGTCTCAGGTGTTGCCAGTTTTGTATATGGATACAAAAAAGGATGGACTATAACTGGATATCAATGTCAAAACCAAAACGTACAATTCAAAACTTATTGAAAACTTCTTGGAACAAATAACTTAATTCAAATTAGGTGTGAAAGCCAAAAGCAAGCAATTATACTTTGGGCTACCAAAGGTAAACTTTGTTTATTTTAGTGCGAGGTGATGAGATACTGTGTGTACAAAAACCCAGTTGAAGTCAAAATGTAACCATGTGTTTTTAGGTTCAATTTCAGTTAGAGCCCACCTATATGAAAGTGAGCTTTTTTGCCTTCTCACCAAATCCTCGAGTTTCAATACTGATGAAAGTATAATTAAAACTTATTTGTTACAACACGTTTGTTCAACTCATATAAGTTGTAACAATTTCATCCCAAAAGGCACACGTTTACTGCTGTCAAAGTAGAAAGCGACCTACAGAATCAGAGGTCAGAGTCCATGTGCCCGTCACCGGTGGTGCTGCCTTCAGAGATCTATCAACTTTCAATGTCGCACCGGAAGGCCATTCATCGCCACTGTCCCCGAACGTGACAGATGATGAGCCAGTGCCTAAAACAAAAGCATATCAAGGTCACCAAAAGTATCAAAAATGTGAATGAGGCTAATCTACATTTTGTCACGGCGAAGTTGAATTTTGACGAGAGAAATAAAATATTTAGCGCTCCTAAAGACTTCTGTTGGAGCAGCTTATGGTCATCTAAAGATTTGTTTATGACAATATAATGTCCAACTCATAGTTATGAAATTGCAAAATGATGATGAAACTGCTAATGATGCAAGAATTTTACAAACTTCATACAGCAAGAACCTTTTTATACTTTGATTAGTGTTAAAATCAAAATTAGAGTTGTCTTCTTTGATTTGTTCTTTATAGAATGGTACACTCCAATTCTGCTGACTACAAATTTCATCGCTGTCTGGACCACATTTTACATTGGTTTGTATGTGAAAAAGTTAAAAAAATTGCCGTTTTTATAATTAATTGCAGCTAAAATTAGTAAATTTTGCTTAATAATGTTTTTGTAATTTGATATGTTAGATAGACACAATTAGAAATGCAGCAGAAATAGGAAATAAAACTTTTTGACTTTTAAACTAATGCGATAGTGATATAACAATGCTCATTTAAGTGCTTGTCAATGTGTAACTGAGAAAATTAGATTCAAAATAAATGCAAAGCCAAGCGGTTTTAAAATATTCCACAAGAACCTTACTCCAGATTCAAACAACTCTCTGTTCCAAAACTATTTGTATAAAATTTGTAGCCTTACGTAATGGTCAACCTTTTTGTACAATGTAGCAGACTTCTTACCACCTGTGGCTTTTCCCAAAAATGTTGCATAAATAACATATACCTTTTATAAAAATTAAAATAAAAACTGCAATTCATTGTTAGGTGTTACATTTAGAATATTCCAGCTCTTACTTGTACTTAGTACAAGTACTTTGTACTCTTACTCAGAACTTACCTGTACTGCCTGAGAGCTGAGGTGCGTTGTAAGCATCAAACATCTTAAAGTTGTTTGCGCAGTTATAGGGGGTGATGCTGAAACTGAAAGAGTTGGCTGTCTCATTCATGACCACTTCGATATCCGGCACTCTCGCTGTGAGGGGGACACGCCTGTCAGTCACAACAGCTACAAATATTCATGTAGTCATAATTGGCAGGCAATGCAGGTATAAGTCAAAATTGGGAGGTGATGCAGGTATAAGTCAAAGTTTGCAGGTGGAGCAGGTGTAGATCAGAATTGGCAGGCAAGGCAGGTGTAAGTCAGAATTGGCAGGCAATGCAGGTGTAAGTCAGAATTGGCAGACAATGCAGGTATAAATCAGAATTGGCAGGTGGAGCAGGTGTAAGTCAGAATTGGTAGAAGAAGCAGGTATAAGTCAGAATTGGTAGAAGATGCAGGTATAAGTCAGAATTGGCAGGTGATGCAGGTATAAGTCAGAAATGGGAGGTGATGCAGGTATAAGTCAGAATTGGAAGGTGATGCTGGTATAAGTCAGAGTTGGCAGGTGAAGCAGGTGTAGATCAGAATTGGCAAGTAATGCAGGTATAAGCCAGAATTGGTAGAAGATGCAGGTATAAGCTACAAAGTAACAGGTTTTATAGACAGTTTAGCAGAATAGCTCAGTAGATCAGTGAATGGTGCCCAAAAGGTCCTCTATGAACAAGCTATGGCTATGTAAACACTGACGTTTACAATAAATTAATATTTTTGTGAATTGTACTTTGCTAGACTCTAGTAACAATACATTATATATAGGCTACATATTTCCATGCAGTCATAAATTATATATGAATCGTTCAAATTGCAGCAGAGAGAAGCTTAACCATTCGTTACACCATAATGATAAATTTATACAATCCCCTTTATACCATATACAAAAAATATGTGCTTTGTTTATAATGCTTCCTCTGGGTAATAATTCCATTGGATAGTAATCAAATGAAAGTTATAATTTACTTATTTATGCAAAAACATATTATTTTCACTAAAACCTATGTTAAAAATTACAACAAAAAAGTTGATCAAAGAAAGTTAAAAATTTATTATTTCATATTAAAAAGAAGCCAACTTACGACACGTTCTAGAATTTACTATACTAGGTGAACCTAAAGGACTTACTTTCGTTAAAGAGGGTGGTCTGCGTGCCAGCAATGACTACCTCATCTACCCAAATATCATTGTGTGACCATCTGTAGACCTCAAAGTCAGTGAGTTTGTAATAGTCATCATCGGGGTAGTAAGTCTCAGCATAGTTGAGAAGATCGATGCACTGATAGAACCACTCACTAAAATACAGGAAATAATAATCTTTAGCAACAAATTCTCAACAGTAAAAAACAGAAATCGAGAAATTCTACAGAAAGTAACATCCGTTTGCTTACCAAGATGGTTCAACGATATTATTCTCAAGATCATCTTAGTAGACACACATAAGATAAAATATCCTAAATATCTTGCTTAAAGTCACTTTGATGGAAGACTCATGTGATATCACATCTTAAATAACCTGTTTAAAGGTTGACTTGCAACAAAATTCACATTACAGTTATTTGGTACCAAAAGATTTACCATGTCTAACTCTGTTGTGTTGTAAGTGCCACATATGTGGAAATTTGATTACAAGCTCTTAAAAGCTCAAAAAAGGTTCAAACACACTAAGCGTTTTTATCGCGTGCATCATGAGGGCGGAGACATCGCTGGTGTGTGCCTAAACACACTTGAGCGATTCACTAGCAAACGATAACGTGAGCAAGTACATTCACAAACTGCCAATAAAACTTTGTGCCAATAATTTCATCGGAGTTGCCCCATGACCAAACAAGAGCGAAGCGATTGGTTGGGAGATTTATGATAAATGCACATGTGCACACAACACCCGAAAATTATTATTCAACAATGAGACAAACCCTTGTATCAAAGTTTCATCAACAAATTTAACTATCGTTTTGCAGAGTCGTTAAAGTATAATAACGATACAAAACACATACCAACCTATTTAAATATGTTACCAAGTCTTTGTAAACCGTCGGCATTATCTTAAAACTTACCCATCTGATTGGATTATACACAAATTGACAGATTTATTTGGACAAAAATCGTTATTAAAACTTGCTAAGCCTCACTTTTATCAAAGTTAAGACCCGAAATTGAAACGCCGAGCGACAGGGAATAGAACGATAAAGTATTGCGCATTTCACGAAAAAAAACTTGCACATTTCACCAGTCTATAGCATTGACGAATTGCCAAAGGTTTTTGTAATTAACAAAGGAGTACTGAAATCGTTTCATTTTTGCCGATTTCGAAGTATTTGACATTTTAGACACATTTGAGTACTTTGGTATTCTAACTGATGTCCAACGCAGTGTAAGTAAAGGAAATGACGATGATATTTTTTTCTAACGATTCTTATGAGATTACGATATTTAATTATAAGTTTGGATATTCTTCTTGAAATTGTTAGCTAAGACGTTTTGAAATGTAAACAAAATTGTGCATGGGTTTTATATTATTACTGCATTACTATTACTAAGTTTGGATATTCTCTTTGATAGTTCTTGATATTGTTAGCTATCACGTTTTTAAATGTAAACAAAATTGTGCATTGGTTTTCTATTATTACTGTATTACTATATTAATAATATTGGTTATTCTAATAATATCAGTGCATTTTACTTCTGATATTGGCCAATATTGCATTTCTCCTAGTGCAGGGAGAGAGATATAAACATATAATCTTTTCCTTTCATTATTGCTGTTTGTTGTATATAATACCCACACCCAGTACATTACAGCTACCATTGCAGTTATCCTATTGCACTGCAGTGCCATTTGACTGCTAATATTGCATTTTTCAACCATCGGTACCCTTTCTCTTTTCAATATCACTTTGGTCGTGGGCTGTATGACAGTAGAATTTCTAGTTAATAAATTTAGGTAAGCCAATATGATGCTGTCTAGGCAATGACATAAACAATTTCCACTTTTGTTATTAGGCTTATCTC
Organism: Watersipora subatra; assembly: GCF_963576615.1. NCBI lineage: Eukaryota > Metazoa > Bryozoa > Gymnolaemata > Cheilostomatida > Watersiporidae > Watersipora > Watersipora subatra. The sequence continues at coordinate 38,905,377 of NC_088718.1, read as the reverse complement.
ACTTTCACGGACTGTACACTGCAAGAAGACATATACGAAAAAATGATTTTTGTATTTTTAACAGTGATATTTTACGATTTTTATAGATAGTTTACCTTATAATAGTTTTTTATATTCAATATATTAAATATTTACTAATCTCAAGATGGTCAGTCTGCTGCTAAATATTGGCTCCAAATGCTGGTTTTTAACGAGTTTTTTTAAAAAATTTTTGTTCAGTATTTTGTGCAGGACTGAAAGTACTTTTATTAAATATATAAACAATTCCGTGATCGTTCTGATGATGTTTCAATCGTAACAAAATAGCACAATTTTGCAGCTGTATATTTGTGAACATAGATAAGAAGCAATTACCCGCCATAAAAATGCATTCCTGGGTAAACCAACCAATCGAAATGCATCTAATTAGTGATAAAGTTGTGATAAAGATTTTTTAGCATTATTGCTCTGCATGAGCTCGCTGAGCAAGTTCTAGCACAGATTAGCACCACGCAGATTAGCACCACCAGATAGCGCAGATTCTGACTTATCTGGCTTATACCTGATATTGCGCCAAATATCGTCTAGTGTGTTTTCACCTTTACCAATTGGGCCACATGAGCTTCATGGGTTCATTAGGTGGTATATGTCGTTATGTGAGTGCAAATGCGCTACCGCTATCCGTTATGGAGCAACGTAACGGCGCAACATCATGGAGAATGGGTAGCGTAATTTTATGCGCGCTCAATCGTAAGAGCAAGTAGTTAGATCTTATTAATAAGCTTACTCAAATTAGCCATTGGCAAGGTGCCAGGCTAATGGCAAGTGGCAGGCAACTACATTACCTCTCATTGTTTGTAAGCTAATTTTTAATGCCTGTGCAACGCCAAACATTCTGCTAGTATATGTATGTACTATATATACTATATATATGTATATTACTTTGTTGGCAATTATTTCATTTCAAAAGGAATGTTTTTTAAATTATTCATAAAAGGAAAAATATATCTTAATTGGGTAAAAATGGTAACAACATACAACTACATGACAAAAAATTAACATACAAAACGCCAAAAGGTAATTTCTGCATTACTCATGTAAGTGATGCAAATTTGATTCGACCAACCAAACCAATTTATTAAGTTCTTCATCAAGCTTTTTTCATAAAAAGCAAACTTAATGACTCAGAAGAATTTAATTACAAAATAAAACGTAATTGCCATTTGGTTAAATCGCATTTGAGAATATGGAATACTACTGCAAACCAGAATTGAGCAATACATAACATTTGTTTCGATATATTTGAGACAGTTTAAACCTTACTTATAATTAGTTTTAACTTCAAGATCAACATCTATAAACAGAGGAAAGATTACTCCAAGTTTGACCGAGGATGTGAAATCATATTTCATGCTCTTGTTACCCCCCAGTGAATGAGTAAAAAAAAGGAAAACAATAGCCTACTTACGTTCCATCGTCGCTCTGACGGAAAGTGTGTTCTATATAGATGTTGGTGTGTCTTACGTTTGTGCGGATTTTCATCCTGATAAGATCACGGAAAACACCGCGATAAGCAAAGCAAATCTAAAAAAAACAAGATGGAAAAATTCTGTCACTGTGAATATTGACATTTTAAATATAGGACTTTAAAATATATTTAGTATTTATAGTCATAAAAGTGTAACAGTGTACATCAATGACAAGCAACCCATTGTTCTTACCTTTTCCATCCCCTGCTGTTGGCATAATATTGACTCACTTTATGGTGAAACAAGCTGCAATATTGCTAGCATAGAGAAATGTACTTCGGAAAATTTTAATTTTGATATAACCAAATACATAGGTTTGTGTTATGTTTTATCAATAACCATACGTTTAAGCCAAAATTTACAGATAATATACTTAAAATTTTGAATTAATTCTTTTTCAGATATTTGAAAATGAACATATGTTTACAACTGCTCAAGTCTATAGCTGCAAGCATAGACCAAATCCGCCTTTACCTTGGAAATCTTTCATTATGAGTTATTTTACACTTCTTATGGAAACATTTAAATATCTTTAGAAAATTTGTCTAGTCTGAGTTCAGAGAAAGCAGAACTTTCACCTGAACGTCTGAATATTACTAAATATTTGAAACTACACTGCCTTGAACTAGAGACTTGAATTAAAAAGATTTGAAACGGAAAGACTTGAACACGAAAGACTTGAACGAGAAAGACTTGACTTACGTATCCTTTATAAGTGATGTCGATGTCGGAAGAATCATAGAGCCTGCCCACATTCTTTCCAGAAGCCCTGCCACAAAATGGTTCCGACTCTACGTCAATAATTCCACCCTTATATCCTGCGAAAAAATGAATTTATTATGACAAACATTCGACGGCTTGAATAAGTTTTAAAACTAGTTTTTTTTATATCAAAATGGTTATGATGGGTAATTTACAGGTAATGACAGGTCATGACAGGTAAGGTTCAGTTATTCATAAGCTGTAATTAGACAGATCTTGGCTAAACAGAAAAAGAGACTGGGTGTGTAGATCAGCACTTTCTGAATAGGGTTGTTCAAGGGGTGCAAAAATCAATCGTGAGGGCGAAGAAAACCTTTTTGTCATTGCATATAAAATTATACCGCTATATAGAATTTTTACTGATTTTATTTCGTACATTCAGCAATGCTCATATTATTTAATGTCTAAGATTAAAAACATTCCAAAAGAAAATCAATAATGAGTTTTCAGAGAAAATGATCCGGTGCGTTGACACCTTGAAAAGGAACTTCAAAAGGACCTCTGCAAGTATTGATGTTTAACAAAATTAAACGTTGAATATTTAATTTTGTTGAACACGACTTCGAATGGCATGATATGCAACTTTTATAACGTGGTGTCAACTATATTGGAACTTTTGTAGCCCCTAAACGCACTTTGCGCTGTTCATAATTCATAAAGCCAAAATGAATTCTTGGCTGGAGTCAGTGTCTGGAGTCAGTGTTCTTAACAAAGAAGTAATAAACTCCGAAGCTTGATAACCAACAGCTAGAGAGGGGGTACCTGGAGAGCTTCGTGACTCATGACCTTCATAGAACCATTTCCCTGAGGCCCCATCTCCTATGCTTGGAGGGCATTTGGCAGAGAATAAAGAGTTCACCGCCTCCTCCATCTAAAAATAAAAACAGTATGTACTGTAGCGAACAGATTAACAAACCGATTGCGCCGATTGCGCCAAGTTGCACCGATTGCGCAACAAAATGTTAGTGGCCAACAATAAAAACTACTTTGATTTGACTTCAATTCTATGGACTGTGACGGCAGTCAGCTGAGTGAGGAGAAAGTTTAGTAGATTTTATCACAAGGTATCGATATTTTTTTATTATTTGCTATTATTTTTGATGCTTGAGGTGATCTGACTGGCAGGATGTTTCAAGATTAAACGTTTCAAGAAAAGTTTATTGCGATTAAAACGCTCTGAAGAGAAAGGCGTGCGAAATGATGTCACTAGTTGTTATCATTTTGGTAGTTGATATCGGCTATTAAAAAGTTACAGCGTTACAGGTCTCTATTCTGTTGATCTCTTTACAACTATAAACAGCATGATCACACTTTCATTTGATCACAATCAGAGTTTTTGCGACTTTAATTTTAAAAAATCTTGGCAATCAGACAGCCTCAATCATCAAAAACCAATCACGAATGATAGAAAACTACTGATACTTTCTGATAAAATTTACAAAAAATCTATGCAAGATCAACTTTAATAGGATATCCTTTGAGTTCTTTTTGAATCGAATTCATCAAAGACTAACTTGATCTTTGTTGGGATTCATAGCGATGAGATCTTCGGAGAGAAGGTCAGAGCCGTCATGATCAAGGTGAAGCCTCCACTGGCTCAAAGAAGCTTTACCATCAACTGTTGTAGATATGGTAACCTCGACTCCGCCAGAACGCTTTCGCGTCAGTGCTGGCCAATTTCCTGTAAGCAAATATGTCTCAATGAGCTCTAAAACCAATCCCGCTAAATCTCTTACAATAACAATGTTTGAAAACCTGCAATGATGTTTGGAGCTGTGATTTCAGATTTTTTTTATATTGTAGCTGTTCAACCTATGCGTGGGAACATGTAATATTTAAAACAAATGTTACATAATATATAATATAATATACATTGTATTATATATTATGTAGTATTTGTTTCAAATATTACATGTTTATATATGTAAATTTATGTTTATATATTATATATTTATATAATATATTATTATATATTACGTAATATATAATACAATGTATAATATACATTATATTATATATTATGTTTTATTATGTTTTATTATGCAGGTTTTCAAACATTATTATTGTTTATATACAATACAATTTGTTGAATGTACAATATATGATATAATATAATATACATTATATTATATCATATATCATATATTATATATTTTATTGTATATTATATTATATATTATAATGTATTTTATTACCAATTATATTATATCATATATTATATATTATATACTATATTACATTACATTACATATTATATTATATTTTAGATTATATTGAAATAAATCCGAGTTAGCAAAAATGAAAGTTTCAGATTTATAGACTTCGTATCCAGAACAAAAGTATGGAGCCCGAATATACTGAGAAAACCTGATAAGTGGGCTCCTTTGCGAGTGAGAGAGCTCGCACCTCTTAGCTTTCACCGCTTAACCATGCCAAATAAAAAAATTTGTTGTGTTCTGCAGTGGGCTCAAACCCTACTCTTGACACTTTGCGCTATCTCACAAAAATCTTAATCGGCTTAGATCTTGATATTTGATAGCCGGGTTCTAAACAAGGAGTAAACTAAAAAAAAACAACATAGCCAAGGTTGTGAGAGTTCCATGGGCAAGCCTCTTAATGCATTACATACCATCCAGTCAGCTAGTGGCTCCCACAATGCAGTTCGATTGTCCACTGATAATCTGTCTTAAGTCTCCGTATTCTGCACTAGCTGTATGCATGTGGGCTCATTGTTTTTTGTTTACAAAATACCAATTGATTTTGCTGTATAAAAATTGATCACTATACTATTTCTATTTTTAGAATAAAACACACTAATCATTTTAATACTCTTTAATTTTACACAAAAAATGAAGAACCGAGGAAGGGAATACAAGTAAATGCAGTAATACATGCCTTGGTCTAGCCTTTTCTGTTATTGCAGAATTTATGAGAAAATCAGTGTGATATTTAAATATATTACCTTCTCTCACTAAGTATATAGTTGTATCGTACAAAATAATGTGAAAATGTATCAAGGTTATTTATATCACTTACAATGGGAAAATAATTTCAGAAATTGAACAAGTAGAACAACCATTCGTAGCTGGTTTCAATCTAAGAAACATGCTCTAAACTTGCATACAGGATAAGTTAATTAACGACCTTTTTACAGCAAAAATGTAGCTGAACTAATTAGACAGCAAGCAGATACCAGTAACTATATAAACTTTAAAGTACATCCGTAAAACGTCAATACATCTTACAATGTGTGATACAAAACCTTATTGTAGAGCTCAATGTAGCACGCTTTACTCGAAGAGATCAGAGTTGCTACTAAAATGATGTAAACATGTGCGTGTCATTTGCAGAAGCCACCTACCTAGCTCAGAGTTGAAGGTTACTGTAAAGGTGCGCCCATTGGTGATCTCAGTGGATGTGACCTGCACTCTCTCCGGTGAAATAGTCGGCAGGTCATTCAAGGCATTCTGAAGGTCAGTCGCAGAAGTATCGACATCCAAGATATCTACAACATATATTTATAACCATGGTACAGTGCTTACGTAAAGAAGCGAGCTGGCAAGTTATTAGTCATTTGAGTGTGAAATGCTGCACTTCCAAAAACTCTACTAAAGTTACAAACATCTAAACGCGTCTGAAAATGTTTAAAAAGTATTTAAAAATGTCTACATGTGTCAACAAGTTTTTAAAGGTGTTTGAAGTGTCCAGGATGTATAAAGATACCTGAGTGTATTTACAAGTGTATAAATTGCCTACAAATGTTTGAATTTGTGTATAGATAAAGGTACCCACAGGTGCCTAAAGGTACCGACAAGTGTCTACAGGTGTTTTACGTTGTACAGAGGTGTCTAAACATGCCTAAGAGTGTCTACAGGTGACTAAAAACGACGATAAGTTTTGAACATATACACAGATGTATAAAGGTACCTACAGGTATCTGAAGATGTTCACTAAAGGTACCTACAGGTATCTGAAGATGTTCACTGAAGGTGGCTACAGGTATCTGAAGATGTTCACTAAAGGCGGCTACAGGTATCTGAAGATGTTCACTAAAGGCGGCTACAGGTATCTGAAGATGTTCACTAAAGGCGGCTACAGGTATCTGAAGATGTTCACTAAAGGCGGCTACAGGTATCTGAAGATGTTCACTAAAGGCGGCTACAGGTATCTGAAGATGTTCACTAAAGGCGGCTACAGGTATCTGAAGATGTTCACTAAAGGCGGCTACAGGTATCTGAAGATGTTCACTAAAGGCGGCTACAGGTATCTGAAGATGTTCACTAAAGGTGGCTACAGGTATCTGAAGATGTTCACTAAAGGCGGCTACTAGAGGTGGAACGAGACAGGTTTTTTAAGCTCGAGACGAGACTCGAGACACTGTCTTGTAAGAATTCGAGACTCGAGACACGAGACAGTAAAATAATGAGCATTTGGTGATGATTTCACTACACAAGTACTAGCTACTTGGTATGTATAAAATTAATAAAACTCTTTTTAAATTGAATTTTCACCTGGTGTAAACGATTTAAATACAACATTTTAATAGTGATATGCATGTAGTTTTTGTAAACAAAAGTGACACAAACAGCTCTAAAATACCGAAGTTATATATTCTAAGAAGTTTGAGCTTGATTGATCATAATTAGTATAAACATATTGCTTTGTACATGTATATTTTTACCATCTATTGAATAGTTCTTACTTTTTAATGTAATGTGTAATGAAACCACGCCGTCGCTCTACAAAGAAATACTGCAACTAAAAGAACACACGATAACACTTTCATTCTTATCGTTTCATTAATGTTAAGTTTTGTTTGTGTATTAGCTGTAGTATGTGAATTATATTTAAATTGTACTCATGAAATTATATTAATTACTGTATACATGCACATGTATATTCTTATATTGAGCTAACAAAACGTCATTGTTAACCGAACACGGACTATGGTCGACACGGCCTTTCGTTTGTTTCTCTGTGTCCGGGCAAGTTTTACCCGCGATTGGTAGTATATACGTAAAAGAGGCCCGAATTTTATGAAGGGCAGTTGGTGTTTAGACACGATACGATAAAATACAGACATCTTACCCGCAAAAGTCTAATTTATTAAATTGGATTATCCGAAGAATAATTAGATACGACCCGGTATCTGTTTTAAGGACATAGAACCGAACTAAAAAATAACAGGGCCGTTGTCCGGACTACATGATTAGACTCAGGGGCCAACATAATCAGTAGCAACAGGTAGTAACGGACCGGGTATAACTTTAAAGGCAGTTGCCCGCGATCCATTACAACATATGGAGTTGTTGCTACCGCAAGAAGCCATGTTTTAACAACCGTGCGCAGGCGCTTTAGTTCTATTTCCTGTCTCGAGTTTGGCAATAGTTAAGTCGAGACGAGACCGATACGAGACGAGACAGGTCGAAACTCGAGACGTCTCGTGTCTCGTTCCACCTCTAGCGGCTACAGGTTATATCATCAGAGATTGTCGCATTTTATTCAATTCTCATGTTTTATGTTTGTAAACAAATACAAAAATATAGTATTTTTTTAAACAGGAGAAACACATATAACAAAAATAACAAAAAACCACAGGGCTTACAAAACTAAAAAAAGCTTTCCATTTCCAATGTTTCTGTTAAATTAACTGGTGCTAATTAGACAATTTTATATGTCAACACCAAACTACTGTGAGCTTTATAGTCTGTCAAACCATATCATTGTTTTGTAAAACTGCTGAAATAAAGAGATAAACGAAAATACGTTTTTATTTGAACAACCTACTCTAAGGCCGGTCTGTATTCAAAAGAATTTTCGACAAGAAAACATTTGCTTATCAGGGTTACCATGAAAATAGGCCACAGCAACTCCAAGATACTTTTTAAGCTAAAAAAAAGTTTGTACACAAAATACCAGTTTTCAAAACAATATATTGTTAATAAAGGTTGAGAAACAGTTAAAAATTAATTAATCATAGATTTTAACATATTTAATTAGCTATATAGAAGGATTTCACTAAATTAGCACATAGCTCTAAGTATCTACAAGAGAGTAAATTAAAGATCTATCTGTTGTCTGAGAAATAATAACAGTTGTAGTTCAAACCTGCATTCATATAATTCAAGTTATTATCAATGAATATATCGTAAATCTTAAGGTATAAGCTGAACTTGTGAACTTAAAATTTTATTCAAAAGTTTGGGGCGCGAGTTATGCGAGCAGTCTAATAATTATATCTGTAACACAGTCTAAAAATCATGTCTGTGAACTTCTCACTACTTTTCGGGTTAAAGGGACCTTTTAAAGTGCACAAATGCTAAAAATAGTTTATTCAACAATAAGACGCTAGGAAATATTCAGTGTTTGTACTGGCATAATGAGACCAACAGTAGTAGTCACTGTCACGCAACATCTCCAGCACTTGATTCTGATTGTTGGGAAACTATTATTTGATGCACAAGCAGGAAACATGGTACTTTCCAGGTTGTGAGCGTCCCATTCAAAACTTTAAACATAAACACGGCGACCTATTTTGTCCCTCTTGCTGAGATGTTTTACAAAAATATTAATTTGCTCACTACTGTAATTTGGTACTTGTTTACTGTACAGTAGTTTGCTAAAAGCGTAATGCAACCCCTTCCCTTCACCCCCCCTCTCCCGCATAGGTGAGAGCATACATTGGTCGATAGCTACTTCATCAGCCAATGCATGCGTGTGAGACGACAGATGGAGATAGTTGCCTTGACGAATGACTCGAATGGCCAGATTAATTTTAGTGTGTTAAATGAACTGAAAACCTGGAAAAAAGGTGGGCACGGCTTATTCAAACTGCGCACCTGCAATTCCATTAACAACCTGCGAAGTTTGGGCGCGGCCTATTATACATGTACAGTATATACAGTATATATGTATATACTAGCTGTGCTACCCAGCGTTGCCCAGGTATTAAAAATCAGCTTATAAGCAATGAAAGATAATGAGAGTTGCCTGCAACTTGCAATTAGCCTGGCACAACGGACAATTTGAGTAAGCTTACTAATAAGAGCTACATCATGACGTTACGCGATGACTCTGTGCCATGACTGAAAGCTGTAACTTATTTGCTCCCATATAGCGACATCTACTAAGCTCATGTGGTTTAGTTAGTAAGGTGCCGGATTGGTGAACGGGAGTTATCGAGATCAAATCTTCTGCGATACTAAATCTTTATTTCACAATATCATATTATTAATACCTATAGCTGGACATATAAATGATGACAAACTTTCAGAAATATGGTTAGAAGGTAGATATATATCCCTTATGTATCTCTAGTTGCAACATGATGAACTACATGCATTTATTCTCACAGATGTTTGAAGGTTAAAACTAAATTTTTTACGTTCAGTTATAACCTTCATTTGTTTCATTAGAAAAACAGTTCTCACCAGTGTAGACGCCATTCATTGCAAGCTGCCAGTTGCCTTCAGTGTTTGTGGAGGTCATTGTCACCACTTGAACCTCCTTAGTTGCGGTCCTTGAGCTAAAGCCATTTAGCGTCATCGTAATATCCTCTGTGTCTTCTGTACTACTGAGTGTGATAGTCTGAACTTCGGGCTCAACCTTACCTACGCAACCAAAATTATTTGCTTTACCACGTCAATTACTTATCATTATCATTTTGTTTCTTTACTCATTGAATGGAACAGAAAACCTATAATGCTATACTAAAAGTAAAAAAAGAATAATGCTACACTGAGAGTAGGAAAAGAATAATGCTAGATCGAAAGTAAAAAAAGAATAATGCTAGACTGAGAGTAGGAAAAGAATAATGCTAGACTGAGAGTAAAAAAAGAATAATGCTATGCTATGATCAGTAGAGACTTCGCAAATTTTAGGGTATATTTTCAAAAACTTTCATCTGACCATTTTGGAGCTAACACCAACATAATCGGAAAACAAAGTAAGTGAAAAACGGCAAATTTGAACAGATTTGATAATATCACGCATTGTGTAATTTAGATTTATCTGCACGATGTATACTTTTGAGCATGTAACTCTTTGATGCATTTAGTGCAAGGAGGAAAAGTGTGGAAGTAGATTAGACACTGGTTGGTGTTCTGTGAAAGCGTAACATGCAAATAGATATGAAAAAATAACATGACAAATAGCAAATACCATCAATTTTCTGAACAAGATTTGGCTGGAAGTACTTGGCTCCAAGGTACATGTAGGCATGGGAGGAGCCCTCGCTTGTTAGTGCCTAAAACATGCAAGCTATTTTATCTTTGTTATAATAGACAGACAAACACTCTAATGACTTATGCTTCTGTACAGATCCCTTGAGTTGACTTGTATGTTAGATGTTACAATTCAGTAAATTGGATGTATCTACAGCAATTATCTTATCTACCTCTCTATTTGTATGTCTGTTTACCTAACTTTTCATTTGTCTATCTATAGTTGCATATCTTCTGTATGTCTATCTATAGAAATCTAAGTCAGCCAGTCCATCTGTAATCAGTAAGTCTATCACTTATCGTTGTGATCTATCAGTCGGTTGGGCTGTGAGTCAGTCTGTGTATAGCTTGGTCTCCGTGTGGATCAGTTCCTTCATGGCTTCGACTGCCAAGTCAGTCTATGTGTTAACCTGTCAGGTGGTAGTCTGTCTGTGCATTGGTTTGTCTGTGAATCAGTCAGTCTGTCAGCCAGTCTGTCCATAGACAAATTTGTTCTTTGATCGGGGTCTCTGAATTAATCTGTCAAAGTGCTGGGCTGTTTAAAAATCGGTCAATCTGTCCATAGATAGGTTTGCCTGTAGGTTGGTATGTCTGTAGGTTAGTCTGTCCGTGAGTCAAGCTATCTATGAGTCAGTTTGTTAATAGTTCAGACTACCTATAGGTCAGTCTCTCCGTTGAGTGATCTGGTTGTGTCAATGAGCTCCTGCGGCTGTCTGCCTGTGCATTAGCGCGTTTTTGTGTCGGTCTGTCTGGTCATAAGTTTGCCTGACTATCGTTATCTGTCTATTTGTATATTAATATATGTATATTTGCATGTTCCTATGCCCATCTGCAAATGGTTTTACTGAAACATCTTCCACTCAGTATTTGTTCATCCGATCCTTTATTCTCTGCTTTCTTATTTAGATACTGATCTAACATAAGACCTTGACCTAAAGTATCAAATTACCTTCTCTTACTGATCTGATTAGTCTATAAAGATTTTACCAACAAGGAAGAACCACACACCTCAAGATAAAGAGGCTCTCCAGCAGTCAGGCTCATTCTCCCACTAGCTTGTTCTGGATATCGGTAGTACGAACTCGAGGTGTGGCTGGTGATATTTATTATAGAAGTCTGCAATTAATGGCAGTAATACGTGATCGCTAGAAGCTTATTTGCTCCTTAAAATGAAGTGGAAGCCATCATCTTAGTAAATCAAGATTTGGCTGATTACCAAGTTTCAATAGCATCTAGTATATCAAAACACACAATTAGTCTGCAAGACTAATGAGTTTTTGTTAATAATAGTTTCATGTACAGAGTACAATCATCAGACAATAACTCATGCTAAAATGACTACCCTATTTCCAACGTTAGGGCTCACATTCAAAACTGCATCAATAAAAGATTAAAATTAAAATCTGGATGGTACAAGCCTGTAGCTTACGTATGGGATAGAGAGCTTATAGAAGTTACTATCCAAAAACAAAGTTATATAGAAAGTGTTTATGTAATACTGTCAGCTAAAAGAAATTTCCTATCATGTCGTTTATTCAGACTACTCTTTTCAGGGTGCATAATAATGTAATATTTTTCTAGCAGGCACAAGTTGCACAGATCTGTGCAACTAACCATATATATATATATATTTATATATATTTGAAAAAATATTAAGAAGAAGGTGAACTTTTAGTAATTGCGCTACAAATGAAAAGCTTTACCGAATGGTAAAGCTTTCGGTAAAGCTTTTCATTTTAGTACAACCACATCTGAAGAGTGCATCGCACGAAACGAATTTGTAGCGCAATTACTAAAGGTTTACTTTCTTCTTAATATTTTTTTCAAATATTTCATACTCCACTAATTATCTTTTAGGTTTTTAGTGTAGAGTTCTCTTTTTATATGCTTTTGCACCTGATTTTAGTTACTTTATATATATATATATATACATGTATATATATATTATATATATAAGTATATATATATATTATATATATAATATATATAGGCTTCCTATATATATAAATATTATATATATGTATATATATAATATATATATAGTATGGTATAAAATATAAAGAGCTTGGTAATGTATATAACAATATATACTATAATGTAATCATTACATATATATAATATATATATTACCCCATTTTTACCTGTCTTTCACACTTTTTGTAAGAGTGCTCATGTATATATATTATATATATACATTATATATACATTCTTCAGATTGCGCTAGCATATACAGTATATATATATATATATATATATATATATATATATATATATATATATATATATATATATATACACATATATATACAATGTGTATATATAATGCATATATATACTGTATATAATAGTGCAGCCTGAAGATTATGTATATTGTTTATATATCTACAATATATATATAAATAAGCACTCTTACAAAGAATTTAAAAGACAATTAAAATTTTTAAGATATTATGTTGCCAACAGAAGTCTGTTAAACTCAGCTTATACTTACGAGGTTATCAGCTGCTGACCCTGCGAATATCATCGCCCAATCATCAACCTTAGCATAGAACCTGAAATGATCACAATCGACTCAACAAGTTTGAACCAAAAAAAGGTTTGTTGTGCCTATACACAAGAAGAGACCACATCTGTGGGGTCTTGCAGCAGAGCGATACTCAGTAATCTAATAGCATTTTCATTGTGACAATGTTAAAAGATCTGACAAACACTTTCTGCTATGTTTAGATTCTAAAAAAGAAGACACGTTTCTTGGAAAGTATGACTGGTTAATAGTTAATTCAAAATTATGGAGTTACAATTTGTAGTTTAATTTAACTAAATGGTAGTTTAGGGGTTCATTTTGTAGGAGCTCCAGTAAAAAATTATGCAGGGTAAATAGATTTGTTAAAACTACAGGCTGTAAAAACACAAAAATTCAAAAATTGCAATTTTTACCTTTTGCGCCAGAGCCACACAGTGAACAGCTGAGAACCTTTATTTATAACCAGCGTCAATGATACACTTTCTATATAAGCGAGTATTCACTAAAATCTATTCTAGTAAAACTAGCAGCGCTAAAGAGACCGTATGATACCCACAAACAATCTATTTACATAGATTTGAACACTAAAAGATAAGAGTAAGAAGAGCAAAGCGAGAAAAAGAGAAAAGAGGTAAAGTGAGGTAAATAACTTTGCCACTAAATACTACAATAACCCAAAAGAATAGATGTTGGGCGGTAATAGGTCGTGATGTGTCCAGTGTATCAAAAATGCATCATGATTATGAAATGCAAAAGGCTTTCAGGTATACAGAAATTTTAGTTACAAAAGTAAGCGTTGGCTATAAAAACTTTTAAAAATGCGCCCATGAGTGACTATGTACATTTTATCTATGATACTTTTGAGACTGTAAAACAACTGTGTTATAAACATTACACCTATAGAGGTTAGCTGGGAAATCAACTTACTGATATTCTCCACTCAGTCGAGGTACAAAATAGCCTATGGACCTAACTGCATACAGGTCAGTTCCAATGGGTATCTGGCATTCTTTGTTGTAGGCTTCACACCAATATGCGGAATGAGTCCAAAAAAATATCTACAATACAACATAAAATATGTTCTAGGCAATACAAGAGTGACATTTACTCTAAACAGTAAATAGTTTTTATATAGCTGGTCAACTGAAATATATCAAGATAATTACACTCTAAGCCCTCTACAAACAAACATTAATACTAGGTTTCCATATAGTGATAGTGTAGTGACACCTGGATGTGCCAGGGCGGAAGCTCTACACTGGGCTGGCAAGTAGAGCACGTTTCCATAGAGTGCTATAGTAGAGCAATGGCTGGACGACGCATATGTCAAGGAACATGTTTGCGTATGAAGTAACAGGAAGGCAAGGCTTGTGCGCAAACACAAGTGCACTGATGTTGGTCGCTAAGATCACTTTCATAGCATAAAGATGGCGCATCGCACGAGTGTTTTACTTTTAAACAGTGACACTGAATCATGACAGAAGGAAAGTGACACAACTGTTACCATGATGGTATTGCAGCGCAATATGATGGTGTGTCACTACATATCAACGTATGGAAACATAGAGAATCTGTATAAACAGGTTCGAATTCCTTCATAAGTATCATCAAAGTTAAAAGAAAAGAAAGGCAAGGATTACCCCATCATCTCGGTCTCTGAGAGAAGTGAGTGTGTTCCAATTAGGTGTAGAAGTATTGAAAAAGTAATGGCTCATACCACGGTTCCCTACAAAATACCGTAAAATGAGTATTTGTCCACTATACTTGCAATGTCTGACAAAGCGATTGAGCATATTTCGATGACAGATGTCAAGTAAATCTTGTGCACCATACTTTCAGTTAACTGCTACCTTCAATGCCTGACAAAGCAATTAGCATATTACAATGACAAGGTATCAAGTAATGTCAACTAATATTGGTATGTCAAGCGTCAAATGATATTGGATTTCTTTAAACAGTGAGCACTTTGAAATTGCTGCCTTGTATCAACCAAAACCTAGGTAAACGCAAGCTATTCTCGTCATTGACCTAATTTTTGATCAACAAATCAATAATGGTGTCATTTGTATCCGCCCTTCATGTTTACTTATCACTCACTTTTATAAACATCTTATTTAGCTAATCAAGTCAAGCCATGCTAATATTTGATTTCTTTTCATGCAAGAGATCAATGGCAGGCATGCCAAGTCAATGAGTCTGAAGACAATAGAGTGAAAGTGGATAATAACTAGCAAGACGATCTTGCATAGTTCTTTGATTTGGAACGGATGAAAACGCTCTTTTCATTTTAACTAAACAAATTTCCAACAATGAAGTTTGTAATTATCTATAAATATAAAAAGGAAATATCATTTAACAAACAAAATGAGAACTTTGAGCAGTTTTTATGTGAAAGTCATAAAGCTGAATAAAAAAACTTTGAGAAGAACTGGCAACTATTAAAGTGAGCAAGTAATCGGTGAAAAAAACAAGTTTTGGTAAAGAACTGACTTAAAAGTTTACCAGACTGCAAAATGTTAACAAGGAAAAAGTATGGAAAATAATATAGCATAACTACAAAAGTGGTGTACTTACTACTAAGTCTAATTTACATGGTGTCAATGTAACCTTCATGAACAAATGTGTGCTTGAATAGTCAGCGAAGACAACAATTCAAACTATGAAATTTTTAAATGTATCATAATACTGACATAATAATATAATAATGTGTCATAACAATAGCAATGTGCCCTCACAATGTTGATGCTTCGTTTTCCTATTTATCATACGATCGCAAACTGCTACAGGCTCAAATAACTGTGTTAAATTACTAATGCCAGACAACAAAACGAAATAAGACCATTTTGTAATGTTTTTGCTAGGTTCTATCCACTGTAATTTTTCATGTATAGACATCATTACTAAGCAAACACTTCCTGTAGTAGTTGGTAAAGTTTAAGAATTGTCTATTTGTGACTATATGAAGGTTGCGTAACAGAATTACCGACGTATGTGTCTTTGCTATTGGCAGGTTGTGGCGGGGTTCGACAGGTAATTTCTGTTGGTGTAAGCGTCTCAACTACACATTCATCATCTCCAACCTTGACATTAGGAGCTGACTTTGATTCATCAAAAAACCTTCCGGTGATAGTCAGTAGCTGACCTCCATAGATGCTGCCAGTTTGGGCTGAGATGGAGTCAATCGCTAAATTCAAACAGCAAAGGATTATCAGGTCATCAAAAGAGACTGAACGTTTTGCCATATTAAAAGAAACGAATGAATATTGTTAATAAAAGCCTAAAAAATAGTTTATTATTCTGAGTTTAACAAAATCAACTCAGAGACTCTTCTCTGGGTTGTTCCTTTGAATTTCAAATGCTGTCGAGGTTCGGTTGATGAGTCAAAAGCACGCTGACTCAAGCAAAACATTTTTGCTTTAAAAGTGCCACCAGTTCAGATGGCTAATTATGGACTTAAAATTACGGCAAAATCTAATTTTATTTAAATCTAATTTTATGTGGAACATCTAAAACTAGCTGCTCTTTCAAACTCTAAATATTTCATAAGAGAAAATCGCTATCCGTAAAGTAGCCACCCTTAATTTTAGCTTTTGTTATCTTTGGTTATTTAAGATAAGGAGAAGAAACTTTTAGCTACTTTGATAATATGAGTGTGACTCGCTTCTACAAATCACCTTCAACTTAATAGATAGTACTAAGCCTTGCCCTACCAGACATTTCAAACTTATACAGTATTTATAGCCTTAAAAATAGATAAAGTTAATACACAAAGACATCCTCAGCCATCAAGGATAACAAGAAGCCAACAAATCAGTTAGGAACAGCCTCATTTCATTCTCGTTAGCTAAAACTATATTCCCATCACCTGAAACTATATTCCCATCAATTGAAACTATATTCCCACCAGCTAAAATTATATTCCCATCAACTAAACCTATATTCCCATCAATTAAAACTATATTTCCATCAACTAAAACTATATTCCCATCAACTAAACCTATATTCCCATCAATTAAAACTATATTCCCATCAACTAAAACTATATTCCCATCACAATGAAGATCTGTGTGATTTGGCAAATGACAAAAAATTAATCAGTATGATCTTCAGCTTGCTTCATTTGTCACAAAAATAAGCAAGGCAAGTTTTCAAGATTTGATGACACTGTATTAAAATAGATTTAACAGCTTCTCAAGCAGCCCTGCTGACAAGTGCCAATTGACTAGGATGACAAGAGTTGACAGGTTGGTGGCTAAAGATTGTACAAACCTGCATAGCTTTGGTACATGTGCACCTTGCCAGTTCCAGAGAGATGATATGCTGCAGCCTTTACATATGTCCTCCCGTATGGAGCGTCGATAATGACTGATACATTACCACTAAAAGCTGCTCCAAGGTCAGCTTTGCATTTGATATAGCCCATGTTTGAATTTGAGCTAGTTAGCTCCGATCCATAGCTGAAATATTATAGCATTCAAACAGTGAGGGAAACAGCAGGGGAGACAACTGAAATATAAACGTGATAAAATTACTGGCAACCTTTAAAATACTATTAAATAATAAATAATGTTGTAAAAATACTTTTAAAATTTTTCAAACTAAATTGAGATATATAAACATTGATTGGATGAGCATCTGCTTGATATGAGCTAGTAGAAATATTTTTGCCTCTCAAACAACATAACACATGTTTATGCGCAAACAAAACAAAAAAGTCAAATCAAAATATTTATTAATATTAGGTAAATGTGAATTTAGAGATCGTTAAGCTAACTATGATGTCATCAGTATTTGTGTGTGATATCTTTATGTCACCTGTATCTGCGTGTGATATCTTAAAAATTTTTTGCCACATCAGTACTTTGCTTAGCTGAAGTTGAATGAGTGTATTACAAATAGGCAAATAATTTATGTGTCATTATGCAAAAAGTTCAGTAGTCATGTGCAAGCACACACCATTTAGCTGTTTTACGAATGTTCCATGAAAGGTTTTGAGTTTCAATACTTTTGAATAAATAATCAATTACAGGACAACAAACATTTTAAAATCGGCACATTGACTGTTCCTTTTTATAGCTATAATAAAATTGAACCATGTAACTGTTTTCTTCTCGAAATCAGTCGATTATAATTGATTTTACCAGCCTATTTTTGAAGCACTTTTGCTGCAAGAGTAGGCAACTCCTATTTTTGTCACCATAGAAACAAGAAATGATATGAAAAATAAAAGCAATTATGGTTTAGATGTTCAAGCTGCAAATTTATGTGTAAACTATTGATGAAGGATTTTAAGAAGCTAAAATAGCTAAAAATCTATCTCAGCACAACTTAATGTTGAGCAAATTTTTAGTAACCTATCAGTAAAAGTGAAAGCATGAAGTCTTTAGTTGCAAACAGACAAACAGACTAGAGACGCGTAATGCTGCAACTTGAACACAATAGCTGATATCAACTATAGAAATGATAACAATTAGTGACATCAGATCGCACAAATTAATTTTTCTTTTGAGCGTTTTAATCGTGATCATGTTTTGTTGATGTTAATCTATAAACATCCTGGTAATCAGATCACCTCAAACATAGAAAACAATTGCAAATTATAGAAAAATACTGATACTTTCCGATAAAATCTACTAAAATTTCTTGTAAGTTTGCCTTTAACAAAAATGAGTACTTAACAGTCTAGTCTATGTGTTGTGAGAGGTCAGCAGGTGTAATAAGTAACTGCCCAATTATTTCTAAATAGTGGCAACATATAGCAAGGTGGGTGCTCGGCGCAGGTGATAGAGTGTTGGACTACCAAGCTGAAAGTTCCAAGTTCAAATCCTGTAGTATGCAATCTTTTTTTTAACATCTAAGCGTGGCTGCATAAAAATTCTAGTACAGATTGAGGAATACTTGAAACTTACAAATCATCTCCATCCTTGAGGGCACACGGCTTGCCATTCACATAGACTCTGCAAACACAATGTCAAGGTAAGATTACTCTTAATTTTAACCATCTTTTAATTTCACCGCCGCTTGTAAACGGACAAGCAAGGTGAAATGTAAACAAATTGTAAATAACTGTAGACATTTAATTTCTCTTTTTCTCATGTTCCAAGCTTTGATCAGAACACGTGCTCCGTGAACTGAATTAGGAAACTTCCACAAGGCCTTTTCAGAAGCAGTGGTTGAATTCTGAATAAAGACCAACCGTTAGTTATATAAGCATTCTCACGTCACCCGACCAGTCAAACTATTGCTTTGTTGATGGTTTCCTAAGATACAACATAACAGTGTATTGTCAGGGGATATCAAAACAGCCTATCGTATTAGCTTATAACTAACTATTCATTGTGTTTGGCTAAGGAACTCCAAGCTGAACAATTCTATTGCCGAACAAAGCGTGCATGCTAAAATAAACAAGCACTCAATATACCGGTTAAAATGTCGGTCGGTCGCAAAAAGCAAGTGCAGCTGTTTAAAAACAGCTCGAATGTCCAGGTATACGTATGTGAGCACAACTAAGTAGAACTAGCGAAACCATCTCACGATAGCCCAACACATGTGAATAAACCCACGCAATAACTTCATTCTTAGAATCTAAGCAATACTGGAGGACTGATAATATTATAAAATTCCAAAATAGATCTGTTGTTTTATATTGTGTAATCGCTAACATAAAAAACGTTTGAAAGATGAAACGGAAAAATCGTCTACTTTCCATCTTCACATGATAATAACGATAATAAGTAACCATAATAGTTATGGTGTATATACTGCTAGATGTACTCCTTGTTATTTCATACTAATATCTTATGAAAATAGCTAAACACAAACTTCATCAGAAATAAATGCTTCATCGGTCTTTTTATTCGAATATGTTCCGCTTCTACAATTTAGATAACAAACCGAATCGCTACCAGATCTGCATATTGATAAGTGTTTAACTACTACTAATGATACCAACTACTACATATGGTAGTTACTATAACTTATATTACTAACCTGAGTATTTTCTCAGTGTTGCCATTACTAGCCGTAGCCACCTCAGGCCCATAGAGGTCAGTAAAGAACCGCCCATGGATAGTTATAATTTCATCAGCCAAGCCAGCTCGAGGCTCTACGTAGTCGATGTATGGAGACCACCAATCGGCTGGCTGCAATGCCATAATGTTTACATACATCATGCTGTTACATCTATACAAATACGTTTGCAGACGGCACTCATATCATGACCTTGATCTTTTTTGCAATGCTTCTACTTTCGACAAGTTGATACATGAGTGAATGAATTTGATCAATATTCCAGCTTTTGAGATGTAGTACCGACCAGTTGTTTTACTGACAGGTCTGATGCTATGAGAATTACATTAATAAGATAAAGATTTATATTATAAATATTCTAGCAATGTTTGAGTAAGAAAAGAGAGCTCTTATTGGTCGAGTTGGTAAACGAGGTCAAGTTGGTAAACGAGGTCGAGTTGGTATAGCGAAACAATGCGGTTGGTTGATGGAATCACAGCGACTCGTCAAGGCCATTCCTTGAAAACCTGAAAACTACTGGTTGGGTTTAACCAAAAGAGGCCACTGGTGGTGACAGAAAATAAATCGAACAATAGGTCGCTCTCTACAACTGAGCATGTCTCCAGTAGTTGAGATTCCCTTGCCATTGGACTCAGAGATGTCCGGGTAAAATAAAGCTATTATTTGTATAAAATTGCTATTACAGGCACACACAGCCTCTGTTTGCAGTAAACTAAACAGACATTGTACTCTATCTTCGAGGTGATAGATTTCTGGTTTATCCAACTTTGCAACAATGGTAAGATTTAACAAACCTCCAGATTCTAGGAAAAGGTAAAATATAAAACAGGCTAATATTAAGGCAGCATACCCGAATAGAACATGTCCATGAGTCAGGATATCCATTGCAAATGCCCGCATCTGGTGTCTCAACGCCATCTACAGAGAGTCGTACCTTCCACTGCGCATCGTACATCCCCTTTCTGCAAGAACAATTCTAATTATCTCTGTTCACAATAGAAATGTTCAGCAAGTATCCAGGGTCATACTGTATCATATATGCGCTATATCCTTTAAAAAACCCACTGAAAGCTGAGAGTACTTTAGCACAGAAAACTACATATAAATTTGTACAAAATATCAAGATCTGGCTCATCACAAATGGAAGTATTTTAAAATTAAAAAGGCGAAACTTCAGGTTGTCAGGAACTAATAATAGTCAAGTTTGCTATTATTAGAGTAGTTCATGTATACAAAACTCATCAGATGTTTGTTAGGGGAAACTTTACATTCAGAAAGTTTATTTTTTCATGGTTTAAATTATCAGTTTACATAAATATTTTATAAACAATGTACTAATGATCAAACCTAGTTATTCCAAAAAATGAAACTCGGTTAATAGCATATTGAAACAGATATAATCAGGAACTTCAATCAATAAAGAGGATAACTCTTATTGTCTGGACTATGATTGACTGATATGACTCCTAAGCCCTAATAGATACCAAGCGTAATGTGCAATGTTCTAAACCACAGGCTACATTGACCTAAGCATATAGATATCTCATGTAAACAGTTAAACAGACAAAGCCATATGTTTCCAATATTCTTTACATCTCTATATAACAGTGGAGAGATAACTTCAAATGCGCTTTTTATATTTTGTATAGAAGCTTACGGAGTGTAGCACTGGATCATCTCTTCATTTGAGCCGTCTGGAAAGACCGCACACTCTACAGATGTCAGATCATTCACGAACCAGACCTTGTTACCAACATGGGAATCTCCACCAAAGTTGAACTGATTGTCAGCAAAGCCTATAAATGTGCAACAAAATGTCAAATTACACATATGAGAGGGGAATTAGCCAGCAAAGAACAGCCTAGTTCCATTTGCTCAGCTTGTCAGTTCTAGTGTTTAATCTAAAGGACCAAAGGCTACTATTAAAACGACCCGACCATTGAAACCTATCCAAAACATGTATAGTTAATCATACTTTTTGTATATTTCCAATGTTCATTTGTAAAGTGCAGGAAGCTTTTACAAAAATTCAATTCAAGGTAGAATAAAATTGAAAAGTTAGACTTACCTACACCATAGAGAGTGATCCTGACCTCCCCGCCTAAACCGACATGTCTTGGTTCCACAGAAGACACCCGACCAACTAAAAAATACAATTTGCTAGTATGAAACCTCACAAATTAATCAAATACATATATATGATCGGTTTTTCATCCAGTAGAGTTTGGCTCATCTTTTCATCCTAACAACCCACAGTTTCCAAATTATAAAAAAATAAATATAACTAATGGACAACCTATACAGTCAATAGAAGATGTGAACACATTTAAAACATCCAATGACAGATTAATTTAAAGAATATGCCACCAATAATACCCTAGCACTCACAAATCCTATGAGTACATATTAAATGAGCCACAAAGATTGATATAGTAAAAGATCGGAAAAATGTAGCCATCGACCATCATTAAACCAACAAATATCCACAGAAATTAATCCGACATAATTAGATCAACATAATTTAAAATATCAGTCCTGTCCAAACAGCTTATAAGTTTTCACTAAAATTTCATGCAGCAAAATTATCCCTGCGAAAAAGTCAACTCGGAAAAGTCGACACATTTTTGTGAAAAAGTAGTCTTAACAGCACAAGGCAATAAGCGTATGAGCTATTTAGTGTTATTACTGACATTGGCATACTGTTGACCTTGACACACTGTAGGTGAGACTGCTACATTTATTACTTGCACGTTCATCAACACGCAAAATGAGACGTCTCAAGTTGAATTAAAAAATATTAGTTTTGTGAAAGGTCATTGGATTGACTGACAATCGAAACTCTCTATTAGACCAAAATTGATCTTTTAGAAGAATGATCAAATATTGGTTAAAAACGCTGACTAACTGTTTGATTCTCAAAGGATTGAAAATTAGCTTTTAGTGTCTAGCAAAGGCGCTTACAGCAATGGTCTATTTTGCAGTACTCCCACCGAACTTCAGGGTCTGTTGTGTAACACCACGGGCCATCGCTAGAAGAATCTGGATTCCTGCAATAGTTCTCCGCTGCTGATCTAGAGTTTTCTGGAAACCTGCCATCGGAGTGGAGAGTAATATCATGGGGAGCGTTGTCCGTGTCCCATCTCTACAATAGTTGTTAGAGCACTGAGCATGCATCAAAACAGTATTGATTAAGTTATTGAGTTATTGAGTATCAATCATGAGATTCCTTTGCTGCGAACCTATAAGATGAGACAATAATTTATAACAAGTGAATGGAGTGAGTTATTGTCCATCATCAGCCAGCAGGGTTTAGGCTATCATCTGTCACTAGCCAATAAAATGAAAGCATATTCTACCAGTAACCAATTGAATTAGATTAATTCTGCGGTAAGCCAATGAAATTAGAACACAACTCATGATTAACCAATTGATGGAACTATGCCTAGTCATCAGTCAACCTGGTGAGGCTATTATTTATTATTGTTCTTTGGCAGGAGAGTAGCCACAAGCCACTGCATCAATAGCTGACTAAATTTAATAATTTTGCTGCAAGCCAATGGAAAGAGACAGCAATTCGTAATTAGCCAACGAATGGAATCGTCTTTTGGGCTAGCTTGGTTAGGTTATCTTGCATCCTTAACTATTGATCCAAAAGTATAATCCAAAAGAATCCAATTATATTCGACCTATTTTGTCATGAGACAAATGATATGAGAACGTAAATTTTAACTAGCCTTATACACGTAGATAAAGTCTTACACATCATCACCTTAAGGAAAGAGACTACTAGCCAACGTTAGCCAATAGGATGAGATTAATAATTTATCACTAGCCAATGACTGGAAAACATAATTCATCAGTAATGAGTGAAATGAGACTCAATTGCCATTAGGCAATACAATAGGTCTAAAGGTCTTCGTTAGCTGTTCAGAGGTTACAGAACTATGCAAATAAGTAATTCACCAATTTTTCATGGGCCAAAAAGCATGTAACAGTATACTGTCATTTACCACAAGTGACAGAAAATGGTAAATATACTCAAATGTTGTCTAAAAACTACCAATAGAAAACTACATTTCAAATGGTAGCCACTGAGAAAACTACAATTTGAACAGCAGCTAACAAAAAAAGACATTTCAAGCAGTAATAAATATTGAAAACTCAATTTAGAACAGTAGCCAAAAAGAAAATCACATTTAGAAGAGTAGCCAATAAGAAAACTACATTTAGAACAGTAGCCAGTAAGAAAACTACATGTTAAATGGTAGCCAATAGGAGCTCAAACATAAGGCTATAGGATTTGGTTATGGCCTGACAGCAGCCAGTAAGATAAGGCTAGGATTTAGTAGCAGTCTACCAAACAGGCTGCATTTTAACAGTAGCCAATAAGAAAGCTACGTTTCAAACAGTAGCTAATAAGAGTTGGATATAACAACAACATAGCCAATAGAAATTAGCTATAACCAAACAGCAGCCAATAGGAGTTGGCTATAACCAAACAGTGGTCTGTAAGATAAGATTATGACTTAACAGCAGCCAATAAAGCATACTATTATAATCCAACTAGCCAATGACTAGCTATTAGACAAATAACAACTAAAGATCAGGCCTCTTCATGACCATCTGGCATACCAGAGAAACATTTAGCAGCATCTTTTGAGTAAATCTACTGGAGAGTACAATGTCAGCTATTGCATCCTTTATCACAAACTAAAATTAAAGTTTTAAAACCAGCTAAAACAAATAAATCTTTGTCATACACCGAACTATATGATAAACAAAAAAAAACGAATATAAAATAAAATGCTGCTGAATATTGACCCTAGCCGTAATTAAAAAGCCATTCAGCCAACTTGCTATCCATTGTCTAGTGATCGCGCCAGCTGATAGCTGAGCGAGAAACGCTGACCAAAGGTTCTAAACAAATGTTTAGTTTGTCTTTTGTTTAGGTAAGATTTGAAACCACATCAAATAACAGTCAGGATATATAGATGAACACCTTCAGCTATTCTCAACTAAGTGTAATCTAGACTATGTAAATGGCAAATAGAAACTTTCATTAATACTAAAACTAAAAGAAACGGAGAAATATTTGCTGGCAAATTTAATGTACATAACAGCATTGAGAAGGAGATCAGTTTCAAAACATGAATACTGGATCTACCGAGCGAAGTCAACTTGCCAAAGGGCACCTAATGTTATTAGGGCTGACAACTCCCGACCATGGATTTATTAAACAAATACAGACTGACAAATATCTGGATGATACTGTTAATGATTTGCAAATCCCAGTGTGACAAAAGCAAACAACTTTGAGTAATGGTGTGAAGAAATCTATACAATGTAATTTTTTTGTTTAGTTTTAGAACTGAATTTAGTTCAAAAACTAGAATAGCTATAACCAACATCTACATGATTCTTCCTACTTATAAGCTTATTTATATGTAGTCAAACCAAATAGCAGTAGTGTCATTGTTCGAGAGGGCATCACAAAAAACTCTGCCCAGTCTCCCCAAGGCATACAGAGTCTTCAAACCCTAATCATAATTGGCCTAATTTCAGAATAACATCTTAATGGTCAATATCTGGGCAATCTAAAGAATGTCCCGGAAGGTTAAGCAAATTAGAAAATTGTGCAATGTAAAAGTTATTCTAGCACCGAAGAGCTTCTACCTCACTACAGGTGTAACCTCACATGACCTTGATTAAGTAATCAATTGTGGTGCAAGTTAAGTGCTGACCAATCAGATGTGGTGCTTGTTAGGTGTTAACTAATCAATTGTGGGGCAAATTAGTGTTAACCAATCAATTGTGGTGCAAGTTAAGTGTTGACCAATCAAAAGTGGGAAACGTTAGGTGTTAAATAATCAAATTTGGTTCAATTTATTAAATACATGGCTGAGACTTCTCATACCTGACAGGTTCTGCCATTCTTTGTCTCAGAAATGGTTCCAGCATACTCTGTACCCTTCCAAGTAGACCTACATTCTAAAAGAAAAACCAGATTCATCTACCAAATGTGATTGAGTCTACCATTTTACCAGTAATATAATAATCTACTGTCTATGCACCACAATTGCTATAAACACAGACTTCCTGTGATTCAGTTGAGAATAAGAAATATTAATAGTTTTGTTTATTCCTTATTACTTGAAAATAAACTTACAACATATTTTATCAGAAGGTTTTGGCAATTTTCTAGTATGTGTGACGGTTTTTGATGTTTAAGGTGATCTGACTGCCAGGATGTGCCAAGAATAAAATCGACAAAACTTGATCACGCCCAACTTAATCACGCCCAGTATCAACAACGACAACCCAGTATCAACAACGACAACCCAGTATCAACAACGACAACTTCAGTTGAACAAAAGCTTTACACAAAAGCTCTAAGTAAAGATGGAATGTAAACAAAAGAAATAAATCCTGTTAACACATAAGTGTACTAGCTTGTTTTAAGAGCTATAGAAATCAATAGTTGTTTCCCTAGAGTATGACTTGATCACTGCCAGAATCCACGGGTCACTTTTAAAATTGGGACAGATTCTCAAACAGCTGAGGTGATGAGGTAGAAACACACCACGCACCTTGATAGCATCAAAGTTAAATTGTCGGCACAAACAAAAAACTATTATTCCTATGCATTATTATTATCATTATTATTATAATTATTATTGTTATTATTACTATTATTATTATTCTCATGCATTGCATCCCTCAGTTAAGCAATGAGCTGGCACTGCCATGCAACAAAAACACTTCAAAAAATTGACCAAACCAGTTTTCAAAAAATCACAGAAGTGTTTCCTATGATATCATTTATTCAAAGACAAAATATTGCCATTGGTGAATTAGTCAAATTAGCCAATGGTAACTATATTACTTGCCACTGTTTATAAGCTGTTTTTATTACCGTGCAGCGCAGGGTATTCACCTAGAATTCAAATAATGCCTGGATGATTATAATTAGCAACGCTTGTGTAGTTTACTATTGTTAGCTGTTAGCTATCTAGGACAGTTACTATCTAACTGAAGATTCCACAGGTTCATCACCTCTTGCCTGGTGCCGTCCACTGTCATTATTTCTAAACTGTTTGGTGAAAAGTCAGACAGACAGGTTTACTGACCAGAACAATAGCTCTGAAAACTGGGAGGTTTATTCATCTTTAGAACTTTAAATTTTAATCAGCTTATTGATAGCAAACTTGACAATAAACATTTGTCAACTTACAATCAGTAACTTTAAACTGCCAGCACACAATTCCTTTTCAAATTAAAGGCTAAGTTATAGCGCATCGGTGTTCAATCAAAAGCCTACGAATATATATTTCTCTTCAGAATATACATATATTTATATATATCTACATATATATAGACATATATACAAAGACATATATCTATATATGTATCTTTGTCTTATATATGTTTAATAATAGAACCAGTTTTGAATACAAAGATAGAATAACCCAATACTTGAGCTTGATTGTTGAGATTTTGATTAGAATAATAAAGGTGTTAAACAATTTCAGAGTTGAGTGTAGTTAAAACCTGTAAAACTGATTTGATTGCTGAACAAACCTTTTGAGAGAGCTCCTCACCTACGCTGATGAATTAAACATGAACTTTAAACTTAACGCATAAACGAAAGGCAAAAATCAATTTCTTCTTTATTTTATCCTCCTCTCGCGAGGACCAGAATATATCGATTTGATCAACACTGCAGATAGTGTCCCTCGATTGTTAGGCAAACAGTTTGTGTGGAAACAAAAACTATCATTATAAATCTAATTCCAAAGACTAAATCCCACGGCAACTGATTATAAACCATAAGTTGTGGTATCTAGATGTCCCTGAACACATACTAGACTATTTTAATTTTAAAGGCAACCTCAAAGGCACCCAGTGATCCTTACATGATAGCTATTTTGCATACATGTTTGATGAGTTTGCCTGTAATACATATATTCCATAAACATATGGTTAGCTTACAAGCTTAGATGTTTTATAAAACTATCATGAGAGAACAGCAAAATACAAATCTGTCACACTTGCTGCCATTTTTACGTCAGGTAGTTTAAAAAGGGAGCATTCTTTCAAGCTTTGAGCCTTGAACTTTCTCTAACTGGACAAAAACTAATGTATTTTGAACATTGCACCATTATGTTGAAAATACGGTGTCACACACCAGCATTGTCATAGTATGAAGTTGGTCCAAACAATGCAGTAAAATATCCATGACTTATAAATAATAACTAATAATCTTTAACGGAAACCGAAAGACAGAGAAATTACAGTTTCAAATGAGTAATTTTGCGTTTCATTGCGCAAAAAAAACAGAGCTTTTTTATAAAAGAAAATTAATACAGCTGAAGTGGCCGCAATTCACCAAATTTAAATTTTGAGTTTGAATCAATCGCTGTCAAAAGTAAGTCTGTGCTGCCGGCATCCAAACTTCTTCACGGCCCATGCAATTAGTTATGTCATAGGTAAGCAAGCAGCAGAGGAAATATTATTATTACGTTATGTTGCAAGCTCAGTAACTTAGCTTGGGTATTTATCGAACTCTCACACGAATTGTTAATAGTCAGACACTTCTGTGAACAAGTCATCTTTTAAGGATTTTCCCTGGTGTATCACATGAGCATTTGTGTTTGGAAGCTATTACTAACACCACCAATAGTCCTTGTGTAACTCCACAACCAATCTACTGATCAAGTCAGCGCCAGAGCCATAGCACCACTACTGTTTGTTTATACATCACTTAATGAGATTTGGCACAGAAGCAATTGTAGTTATATACCCTTCCTAACACTACCAATGATTCTTGTGTAACTTACACCACTAATCTACTGATAGTATGTCAGCGCTGTAACCATTGAAAGCAGCTGTTCTCAAGCAAACATTCCTATAAGGGACAACTAGCACATCGATACACCAACTCAACAGCTGTTGATTAGCAACTGGCAGCAGCCAACTCAACAGCTGTTGATTAGCAACTGGCAGCAGCCAACTCAACAGCTGTTGATTAGCAACTGGCAGCAGCCAACTTAACAGCTGTTGATTAGCAACTGGCAGCAGCTAATAAATCTCTTAACTAGAGTTTAAACTAACTTTAATTTAAGTACGACTTCCTAGTTTAAACTTACTTGTATGATCGTATTCGACGTCCGCAAAAACTCCGACGGTCCCAACGAGAAGCAAAAAAATCTTCAGCTTTGCCATGCTGAGCTTCGCTGTCGCGTCAGCAGAATAGAGCTCCGCCACTTGTGCCTCACTAATATTGCTTTAGAATTCTTAGCTCCGCCCCTCTGAAAATAATCCATACAACTACACAAAGCAATTGAAATTTAATCAAATGCCTTAAGACAAGCGAAAAATCATCAACGATTAACATAATTACGTTAGTATTGTGTCGTTAGGTCATAAAGTAGGCCTAATGCAAAGGTGTAATCTAGCGGCAAAAAACAATTGTTTGCCCAGGTACCTTTAATAATAACAGGTCAAGAATATTGATCAAGGGCGTCACAAGCTATGGAAAGAAAATAAAAGAACGGTGAAGTTCACGACAGTAAGCATCAGCTTAGTTCACTTTAACCTCACTCAATGGAAGCCATTTTAATTTGTTCATAGTTTGAGGGAGTCTCCAACAACAAATTATCAAAGTTTTGTAGGACTGTTCACTTCATTGACTACGCACCTATTTTTTACCAACCTATTGGCTGAGATTAGCCCACTTTCTCACCCTAGCCAGATATCGGCTACTATGTGAAAAACATGAGATGGATAGCCTACTTGTTTAATCATAACAATAATAATAATAACAATAATACTTGTTTAATAAATTAGAGTATTGTGGCGGACGTTGCATTTACTTTATTTACTCCTATATGCCTTATACTGCCTTGTCCTTTTAAATATCGTGATTCGTCTCCCCTGTCTGTTGTATATGCTTATTTCTTATTACTCTGTACGTTTTTAATCGGCGACGCCAATATTTATTTAATCATACTTATACTTCTTTTTATTATTATTATATTCAGTTTCGACCGTGTGCTATGTTTTTACTTGTTTTTGTACATATCCACCATCCTTTTATATGGTAATAAATTGGGTGACTTGGCAAGATGGACCAGTCTCCCGGTGGAGTTGTGGATGCCTCTGTTGGACATTGATTGTGACGCTTACAGTCAAATACACACTTATTTACTCTAAACTCGTACACTCTTTTTCTGCCTGAAACAGGGGTGGATTGCAGTAACCAGTTAAGGGAAGGCGCTTGACCTTAACAGTATTTTTGCTTGTAGTCTGATCTTTACCTCCCATTAGCTTTCAGAAACTAAGAGCCAATTTAATGAAGGTTTTGGTCAGAATGAGTAGAATCTATATCGACAGCCGTTGTAACAACCTAATCAGATAAACTATTTGTAATGATGACTGCAATATTTGTCAAAACAATATGGAAAACGTTAAATTTAACAAAAAACTAAAAGAGATTATGAATTTGGAAAAACTTGATAGCCATAGATGTCACTTTAAAGAATGCTAAAGAGCTACTGCTTTACAAATGGGACTCACAATTATATTGTCGCCTACGAGTACTTCACATTTCCCACACAGGGGGCAACTATAATAGGCGAGTGCTTTTGTTCTTCTGATGGCCAGCGAGTCACCTGATGCTGCCTTGAAGAATCAACTTACTAAACAAAGCTGTAAAAAGCTATAGATATTCATTTAATCATTCGTTTATTGCCAACAAGATTGAGGATTTGTCATCAAATTACATATTTCAATGATCCTTAAGAACGCTCTCATGTGTCTGTGTGACAAAACAATCACAACTTACTCACACTATTCTTTTCAGTTAAAGTGATAGATCGAGGAACAAAGACAATGAATGGACCTCACAGCTAGCACACAACCACTGTCCACCACGGCATACACCTTGCCTGGGTCCCTGGGTCCCTCCCTGCTGTCGAAACCATCACCGCTGCCTATGCCTGACACAGCTGCTAATACTCTCTATTGCTGGGCACACCCTCAACTCCTGCTTACATTCTCAACTGCTGTTTGTATCCCCTCTTCTGCTTACATTTCCGCTGCTACTGAAACCCCCTACTACCACCTACACCCTTCTCTGCACCCTATACCATTTTACAAGTTTTTCCACATTACTTCTAACCACACTGACTCTTCTAAATTTATTTCCTACTGTTGAGAAAATCTTTCAGGTTTCCCTGGAAACATATTTCACCGTTTTATAACTACAGTATCCGCCTGCCAAACTCCAAAACAGTTGTTATTATTGTCAGGGTGCAGCAATTCCTGAAATAATTTTTCTCAAAAACATTAAGCTTTTTAATGTTCATATGCCTCTGAATATCAGTACATTTAGCTGTGCTACCCAGCGTTGCCTGGCACATTGCCAATGGATAATTTGAGAAAGCTTACTAATAAAAGCTACAGCTTCTCATAATGTTACACCATGACCTTGAGTCGCACCTGAAAGCGTAGCTTATTTGCTCCCATATAGCAACGTATATCGCCTAACGAAGCTGTTGAACTCATTTGGCTAAATTGGCAAATCATTCGCACCGGTGAATGAGTGGTTCTGAGATCAAATCTTTTGCGACACGGATTTTTTATTCCAAAATTTTAATAGCTATAGCTGAATATATACAATGAAGGACGGCCAACTTTGAGAAATATACATGTATATATAGATAGACAATACATAAATATGTTCCAATTGAATATAAATGCAACTCAAATTTGTAAACAAACAATGAATAATCACAGATTTTTATGCAATACATTGGACTGTTGTCATACTGCTATCAGTAAGCAATCAAATAGGCCTACTGAATGAGGTTTTGAAGTGTATTTGTGCAGGCGTGTGTGTGCGCGTGCGTGTGTGTGTTGACATGCGTCTGTCACCGATGAGTAAGCTTGGCATAACTATTCATTCTTTCACATTCTCTAGCTTCTGTCACAAACCCTCTAGAAGGGTTTGTGACAGAAATCAAAAATCATGAAGGCGACCGACATGTAGCCTTGACCTTCAGTTGCCACGGTCTGTAGAGATGGTTGTCCAGGAGACGGAATTAATGTTGAAATCTTTGAAGTTGCGTTCCAAAATATCTTTGAAATGATGTTATGGCCTGTTTGTCTTAAACCTTTCTCCAGCACTCCATGGAACAGGAGATGAAGAAATCTGTATTGAGGCATTCTATCGACATGTCCAGCACCGCTGAGTCGGAAAAACTTCAACTAACTTGACAACAGTTCAAGGGTTTTGAATTAAAGTAAATTAGCTCAATTTAAACATCTATTAGAAACTGTTTAAATTTTTTATAAGATTTTTGATTAAATTAGATTATTTCAAGAAGCCTGTTTAAACTCAAAAGCAAAAAAAATGAAAAGCTCCCAAAATTGCATATATACAGAATTAGTGTTGACCAAAAGTTGTTACTTTATTTAAAATATGGTTTTTTGAGTGAAGATATGACAAAGTTTTGTTTTTCAAAACACTTATTAGCGAATCACTTCGTTCAAAAATCTGAAATTTTCTTTGCAAGCCCTTAAGGAGATTTGTTTTAATAAATGTTACAAACACAACTAACCTTACCCACATCAGCTAGGTTGAGAGCGAATAGTGTCCAGCACCAAATTGCTTTATGATAGCAAAATAATAGCTCACTGAAAAAGGCCACAAGATGCAGTGACATCTCTTAATATGCTTGAATCAAGATGCTTGAAATTCTCTAAATACTTCACGAAGAATTGTCTGCACAATTTGGACTATATATTGTTAAGTCCAAGCGCCTTCCCTTAACCGGTTACTGCAATCCAACCCTGTTTCAGGCAGAGAAAGAGTGTATGAGTTCAAAGTGAATAAGCTTGTATTTGACTGTAAGCACCACAATCAATGTTCAACAGAGGCATTCACAACTCCACTGGGAGCATGGCCCATCTTGCCAAGTCACCCAATTTACTACCATATAAAATGAAGGTGGATAAGTACAAAAACAAGTAAAAACATAGCACACGGTCGAAACTGAATATAATAATAATATAAAAAGAAGTATAAGTATGATTAAATAATTATTGGCGTCGCCGATTAAAAACGTACAGAGTAATAAGAAATAAGCATATACAACAGACAGGGGAGACGAGTCACGATATTTAAAAGGACAAGGCAGTATAAGGCATATAGGAGCAAATAAAGTAAATGCAACGTCCTCCACAATATTTTTTAACGTTCTACAGAAACGTACAGTATATGTATGCAGGCAAACCAGACCATATGAAATTAATCTGTTTCAATATTTGCTTCAACGTGAAAATATTGTGTTGGAGCAAGATGTTTATGAGAATGCATTTTGTTTAAATTGTTCAACAATATCAAAAACTTTACGGTACATCAGTTAATTATACATATGAAACTAAAACAAATACATTATATAAACAAGTTGAAAATTAGGTGTAACAATCTACATTATCAAAATAAATAAATTGGTATCCAATAAAAGAGACTTGTCATTGCTAATATTATCTTGGAGACACGTGAAGGGAAGTGCAGGCTCCGAAAAGCATAGGTTCGGTCAGTAGTTATGTTTGTTTCTTTCATAGTTAATTCTAATTTTCATCGCGAATTATCCTTTCACCAACCTACCATGTTTCAACAAACTTTGAACATTCTATGCAAGAAATACTTTGGGCGTAGTCACACATTTGACTAGATTTTACATTAATAAAATAATAATAAATAAGTATTATTATGTGTAGAATCAGTGTTTTACCATGAAAACGCAGGAGATACTCGCGATTAGTTAAATTTTGTCGGATAAAAGCGAAGCATTGAACTTGCACTCGAAGTCTACCATAAGATCAGTTACGCAGCTCAGCCAAGCGTTCACACTTTAATTACTATGGCCTGTTATTTGCATCAACCTATACCTATACATTAGAGCTGTAGCTCTGTGTTTAACCTCTGTGTTTAGCCTGCTAATCCTCATTTGTCATTTGTCAGGGGAGTAAATCCTCCTCCAATTAGCTACCCTAGGACACTTATATTTCGCTAGTATTTAGTTTTGTGAGTAGCATACAGAGTAAAATTTCGCTGCAACTTAATTTCGCAGCTCTGATGAGTGCGAAAATATAGTAATGTGAAAATAAATGCAGTGGAACAAACATCATTAGATTCCTCAGGTCCAGGTCACTGGTACGAAATATTTTTTCAATTTGGGACTACAGTACTTTTCAGACTATAAAACGCACCTCTATATAAGCTGCATCTGCTTTATTTTCCAATAAACAATAATAAAACAATACATAAGCCGCACCTTTGAATAGGCCGCAGAACTAAGGACTATGCTTTTTAACGTGGCAGCAACTTTCCTGTATAAAACGGAACAGTGGAGAACGGCACCGTTTCGTATTATCCGACGCTTTTTAACTTAGTGCCTAACGGGACAGTACCGTGAGGCATTGTTTCGTATTTTCTTTCACCGCTAGAAGCCACTAATTGGAGATTCCCGTTAGTGCGCCCTAGCAGTTAAAGAAAAAGCCACGGATTAGCCGCACCCTTATATAAGCCGCATAGCTCAAATCATCAGAAAAAATTAGCCGCTAATAGTCCGAAAAGTACGGTAGTTTTTATTTGTGAACCACAGGTAGAAATGTGTAGGCGATATCAATAATACAATTTGATCGCTTGCTGCCATTTGTTTCCTGGACTATCAATGACATCAAGGTCCCTGCCGTAGTGACCTATGTGGTACCGATATTAGAATTCAAGTATTTATAGCACGCGGTGGCCATGGCTCCAGGTTGTTATTGCTTTTGGCTGGTAATAAAATTCATCACCACAATAATTATTATTCAATTTTATGACTTTCCCTATTAGACTGTCATCCTCATCAGTTACAAATGACTAAACTAATATCATCATCTTCCTAATTTGTCTAGGCTTTTCCAAAAAAACTTATTATCTGAATTTGTTTTGCCACGCTGCTCAGTCGGTGTATTAGCTATGAGTTTAGCAAAAATTACCCAATGAGCCAACCACACACGAAACTTGCCTGCATTTCTAATATGACGATTTTATTGTGAATATCAATGAACAAAGCCATTTAATTTCGCGTTTTCGCTCGTTCGTTATGATAGTTTAGTTTCGCTCATGAAATTTTCGCGAGAGTATGTTGCCGCGAAAATGCGAAAGTTAGATGCCGCGAATACATAAGTGTCCTAGGGTATATACAAAGACTATAAGTTTCCTTTATTCATAAGCTTGCTGAGAGTTGACCGTACTCAAGTTTTCATTTAAGCTTTTCACAACAAAGAAACAAAAATAAGGTGCATCATAATCTTTTCATTCTCGACCTTTCGATGTGAGCTCTGGGACTGCTGCACTTTTTCTAACAAATCGCTCTATCTTGGTTGCGAGTCATTAGTGGCCAAATTTTTAAATGCCTCAAAACTTGCATATGTGAGTCTGGTTTAGATGTGGGCACAGTTAAATTGTCTAAAAAGGAGAGACGAATTTATAGCAAATGATCGAATGTGTGGAAAGGATGACTATACAGTCATTCAATATTCTTCCATGTTTCATCTTGTGGCCAACACCGATAAATTGTGAAAATCGATCAGCTCTAGAACTCTAAAATTTATTTTGTCAGGATTGACTGCAAGCGGATTGCTGAATACCAGATTTTCGTGTTTCTTCATCCGAATCTAGTTCTTCAATCTTATTTCAAAATTTTCAATGATCACATCAAGCTTGTTAATGTACCGTACTTTTGGTATTATAAACCGCACTCCTATATAAGCCGCATCTGCTTGTTTTTAAAAGAACGATAATAAAACAATGCATAGGCCGCACCTTTGTATAGGCCCCCAGAACTCAGGACGGTGCTTTTTAACACGGCAGCAACTTTCCGGTTTAAAACAGAACAGTGCCACTAGGCACTGTTCCGTATTAACCGACGCTTTTTAACCTAGTGCCTAACGGAGCAGTACCGTTAGGCACTGGTTAATGCGCCCTAGCAATGAAATAAAAAGCCACAGAATAGCCGCACCCTTATATAAGCCACATGGCTCAAATCATCAAAAAAAGTAGCGGCTAATAGTCCGAAAAGTATGGTAAAAATCTTCATTCTCTTTATTGCCCTGGTTCTACCATCTGTTACCTTCTACCATCCTGCCATTTAATCTACCCCCCTTGTGTCATTTAGTGTTTAAAACTTGTCAAACCCTCATTCATATAATTGATGAAGTAATAGCTGCAGCTTCTGTCAGAATGAATCGACATGATTATTGAAGCAGCTTTATTGGGTCATCGCTTTCCTTGCATCAGTTTGATCAGCATGTGCAAATGTGCTGTTATATCTGTCAGAAAAAATAGATTGTCCAGACATGTAGGTCTCTCAGAAAATTCTTATATGCCACGCATATAAGAAATTATATGCGTGGCAAATAGTTGGGCTTTTACAGTACTTTTACCTGAGAAAGCTAACATCCTTCTATATGAAGACATTTTTCATAATGTTCATCCTCCTTGTTCAGCAATCGGTAAAATTTCCTTCTTTTCAAAACGGCAGCTCATATGCTATTTACGCGTGCAACTACCACTAATATGACATGGTAAAAACGTAAGTGCCACAAACAGCTTTCATCGTTTTTTTTTCTAGGTAAATCAGACAAGCTGATTCTGATTTTGTACTAAAAATAAAGATTGGTCCATTAACTTTCAAAGTCATGAAGGCTTTCTTACAGCAATTCAATATCGGTCTCGCAAATTACTCAATCGACACAACAAGCTCCGCCCATAAATATGTGACGTAGCCTAGCTTTCTAGGGATGGAAGTTGGGGATATTTACTCCGATCTAGAATTATAGAGATGGGTGTCTTAAAACCTATTATTCTCTAAATTCAGGCTCCAAATACTTTCCGTGTTTTATGAAAGGTAGATATGCCATTTAACATTGCTCATAGGTTGTTACAGGATGTTTGATAGGCTGAACGCCAAAAGATGTGCTCAAAAAAGAGCGATTTTATCACAAGGTAGCTTTGTTATCACACTTTTTTGAGCTCATTTTTCTTGGCGTTCAGCCTATTAAACATCCTGTAACAACCTACAAGCAAGGTTAAATAGCATGCCTACCTTTAAGAAAAGACGGAAAATATTTGGAAGGCTAAATTTGGAGAATAATGAGTTTTAAGACACCCATCTCTATAATTCTAGATCAGACTAAGCATCCCCAACTTCCATCCTTAGAAAGCTAGGCTACGTCACATATTTATGGGCGGAGCTTGCTGTGCCGATTGTGTTGTTTTCGATACTGATATTGAAACGCTGTAAAAAGCCTTCATGACTTTGAAAGTTAATGGACCAATCTTTATTTTTATTACAAAATCAGAATCAGCTTGTCTGATTTACCTATAAAAAACGATGAAAGCTGTTCGTGGCAGTTATAGTTTAATCTGTAATGACTTCCCACAAAGCGGATTCTGATTAATTATGCCATGACGCTTCAGCAATGTCCTTGTTTAGACTATTTCAAGCAAGAAGAATCTAATATTACATTTAGTCATAGCTGAAGCTCTGGCGGCACAAGCACTACTGGTTAACTTGTTGCAATGAAAGTTCTTATTTGGCCCTTTTTGAGTGAGTTCAGTATATAAACTCTAGGCGTTGGCCCTTTCTTAAAGTGCGTTTACACCAGGCCGATTTATCGAACTTTCTTCAACTCCGATAAATCGGTGTCGGAACCCCTTCTAGCCTGCTTACGATTTAAAATACGTTTTTGCAGCGATTTTTACACTAAATCAACTCCAACTACGATTATACAAAATACATCACTAGTTTAACCGATTAAATACAACATCGATACCCGCATGTGTTCCATTTTGACCGTATATCTCCAAAAACGGAAACTAAGCTTCGCTGATGATGCATATCATGCCCACACCGCTTCTTACAGTAATTCTTATAGTAATAAGTAATAATAGTAATAATTTAGTTCGTCTAAAGTAATTTTTTGCAATGATAGAACAAGACAACGACGATTTACTACTATGTTGTGTTGCAGCTGCAGCTGTTATAGCTTTAGATGAAGTCGAAGAAACATAGGTACATGCGCATATTTTAATTTGGATATATAGTCTGCTGTTTATGCTATTCATATTGTGAACATTCAGTTTAAAAATTTTGTTCTTGATTCTTTTATCAATGTTTTAATTTACATAATTTTATTAATTGTCACTGTACCCGGTTAGACCAACCGTTAGAGAAATATTGCCTATTATCATTCTGGAAAACATTTCCTCGATTTGTGACCCAAACCAACTTTTCACATGACTCTACTGCTGCATGTTCTGTGTATTTTTAGGACGATTTGAGAAAGGGTAAACCATGGGTCGGTCCAATTACTGGATCACATACCAAACATGGCGCTTTTGATTCAACTATGCCAATGCTAATCGATGATACTAGAGATGACAAGCTACCGTCCAACCGGGTTGGCACGTTCCAAAATTACTTCCAATTGTCTAAAGAAGAGTTTCGCTTAGTTTTATCGAAAGTGGAGCTAGAAATAAAGAAGCTAGATACCAACTATAGAGAAGTTATTACTGCAAAAGAAGGATTGATGGTAACACAGAGATATTTAGTTACCAGCGCTAGTTCAACTCAGCTGCATTATGAATTGTACATCTCAGTTGCTAGCTTATCGCAAGTAACTTCCAAAACTTCAATAGCAAGCTACAATTGTTTAAAGGATGACTTTATTAAAACTCCATCTAGTGAGCAAGAATGGCTCAACATCTCTACTGATTTGGAACAGAAATGGAATTTCCAAATTCCATTGGTGCCCTTGACGGCAAACATGTCATGATGAACAAGCCTTGGCATGCTGGGTCTGAGTACCATAACTAGAAGGGGCAGAAATCAATTATCATGCTGGCTATGTGTGATTCAAACTACTCTTTTACGTATGTTGATGTTGGGGCACAAGGTCAGCTTCAGATGGGGGTGTTTTTGAAGTGAGTACGTCGCAGGCAGCATTGATCAGGTATAATATTGATGTACCACCTGCCTGCTTGCTGCCAGGGTGTAAAGAACATTTACCTTATGTAATATTAGCCGATGAGGCGTTTCTTTTAAAATCTCACTTGAGCGACCATATCCGAAAAGGGTTTGACAGATGAGAGAAGGAATTTTAATTACTATCTGTCACGGGTTAGAAGACTGATCAAAAACTCTTTTGGAATTCTCTCTTTGACATGGAGAATTTCACTTCCTCGCATTAACTTTCAACCAGATAAAACTGAAACCATTGTATTGGCTTGCTGCGCTCTTCACAATCTCATTCGCAGTTATTGCCACCCACCTGAAAAAAACAGTGTCACTATTACCTCGAGAACCGTCTAATCCATACCTAGTATAGAAATTTTGTTTGAACTTTTAAAATTGCTAGAAATTTTGGCTGAGAAATTTACTGATGATGATGTGGTTACTAGAAATTTTTTTATTTTTTTATTACATTCACAACAACACCGACACCAACACAAATAACAACACAGACACCATGAAGTCTGAAAACAAAAAATTACTATAATAAGTGCTAAATATAAACAGCAATATTATGTAACAAGTAGTTGGTTATAATAAGTTATCAAGCCGAGACATTACACAGGCATTCTTTTAGCAAATTACATCAATCAAGCGATTGATACTTGTGAAAGGATTCATGGATTCATGGGATTCACGTCATGGAGTACCGTCATGAGAAGCCTAGCAGCTTACTGGAGTTTCCATTGGCAATGTGCCAGTCTAACAGCTTGAAAGTTACCATTGTTTAACAAAGTTTTAAAACCTTTACAGTTGTTTTTATTTTTTTCTTAATTTATTTAAACTACACAAAGCACTTCTCTCATGGTATGAATTTTAAAAGTTAGAATGGCAAATTTTGTTATATGTTAAATACAAATCAATTTTCTGTCCAAACTTTTCTATTACTTGGACAACGCCGGGTAGCACAGCTAGTATATATATATAAGGCAAAATATAATCAATATTATATTTTGATATATATATATATAGGGCAAAACAATAATATTTATTCAGATGTTACTCTTCCATTGGTCCCACCAGACTTGGAACCATAATCCTGTCCAATGACAGTATAGGCTACCCGGAAAAAACGCGACAATAACGAGGTCAGCAAAACAGTTTTAGTGCAAACAACAGGAAACTGGTTTGACAGCCACATCTGTGTGTTTTATTGCTGAAATGACCATACAATCAGCTGAAATCATTTCTTTTTCAGGTAAATGTTTCAATGAGTGAGTGAGTCTATATGCAGCATACAAGTACAATTGTCTTTAAAATATACAAATCTTTACACCCAGTGTTAAAGCTTGACCCGTTAGACCAACTGAAGCTGCTAGGATGGTTTGGGAACAGTACTGTGATTATCTCAACAAAGGCGGAGAAATCTGGTGGCAGAGAGAGAGAGAGAGAGAGAGAGAGAGAGGGAGAGAGAGGGAGAGAGAGGGAGAGAGAGGGAGAGAGAGGGAGAGAGAGGGAGAGAGAGGGAGGGAGAGGGAGGGAGAGGGAGGGAGAGAGAGGGAGAGAGAGGGAGAGAGAGGGAGAGAGAGGGAGAGAGAGGGAGAGAGAGGGAGAGAGAGGGAGAGAGAGGGAGAGAGAGGGAGAGAGAGGGAGAGAGAGGGAGAGAGAGGGAGAGAGAGGGAGAGAGAGGGAGAGAGAGGGAGGGAGAGAGAGGGAGAGAGAGGGAGAGAGAGGGAGAGAGAGGGAGAGAGAGGGAGAGAGAGGGAGAGAGAGGGAGAGAGAGGGAGAGAGAGGGAGAGAGAGAGGGAGAGGGAGAGAGAGGGAGAGAGAGGGAGAGAGAGGGAGAGAGAGGGAGAGAGAGGGAGAGAGAGAGGGAGAGGGAGAGGGAAAGAGAGTACGCATTGCCACAATGAATCTGGTCAGCCAAATTTAACTAGGCTGCTTGAAATTCATCTCCAGTGTTCTGACATTTCTCATCAGCAATTTGTGTATGGTGACACA
Source organism: Watersipora subatra (assembly GCF_963576615.1). NCBI lineage: Eukaryota > Metazoa > Bryozoa > Gymnolaemata > Cheilostomatida > Watersiporidae > Watersipora > Watersipora subatra. Next base: position 38,864,261 of record NC_088718.1, on the reverse strand, counting down.
AATAATTGCAATCAATTTAAGAATTTTCACATGGCTGATGTGTAGTTTGGTGAGCATATCTAAAACTATCTCTTGCATTAGTGAATGAAAGTTACCTATGTTTTAGATCTGTCAAACAACGGTAACGCAGTCATGGTTTGATAAAGTGTTATTATATTCGATGTACATCAACAAACACTACAGGAGCGCATTTGATTGCATTAATAATCGTGTTTGCCATTGACTATACAGCGGTTGAACATTTGGCTCAATGGTACAGACAGTGTCTAAAGTGCATGTTTATTGATTATTTGAGTCCTATTGATCTGGGTAAAAAACATTCTCACAAACCTCTGACCTATACGAGAGTGTGCAAAATAAACTTGAGCTCTTTTCTGGGAAACTAAAGTTCTCATTTACAGACATTGTTATCCACTGTAAGTTTAGTCCTGACCATAAATTATATATTAAAAAATCCCTCTGTTTGTTCTTGTTTCAAATATATAAACGAAGCAGTTGCAAAATTATATTTTTTACTAATTATGTGGGCTAAATTCTGACCATTTCAATTTTTTGAAATGTTGAAGATTAAAAAAATGAAATGTTCAGAATTTAGCCTACATAATGATTTAAAAACATAAATTTACAGCCGGCCATTTACATACTTGAAATAAGGACAAAAAAGGGATACATTTAATGATTAAATTATGGCTATGGACTAAATGCACAGTTGGTAACCATGTTGTAAATAAGGATTTTAGTATTCCAATAACACGTTCCAGTTTATTTCGAACACCGCTGTATGTAGATGAAATCTTTTTACAATACAAGATGTTGTTATGCTAATAAAAACTGATCCGATTATTTAGTTACCAGGCAACATAAACATATAATTTGTCTTGGGTCAGTAATATGTACATGAAGTGCATAAAGTTTGCACACAATATAAGCTTATGATTATATAAAACTTTCTGTTATTACTATATTATTGAATAGCTCGGATAACTGTCCGCTTCAGTTGATTGAGCATATATAGGTGTAAGTGGTTATTCTAGAAGCCGATCCTCTTGGAGAATTGGTTGTTCTTTAAGAATGTGGTCGAGGCTAATTGTTTGTTAGAAATTTGATGGAGCTGTCTAGCAATCATCTTGCCAGCATAATCAAACTCTAATTGGCCTGTTATTTTCTTGCACTTTAAAGCATTCGACTGAATTTCAATTCTTTGTTTGTCGTGACGTCATTCTATCGTTGTCGGCTAATTTTATAGATAACTTTTATCGATAAAAACACGAAGCTTCTGCAATAAGTTTTTGAAAATGATGCTTTTATTTGCAATTTATTTATTATAGTATCAAAACAACATCAAAAAATACTATTAAATAAGGGAATGACAATCGTTTTCCACAAATATGGCGACTTTTTCATGAACGAGTGCATGTGCAAACGGCTTGATGACATAAAAACGATGTATTGCTTTGTGTGGTTGTATGAATTATTTGCGAAGGGGCGGAGCTAACAATTCTAAAGCAATATTAGTGAGGCACAAGTGAGGAAACTCTATTCTGCTGACGCCGACAGCAACGCTCAGAATGGCAAAGTTGAAGATTTTTGTGCTTCTCGTTGTGACCGTCGGAGTTTTTGCGGACGTCGAATACGATCATACAAGTAAGTTTAGACTAGGAAATCGTATTTTAATTTTAAACACTAGTTAAGAGATTTATTAGCTGCTGCCAGTTGCTAATCAACAGCTGTTGAGTTAGCTGCTGCCAGTTGCTAATCAACAGCTATTGAGTTGGTGTATTGATGTGCTAGTTGTCCCTTATAGGAATGTTTGCTTGAGAACAGCTGCTTTCAATGGTTACAGCGCTGACATACTATCAGTAGATCAGTGGTGTAAGTTACACAAGGACTATTGGTAGTGTTAGGAAGGGTATATAACTACAATTGCTTTTGTGCCAAATCTCATTAAAAGATGTATAAACAAACAGTAGTGGTGCTTTGGCTCTGGCGCTGGCTTGTTTAGTGCGCTGACTCGATCAGTAGATTGGTTGTGCGAGTTACACAAAGACTATTGGTGGTGTTAGTAATAGCTTCCAAACACAAATGCTCATGTGATACACCAGGGAAAATCCATAAAAGATGACTTGTTCACAGAAGTGTCTGACTATTAAAATTCCGTGAGAACTTTATAAATCTTTATGCTGTCACAGAGCTTGCAACATAACGTAATAATAATATTTCCTCTGCTGCTTGCTTACCTATGACATAACTAATTGCATGGGCTGTGAAGAAGTTTGGATGCCGGCAGCACAGACTTACTTTTGACAGCGATTGATTCAAACTCAAAATTCAAATTTGGTGAATTTCGGTCATTTCAGCTATATTAATTTTCTTTTATAAAAAAGCTCTGATTTTTTTTGCGCAATGAAATGCAAAATTACTCCTTTGCAACTGTAATTTCTCTGTCTTTCAGTTGCCGTTTAAGATTGTTATAATTATTATTTATAAGTCATGGACATTTTACTGCATTGCTTGGACCAATTTCATCCTATGACAATGCTGGTATGTGACACTTTATTTTCAACATAGTTGTGCAATATTCAAAACACATTAGTTTTTGTCTAATTAGAAAAAGCTCAAGGCAGCTATAGCTTGAAAGAATGCTTCCTTTTTATGCTACCTGATATAAAAATGGCTGCAAGTGTGACAGATTTGTATTTTGCTGTTCTCGCATGGTAGTTTTATAAAACATCCAAGCTTGCAAGCTAACCATATGTTTATGGAATATATGTCTTACGGGCAAACTTATCAAACATGTATGCAAAATAGCTATCATGTAAGGGTCACTGGGTGCGCCCATTGAGGTTGTCTCTAGAAGCGCAAATAGTCACACATGTATTGAGAAACATCTAGATACCAAAACTTATAATTTATTTAAAATCAGTCGTGAGATTTAGTTCTTGGAATTAGTTTTATAATGATAGCTTTTGTTCTCACATAAATTGTTGGTCTAACAACTGAGGGACACTATCGGCAGTGTTGATCAAATCGATATATTCTGGTCCTCCCGAGAGAAGGATACAATAAGGAAGAAATTGATTTTTGCCTTTCGTTTATGCGTTGAGTTTAAAGTTTGTGTTTAATTCATCAGCGTAGGCGGTGAGCTCTTTCAAAAGGTTTTTGCAGAAACCAAATCAGTTTTACAGGTTTTAACAACATTAAACTTTGACATTGTTTAACACCTTTATAATTCTAATCAAAATCTCGACGATCAAGCTCAAATATTGGGTTATCCTATCTTTTTGTTTAAAAGCAATTTTATGATTAAAAGTAAATAAGACAAAGTAAAATTCCAAGCTGCAAAAAAAACTCTAAACTAATAGCAATACGGGGAGTAAAACCTTTTCTAGAAAGCCGAGTTTATTTCTACACTGCAGATATGTTTTTGTCTCACTTGTCAGGTGTTCATGTTGGAAATCCTAGACACCTGATGAGCCTCACCACAAAAAATGTGTAGTTTAGAAATAAATTCGACTTTTCAGTTTTCAGACAAGCTTTTACTAATATACATATTTATATACATTGGTACTATAGTAATATAATAGTAATATTTATATATATAATATTAGTAAATATGGTAATTAGTAAATTAGTAAATATATATATCTATATATATGTATATATACATGTATACATATATATATATATATATATATATATATATATATATATATATATATATATATATATATATATATATATATATATATATATATATATATATATATATAAAAGACGTAAGAGATGACTAAAAATGAGTTTTCCTAGGGTATAAATATATATACTCCAGGACACTTATGTATTCGTGTCATCTAACTTTCGTATTTTCGCGGAGTCATTCATTTCCCGAAAATTTCATGAGCGAAACTAAACTATCCTAATGAATGAGCGAAAACGTGAAATTAAATAGCTTTGTCCATTGATATCCACAATAAAATCATCATATTGGAAATGCAGGTAACCTTTGTGTGTGGTTGGGCTCATTGGGCAATTTCTGCTAAACTCATTATAGCTAATATGCCGACTGAGCAGCGTGGCAAAGCAAATTGAGATAACAAGTTCTTTTGGAAAAGCAGGCCTGTATTCCCTGGTTGCAAATTGGAGCAGCTAATGTTAGGCGACTAGTTATGAGCATCTGGGGGTTTGGAGGGGCGGTATCAGCCCCCTCAACAGGTTTCTTTCATGCAGGGCCTCAACTGGGCATCTCACGTAAAGTTTTAAAAAATTTTATCGGAAAGTATAAACATTTTTTCTATTATTTGATATTTGTTTGTTTTAGGTAATGTGACTGCTATGACGTTTTCAGAATAAAATAGGCTAATCTTGACCGCAGTTGAAACGCTAAGAAGAAGACATCTTTTTTCTTTTGAGCGTTTCAACAAAGATCATTTTTGCCGATTTTCTTTTTAGTTCATCCGAAAGTTTTTATGCTTTCGTTGGGCCATTGCCAAACGGATGTTTGGTAAAACTTGACCTTTTGCAAACCTTTGTAAAAGTCATTAACAAAAATATTTTGCCAATCATGATAATAATGACGCCCAAGAACTATTAAAAGTTAATGTTTATCTCTCTGGCTTGGAATAAAGTGATATTCTACAGCAATAAAAACCGTTTCGGTAGCCGTTGGGCAAATAACTGTTCGAGTTAATGATGTTGAGGTCAAGTTATCTAAAGCAGTTTATCATTGCGTGGGAACGGACCAAACAAGTTCGTTCGAGTTAACCAAGTGTTCGTGATAAAATTTTACATTTTATTCGAAGGCGAGTTCTCCGAGTTTGACTATACTTAGCCGCCAAAAATTCCTAAAAAGTTGTCCGGCCAGCCGCCCCAGGGAATACGGGCCTGTGGAAAAGCCGAGACAAATGAGGAAGATAATGATATTAGTTTAGTCACTGAATTTGTAACTGATGAGGATGAAAGTCTGGTAGGGAAAGTCATAAAATTGAATAATAATTATTGTAGCAATGAATTTTATTACCAACCAAAAACAATAAAAACCTTGAGCCATGGCCGCCGCATGCTATAAATACTTGAGATATAATATTGGTGTCGCATCAGTCACGGCAGCAAGGGCAAGGACCTAGACATAATTGGTAGTCCAAGAAACAAATAGCAGCAAGCGATCAAGTTGCATTGTCGATCTCGACCATACATTTCTACCCGCGGTTCACAAATACAAACTAGTCCCAAATTTAAATTTTTTTTTACTAGTGAACTGGACTTGAGAAATCCAAATACGTTTGTTCTATTGCATTTATTTTCACATCACTATATTTTCGCACTCATCAGATCCGCGAAATTAAGTTGCAGCGAAATTTTACTCTGTGTGCTACTCACGAAACTAAATACTAGCGAAATATAAGTGTCCTAGGGTATATGTATATATATATATATATATATATATATATATAAATATATATTATGTATATATTATATATATGTATGTATATACATATACATTTGAGGTGTATGGTGTATACATAAATTATATATGTACTATATATATAATTTATGTTCGAGATTCGAGACGAACATATCTCAAATATATATATATATTATGCAAATAATATATATATATATTTTTTGTGCAAAGCTCATCAATTTTTTGATTTGAGCACTCTGGTGTCAGCACATTGACTTTCTTAAAGTCTGTGAGCCAACTTAGTTGTTTCGTGACAGGAAGTTAACTCTCATTTTGGTTTTCTCCCTCAACTCAACTTTACTCTCTCAACTCTCAACAACTTGGTTTTTGGACAACCTTCTAGAATGGGTTATGTTCGAGAACCGAGGTTTCACTGTACGCTATTAAAATATATACGCCGCTGAAAGTTATGAAATTTTAAATTTACAGTGGTTTGAAAACCTTTACAGTTGTCTTATTTATTTTTAAATTAGTTGTCCTGCGCAAAACTTTTTTTTCAAGATTCAAGGTATGAACTTTGAAAGCTAGAGTTGTTTGACAAAGTTTGAAAACCTTTGTTGTTTTTATTTGCTCCGTTAATTTATTTCAACTACACAAAACACTTCTCTCACGATATGTAGTTTGAAAGCTAGAATGGCAAATGTTGGTATATATTAAATACAAACCAATTTTCTGTCCAAAGAATTTTGTATTACCTGACCAACGCTGGGTAGCATAGCTAGTATGTATATATATAATGGAAAAGATATTAGGAAGAAAGTAAATTTTCATTAAAAGTGCTATAAATCTGTTTCATGCGATGCAAACTTTAGGCTTGGTCTGACTAAAATAAAAAGCTGTACTGAAAAATCTAATTACCTTTTAGGTTTTTAGGGTAGAGTTCTATTTTTATATGCTTTTGCACCTGCTTTTAGTTACTATATATATTGTACATTTATTGTATATGTATTTTACAGTATATATTTATATGTACAATAAATATATTTTATTTATGTATACAAAATATATAAATAAAATATATATTGTATATATAAATAAAATATATATTGTATATATAAATAACATATTCACAAATAAAAGTAAACATATACATATATACATACATATACATTTACATATATATATATATATATATATAATTTATATATATATACATATATATATAGTGTATGTAGTTTACACTGTAAAGTAAAGTGCTCAATAATCGAGTCAATTAGAGCTGTGTATGAAGTTTATTAAAAACTACAGGTTAAAATCATTACTACTATTAGTTTCATGCAATCGCGTTGCAGTCTTCAGGTAGAAGCATCTTCTACCTGAAGATTGCAACGCGATTGCATGAAACTAATAGTAGTAATGATTTTAACCTGTAGTTTTTAATAAACTTCATATACTTATACATATATATATATACATTTGTATAAGTTGTTTCCTCCCCCTGGTTAACCCGTATGGGTGGTAATTTCTGCTCTAACTCGGGTCTCCTACCAGTGACCTGTGAGTTTGAGCACTCGCCTCAAGATCTTAGCTGTTCCCAATAGCGAACTTTTCTGCAACTCACCTGAGTTGATTGCTGTCGGTATTTGAGCAAGCTACATTTTATACGCCGGTGTTATTGCGCCCAGTGCCCCAATGACTACTGGGATTACAGTTGTTCTTCATTCCAGCATTTTTCAATCTCTTCTCCAAGAGGGAGATATTTCTCTACCTTTTCTTTTCTTTGCCGGCAATATTGTAGTCATTGGGTACTGCTATATATATTATAGTATATATAGTATAGTATATATACATATATACGTGTGTTTGCACGTGCGTGTGTGCGTTCGTGCGTGTGTGTGAGCGCGTGTGTGTGTGCGCGTGTGTGTGTATACATAATTATATACACATATACACACACATATATATGTGTATATATGTCTGTATATATCAGTATATACAAACATACATATTATACTGAAGAGAAATATATATTCGTAGGCTTTTGGTTGAACATCGATGCGATATAACTTAGCCTTTAATTTGAAAAGGAATTGTGTGCTGGGAGTTCAAGGTTACTGATTGTAAGTTGACAAATGTTTATTGTCAAGTTTGCTATCAATAAGCTGATTAAAATTTAAAATTCTAAAGATAAATCAACCTCCCAGTTTTCAGAGCTATTGTACTGGTCAGTAAACCTGTCTGTCTGACTTTTCACTAAATAGTTTAGAAATAATGACACTGGACGGCACCAGGCAAGAGGTGATGAACCTGTGGAATCTTCAGTTAGATAGTAACTGTCCTAGATAGCGAACAATAGAAAACTACACAAGCATTGCTAATTATAATCATCCAGGCATTATTTGAATACTAGGTGAATACCCTGCGTTGCACGGTAATAAAAAAAGCTTATAGCGGCAGGTAATATAGTTGCCATTGGCTAAGTTAATTAATTATCCAATGGCAATATTTCGTCTTTGAATAAATGAGATCATAGGAAACACTGCTGTGATTTTTTGAAACCTGGTTTAGTTGATTTTTTGAAGTGTTTTAGTTGCATGGCAGTGCCAGCTCATTGCTTAACTGAGGGATGTAATGCATGAGAATAATAATAATAATGATAATAATAATAATAATAATGTCCAATGAACGGACAACATGTAAGACAGACAGAGGATCAAGCAGCAAAGGAGACATGGCAATGTATAGAGAGGGGATGTCTCAAACGAGAGACTGAAAGCCTGGTCATTGCTGCCCAGGATCAAGCATTAAGAACCAACTATAGGAAGGCCAAGATAGAAAAGTCAACAAACGATCCGAAATGCAGATTGTGCAAGCAGAAAGATGAAACAGTGTCCTACATAGTCAGCGAATGCAGTAAGGTCGCACAGACAGAATATAAAGGGCGGCATGACAAAGTGGCAAGTGCAGTGCATTGGAGCATATGTAAGAAACATGAGTTGCCCCACACAGCAAAATGGTACGACCACCGTGCAGAAGCTGTATTGGAGAACGAGAAAGTCAAGCTGCTATGGGACTTCAATGTGCAAACAGACAAGGTTATTGAAGCTAGAAGACCAGACCTTATACTAATAAATAAAGAAACCAAACTGTGCCAGGTCATAGACATAGCAATACCTGGAGACACAAGAGTAGTACAGAAGGAAGATGAGAAGATTGGTAAATACAAAGAGCTTGGGTTCGAGACAAACAGACTGTGGAAGGTGAAGACCGAAGTGATACCAACAGTAATTGGTGCACTTGGAACAATATCAATGAGGCATGTAGCATACTTGGCGGAGGTGGGAGTGAATATGTCTTTTGAGACTATACAGAAGACGGTCATCTTAGGAACAGCTCACATTTTGAGGAAAGTCCTCTCTTAGTGGAATTGAGGAAGATGTTGGATCCTTTGGCCTTTTGTTAAGACCCGGACTCAACATGGACTACAACCAGTCACCTACCACCACACGACTGTGAAGAAAAACTTTTACAATAATAATAAGAATAATAATAATAAGAATAATCCAATATTAGCAATACCTGGAGACACAAGGGTAGTACAGAAGGAAGATGAGAAGATTGGTAAATACAAAGAGCTTGGGTTCGAGACAAACAGACTGTGGAAGGTGAAGACCGAAGTGATTCCAATAGTAATTGGTGCACTCGGAACAATATCAATGAGGCGTTTAGCATACTTGGCGGAGGTGGGAGTGAACATGTCTTTTGAGACTATACAGAAGATGGCCATCTTAGGAACAGCTCACATTTTGAGGAAGGTCCTCTCTTAGTGGAATTGAGGAAGATGTTGGATCCTTTGGCCTTTTGTTAAGGCCCGGACTCAACATGGACTACAACCAGTCACCTACCCCCACATGACTGTGAAGAAAAACTTTAATAAGAATAATAATAATAATAAGAATAATAACAATAATAATAACAACAATAATAATAATCATGCATGGGAATAATAGTTTTCTGTTTGTGCAGACAATTTAACTTCATCGTGGTGAACTTCATCACGAGCATCAAGGTGCATGGTGTGTTTCTACCTCACTGCCTCAGCCGTTTGAAAATCGATTGTGGTTTTAAAAGTGACTCTCAGATGCTGGCAGTGATCAAGTCACACTCTAGGGGAACAACTATTGATTTCTATAGCTCTTAAAACAAGCTAGTACACTTATGTGTTAACAGGTTTATTTCTCTTGTTTACATTCTGTTTCTCTTACTTAGTGCTTTCGTGTGAAGCTTTTGTTGAACTGAAGTTTTCGTTGTTGATACTGGGCGTGATTAAGTTGTTGTTGTTGATACTGGGAGAGATTAAGTTGTCGTTGTTAATACTGGGCGTGATTAAGTTGTCGTTGTTGATACTGGGCGTGATTAAGTTGTCGTTGTTGATACTGGGCGTGATTAAGTTGTCGTTGTTGATACTGGGCGTGATTAAGTTGTCGTTGTTAATACTGGGCGTGATTAAGTTGTCGTTGTTAATACTGGGGGAGTTTAAGTTGTCGTTGTTGATACTGGGCGTGATTAAGTTGTCGTTGTTGATACTGGGCGTGATTAAGTTGTCGTTGTTAATACTGGGCGTGATTAAGTTGTCGTTGTTAATACTGGGGGAGTTTAAGTTGTCGTTGTTGATACTGGACGTGATTAAATTGTCGTTGTTGATACTGGGCGTGATTAAGTTGCCGTTGTTAATACTGGGCGAGATTAAGTTGTCGTTGTTGATACTGGGCGTGATTAAGTTGTCGTTGTTGATACTGGGGGAGATTAAGTTGTCGTTGTTGATACTGGGCGTGATTAAGTTGTCATTGTTGATACTGGGCGTGATTAAGTTGTCGTTGTTGATACTGGGCGTGATTAAGTTGTCGTTGTTGATACTGGGCGTGATTAAGTTGTCGTTGTTGATACTGGGCATGATTAAGTTGTCGTTGTTGATACTGGGCGTGATTAAGTTGTCGTTGTTGACACTGGGCGTGATTAAGTTGCCGTTGTTAATACTGGGCGAGATTAAGTTGTCGTTGTTGATACTGGGCGTGATTAAGTTGTCGTTGTTGATACTGGGCGTGATTAAGTTGTCGTTGTTAATACTGGGTGTGATTAAGTTGTCGTTGTTGATACTGGGTGTGATTAAGTTGTCGTTGTTGATACTGGGCGTGATTAAGTTGTCGTTGTTGATACTGGGCGTGATTAAGTTGTCGTTGTTGATACTGGGCGTGATTAAGTTGTCGTTGTTGATACTGGGCATGATTAAGTTGTCGTTGTTGATACTGGACGTGATTAAGTTGTCGTTGTTGATACTGGACGTGATTAAGTTGTCGTTGTTGATACTAGGCGTGATTAAGTTGTCGTTGTTGATACTGGACGTGATTAAGTTGTCGTTGTTGATACTGGGCGTGATTAAGTTGTCGTTGTTGATACTGGGGGTGATTAAGTTGTCGTTGTTGATACTGGGCGTGATTAAGTTGTCGTTGTTGATACTGGGCGTGATTAAGTTGTCGTTGTTGATACTGGGCGTGATTAAGTTGTCGTTGTTAATACTGGGGGAGATTAAGTTGTCGTTGTTGATACTGGACGTGATTAAGTTGTCGTTGTTGATACTGGGCGTGATTAAGTTGTCGTTGTTAATACTGGGCGTGATTAAGTTGTCGTTGTTGATACTGGGTGTGATTAAGTTGTCGTTGTTGATGCTGGACGTGATTAAGTTGTCGTTGTTGATGCTGGGCGTGATTAAGTTGTCGTTGTTGATACTGGGCGTGATTAAGTTGTCGTTGTTGATACTGGGCGTGATTAAGTTGTTGACACTGGGCGTGATTAAGTTGCCGTTGTTAATACTGGGCGAGATTAAGTTGTCGTTGTTGATACTGGGCGTGATTAAGTTGTCGTTGTTGATACTGGGCGTGATTAAGTTGTCGTTGTTAATACTGGGTGTGATTAAGTTGTCGTTGTTGATACTGGGTGTGATTAAGTTGTCGTTGTTGATACTGGGCGTGATTAAGTTGTCGTTGTTGATACTGGGCATGATTAAGTTGTCGTTGTTAATACTGGGGGAGATTAAGTTGTCGTTGTTGATACTGGACGTGATTAAGTTGTCGTTGTTGATACTGGGCGTGATTAAGTTGTTGTTGTTGATACTGGGTGTGATTAAGTTGTCGTTGTTAATACTGGGGAAGATTAAGTTGTCGTTGTTGATACTGGGCGTGATTAAGTTGTCGTTGCTGATGCTGGGGGAGATTAAGTTGTCATTGTTGATACTGGGCGTGATTAAATTGTCGTTGTTGATACTGGGCGTGATTAAGTTGTCGTTGTTAATACTGGGTGTGATTAAGTTGTTGTTGTTGATACTGGGCGTGATTAAGTTGTCGTTGTTAATACTGGGTGTGATTAAGTTGTCGTTGTTGATACTGGGTGTGATTAAGTTGTCGTTGTTAATACTGGGCGTGATTAAGTTGTCGTTGCTGATGCTGGGGGAGATTAAGTTGTCATTGTTGATACTGGGTGTGATTAAGTTGTCGTTGTTAATACTGGGCGTGATTAAGTTGTCGTTGTTGATACTGGGCGTGATTAAGTTGTCGCTGTTGATGTTGGGTGTGATTAAGTTGTCGTTGTTAATACTGGGCGTGATTAAGTTGTCGTTGCTGATGCTGGGGGAGATTAAGTTGTCATTGTTGATACTGGGCGTGATTAAATTGTCGTTGTTGATACTGGGCGTGATTAAGTTGTCGTTGTTAATACTGGGTGTGATTAAGTTGTCGTTGTTGATACTGGGCGTGATTAAGTTGTCGTTGTTAATACTGGGTGTGATTAAGTTGTCGTTGTTGATACTGGGCGTGATTAAGTTGTCGTTGTTGATACTGGACGTGATTAAGTTGTCGTTGTTGATACTGGGCGTGATTAAGTTGTCGTTGTTGATACTGGACGTGATTAAATTGTCGTTGTTGATACTGGGTGTGATTAAGTTGTTGTTGTTGATACTGGGCGTGATTAAGTTGTCGTTGTTAATACTGGGTGTGATTAAGTTGTCGTTGTTGATACTGGGTGTGATTAAGTTGTCGTTGTTAATACTGGGCGTGATTAAGTTGTCGTTGCTGATGCTGGGGGAGATTAAGTTGTCATTGTTGATACTGGGTGTGATTAAGTTGTCGTTGTTAATACTGGGCGTGATTAAGTTGTCGTTGTTGATACTGGGCGTGATTAAGTTGTCGCTGTTGATGTTGGGTGTGATTAAGTTGTCGTTGTTAATACTGGGCGTGATTAAGTTGTCGTTGCTGATGCTGGGGGAGATTAAGTTGTCATTGTTGATACTGGGCGTGATTAAATTGTCGTTGTTGATACTGGGCGTGATTAAGTTGTCGTTGTTAATACTGGGTGTGATTAAGTTGTCGTTGTTGATACTGGGCGTGATTAAGTTGTCGTTGTTAATACTGGGTGTGATTAAGTTGTCGTTGTTGATACTGGGCGTGATTAAGTTGTCGTTGTTGATACTGGACGTGATTAAGTTGTCGTTGTTGATACTGGGCGTGATTAAGTTGTCGTTGTTGATACTGGGCGGGATTAAGTTGTCGTTGTTGATACTGGGCGTGATTAAGTTGTCGTTGTTGATACTGGACGTGATTAAGTTGTCGTTGTTGATACTGGGCGTGATTAAGTTGTCGTTGTTGATGCTGGGCATGATTAAGTTGTCGTTGTTGATACTGGGCGCGATTAAGTTTTCGTTGGTAATACTGGGCGTGATTAAATTGTCGTTGTTGATACTGGGCGTGATCAAGTTGTCGTTGTTGATACTGGGTGTGATTAAGTTGTCGTTGTTGATACTGGGCGTGATTAAATTGTCGTTGTTGATACTGGGCGTGATTAAGTTGTCGCTGTTGATGTTGGGTGTGATTAAGTTGTCGTTGTTAATACTGGGCGTGATTAAGTTGTCGTTGCTGATACTGGGCGTGATTAAGTTGTGTTGTTGATACTGGGTGTGATCAAGTTGTCGTTGTTGATACTGGGCGTGATTAAGTTGTCGTTGTTGATACTGGGTGTGATTAAGTTGTCGTTGTTGATACTGGGCGTGATTAAGTTGTCGTTGTTGATACTGGGCATGATTAAGTTGTCGTTGTTAATACTGGGCGTGATTAAGTTGTCGTTGCTGATACTTGGCGTGATTAAGTTGTCGTTGTTAATACTGGGCGTGATTAAGTTGTCGTTGCTGATACTGGGCGTGATTAAGTTGTGTTGTTGATACTGGGCGTGATTAAATTGTCGTTGTTGATACTGGGCGTGATTAAGTTGTCGCTGTTGATGTTGGGTGTGATTAAGTTGTCGTTGTTAATACTGGGCGTGATTAAGTTGTCGTTGCTGATACTGGGCGTGATTAAGTTGTGTTGTTGATACTGGGTGTGATTAAGTTGTCGTTGTTGATACTGGGCGTGATTAAGTTGTCGTTGTTGATACTGGGCGTGATTAAGTTGTCGTTGCTGATACTGGGCGTGATTAAGTTGTGTTGTTGATACTGGGTGTGATTAAGTTGTCGTTGTTGATACTGGGCGTGATTAAGTTGTCGTTGTTGATACTGGGCATGATTAAGTTGTCGTTGTTGATACTGGGCGTGATTAAGTTGTCGTTGTTGATACTGGGTGTGATTAAGTTGTCGTTGTTGATACTGGGCGTGATTAAGTTGTCGTTGTTGATACTGGGTGTGATTAAGTTGTCGTTGCTGATACTGGGCGTGATTAAGTTGTGTTGTTGATACTGGGTGTGATTAAGTTGTCGTTGTTGATACTGGGCGTGATTAAGTTGTCGCTGTTGATGTTGGGTGTGATTAAGTTGTCGTTGTTAATACTGGGCGTGATTAAGTTGTCGTTTTTAATACCGGGCGTGATTAAGTTGTCGTTGTTGATACTGGGCGTGATTAAGTTGTCGTTGTTGATACTGGGGGAGATTAAGTTGTCGTTGTTGATACTGGGGGAGATTAAGTTGTCATTGTTGATACTGGGCATGATTAAGTTGTCGTTGTTGATACTGGGCGTTATTAAGTTGTCGTTGCTGATACTGGGGGAGATTAAGTTGTTGTTGTTGATACTGGGCGTGATTAAGTTGCCGTTGTTGATACTGGGTGTGATTAAGTTGTCGTTGTTGATACTGGGCGTGATTAAGTTGTCGTTGTTGATACTGGGCATGATTAAGTTGTCGTTGTTGATACTGGGCGTTATTAAGTTGTCGTTGTTGATACTGGGCGTGATTAAGTTGTCATTGTTGATACTGGGCATGATCAAGTTGTCGTTGATAATACTGGGCGTGATTAAGTTGTCATTGTTGATACTGGGGGAGATTAAGTTGTCGTTGTTGATACTGGGGGAGATTAAGTTGTCATTGTTGATACTGGGCATGATTAAGTTGTCGTTGTTCATACTGGGCGTTATTAAGTTGTCGTTGCTGATACTGGGCGTGATTAAGTTGTCGTTGTTGATACTGGGCGTGATTAAGTTGCCGTTGTTGATACTGGGTGTGATTAAGTTGTCGTTGTTGATACTGGGCGTGATTAAGTTGTCGTTGTTGATACTGGACGTGATTAAGTTGTCGTTGTTGATACTGGGCGTGATTAAGTTGTCGTTGTTGATACTGGGCGTGATTAAGTTGCCGTTGTTGATACTGGGTGTGATTAAGTTGTCGTTGTTGATACTGGACGTGATTAAGTTGTCGTTGTTGATACTGGGGGAGATTAAATTGTCGTTGTTGATACTGGGCGTGATTAAGTTGTTGTTGTTGATACTGGGCGTGATTAAGTTGCCGTTGTTGATACTGGGTGTGATTAAGTTGTCGTTGTTGATACTGGGCGTGATTAAGTTGTCGTTGTTGATACTGGGCGTGATTAAGTTGTCGTTGTTGATACTGGGTGTGATTAAGTTGTCGTTGTTAATACTGGGTGTGATTAAGTTGTCGTTGTTGATACTGGGTGTGATTAAGTTGTCGTTGTTGATACCGGGCGTGATTAAGTTGTCGTTGTTGATACTGGACGTGATTAAGTTGTCGTTGTTGATACTGGGCGTTATTAAGTTGTCGTTGTTGATACTGGGCGTGATTAAGTTGTCGTTGTTGATACTGGGCATGATCATGTTTTGTATATTTCATTCTTGGCACATTCTTGCAGTCAGATCTCCTCAAACATCAAAAACTGTCAGACATGATAGAAAATGGCAAAACTTTCTGATAAAATCTGTTGTAAGTTTATTTTCAAAAAATGAGGAATAAAACTATTAATATTTCTTACTCCTAATTGAATTACAGGAAGTCTTTGTTTATTGCAGTTGTGATGCTTAGCCAGTAGATTATGGTATTACTGGTAAAATGGTGAACTCAATAACGTTTAGTAGATGAATCTGGTTTTTCTTTTAGGATGTAGGTCTACTTGGAAGGGTACCGAGTATGCCGGAACCATTTCTGAGACAATAAATAGAAGAACCTGTCAGGTACGAGAAATCTCGGGCATGTATTCAGTAAATTGAACCAAATTTGACTAGTTAACACTTAACTTTTGCTACATTTGATTGGTCAATACTTAACTTGTACTACATTTGATTGGTTAAAACTTAACTTGCACCAAATTTGATTAGTGAATACTTAACTTTCACCACATTTGATTGGTTAACACTTAAATTGCCCCAAATTTGATTAGTTAGCACTTAACTTTCACCACATTTGATTGGTTAAAACGTAATTTTCACCACAATTGATTGGTTAACAATTAACTTTCACCACGTTTTATTTGTCAACACTTAAATTGTACCACATTTGATTGGTTAAAACTTAACTTGCACCAAAATTGATTAGTTAAACCATAACTGTCACATACAACTTTTATCTTATTTACTAGGTAAATCAGACAAGCTGATTTCAGTTTTGTACTCAAAATATAGATTGGTTCACTAAATTTCAGAGTAATGAAGGCTTTTTTACAGCATTTTAATATCGGTCTCGAAAAAAACACGATCTGCACAACAAGCTCTGCCCATAAATATGTGATGTAGCCTAGCTTTATAGGAGCGAAAGTGAGGGACATTTAATGTGATTTAGAAGGATAGAGATGGGTGTCTTAAAACCCATTATTACCTAAATTCAGCTTTCAAAATAATATCACTCTGTTCTGAAAAGTAGATAAGCTATTTAACATTGCATATTAAAAAATTGAGCTCAAAAAAGCGCGATGACAACACTAACTTATGATAAAATTGCTCTTTTTCTTCGGCGTTCAGCCTATTAAACATCATGTAACAAGCTACGAGGAATTTTAAATAGTTTATCCACCTTTCATAAAAGACTGAGATTATTTTGAAAGCTGAATTTAGATAATAATGGGTTTTAAGACGCCCATCTCTATCCTTCTAAATCGCATTAAACGTCCCTCACTTCCGCTCCTATAAAGCTAGGCTACATCACATATTTATGGGCAGAGCTTGTTGTGCAGATCGTGTTGTTTTCAAGACGAATATTGAAACACTTTAAAAAAGCTTTTATGACTTTGAAGGTTAGTGGACCAATCATTATTTTGAGTACAAAATTGGAATCAGCGTGTCTGATTTACGTAGCAAATACGATAAAAGTTATACGTGACAGTTATGGTTTAACGGCTAACTTGCACCACAATTGATTACTTTATCAAGGTTATGTGAAATTACATCAGTAATGAGGTACAAGCTCTTCGGTGCTAGAATGACTTTCACAATGCACAATTTTTTAATTTGCTCAACCTTCCGGATTAATCTTTAGATTGCCCAGGTATTGGCCATTAGGATTTATGTTATTCTGAAATTAAGCCAATTATGATTAGAATAATCTGTATGCCTTGGAGAGGCTGGGCAGAATTTTGTGTGATGACAATGCCTTCTTCGGTTCAGTTGTCAGGAAAATCAAACTACTGCTATCTGGTTTGACCCCGGATAAATAAGCTTCTAATTAGGTAGAATCATGTAGATGTTGGTTATAGCTATTTTAGTTTTTGAACTAAACTCATTTCTAAAACTAAACAAAAAAAATTACTTTTTATAGATTTCTTCACACCATTACTCAAAGTTGTTTGCTTTTGTCACACTAGGATTTGCAAATCATTAACAGTATCATCCAGGTCTTTGTCAGTCTGTATCTGTTTAAACAACCCATGGTTGGGAGTTGTCAGTCCTCATAACATTAGGTGCTCTTTGGCAAGATGACTGCTCGGTAGATCCAGTATTTATGTTTTGAAACTGATCCCCTTCTTAATGCTCTTATGTACATTAAATTTGCCGGCAAATATTTCTCCGTTTCTTTTAGTTTTAGTATTAATGAAAGTTTCTATCTGCCATTTACATAGTCTAGATTACACTTAGTTGAGAATAGCTGAAGCATGTTCATCTATATATCCTGACTGTTATTTGATGTGGTTTCAAATCTTACCTAAACAAAAGACAAACTAAACATTTGTTTAGTTTGTCTTTGTAGATGTTTCATTGGCTAGTTGAACTATAGTTTGTTTTATTGGCTGCTGTTAAGTCAGAATCTTATCTTACGGACTACTCTTTGGTTATAGCCAACTCCTATTGGCTGCTGTTTGGTTATAGCTAATATCTATTGGCTATTGGTTTGTAGTAGCCAAATCCTATTAGCCACTGTCTAAAGCATACCTCTTTTATTGGCTGCTGTTAAAATACAGTCTGTTTTGTTGACCGCCACTAGGTCCTAACCTTATTTTACTGTCTGCTGTTAGGTCATAACCAAATCCTATAGGCTGATGTTTGGGCAGAGTCAGCTCCTATTTGCTACCATTTAACATATAGTTTTCTTACTGGCTACTGTTCTGAATGTGATTTTCTTATTGGCTACTGTTCTGAATACAGTTTTCATATTTATTACTGTTTAAAATACAGTTTTCATATTTATTACCGTTTAAAATACAGTTTTCATATTTATTACTGTTTAAAATGTCTTTTTTTGTTAGCTACCATTTAAATTTTAGTTTTAATTTTTGCTGTCATTTGAAACGTAGTTTGTTATTGACTGCTTTTAGACAACATTTGAGTATATTTACCATTTTCTGTCACTTGTGGTAAATGACAGTATACTGTTACATGCTTTTTGGCCCATGAAAAATTGTTGAATTACTTATTTGCATAGTTCTGTAACCTCTGAACAGCTAACGAAGACCTTTAGACCTATTGTATTGCCTAATGGCAATTAAGTCTCATTTCACTCATTATACTGATGAATTATGCTTTCTAGTCATTGGCTAATGATAAATTATTAATCTCATCCTATTGGCTAACGTTGGCTAATAGTCTCACTCATTAAGATGATGA
The DNA here is from genome assembly GCF_963576615.1 of Watersipora subatra. Taxonomy (NCBI): domain Eukaryota; kingdom Metazoa; phylum Bryozoa; class Gymnolaemata; order Cheilostomatida; family Watersiporidae; genus Watersipora; species Watersipora subatra. Next base: position 38,845,508 of record NC_088718.1, on the reverse strand, counting down.
TGTGTAAGACTATATCTATAAGGCTAGTTAAAAATTGCGTTCTCGTATCATTGACTCATGACAAAATAAGTCGAATGTAATTGGCTTCTTATGGATTTTACTTTCGGGTCAATAGTTCGGGATGCAAGATAGTCTAACCAAGCTAGCCCAAAAGAAGGTTCCATTCATTGGCTAATTACGAATTGCTGCCTCTTCCCATTGGCTTGCAGCAAAATTATCAAATTTAATCAGTTATTGATGCAGTGGCTTGTGGCTACTCTCAGGCCAAAGGACAATAATAAATTATAGCCTCACCAGGTTGACTGATGACTGGGCATAGCTCCATCAATTGGTTAATCATGAATTGTGTTCTAATTTCATTGGCTCACCACAGAATTAATCAAATTCAATTGGTTACTGGTAGAATATGTGGCCATTTTATTGGCTAGTGACAGATGATAGCCTAACCCCTGCTGGCTGATGATGGACAATAACTCAATCTATTGATTTGTTATAAATTATTGTCTCATCTTACAGGTTCGCAGCAAAGAATTTCATAAATTATTTATACTCAATAATTCTTCTGATGCATGTTCAGCGCTTTAACAACCATTGTAGAGATGGGACACGAACAGCGCTCCCCATACAATTACCCTCTTCTCAGATGGCAAGTTTCCGGAAAATTCTACATTAGCAGCGGAGAACTATTGCAGGAATCCAGATTCGTTTAGCGGTGGCCCGTGGTGTTACACAACAGACCCTAAAGTTCGGTGGGAGCACTGCAAAATAGACCACTGCTGTAAGCGCCTTTGCTAGACACTAAAAGCTGATTTTCAATCCTTTGAGAATCAAGCAGTTAGTCAGCGTTTTTAACCAATATTTGATCGTTCTTCTAAAGGATTGATTTTGGTCCAGTAGAAAGTGTTGATTGCTGTTAGTTGATTTATGTCCTTTCACAAAACTAATCTTTTTTAATTCAATTTAAGACGTCTTATTTTGAGTGTTGATGAACGTGTGAGTAATAAATGTAGCAGTCTCACCTACAGTGTGTCAAGGTCAACAGTATGTCAAGGTCAGTAACAACACTAGATGACTCATACTCTTATCGCCTTGTGCTGTTAAGTGTACTTTTTCATGCAAATTTGTAGACTCTTAAGGGTTGACTTTTTATTTTTTTTTATTTTATATTTTTTGAATTTATAGGCGTTTTTGATAGGACTGATATTTTAAATTGTATTGATCTAATTATGTCGGAGTAATTTCTGTGGATATCTGTGGGCTCAATGTTGGTCGATGGCTACACTTTTTTGATCTTATACTATATCAACCTTTGTGGCTGATTAAATATGTACTCATCGGATTTGTGAGTGCCCACTGTAAAAATGTGTTTAATTTTTCAACCTTAGCTCGAATGAGTGCATATAATGCTCTAATAAACATGATGAGCCTGCTGTCACCTGTAAAAGTCCAAAAAAAGCTGCAAAAAATATTCACACTGTTTGGCAGGACTTATGGGTCACATGATCAGATTATGACTAGACGATTAGACCAAGCTGAAACAAAACTGTAAAATTCAAAATGTAAAATTTGATTCGGGCTTTTTGGTAAAACCTCTAAGTGTTTGTCATAAACTAGTGCTAGGAGAAGTTTTATATTGAGCCTTTTATTGGCCTTTCAATTTACGTGAAAACATCACGTCTCAAAGCAATAACCAAATCGTTTGACTAAGTCGGACAAATTGATTCCAATCTATGGCGGTTTCATGATGGCGGCGATTAACTGTTTGTTTTTAAACTTTTAAAAGCTTGTAATCAGATTTTCACATATTTTGTACCTACAACACAGCAGAGTAAGAAATGGGCGTCTTTTGATAGCAAATAACTGTAATGTAAATTTTGTTGCAAGTCAACCTTTGAACAAATCTGTCATTGGTTGTTTTATATGTTATCACTTCTTCTATTGACTGTATAGCTTGTCCACTAGTCCTACGACTAAACACCAGCGAAGCGATTGTTTGGGAGCTTTATGACAAATGCATATGCGCACACAACTCCAAAAAATTATCCGTCAGTGTCCGTTACCAAACCCTTGTACCAAGATCTCATCAAACTATTTAACCAATCTTTGTATAGAGTCGTATAAGTATAATAATGATACAAAACACATATAAACCTATTTAAATATGTTACCAAGTCTTAGAAAAGTTGACCCAATATTCTAAAACTAACCCATCTGATCGAATTATACATCAACAGCCAGATTAATTTGGCCTAAAATCGCAATAATAACTTGACAAGCTTTTTTAATCAAAATTAGGACCGGCCAACGAAACGCCGATAAGGCCGTGCAACAGAGAGTAGAACCATTAAGTCGTGTGCATTTCATGAAAAAACGTGCACATTTCACCAGTCTATGGCATTGTACAATTGCCGAAGATTTCTGTAATTAACGTAGAAGTACTAAAAAGTAATCATTTCTTTTTTGCCGATTCTACCGAACTCTGACATTTTGGACACTTATAATGAGTACTTTGGTATTCGAACTGATGTCCAAAGCAGTGAAAGTAAAGGAAATGAGGATGATATTTTTCTAACGATTCTTATAAGATTGTTACAATATTTAATTGTAAGAATAATTATTCAATTTTATACAATTATTATAAGATTTAGTTATAAGAATAATCATTCGAATTTACAAGATCGAAGTATATTGATATCGGGCTTTGCCCAATATCGCTGTACTGCCAAGTCGTTTGAATATCTGCAAAATTAAGTAATAGGCCTACATTTTCTTATAGATATACATCTATTTTTCAGACAACCAGCTAAAATCTGTTTAAATTTTTAAATTCAGCATAATATTTTATGTATAAATACAGAAATCTAGAAAAATATCACAACTTCTTGATATTGGTTGCTATGACCAATGATATACAGCCCTCCCAGCCTGTTTATATTACACAGCAGCTTGCCATTATACTTCTAATATTGTATTTCTCCTATTACAGGGGAGAGATATAAACATATAATCTTTTCCTTTCATTATTGCTGTGTGTTGTACATAATAACAGTCAGTACATTACAGCTACCATTGCAAGTACCATTGCAGTTATCCTATTGCACTGCAGTGCCATTTAACTGCTAATATTGCATTTCTCAACCGGCACTACAGTTTCTTTTTCCATTATCACTTTGGTCGTGGGCTGTATGACAGGGGATTTTTTAGTTATATATATTTTATATATAACTAGTAGACAATATAGTTATAAATATTACACTATATTTATTTTTATAATTTGGAAACTGTATGCTATTAAGATGAAAGGATGAGCCAAACTCTACTAGATGAAAAACCAATCACAATATGTCTTTGATTAATGTGTGAGGTGTTATACTAGCTGTTTGTTTTTTTAGTCGGTTGGGTGTTTTCTGTGGAACCAAGATATGTCGGTTTAGGTGGGGAGGTCAGGGTCACTCTCCATGGTGTAGGTAAGTCCAACTTTTCAATGTTATCCTACCTTGGATTAAAGTACGATGAACCGTACAGGTTTCAAACAGATTTTTAATAGTAGCCTTAGGTCCTTTAGATTAACACTAGAACTGACAAACTGAGCAAATGCAACTAGGCTATTCTTTGCTGGCCACTTTCCATCTCATACGGGCAATTTGACCTTTTGTTACATATTTATAGGCTTTGCTGACAATCAGTTCAATTTTGATGGAGATTCTCATGTTGGTAACAGGGTCTGGTTTGTGAATGATCTGACATCTGTAGAGTGTGCGGTCTTCCCAGACGGCTTAACTGAGGAAATGATCCAGTGCTACACTCCGTAAGCTTCTACAAAATATAGAAAGCGCATTTGAAGTTATCTCTCCACTGTCATATAGAGATGTAAAGAATATTGTAAACATGGCTTTGTCTGTTTAACTGTTTACATGAGATATCTATATGCTTAGGTCAATGTAGCCTGTGGTTTAGCACATTGCACATTACACTTGATATCTGTTAGGGCTTAGGAGTCATATCAGTCAATCATAGTCCAGACAATAAGAGTTATCCTCTTTATTGATTGAAGTTCCTGATTATATCTGTTTCATAGATTTATTAACTAAGTGTTGTTCTTTGGAATGACTAGGCTTGGTCATTAATACATGGTTTATAAAATATTTATGATAACTGTTAATTTAAAGAATAAAAAAATAAATTTTCTGAATGTAAAGTTTCACCTAACAAACATCTGACAAATTTGTATACATGAACTACACTAATATTAGCAAACTTGACGATCATTAGTTACTGACAACCTGAAGTTTTGCCTTTTTAATTTTAAAAGATTTTCATTTGTGATGAGCCAGATATTGATAGTTTGTACAAATTTATATATAGTTTTCTGTGCTGAAGTACTCTCAGCTTTCAATGGTTTTTTAAAGGATATAGCGCATATATGACACAGTATGACCCTGGATATTTGCTGAACATTCCTATTGTGAACAGAGATAATTAGATCTGTTCTTGCAGAAAGGGGATGTACGATGCGCAGTGGAGAGTTCGACTCTCTGTAAATGGTGTTGAGACACCAGATGCAGGCATTTGCAATGGAAATCCCAACTCATGGGGATGTTCTATTCGGGTATGCTGCTTCAATATTAGCCTGTTTTATATTTTACCTTTTCCTAGAATCTGGATGTTTGTTACAGCATATAATTGTTGCAAAGATTGGTAAACCAGAAATCAATCACCTCGAAGATAGAGTACAATGTCTGTTTAGTTTACTGCAAACAGAGGCTGTGTGTGCCTGTAATAGCAATTTTGTGCAAATAATAGCTTTGTTATTTTACCCGGACATCTCTGAGTCCAATGGCAAGAGAATATCAACCACTGGAGACAAGCCCAGTTGTAGAGAGCGATCTAATGTTGGATATCATTTCTGTCACCACCAGTGGCCTTTTTTGGTTGAATCCCAACCTGCAGTTCTCAGGTTTTCAGGGATTGGCCTTGATGAGTCTCTGTGATTCCATCAACCAACCACATTGTTTCGCTATACCAACTCGACCAATAAGAGCTCTTTTCTTACTCAAACATTGCTAGAATATTTATAATATAAATCTTAATCCTATTAATGTAATTCTCATAGCATCAGACCTGTCAGTAGAACAAATGGTCGGTACTACATCTCAAAAGCTGGAACACTGATAAAATTCATTCACTCATGTATCAACTTGTCAAAAGTAGAAGCATTGCAGAAAAGGTCAAGGTTATGATATGAGTGCCTTCTGCAAATGTATTTGTATAGATGTAACAGCATGATGTATGTAAACCTTATGGCATTGCAGCCAGCCGATTGGGGGTCTCCATACATCGACTACGTAGAGCCCCGAACTGGCCTGGCTGATGAAATCATAACTATCCATGGGCGGTTCTTTACTGACCTCTATGGGCCTGAGGTGGCTACGGCTACTAACGGCAATACAGAGAAAATACTCAGGTTAGTGTTATATGTACTAGTAACTACCATATGTAGTAGTTGGTATCATTTGTAGAAATTCAAAACTTATCAATATACAGATCTGGTAGCGATTTGGTTTGTTATCTAAGTTGTAGAAGCGGAACATATTCGAATAAAGAGGCCGATGATGCATTTATTTCTGTTGATGTTTGTGTTTAGCTATTTTCATAAGATACTGAAATGAAATAACAAGGAGTACATCTAGCAGTATATACACCATAACTATTATGGTTACTTATTATCGTTATTATCATGTGAAGATGGAAAGTAGACGATTTTTTAGTTTTATTTCATTCAGACATTTTAACCAGTGCGTTGAGTGCTTGTTCATTTTAGCATGCACGCTTTGTTCGTCAATAGAATTGTTCCGCTTGGAGTTCCTTAGCCAATCACAATGAATAGTTAGTTATAAAACCTAATACGATATGCGTATGATATCCCCTGACAATGCGGTGTTATGGGGTATCTAAGCAAACCATCAACAAAGCCATAGTTAGGCTGTTCGGGTGACGTGAGAATGCTTATATAACTAACGGTTGGTCTTTATTCAGAACTCAGCCACTGCTTCTGAAAAGGCCTTTTGGAAGTTTCCTAATTCAGTTCACGGAGCACGTGTTCTGATCAAAGCTTGGAACATGAGAAAAAGAGAAATGAAATGTCTACAGTTATTTACAACTTGTTTACATTTCACCTTGCTTGTCCGTTTACAAGCGGCGGTGAAATTTAAAGATGGTTAAAAGTAAGAGTAATCTTGTCTTGACATTGTGTTTGCAGAGTCTATGTGAATGGCAAGCCGTGTGCCCTCAAGGATGGAGATGATTCGTATGTTTTAAGCATTCCTCAATCTTTACTAGAATCTTTTCAAGTTTTAAATATTCCTCAATTTTTACGCAGCCACGCTTAGATGCTAGAAAAAAACTACGTTCAGCAGGATTTGAACTTGGAACTTTCAGCTTGGTAGTCCAACACTCTATCACCTGCGCCGAGCACCCACCTGCTATATGTTGCCACTATTTAGAAATAATTGGGCAGTTACTTTTTACACCTGCTGATCTCTCACAGCGCATAGACTAGACTGTTAAGTACTCATTTTTGTTAAAGACAAACTTACAAGAAATTTTAGCACATTTTATCAGAAAGTATCAGTATTTTTCTATAATTTGCAACTGTTTTTAATGTTTGAAGTGATCTGATTACCAGGATGTTTCAAGATTAAAATCGTCAAACCTTCATTGCGGTTAAAACACTCAGAAGAAAATTTCATGCAAACTGTTGTCATTAGTTACTATAGTTGGTATCAGCTATTGCGTTCAAGTTGCAGCGTTAGACGTCTCTATTCTGTTTGTCTATTTGCAACTGTAGACTTCATGTTTTCCCTTTCGCTTGATTTTGAGTTTTTTTAATTGCGATAAAGTTTTATCGATTTTAATCTTGAATTATCTTGGCAATAAAATCACCTCAAGCATCAAAAACAATCTCAAATGTTAAAAAAACATCTATACTTTCTGATAGATTAACAAACAATTTTTGTAAGTTCAACAAGTTGTGCTGAGATTGATTTTTAGCTATTTTAGCTTCTTAAAACCCTTCATCAATAGTTTACACATAAATTTGCAGCTTGAACATCTAAACCATAATTGCTTTTATGTTTCATCTCATTTCTTGTTTTTATGGTGATAAAAATAGGAGTTGCCTACTCATGCAGCAAAAATGCTTCAAAAATAGGCTGGTAAAATTAATTATAATAGACTGATTTTGAGAAGAAGACAGTTACACGGTTCAATTTTATTATAGCTATAAAAAGGGACAGTTAATGTGTCAATTTTAAAATGTTTGTTGTCCTGTAATTGATTATTTATTCAAAAGTATCGAAACTCAAAACCTTTCATGGAACATTCGTAAAACAGCTAAATGATGTGTGCTTGCACATGGCTACTGAACTTTTTGCATAATGACACATAAATTATTTGCCAATGTGTACTACACTCATTTAACTTCAGATGAGCAAAGCACTGATATGGCAACCAATTTTGAGATATCACACACAAATACTCATGACATGAAGATATCACACACAAAGACTGGTGACATCATACATTGTAGTTAGCTTAAATATCTAGAAAATTCAGATTTACCAAATATTGACAAATAATTCGATTTTATGTTCTGTTTGCGCATAAACACGTGTTATGTTATTTGAGAGGCAAAAATATTTCTACTAGCTCATATTAAGCAGATGCTCATCCAATCAATATTTATATACAGTATCTCCATTTAGTTTGAACACTTTAGAATGTCTTTTTACAACATTATTTATTATTTAATAATATTTTGAATGTTGCCAATAACTTTAACACGTGTATATTTCAGTTGTCTCCCCTGCTGTTTCCCTCGCTGTTTGAATGCTATAATATTTCAGCTATGGATCGAAGCTAAATGGCCCAAATTCAAACATGGGTTATATCAAATGCAAAGCTGACCTTGGAGCAGCCTTCAGTGGTAATGTATCAGTCATTATCGACGCTCCATACGGGAGGACATATGTAAAGGCTGCGGCATACCATCTCTCCGGGACTGGCAAGGTGCACATGTACCAAAGCTATGCAGGTTTGTACAATTTTTAGCCACCAACCTGTCGACTCTTGTCATCTTGGTCCAACAAACACCTGCCAGCAGGGCTGCATGAGAAGCTTGTATATCTATTTTAATACAGTGTCATCAAATCTTGAAAACTTGCCTTGCTTATTTTTCTGACAAATGAAGCAAGCTGAAGATCATACTGGCTAGTTTTTCGCCATCTGCCAAATCACACACATTTTCATCATGATGGAAATATAGTCTTAGATAATGGGAATATAGTTTTAGCGACAACCTGCCAATAGCGAAGACACATACGCCAGCAATTCTGTTACGAAACCTTTGTGTAGCGACGGGATTGAGATAAGGCTTTTTCTCCCTGATTTGTTGGCTTCTTGTTGTCCTCTGAAGACTGAAAATGTCTTTGTGTATTAACTTTAGCTATTTATCAAGTCTATGAATATCAGAGTGAAATGTCTAGTAGGAAATTGTTTAGCATTATCTATTAAGTTGATGGTAGTTTGTGAAAGCCAGTCACACTCATTTTTAAAAAAACAAATCAAAAAAGAGTTTTTGAGTTTATTTTTATTAAATTCAGAAACAATAAACTAAATTCTGAATTAAAAAACTAGTTTAACAATTCAAAAACTAGTTCATTGATTCTGAATTAATTTTTTCACAATTAATTTGTTCAAGGGTGTTAATTTAATCCATAGAGTTATCTCCCCCTAGAGTGATAACTACACGAGCGTTTCCGGTGCCAACAAGGAGCGTTTAGGCCACGCCCCTTTTTTGTGTTAATTTAATCCAAGAGTGTTTCACAATTCGTTTATTGGTAGTCTTAATAAAAGATGAATTTCATGAAACGAAATTCATCGGCTTTTATTAAGAATATTCATTTGTTCACTGCGTTGTATCACAACTTTGAGCTTCTTTTGATGGCCTCAAAATTCTTTGCTGTTTTTATTTAGCAATTGACTCCATCTCAGCCCAAACTGGCAGCATCTATGGAGGTCAGCTACTGACTATCACCGGAAGGTTCTTTGATGACTCAAAGTCGGCTCCTAATGTCAAGGTTGGGGATGATGAATGTGTAGTTGAGACGCTTACACCAACAGAAATTACCTGTCGAACCCCGCCACAACCTGCCAATAGCAAAGACACATACGTCGGTAATTCTGTTACGCAACCTTCATATAGTCACAAATAGACAATTCTTAAACTTTACCAACTACTACAGGAAGTGTTTGCTTAGTAATGATGTCTATACATGAGAAATTACAGTGGATAGAACCTAGCAAAAACATTACAAAATGGTCTTATTTCGTTTTGTTGTCTGGCATTAGTAATTTAACACAGTTATTTGAGCCTGTAGCAGTTTGCGATCGTATGATAAATAGTAAAACGAAGCATCAACATTGTGAGGGCACATTGCTATTGTTATGACACATTATTATATTATTATGTCAGTATTATGATACATTTAAAAATTTCATAGTTTGAATTGTTGTCTTCGCTGACTATTCAAGCACACATTTGTTCATGAAGGTTACATTGACACCATGTAAATTAGACTTAGTAGTAAGTACACCACTTTTGTAGTTATGCTATATTATTTTCCATACTTTTTCCTTGTTAACATTTTGCAGTCTGGTAAACTTTTAAGTCAGTTCTTTACCAAAACTTGTTTTTTTCACCGATTACTTGCTCACTTTAATAGTTGCCAGTTCTTCTCAAAGTTTTTTTACTCAGCTTTATGACTTTCACATAAAAACTGCTCAAAGTTCTCATTTTGTTTGTTAAATGATATTTCCTTTTTATATTCATAGATAATTACAAACTTCATTGTTGGAAATTTGTTTAGTTAAAATGAAAAGAGCGTTTTCACCCGTTCCAAATCAAAGAACTATGCAAGATCGTCTTGCTAGTTATTATCCACTTTCACTCTATTGTCTTCAGACTCATTGACTTGGCATGCCTGCCATTGATCTCTTGCATGAAAAGAAATCAAATATTAGCATGGCTTGACTTGATTAGCTAAATAAGATGTTTATAAAAGTGAGTGGTAAGTAAACATGAAGGGCGGATACAAATGACACCATTATTGATTTATTGATCAAAAATTAGGTCAATGACGAGAATAGCTTGCGTTTACCTAGGTTTTGGTTGATACAAGGCAGCAATTTCAAAGTGCTCACTGTTTAAAGAAATCCAATATCATTTGATGCTTGACATACCAATATTAGTTGACATTACTTGACAGCTTGTCATTGTAATATGCTAATTGCTTTGTCAGGCATTGAAGGTAGCAGTTAACTGGAAGGATGGTGCACAAGATTTACTTGACATCTGTCATCGAAATATGCTCAATTGCTTTGTCAGACATTGCAAGTAGGACAAGTACTCATTTTACGGTATTTTGTAGGGAACCGTGGTATGAGCCATTACTTCTTCAATACTTCTACACCTAATTGGAACACACTCACTTCTCTCAGAGACCGAGATGATGGGGTAATCCTTGCCTTTCTTTTCTTTTAACTTTGATGATACTTATGAAGGAATTCGAACCTGTTTGTACAGATTTACTAAGTATCCATACGTTGATATGTAGCGACACACCATCATATTGCACCCTCCTGCAATACTATCATGGGAACAGTCCTGTCGCTTTCCCTCTGTCATGATTCAGTGTCACTGTTTGGAAGCAAAACACCCGTGCGACGTGCCATTTTTATGCCATGAAAATGACCTTAGCGACCAACATCAGTGCACTGGTGTTTGCGCATAAGCCTTGCCTTCCTGTTACTTCATATGCAGACATATTCCTTGACATAGGGGGTCATACAACCATTACTCTACTATAGCACCCTGTAGTAACATAATCTGCTTGTTAGCCGAACGTAGCGGTTTGGCACTGATGCACCCTGGGGATGCTACCCTATCGCTATATGGAAGCTTAGTATTAATGTTTGTTTGTAGAGGGCTTAGAGTGTAATTATCTTGAAATATTTCAGTTGACAGTTGACTAGCTAAATGAAAGTTATTTCCTGTTTAGAGTAAATGTCACTCTTGTATTGCCAAGAAAATATTTTATGTTGTATTGTAGATGTTTTTTTGGACTCATTCCGCATATTGGTGTGAAGCCTACAACAAAGAATGCCAGATACCCATTGGAACTAACAAGTATGCCGTTAGGTCCATAGGCTATTTTGTACCTCGACTGAGTGGAGAATATCAGTAAGTTGAGCTCCCAGGTAACCTCTATAGATGTAATGTCTATAACACGGTTATTTTACAGTCTCAAAAGTATCATCGATAAAATGTACATAGACGCTATTGAGCGCTTTTTTAAAAGTTTTAATAGCCAATGCTTACTTTTGTAACTAAAAATTCTGTATACCTGAAAGCCTTTTGCATTTCATAATCATGATGCATTTTTGATACACTGGACACATCATGATCTATTACCGCCCAACATCTATTCTTTTGGGTTATTGTAGGATTTAGGGGCAAAGTTATTTACCTCACTTTACCTCTTTTCTCTTTTTCTCTCTCCTCTTCTTACTCTTATCTGTCCGTAATTCTAAACCTGCGTGAATAGATTATTTAGCTGTAATCATAGTATTATCTAGTATCATACAGCCTCTTTAGCGCTGCTCTTTTTACTAAAGGATATTTTAATGAATTCTCACTTATATAGAAAGTGTATCATTGATGCTGGTTGTAAATAGAGGTTGTCAGCTGTTCATTGCACGGCTCTGATGCAAAAGGTAAAAATTGCAGTTTTAAAACTTTTGTGTTTTTACGGCCTGTAGTTTTAACAAATCTATTTACTCTGCATAATATTTTTACTGAAGCTCCTATAAAATAAACCCCTTATTTACCATTTAGTTAAATTAAACTACAAATTGTAACTCCATAATTTTGAATTAACTATCCAGTCATACTTTCCAAGAAACGTGTCTTCTTTTTTAGAATCTAAACATAGCAGAAAGTGTTTGTCAGATCTTTTAACATTGTCACATTAAAAAGGTTATTAGACTATTGAGTATCGCTCTGCTGCAAGACCCCACAGATGTGGTCTCTTCTTGGGTATAGGCACAACAAACCTTTTTTTGGTTCAACCTTGTTGAGTCGATTGTGATCATTTTAGGTTCTATGCTAAGGTTGATGATCGGGCGATGATATTCGCAGGGTCAGCAGCTGATGACCTAGTAAGTATAAGCTGAGTTTAACAGACTTCTGTTGGCAACATAATATATCAAAATTTTTAAATGTCTTTTACATTTGTAAGAGCGCTCATTTATATATATATATATATATAAATATATACTGTATATGCTAGGGCAATCTGAAGAATGTATATATAATGTATATATATACACTATATATACATGAGCACTCTTACAAAGAGTGTGAAAAACAGGTAAAAATGAGGTAATAAATATAATATGTATTATATATATAATATATACATGTTATTACTCATATAATATAATTCTATCATATATTATACTAGAAATTCACTTGTCATACAGCCCACGACCAAAGTGATATTGGAAAAAAAGGGTACTGATGGTTGAGAAATGCAATATTAGCAGTCAAATGGCATTGCAGTGCAATAGGATAACTGCAATGGTAGCTGTAATGTACTGGCTGTGGGTGTTATTATATACAACAAACAGCAATAATGAAAGGAAAAGATTATATGTTTATATCTCTTCTCTGCAATAGGAGAAATGCAATATTGGCTAATATTAGAAGTAAAATGCACTGATATTATTAGAATAACCAATATTATTAATATAGTAATAATAGAAAACCAATGCACAACTTTGTTTACATTTCAAAACGTCATAGCTAACAATATCAAAAAGTTGTGATATTTATCTAGATTAAAAAAAAATCTATTTAACAAAACTATCTAGAAAAAATAATAGCAGTAACATGTTGCCCATCATCGATGTTGTTAGTGTGACTATAACACTTCAATAGTCATCCAAACTTATAATTAAATATTGTAATAATCTCATAAGAATCGTTAGAAAAAAATATCATCGTCATTTCCTTTACTTTTACTGCTTTGGACATCAGTTAGAACACCAAAGTACTCAAAAGTTTCCAAAATGTCAGTTACTTTGAAATCGGCAAAAAAGAAATGATTTTAGTACTTCTACGTTAATTACAGAAACTTTCGGCAATTCGGCAATGCTATAGACTGGTGAAATGTGCACGCTATTCTTTCGTGAAATGCGCACGACTTAATGGTTCTATTCTCTGTCGCTTGGCGGTTCGTTTGCCGGTTTTAATTTTGATAAAAGCAAGGCTTGGCAAGTTTTATTAACGATTTTCGGCCAAATTAATCTGTCTATTTGTGTATAATCCGCTCAGATGGGTAAGGTTTCGGAATATGTCGACAATTTTCAAAGACTTGGTAACATATTTAAATATGTTTTTATGTGTTTTATATCGTTATTATACTTAAACGGCTCTACACAAAAATGGTTAAATTTGTTGATGAGATTTTGGTACAAGGGTTTTCAACGTTGTTGATGAATAACCTTCGTGAGTTGTGTGCACATGCATTTATCATAAAAACTCTCAAACATTCACTCCGCTCGTTTGGTCGTGGGAATATATGATTATATTATAATATATATATTGTTATATACATTACCAAGCTCTTTGTATTTTATGTTTTAGTATATATATGTATTACATATATATAATACATATATATAATACATACATGTATATGTATATATATATAAATTAGAAAATTAAATAGTTCACTTATCTTTTTTTCAGCTACTGACAGTTTCCTGCTGAGCATTACTCAAGCTCTAGACTTCAATTAGTTGAAGTCTACAGCTTGAGTAATGCACTAGCAGGAAACTGTCAGTAGCTGAAAAAAAAGATAAGTGAACTATTTAATTTTTCAATTTATACTGCTCCATCTTATGCTGAGCACTCTGACTTCAGTTCTAAGTATGATAAATTTCAATATACAGTGTATATATATGTATATATATTATAAATTTGGTAAGAAATTTATTAAAATTTGACTAAGCAAAAAATTACTAAAAGTTTCGTATTACACAACAGGTGTGTAACACTCATCAGATAAAATGCTTAGTGAGGACTATACACAAGATTCTGCATTAGCTGGTAAGCTGAAATAAAAGCTCAGGTATTAAAAGCTAGATGGATAAGATCTATTATGTAATGCTATTTCGTAAAAGGTGTTTCTTAGCATGTCTACATGTAGATATAAGTTCACTACGTTTGTTAAGAGTTGCCTTCTCAGGTCTGTAAATGATGAAATATTTTTCTAATGTACATAAACTGCACTTTCCGGTGCTTTTAGAGTAAAGCACCGGAAAGTGCAGTTTATGTACATTAGAAAAATATTTCATCATTTACAGACCTGAGAAGGCAACTCTTAACAAACGTAGTGAACTTATATCTACATGTAGACATGCTAAGAAACACCTTTTACGAAATAGCATTACATAATAGATCTTATCCATCTAGCTTTTAATACCTGAGCTTTTATTTCAGCTTACCAGCTAATGCAGAATCTTGTGTATAGTCCTCACTAAGCATTTTATCTGATGAGTGTTACACACCTGTTGTGTAATACGAAACTTTTAGTAATTTTTTGCTTAGTCAAATTTTAATAAATTTCTTACCAAATTTATAGTAAGCTCTACTTTAGTATCGAGCACTTTATGCTGACTTTTAGCCTATACTTTATTGTATGTATATATATTATATATACATGTATATATGTATTATATATAATACATATATATATACATGTATATGAATGTATAGAACATTATATAGATTGCTTTTGAAGGCTTCGTGCTATTTATAATTGCTATTCTGCTACCAACATCTCGATGTTTAATTGATGGTACTAAAAACGAGGTTGCGGTCTAACAGAGACACTAAAAAAGTAAAACAGCCATAAAAAGTAATATTAGTTTTGCAAGTTAATTGTTTGTTTTGATATACTAGATGCTATTGAAACATAGTAATCAGCCAAATCTTGATTTACTCAGATGCTGGCTACCACTTCATTTTAGGGAGCAAATAAGCTTCTAGCGATCACGTATTACTGCCATTAATTGCAGACTTCTATAATAAATATCACCAGCCACACCTTCAGCTCGTACTACCGATATCCAGAACAAGCTAGTGAGAGAATGAGCCTGACTGCTGGAGAGCCTCTTTATCTTGAGGTGTGTGGTTCTTCCTTGTTGGTAAATTTTTTATAGACTAATCAGATCAGTAAGAGAAGGTAACTTGATACATTAGGTCAAAGTCTTACGTTAGGTCAGTACCCAAATAAAAAAGCAGAGAATAAAGGATCGGATGGACAGAGACAGAGTGGAAGATGTTTCAGTAAAACCATTTGCAGATGGGCATACGAACATGCAAATATACATGTAATAATATAACAATAGAAAAATAATGATAGTCAGGCAAACTTATGACCAGACAGACCGACACAAAAACGCGCTAATGCACAGGCAGACAGCCGCAGGAGCTCATTGACACAACCAGATCACTCAACGGAGAGACTGACCTATAGGTAGTCTGAACTATTAACAAACTGACTCATAGATAGCTTGACTCACGGACAGACTGACCTACAGACATACCAACCTACAGGCAAACCTATCTATGGACAGATTGACCGATTTTTAAACAGCCCAGCACTTTGACAGATTAATTCAGAGACCCTGATTGAAGGACAAATTTATCTATGGACAGACTGGCTGACAGACTGACTGATTCACGGACAAACCAATGCACAGACAGACTCACCAACAGGGACAGACTTACCACCTGACAGGTTAATACATAGATAGACTGACTTGGCAGTTGAAGCCATGGACAGACTTATCCACACACAGACCAAGCTATACACAGACTGACTCCCAGTCCATTCTATAAATGGACATACAGAAGCTATGCAACTATTGATAGACGAATGAAAAGTAAGGTAAACAGACATACAAATAGAGAGGTAAACAAGATAATTGCTGTAGATACATCCAATTTACTTAATTGTAACATCTAACGTATAAGTCAACTTAAGGGATCTGTACAGGAGCATACGTCATTAGAGTGTTTGTCTGTCTATTATAACAAAGATAAAATAGCTTGCATATTTTAGGCACTAACAAGTGAGGTCGGCTCCCAAGCCTACATGTACCTTGGAGCCAAGTACTTCCAGCCAAATCTTGTTCAGCAAATTGAGGGTATTTGCTCCTTGTCATGTTATTTTTTCATATTTATTTGCAAGTTACGCTCTCACAGAATACCAACCTGTGTCTAATCTACTTCCACATTTTTCCTCCTCATACTAAATGCATCAAAAAGTTATATGCTCAACTGTAAACGTCGTGCAGACAAATCTAAATTAACAATGATTGATATTAACAAATCTGTTCAAACTTGCCCTTTTTTAATTACTTTGTTGTCCGATTAAGTTGGTGTTAGCTTCAAAATTGTCAGATGAAAGTTTTTGAAAATATACCATGAAATTTGTGAAGTCTCTACTGATCACAGCATAGCATTATTCTATTTTTACTCTCAGTCTAGCATTATTCTTTTTCTACTCTCAGTGTAGCATTATTCTTTTTTCCACTCCCAGTGTAGCATTCTTCGTTTTTCTACTCTCAGTGTATCATTATTCTTTTCCTACTTTCAGTGTAGCATTATTCTTTTCCTACTTTCAGCATAGCATTAGTCTTTTCCTACTTTCAGTGTAGCATTATTCTTTTTCCACTCTCAGGGTAGCATTATTCTTTTTCCACTCTCAGGGTAGCATTATTCTTTTTTCTACTCTCAGTGTAGCATTATTCTTTTTCTACTTTCAGTCCAGCATTATTCTTTTCCTACTCTCAGTGTAGCATTATTCTTTTTCTACTCTCAGTATAGCATTAGTCTTTTTTCTACTCTCAGCCTAGCATTATTCTTTTTCTACTCTCAGTCTAGCATTATTCTATGGTCTACTCTCAGTGTAGCATTATTCTTTTCCTACTCTCAGTGTAGCATTATTCTTTTTCCACTCTCAGGGTAGCATTATTCTTTTTTCTACTCTCAGTCTAGCATTATTCTTTTTCTACTCTCAGTCTAGCATTATTCTTTTCCTACTGTCAGTCTAGCATTATTCTTTTTCTACTCTTAGTCTAGCATTATTCTATGGTCTACTCTCAGTGTAGCATTATTCTTTTCCTACTCTCAGTGTAGCATTATTCTTTTTCCACTCTCAGGGTAGCATTATTCTTTTTTCTACTTTCATTATAGCAGTATTCTTTTCCTACTTTCAGTCTAGCATTATTCTTTTTCTACTCTCAGTCTAGCATTATTCTTTTTCTACTCTCAGTCTAGCATTATTCTATGGTCTACTCTCAGTGTAGCATTATTCGTTTTTCTACTCTCAGTCTAGCATTATTCTTTTTCTACTCTCAGTCTAGCATTATTTTTTTCCTACTGTCAGTCTAGCATTATTCTTTTTCTACTCTTAGTCTAGCATTATTCTTTTTCTACTCTCAGTCTAGCATTATTCTTTTTCTACTCTCAGTGTAGCATTATTCTTTTTCCACTCTCAGTGTAGCATTATTCTTTTTCCACTCTCAGGGTAGCATTATTCTTTTTTCTACTCTCCGTGTAGCATTATTCTTTTTTCTACTTTCAGTGTAGCATTATTCTTTTCCTACTCTCAGTGTAGCATTATTCTTTTTCCACTCTCAGGGTAGCATTATTCTTTTTTCTACTTTCAGTATAGCAGTATTCTTTTCCTACTTTCAGTCTAGCATTATTCTTTTTCTACTCTCAGTCTAGCATTATTCTTTTTCTACTCTCAGTCTAGCATTATTCTATGGTCTACTCTCAGTGTAGCATTATTCTTTTTCTACTCTCAGTCTAGCATTATTCTTTTTCCACTCTCAGAGTAGCATTATTCTTTTTTCTACTTTCAGTATAGCAGTATTCTTTTCCTACTTTCAGTCTAGCATTATTCTTTTTCCACTCTCAGGGTAGCATTATTCTTTTTTCTACTCTCAGTCTAGCATTATTCTTTTTCCACTCTCAGTGTAGCATTATTCTTTTTCCACTCTCAGGGTAGCATTATTCTTTTTTCTACTCTCCGTGTAGCATTATTCTTTTTCCACTTTCAGTAT
Source organism: Watersipora subatra (assembly GCF_963576615.1). Taxonomy (NCBI): domain Eukaryota; kingdom Metazoa; phylum Bryozoa; class Gymnolaemata; order Cheilostomatida; family Watersiporidae; genus Watersipora; species Watersipora subatra. The sequence goes on along the minus strand of NC_088718.1, from coordinate 38,827,247 downwards.
AGCATTATTCTTTTCCTACTGTCAGTCTAGCATTATTCTTTTTTCTACTCTCAGTATAGCATTATTCTTTTTCTACTCTTAGTCTAGCATTATTCTATGGTCTACTCTCAGTGTAGCATTATTCTTTTCCTACTCTCAGTGTAGCATTATTCTTTTTCCACTCTCAGGGTAGCATTATTCTTTTTTCTACTTTCAGTATAGCAGTATTCTTTTCCTACTTTCAGTATAGCATTATTCTTTTTCTACTCTCAGTCTAGCATTATTCTTTTTCCACTCTCAGTGTAGCATTATTCTTTTTCCACTCTCAGGGTAGCATTATTCTTTTTTCTACTCTCCGTGTAGCATTATTCTTTTTCCACTTTCAGTATAGCATTATTCTTTTCCTACTGTCAGTCTAGCATTATTCTTTTTCTACTCTTAGTCTAGCATTATTCTATGGTCTACTCTCAGTGTAGCATTATTCTTTTCCTACTCTCAGTGTAGCATTATTCTTTTTCCACTCTCAGGGTAGCATTATTCTTTTTTCTACTTTCATTATAGCAGTATTCTTTTCCTACTTTCAGTCTAGCATTATTCTTTTTCTACTCTCAGTCTAGCATTATTCTTTTTCTACTCTCAGTCTAGCATTATTCTATGGTCTACTCTCAGTGTAGCATTATTCTTTTTCTACTCTCAGTCTAGCATTATTCTTTTTCCACTCTCAGAGTAGCATTATTCTTTTTTCTACTTTCAGTATAGCAGTATTCTTTTCCTACTTTCAGTCTAGCATTATTCTTTTTCTACTCTCAGTCTAGCATTATTCTTTTTCCACTCTCAGGGTAGCATTATTCTTTTTTCTACTCTCAGTATAGCATTATTCTTTTTCCACTCTCAGGGAAGCATTATTCTTTTTTCTACTCTCAGGGTAGCATTATTCTTTTTCCACTCTCAGTCCAGCATTATTCTTTTCCTACTGTCAGTCTAGCATTATTCTTTTTCCACTTTCAGTCCAGCATTATTCTTTTCCTACTGTCAGTCTAGCATTATTCTTTTTTCTACTCTCAGTATAGCATTATTCTTTTTCCACTCTCAGGGTAGCATTATTCTTTTCCTTCTCTCAGTGTAGCATTATTCTTTTTTCTACTCTCAGTGTAGCATTATTATTTTTTTACTTTCAGTATAGCATTTTGGTTTTCTGTTCCATTCAATGAGTATAGAAACAAAATGATAATGCTAAGTGATTGACGTGGTAAAGCAAATACTTTTCGTTGCGTAGGTAAGGTTGAGCCCGAAGTTCAGACCATTACACTCAGTAGTACAGAGGACACAGAGAATATTATGATGACACTAAATGGCTTTTACTCAAGGACCGCAACTAAGGAGGTTCAGGTCGTGACAATGACCTCCCCAAGCAAGGAGGGCAACTGGCAGCTTGCAATGAATGGCGTCTACACTGGTGAGAATGTCTTTTCAAGTCACAGATGAAAGCTGACAGTAAAGCTCTTAGTTTTAGCCTTAAAACATTCTAAAACTACAGACTTGGGAATATCTGTAAGGATGTATACATGTAGTTCACCGTGTTGCAACTAGACATACATACAGGATATATATACTGTGAATAAGGGTGTATAAGCCGCCACCATGTATGGCTCGCGCCCCAAACTTTGCAGGCTGTTATTGGAGTTGCCGGTATCGTCTTTCCAGTTTTTCAATTCATTTAACACACTAATGTTAATCTGGCCACTCGAGTTCTTCGTCAAAGTAACTGTCTCTATCTGTCCTCCCACGCACGCATTAGTTGACAAAGTTGCAATCGACCATTGAGTACTCTCACCTTTGCGGGGAGGGGGGGGGTGTGGATACATTACGCCTTTAGCAAATTACTGTACAGCAAAAATGGGCCAAATTGTAGTCAGCACATTTTGTAACACATCTCAGCAAGAAAGGCAAAATAGGTTTACTACTTAATTAAAAAGAAACTTTAGTTTGGTATTTGTCTACAAGCATAGAACATGAGAATTGAATAAAGCACGACAATCTTTAATGAAATAACCTGTAGCCGCCTTTAGTGAACATCTTCAGATACCTGTAGCCGCCTTTAGTGAACATCTTCAGATAGTTGTAAGTACCTTTGTACATCTGTGTATGTATTCAAAACTTGTAGTCCTTTTTAGACACTTGTGTACAACGTAAAACCCTTGTAGACACTTGTTGGTACATTTAGGCACCCGTAGGTACCTTTATCTATACACATCTTCAGACATTCGTAGACAATTTATACACTTGTAAATACACTCAGGGGTCTTTGGACATCCTGGACATCTCAGACACCTTTAAAAACTTTGTGACACATGTAGACATTCTTAAACACTTTTAAACATTTGTAGACGCTTTTAGATGCCTGTAACTCTAGTAGAGTTTTTGGAAGTGCAGCATTTAACACCTAAATGACTAATAACTTGCCAGCTTGCTTCCTTACGTAAGCATTGTAGTAGGGGAAGGCGGGGCAGGGTGAGCCGCGTTTTACATTTTCCGATGTAGACTGCTTGTCCGAGGTCCAAATTTGTTAAAAATTGTTCAGGAACTCACCCAATATGTTGTTCTCATAGTAATACAGGTTTTGGCTCTGAAACTCGCACAATTTTTTTTCCAGTGTAATTTTAGCCTAAAAACTCAGACGGCTCGCCCTGCCCCGACTGCGGGGCAGGGTGAGCCAACCCGTGGGGCAGGGTGAGCCGGCTGGCTCATCCTGTCCTATTTCTATGTCAATAAATATTAATCCTGTTACAATGTAAAACAAAACTGACTCGATCAATTTAAACAGTTCAAACATACCAATTTGTAATTGTGCACCATTTAATTGTCAACCGTAACTGAAACAACAATGACAAAGTAAACAATCATGCTAGCTAAACATTGTTTGTCTATCTTAAATTGAACATTCCCAGGTTCACTCTGAAGGTGGTTCTACTACGAACACGCGTGGTTCCACCAGTTGTAATGGGTTCTCCGAGCTGCATTACTACATCGGACAGCTTTACGTCTTGCTGGTCTTGGACTTCTGGATATGTAAACGAAGGGAACAAGTCATTTGTTTTTCGCATGAAGTTAACGGTTGCAGTTCGCGGATCTACCATCTTCATGACTCTCCCAGCGTAGAAAACCTCAGTGCCTTGCTCCATACGGTATTGAACGAGCACATGACAATTGACATCAATGTTCTCTTCATTCTGTGCGGGGTCATCTAGGTCACTCGCTTCCTCTTCTGATTTTAAGAGCTCCTCTGCAAGTTCCTCATCGTCGCTCGATGACTCGTCAACAACTGCAATGATAGGTTTAGTTTTTTTGGAAACTTTTTTTTTCATCACTGTGACCCTTGAAGTTGCTTTCCGCTTACTTGCTCTTAGTAGCACCTCTTCCCTCAGCCTTTTTTTCTCTGGAGTGTCAGTGAGAATGGCTGAACGAGCTTTTTTCTTTTGCTGCATTCCTGGTTTCCGCGGTCCGGCTTCAGGAAATGGTAACAACTGTTCAGGTGTGACAGAGCTAGTAGGTGCTTGGCTTTTCTCGGCAGGTGTGCTAGAGATTTTAGATGGCTGGTTCTGCTCAGTGGGTCTGCTAGAGCTTGTAGACGAATGGTTCTGCTCAGCAGGTCTGCTAGAGCTTGTAGATGGATGGTTCTGCTCAGCGGGTCTGCTAGAGCTTGTGGATGGCGGGTTTTCCCTGACAGACGTCTCGTCATGACTAAGCATTTCAGTTTGTAACACACCCTCTAGCGGCCGGTCAGTTGTGGCTGATGGTAGGAACTCATGGTCTTGAAACACATCCGAATCAATTGGCCAAATTCCTGTGGAACTAAACCCTGAGATGATGTTGGCAGGGATCATACTGTTCAAGAAGGCTATCCCACCGAGAGCGCCGACATGGTATATTGTGATGCCTTCCCCTGGCCTCATCCTCAGCTGATCATTTATAGCCTTGTTGAAGTATGTTTTGAGTGGACCAAAGACAGTACGGGCCAAAGGCTGAAGCCTGTGAGAGCAATGCGGAGGTAGGGTGAGGAGGACAATACCTGAGGTGCTGCACATATCGACAGCCTCCAAGGAAACATGCGAACTATGATTGTTCAAAATTAATAGGACAGGTTTCTCAGGTGTGCATCGAGTTGAGTTCTTAAAGAAGGGTAGGTATTCGTTGACAAACAAATCACTGTTCATGTACCCCGACGGCACAGCACATCCTTTTGATCCAGGCGGAGTTCCATTCATGAAGCACATCTTCACATTCTTTCTTGGAAAAATAAAAAACGGTGGAATGTAGGTGCCTGCAGCTTTTATGGCGCAGCACATCGTGCTCAGTTCTCCTCGCTCCTGTGATGACGTGGCACCAATTTGCTTTTTTCCGCAACTGCTCACAACCCTTCCCGGATTTTGCACTGTTGTTATCCCAGTCTCGTCTAGATTAAAGATGTTTTCTGCGCCGAAATGATGCCTAAACAAGAATCACATTCAAAAATTCAAAAATACTCAATATATTCAATATTCAATTCAATATTCATATATTCAATATATTCAATATTCAAAAATATCGAGTCGAGCAATTGGCCTGAAAAAGTTATCAAGTTCGAACTATGGATTAGGCCTACATATTTTTACCCAGAATTTTTCCCGTTGAAAATCAAACTCACTTGTCCATAGCAGTTCGGAGGTTTTTGAAAAAGCTTTCCACTGCTACACGATTGAATCCTGATTGACGGGCCAATGAGGTTGCCTCTGGTGTCCTCACAGACAATTTGTTCCGCTTCATGAAGGCTCCCAGCCAGTCTTTACCTACAATAAAATCTCCATGTATTAACTATGCCTTACTCCTCATACGAGTACACTAGGGATTGTTTTGATAGGTTGATAGTAAGATCTCGGTAAAACACATTAACCATAACAGCATATCAAACACCTTGACCTCTATTTTCAGGTCTAAAAGTGCTGACCTGCTAAACCGTCCTTTTCCCAGTTGCTGGGCACTGCCACTTTATTAGCAGCGGCATAGCGGCTAGCCAGCTCCCTGACTTTGTCTGTGCTGAGACTGTAAAACCGGTCATCCAGCTGGCGAATATGATCAACTAAAGCACTCTCTTGTTCTGACGTGAACACCAACTTCATCTCTGACAACTTTGTCTTGCCATCTTTCCCTTTATTTGTTATAAAACGGCTCAGAGCCATTCGATCGACTCCTGCTGCTTTGGCGGCGGCTCTGACAGAGATGCCTGTTTTTACAGCATCCCCTGCTCTTTGAAGAGCTTCTTGGCATGGTATATCAGTCTTTCTTTTGTAGAAACGAACCATTCTACAAGAAAATATATTTATATGACTATTTTTCTACTGACGGGGCAGGGTGAGCTACGGCCAACAGGAAGTGGCTCGCCCTGCCCCAATGGCCCACATGTGCTTGGATGATGTAATTCATGCTCAAAAAATTAATTTAGCAAGCTGAGATTTGGGCTATCTCTTTAGGAGATAGTCAGAAAATTTAGTGGTAGTTTGCACCAACCTGGTCATTATTCTTTGAGTAACAAGTTACAATCAAATTTATTTCTCAATTTTAACTTTTGGCTGTCAAAAACAGTTTTTAATCAATTTTTGCTTACCTTTGCTTTCTTCTTTCTTTTCTTTTTCTGAAAATGGCCGACAATGGTCACATGACCTTAGACAAGAGTACACAACTCAGAAAACAAATACTTTTTGGAATAATTGGGTTGGCTCGCCCTGCCCCGTGGCTCACCCTGCCCCGCCTTCCCCTACAGTACCATGGTTATAAATATATGTTGTAGATATCTTGGATGTTGATACTTCTGCGATTGACCTTCAGAATGCCTTGAATGACTTGCCGACTATTTCACCGGAGAGAGTGCAGGTCACATCCGCTGAAATCACCAATGGGCGCACCTTTACAGTAACCTTCAACTCTGAGCTAGGTAGGTGGCTTCTGCAAATGACACGCACATGTTTACATCATTGTAGTAGCAACTCTGATCTCTTCAAGTAAAGCGTGCTACAGTGAGCTCTACAATAAGGTTTTGTATCACACATTGTAAGATGTATTGGCATTTTACGGATCTACTGTAAAGTTTATATAGTTACAGGTATCCCCTTGCTGTCTAATTAGTTCAGCTACATTTTTGCTGTAAAAAGGCCGTTAATTACATTAACCTGTATGCAAGTTTAGAGCATGTTTCTTAGATTGAAACCAGCTACGGATGGTTGTCCTGCTTGTTCAATTTCTGAAATGATTTCCCATTGCAAATAATATAAATAACCTTAATACATTTCTACATTATTTTGTATGATACAACTACATGTATATACTTAGTGAGAGAAGGTAATATATTTAAATATCACACTGATTTTCTCATAAATTCTGCAATAACAGAAAAGGCTAGACCAAGTCATGTATCACTGCATTTACTTGTATTCCCTTCCTCGGTTCTTCATTTTTTGTGTAAAATTAAAGAGTATTAAAATGATTAGTATGTTTTATTCTAAAAATAGAAATAGTATAGGGATCAATTTTTATACAGCAAAATCAAGCGGTATTTTGTAAACAAAAAACAATGAGCCCACATGCATACAGCTAGTGCATAAAAAAGAGACTTAAGACAGATTATCAGTGGATAATCGAACTGCATTGTGGGAGCCGCGAGCTGACTGGACAATGTGTAATGCCCATGGAACTCTCACGATCTTGGCCATGTTTTTTTAGCTTACTCCTTGTTTAGAACCTGTCTATCAAATATCAAGATCTAAGCCGATGAGGATTTTTGTGAGATAGCGCAAAGTGACAAGGGTAGAGTTTGAGCCCACTGCAGAACACAACAAATTTTTTTATTTGGCATGGTTAAGCCAAGAAAGCTAAGAGATATGAGCTCTCTCACTCAGAGTTTCTCTATTTATTCAGGCTCCATACTTTTGTTCTAGATACAATGTCTTTGAATCTGGATATTTTATTTTTGCCAACTCAGATTTGTTTCAATATAATCTAAATTATAATATAATATGTAGTATAATATATATAATATGTAATATAATATGATGTATAATATGCTATATAATATGTAATATGATATATAATATATAATGTAATGTAGTATGTTATGTAGTATAATATAACATGTAATATGATATGTAATATGACATATAGTATGTCATATAACGTAATGTGTAATATAATATGTAATATATATTATAATATAATCTGTAATATAATATATTATGATGTATAATATTATGTATAATATAATATATAATATATTATGTAATAAAATATGTAGTATGATATGTAATATAATATAATTACATTTTATATCATATATTATGTAATATTTGTTTCAAATATTACACGTTCCCACGCATAAGCTGGACAGCTGCAATATAAAAAAGTTCTGAAATCGCAACTCCTAATATCGTTGCAGGTTCTCAAACATTATTATTGTAAGAGAATTAGTGTGTTTGGTTATAGAGTTGAGACATGTTTGCTTACAGGAAATTGGCCAGAGATGACGCAAAAGCATTCTGGTGGAGTTTGGGTTACCATTTCTACAACAGATGATGGTAAAGCTTCTTTGAGCCAGTGGAGGCTTCACCTTGATCATGACGGCTCTGACCTTCTCTCTGAATATCTCATCGCTATGAATCCCAACAAAGATCAGGTTAGTCTTTGGTGAATTTGATTCAAGAGGAACTCAAAGGATATCCAATTAAAGTTGATCTTGCACAGACTTTTAGTAAGTTTTATCAGTAAGTATCAGTAGTTTTCTATCATTCGTGATTGGTTTTTGATGATTGAGGCTGTCTGATTGCCAGGATGTTCTAAAATTGAAGTCGCAAAAACCCTGATTGTTATCAAAAACGCTCAGATCAATCGCAAGTGCGGTTATGATGTTTATAGTTGTAAAGAGACCAACAGAATAGAGACGTGTAACGCTGCAACTTTTTAATAGCTGATATCAACTATCGGAATGATAACAACTAGTGATGTCATTTTGCACATATTATTCTTCTGAGTGTTTTAATCGCGATAAAGTCAATTTTAATCTTGAAACATCCTGGCAGTCAGATCACATCAAGCATGAATATGACCTCAAATGACCTCAAATAATAAAAAAATATCGATACCTTGTGATACCTTGTGATAAAATCTACTAAACTTTCTCCTCACTCAGCTGACTGCCGTCACAGTCCATAGAATTGAAGTCAAATCAAAGTAGTTTTTTATTGTTGGCCACTAACATTTTGTTGCGCAATCAGTGCAACTTGGCGCAATCGGCGCAATCGGTTTGTTAATCTGTTCGCTACAGTACATACTGTTTTTATTTTTAGATGGAGGAGGCGGTGAACTCTTTATTCTCTGCCAAATGCCCTCCAAGCATAGGAGATGGGGCCTCAGGGAAATGGTTCTATGAAGGTCATGAGTCACGAAGCTCTCCAGGTACCCCCTCTCTAGCTGTTGGTTATCAAGCTTCGGAGTTTATTACTTCTTTGTTAAGAACACTGACTCCAGCCAAGTATTCAATTTGGCTTTATGAATTATGAACAGCGCAAAGTGCGTTTAGGGGCTACAAAAGTTCCAATATGTTTGAAATCACGTTGTAAAAGTTGAATATCATGCCATTCGAAGTCATTTTTAACAAAATTAAATGTTTTAAGTTTAATTTTATTGAGTATCAATACTTGCAGAGGCTTTTTTGAAGGTCCTTTTTAAAGTTTCAGTGCACGGGATCATTTTTTTCTGGAAACTCATTAATGATTTCCTTTTGAAATGTTTTTCTAATCTCAGGCATTCAGTAACATGAGTGTACGAAATGTGCTGAATGTACGAAATAAAATCAGTAAAAGTTTTATATATAGCAGTCATATAGTTTATAGTCATCTAGTTTATATTTGCCCTAATATATTCTATAAATTTTTTTGCAGGATATAAGGGTGGAATTATTGACGTAGAGTCGGAACCATTTTGTGGCAGGGCTTCTGGGAAGAATGTGGCCAGGCTCTATGATTCTTCCGACATCGACATCACTTTTAAAGGATATGTAAGTCAAGTATTTCTCGTTCAAGTCTTTCGTATTCAAATCTTTCCGCTTCAAGTCTTTTTAATTTAAGTCTCTCTAGTTCAAGGCAGTGTAATTCATTGATTGATAGACACATTGATTGTTATACACAGTGCATTGATATACACTGTTAGGCTTTTATAGCTATAAATGCTAATACATTTTAAAGTCCTTTATTTAAAACGTCACCATTCGCTGTCCGAATTTTTCCATTTTGTTTTTCAGATTTGCTTTGCTTATCGCGGTGTTTTCCGTGATCTTATCAGGATGAAAATTCGCACCAACAAAAGACACTCTGACATCTACGAAGAACACACTTTCCGTCAGAGCGACGATGGAACGTAAGTATTGTTTCCCTTTTTCCTACTCATTGGGGTAACAATGGCATGTGATATGATTTCACATCCTCGGTCACACTTAGAGCTATCTGTCCTCTGTTTATAGGTGCTGATATTGAGGTTAAACACTAGTTATAAATGAAGGTTAAACTGCCTCAAACATATCAAAACAAAGGTTATGTATCGCTCAATTCTGGTTTTCACTAGTATTCTATTTTCTAAAATGCGATTTAGCCAAATAGCAATTACGTTTTATTTTGCTATAAAAATCTTCTGAGTCATTAAGTTTGCTTCTTATGAAAAAAGCTTGAGGAAAAATTTAATAAATTGGTTTGGTTTGTTGAATCAAATTTGCATCTATTACATGAGTAATGCAGAAATTACCTTTTAGCATTTTATATGTCATTTTTTGTCATGTAGTTGTATGTTTTTAGCATTTTCACCCATTTATGATATATTACTACATTTATGAATGACTTGAAAAACATTTCTATTTGAAATGAAATTAAGTAATAAATTAATAATTTAATAATAAAGTAATAATTTAATAATATATATATATATATGTATATATATACATATATATATGTATATATATATCTATATCTATATCAAACTACCCTAGTGAGCAAACAGTTGTTGCTTTCTGTAGAATTTCTCGATTTCTGTTTTTTTATTGTTGAGAATTTGTTGCTAAAGATTATTATTCCCAATATTTTAGTGAGTGGTTCTATCAGTGCATCGATCTCCTCAACTATGCTGAGACTTACTACCCCGATGATGACTATTACAAACTCACTGCTTTTGAGGTCTACAGATGGTCCCGCAATGATATTTGGGTAGATGAGGTAGTCATTGCTGGCATGCAGACCACCTTCTTTAACGAAAGTAAGTCCTTTAGGTTCACCTAGTATAGTAAATTCTACAATGTATCGTAAGTTGGCTTCTTTTTAATATGAAATAATAAATTTTCAACTTTCTTTGATCAACTTTTTTGTTGTAATTTTCAACATAGGTTTTAGTGAAAATAATATTCTTTTGCATAAATAAATAAATTATGACTTTCATTTGATTACTATCCAATGAAATGGTTACCAAAGGAAGCGTTATAAACAAAGCACACTACTCATTGTATACAGCAATAATATGGTAAAAAGTGGACTGTATAAAATTATCATTGTATTATAACAAATAGTCAAGTTTTTCTCTGCTGCAACTTAAATGATTCATATATAATTTATGACTGCATGGAAATATGTAACCTACATATAAAGTATTGTTACTAGAGTCTAGCAAAGTACAATTCACAAAAATATTCATTTATTGTAAACGTCAATTTTTACATAGCCATAGCTTGTTCATAGCGAACCTTTTGGAGCATCATTCACTAATCTACTGAGCTATTCTGCTAAAAAGTCTATAAAACCTGTTACTTTGTAGCTTATACAGTACTTGCATCACCTGCCAATTCTGGCTTATACCTGCATCCCATGCCAATTCTGACTCATACTTGCATCACCTGCCAATTCTGACCTATACCTGTTTCATCTGCCAAATCCTACTATATATGATTATTTTTAGTTATTGTGACTGAAAGACGTGTCCCCCTCACAGCGAGAGTGCAGGATATCGAAGTGGTCATGGATGAGACAGCCAACTCCTTCAGCTTCAGCATCACCCCCTATAACTGCGCAAATGACTTTAAGATGTTTGATGCGTACAACGCCCCTCAGCTCTCAGGCAGTACAAGTAAGTTCTGGAGAGCTGGAATATTCTAAATGTAACACCTAACAATGAATTGCAGTTTTTATTTTTGTTTTTATAAAAGGTAGATATTATTTATGCAACATTTTTGTGAAAAGCCACAGGTGGTAAGAAGTCTCCTACATTGTAAAAAAGGTTGACCATTACGTAAGGCTACAAATTTTATACAAATATTTTTGGAACAGAGAGTTGTTTGAATCTGGAGTAAGGTTCTTGTAGAATATTTTAAAACCGCTTGGCTTTGCATTTATTTCAAATCTATTTTTTTCAGTTACACATTGACAAGCGCTTGAATGAGCATTGTTATATCAATATCGCATTAGTTCAAAAGTCAGAAAATTTTATTTCTTACTTCAGCTGCGTTTCTCATTGTGTCTATCTAACAATTTAAATTACAATAACATTATCAAGAAAAAATACCAAGATTAACTGCACTAATATATAAAAACGGCAATTTCTCTATCTTGCTCATATACAAACCAATGTGAAATGTGGTTGAGACAGCTGTGAAATACGTCAGCAGCAGCGTTTGAGTAAATTCCATTAAAAAAGTCCAAAGAAGACACTCTAAATTTGGTTTTAACACTAATCAAAATCTTAAAAGTTTATTGCTGTATGAAGTTTGTAAAATTCTTCCATTATTAGCAGTAAGATTTGGAATTTAAATTTGGAATGTCATGACTACGAGTTGGACAATGTATTGTCATAAACAAATCTTTAGATGACCATAAGCTGTTCCAACGGAAGTCTTTAGGAGCGCTAAATATTTTATTTTTCTCTTCAAAATTCAACTTCACCGTCACAAAATGTAGATTAGCCTCATTCTCATCTTTGTTGGCTTTTGGTGACCTTGATAGGGTTTTATTTTAGGAACTGATTCATTATCTGTCACGTTCGGGGACGATGGCGATGAATGGCCCTCCGGTGCGACATTGAAAGTTGACAGATCTCTGAAGGCGGCACCACCATTGACGGGCACATGGACTCTGACCTCTGATTTCGTAGGTTATTTTCTACTTTGACAGCAGTAAACGTGTGCCTTTTGGGATGAAATTGTTACAATTTATATGAGTTGAACTTTAATGTTTTGTGACAAATAAGTTTTAATTATTCTTTCATCAGTATTGAAACTCGAGGATTTGGTAAAAAGGAAAAAAAGTTCACCTCCATATAGGTGGGCTCTAACTGGAATTGAACCTACAAACACATGGTTACAACCTGACTTCCACTAAGTTTCCATCTACGCAGTATCTCATCACCTCGCACTAAAATAAACAAAGTTTACCTTTGGTAGCCCAAAGTATAAGTGCATGCTTTTGGCTTTCACACCTAATTTGAATTAAGTTATTTGTTCCAAGAAGTTTTCAATAAGTTTGGAATTGTACGTTTTGGTTTTGACATTGATATCCAGTTATAGTCCATCCTTTTTCGTATCCATATACAAAACTGGCAACACCTGAGACACGCTCGTACTTACCTTAACTTTGCAAACTTGCATGGATTGTTAAACTGATAATTGCTCTGCATCTGTAAATTTTATCTTTGATAATATGTACAATATTGTTGCTACATACAATACATACAATGTTATACAGTAAATAATTAGCTCGTATCGAAGTTGCACAAACCATTTAATTTGTTCAAAGCAAAGAAATTGAAATTCTATTTTTAAAACTCTCTCTTCAAATCTCAATTTTTTCAAGATGGATAAATGCAGACAAACAGTTCACATGAATCCATCAGTTAATGACTTGGTGGAGTCAGTGGGATTACTGCAAATCATGAAAAAGTTGGGCTATATGTCATTCCCTTGTAGCATACGGACACTTTTGATGCCGATGTGAAAGCTGGCACTGTTCAAACCCGCCTTGCTCAGGACCACAATCTTAGTGGAGTCAAAGTAACCCGTGAAGGTAGCTACTATGGGTACATTTATGCTCTCGAATACACGCCAACAACTGGAGGCAACATTCCATCACTAACCGTGAGTGCAATTCTTATTTGCTAGTTTAGTAGTTGGTTTTTAGAACCTTATTTTAAATTTGCTAGTTCGCTGGCAGTCCCATGCGCAGGGAGAGATCATTAGGTGTAATAACTATGCGCATAGTTCATTCCTGTTGCCGGAAGGTGATTGAATGGTGCAATTGGTAGCACTTGTCTTGAAATTCGAATATCTAGGTGCAACTCCTGCAAATTGTAATCTTTTTCCCTAACGCTTGTAGTGTGTTTTTGAACAGACGCTCTTATTAAAGTGAAGACTTACACAATAATAGGCTATCTATAAGCTGATACCTTTCCCATTATGTTAGTTTCATTGTTCCCATTGTTTCAGTTTCTACCTAAGAGCAGGAGGGTCATAAACTGTTCTGATTCGGCATCTATAAAGAACTACAAACTTAAATTCTGTTCAACCATAAAAGCTTTGCTAATAAATTGGGGGTGGGGTTTACACCGCCCCCTCCAAACCCCCAGATGCTCATAACTAGTTGCCTAACATTTGCTGCCCCAACTTGCAACCAGGGAGTACAGGCCTGCTAAGGGTAGGCGGGTCATAAACTGCTCTGATTCGGAATCTATAAAGAACTACAAACTTAAATGTTGTCCAACCATGAAGGCTTTGCTGATAAAATGTATGATCGTCATTTACACACAGGTTGATGGAGCAGGTCTGAGTGGAAATAATGCGATGATTGGTCTGACGAAAAATGACGCTCATATATTCTATGACCCCATTCCAGGCGACATGTTTGCAACAGTGGAGACAACTCCCCAAGTTAGAGTTGCCATCAATGACATCAATGCCAGGTCAGTGAAGCTTTTGGTTTTTCACAAATCGACATCCTAGAAATAGTCATGTGTGTTTTGTATGTATACTTGTTTAGTTCTCAGTGATTCCTATGTGCCCCCCGTTATACATGGCAGCACATGTATGCCAGCACATCGTACACGTCAGCATGTTGTATATGATATCATGCTGTGCGCTTCAGCATGTTATACATGACAGTATTTTATATATGCTAGTATATTATATACACCAGCACGCTGGCAGTCCTGTGCACCGTGAGAGATCATCACGGGTGATAGGTATGTGCATAATAATTCAGTGAATCAGTAGGGTTGTGGAGTGGTATAGCTCATGGATTAAGTTAATTAATTAAATTAATTAACTTAAGCCTAATACATGAGTTCCATTCCTGTGTGAGGTATTTTCTCCTAACGCTGTTAGCATTGCTTCGAACAGACGGACAGTCATCTTGTCTTTTATTATAGTAAATATTAGCATTAGCATATGTAGGTTAACTTGAAAGATATCCGCAATCATCATTCTCAACACGTTACAAATGCTGACGTGCGCATTTCTATCATTATATGTAGCACACATGTAAATAAAGAATTATTTTAACAATTGCTCATAACCAGCGTACCTTGATAACATTAAAGTAATGTTGCATCATTGTCCAAACTTCTCTCTTGCTAACTAGTATAATATTTTTGATATGAAGATGGTAAACTGAGTTCCTATTTCAACATTGGGTGCTATTTTAGCATAAGACATTATGTCGTCATTCTTGAGCAATATGGTAGGGAAATGTCAAGATGCTAATTGACCTGCTGTTACAGGTGCTATGGAGACTGCTCATATGCATGGAGTGTGGATGACTCACCAACAGTTAGTGGCTGTTCGCCTTCTAGGGGTAAGCGCGTGACATGCTTTCAACGAGTGTCATGTCATATATATATAGAGCTTGTTTATGCTCTCATAATGCATTTGCTAGCAGTATGTGACAGAACTCTAATCACAAAATTTTTTTAGTTGTGTCGTCTTTGAGGCGTTCATAGCCTAGGATTCCATAGATCTTTTAATAAGCTTTTTTGTATTTGGTACAGATCTTCACATCACAACTCTTTGAAATCATTCAAATGTTTCTACAGTTAATTGATTCAAAGATCATCAAATATCAAAACAATTGATGTCATCAAAATTTGTACAAACTTAACAAATATTGGAGAACTATGTGGTCGATAGGCCATCTGTTGAATAGCGTATATCATCATCATTGATGGAATGAACTAGTCGAGAAATATCAAACATCTGGTCTGCTCTTATCGTGAATCATGATCTGCGAAATTACAACAATCTTATTATTTTTTTACCAGGATCATCTGGCACGCGAATCACTATCACCGGCACTATGTTCTCCACGACAGCTTCAGAAAACCTCGTTCAAGTCGGAGATGCTAACTGTGTGGTGGACAGCTCCACAGATACGCAGATAGTCTGTGACTTAGAGGCAGGCGCTATCGGTAAGGTTAAGGCTTTTCTTGTAATGATTTTCCGAGTTAAACTATGATTTTTTTCAAGAACATTAAAGCATCTGGTGTATTGGGGCTTTTGACTACTAGAAATTTATATAAGCATCACTGGAGCTTGGTCTATCGCTTTATAACTTATAACTTCACTTTATCCTTGAATATGACCCTACACAAAATTTTAATGGATTTTATCAGAAATTATCAGTATTTTTCTATTATTTGTAATTATTTTTGATGTTTGAAGGGATTTGACTGCCAGGATGTTTCTAGAATAAAAGCAACAAAAGTTGATTTCGGGTCAAATATTCAGAAAAAACCATGCAAAATGTCACTAGTTGATATCGTAGTTAATTGTTATCGGCTATTGCATTCAAGTTGCAGCATTACTTATCTTTATTCTGTCAGTCTCTTTGCACCAATAACTGCACAGTTGCTTGATCTGAATTTTTTATCAGCGATCAAGTTTTGTCGACTTTAATCTTGAAAAATCCTGGCAGTCAGATCACCTCAAACATCAAAAAATATTGTAAATGGTAGAAAGATATCTATACATTCTGATAAAATCCTCTAAAGATTTTTACAAGTTCACCTTTACCTTATTTGCTACGGAAAGCCTTTATAACGGTTCGCCTTAGTAAAGCCTTAGCACCTGTACAAAAACATTGATCACAGATCAAAGAGTTAACAGATCTGTTAAAACATTTCTTGCTATAAATTTTTGATGTTAGATTATTATTTTGCAAAAGTGTGCCTGTTAGTTTTCTTTTTACTCAGAATTTATAGCATAATATCCCAGCTTCCAATTTTGTTTATTTTTTGTCGATGATGAATGGACTGATGGAAGGGATGAATGAGAAGATAAATTATATAAATCACAACCTAAATGTATTCCTGCCAGTGAAATTCTTCAAGATTCGGTCTCAAATATTTCTAATAACTACATTTTTGTATTAGAGAATGGGGTCAGCATTTTGGTCAAACTGCGAAAATGATAGAATTTCTTTTTACAGCCGGCTTTACTAAACTACAAAAATATTAGACATAACTCTTATTTTCCAAAATGCAGTGAGTTTGTGCAAAATTTGCTAGTGATTCTGAAAAGCTTCAAATTAAAACTTCATGCCAGACACTCTAGCTTTTACTGTAACAATGCTGTGCATATGACAGCAACAACTTTTTAGCATGAATTGGTTCCATCAGAACGAGCAAATATTCCGTAGTAAAAGAATTAAAAAATTTTTAGGTTGAGGCTAACAATACTGAAGAAATCATACTTGCTTGTTATTAATGATACTATACGCTATTGACTTATTATCTTTGTAATAAATGCAAGTAATATTTTGCTTACTTGTGTGTTTATCTTTTCTAGCATTTTAGACACCATAGCTCTACATAAGTAGCCGTGCTGTTTTATTCCAGCAACTCACACCGTGGATGTATTTGTGAACAGTCTTGGTAAGGCTGATAGCTCTGTAACTTTTGACTACAATGCAGGATCAGTGGACAGTGTCAGCCCTAGTGAGGGAAGTGAAGCAGGTGAGATGTCAGATTTTCTTGCAGATGATGATGTAATAATAATGCTAATAATGATAAAACAGATAAATATAAAAAACTAACATGTTAGAGGATTGTGTGAGTGCAAGTGGAACTATATTTAGTAGACAACTGTCTTATCTAGCTTATGTTATAGTTAGCAAGTCTTTTGAAACAGTAGATAAATCAATACTACTAATACGCTGAAGTCTGGTGCGCCGTGCGAGAACATATCATGTAATAGTTATGTGCACAATTATTCTGCAGTGCAGCAGAGTAGTTGAGTCGTGCAGACGTTAATGTGCTTGGTTGTTAAGCCAAATATCTGAGCTCCATTCCTGTTTCCATTCTCATATTCCTAGTTTCATTCCAGCCTCTAACCATTGCCTCAAATGAACAGCCGGACACGGCTCTTATTATAATAAAAACTAGCTGAATGCTCTGCGTTGCAAGGTAATAAAAGCAGCTTATAAACATTACATTACCTTACGTATTATATTATCTTTACACTACATTAACTGTGACTGTTTATAAGTGTTTTTATTACTCGTGCAATGCCGAGCATTCACCTAGTGAGCCCGTGAGCCCAGCGGACTACCCGTACATGTAGTGCAGCATTAGTATGTGTATTTTATTTGATGTACTGAATACCTTCACTATTATTATTTCCATGCTCAATTGGACATGTTATCTAATGGGTAAGCTTGCCACCTTCTGAACTGGAGGTGCCGAGATCAAATCTAGTACTAAGCGCATTCTTCGTTCCTAAATCTTTATTGATATACCTGCACAAACAAATGACAGACTCTAAGATTTATATATATACCGGATCTTACGCTTTTACTTATATATTATGTATATATATAATATATATATAATAGATATACATAATATATATATATTATATATAATATATATATTATATATATAATATATATATTATATATATATAATATATAAGTAAAAGCGTAAGATCCGAGCAGAGTGCTGTTTTAATAGTTGTAGCTGTATATAAGTAACTAAAACTGGTGCTAATACTTTATCTGAAGATTGCTCTTACCAAGCATGAAACTAATAGTAATAAAGTGTTTTATCTGAAGTTATAATCTGTTTTATTGATTTTATATAGATTTATATAACATACATGTATATATATTAAAAACAGCAAAAATACTATTCAGTAATAAACAATGTGAACAGTGTTATTTTATTTTTGATTAAAGCATTTTTAATCAATAATTGTATAAACTTTAAATAACTAAATCACTTTTAAATAAATTCAAGTTTCATAATATTGTAGTAAAATATTTTTTAAAATCTTTACCAAATGAGAGGCATGTCTGTCCATTCATCTCAAGCTATGGTTTGAGGTAGCAAAGAAGAATACATGGTGTAGAACTTGAACTCATGGTACGCGGCAAAGTAGCCAGATGCAGTATCGTCTGCACCACTCGGCCACCTTTCTGAATAACTGTGTGCATACTTATTCTCTGTTCTATATCGTTCCACCTGACAAGCTCTTACTACGTATTAAGCTGCTAAGGAACTAACAATAATAATAATGTGCTTTTTTTCGAAAATAAGTACAGCTTGATAAGTGTCGTATCATCTGACAAGTGTGATATCTTTAAACCCCTAGCTGAAGGGCTGTATTGCAGCCAAATACTAACAAATCCAGCCTTCTGCTGTGTTCAGAAACTAACATAATAATAATGGCAGTTATTGTCATAAAACACCAAGAACTCATAACAACTGTGTGAGACAGGAATTTAGTTTTTGTTATTTAAAAAAAAACTTGTGCATTTCCAAGCGTAATTGCCTGAGGAATTATTTACCTGAACAGAGTTTTTAAGCGTTCCTTATAAACAACTTGCCTAATGATATACATGTAGCTCATAACAGCAAGTTTGAAATCCAGCTAAGTTTGGTTGTAGCCTTGAGTTTTGATCTAAATAACAATTTCTTTTCATTTGTTTAACTGGCACTTGAAATAGTTTTGGTACTTACATCCTAATTCTGGACATTAGAGTTGCACAGCATGCCAATCACCAACTGAAAGAAAAGTGAGTGAGCGACGGTCTTGCTCATCACTGAAGGTGTCATGTCCACTTCCGGTTTCGTATAGCTTTTTTTTAGGTCAAACTAACACCATGTGTTTGTTACCAGGAAGTAAACCCATAGTTCTTGCTTGTGCTGTTCAATGAAAATTATGCATATGTTGATCAAATTAAAAAAGTTGTTCTGGCAATAGTAAAAATGTCTGGTCATATCGTTTCAATTGCTAAAATCGTTAGCTTTTACAAAATAGGTTCATGTTTGATTAGTTAGCAACTATGTAGTTCTGTGTAAGTGATAGGCATTGAATTGCTGACTTTTGGTTGCTAGTATGAACGGTAATTAAGGATCTGAAAAAATAATATAAAAGCTTTAGGATGTTCCAATAATCATCCTTACTTGGTAGTCTTGTATATTGGGTCTTTATTTAGAAATAGTTTTATAGCAAAACCTTATGGTGAAGGTTTTTTATCAAACCGTGTGATGTCATTAACTGTAAATTATCTTGGAATAAAGAATAGCACATAAATTAGTTAAACTTAAAGAATCAACCAATGTCAAAGCTAGTACATGCCAGATAGCTGTTAAAGTTAGTACATGTCAGATAGCTGTCAAAGTTAGTACGTGTCAGATAGCTGTCAAAGTTAGTACATGTCAGATAGCTGTCAAAGTTAGTACATGCCAGATAGCTGTCAAAGTTAGTACATGCCAGATAGCTGTCAAAGTTAGTATATGCCAGATAGCTGTCAAGTTAGTACATGCCAGATAGCTGCCAAAGTTAGTACATGTCAGATAGCTGTCAAAGTTAGCACATGCCACATAGCTGTCAATATTAGTGCATGCCAGATAGCTGTCAAAGTTAGTGCATGCCAGAGAGGTGTCAAAGTTAGTACATGCCAAGTAGCAGTCAAAGTTAGTTCATGCCAGATAGCTTTCAAAGTTAGTGCATGCCAGATAGCTGTTATCCAATTCAACATAGATATTCCCATATGAAAGTTGGGTATAGACCAGCAGCTAGATTATTTACCTGTTTGTTACTTTAGTAGTTATATTTGTGTTTTTTAACTAAGAGTTTTTAATTGTGTTTTTAATGCACTTAATAAAAATTAATATGTTTCAAATTAAATGTATTTAATTTCAAATATGTTTCTTAAATTAATTTATTTTATCCTTTTCAAGTAATTCGAAAAGATTTTGTTTTAGGTCATTTGTTTCTGAAATAGCTATTTCAATTCACTTGATAGTTTGTTATCGTCTGTTATCTCTCTTTCGCAGGAGGTACGTACATAACCTTAACAGGAAGTGGTTTTGCTAGCTGGGCCACAGTGACTGTCGCAGGTGTAAGCTGTGAAGTCATGTCTATAACGCCATCACAGATAGTCTGTGAGACAGCTTCAGGCAGCGGCACCGCTGACGTGGTGGTAGATGTGGGTCAAGATTTGACCTGCTCTTCTTGTTTTGAGTTTTCTGCATCCATCACACCAAGCGTTACAAGCTTCTCTCCATCTACTCCAAAGGCTTCAGGTAATCCCTTCACTAGAATTGAAAAAACTGAGTATGTCAGTTCTCATGGCAGAGCTTATTGCAGCTATTTCATTTCTCCATAACTATTACTTTCTATTAAATATACTTTCTACTTCTATTACTATAACTATTACTTTCATACTCTCCTTACTGTTTCCAAACTTCTCTGTGCAATCCGCTATTAAACAATATCTGTAATAAACTGAGAGAGTTGTCTCACCTTTGTTAGACCCCCTACATATCTTTCATTGGGGCTCAACTAGGACCAAAATTGTTGACGCTATCTCAATGGTTACACTGTTCTACAGATTCATGGCTTTACTGCAGTGTGCCACATTGATAAAATTTGCCAAGTCATCATCTAGCGGGCAGCATTGTGAGTAGCTATGGTATGGAAGGCTAACTTGTATTTATTTATAATTTATTTATGAATTATTTATAATCTATTGTCAATTTTCTACAGGCACGGAAGACTTGGTTCTAATTGGTACATTTACTGGAATAGCCGATGTCAAGGACGTCGTGGAACTTTACTTAAAGGACTCAGTAGGTGAGATGCAGTATCTTGCCATCAACTGGGCAAGTGCAGACGAGTCTCGAATATCTGCCCCTCTTCCACCTCTCGCTGAGGACACCTACACTATCAAATTTCGACTTGGTACTGCGATCGGCTTTGCTTCATTTGAGTAAGTTCCCGTGAGCAGATCGGAAAAGTGACCTGCCTACTTGTAAATAGATCGTAAGCTGTCCAACAAACATAAATCATGTGTTTGTGAAAACGCTTAATAAATTTACTGATAAATAAAATACTTAAATTTAAAAGTTTACCAATTATCTGAAATAATAAATTTAAAACTACATTATGTTTTTTGTCGACAATATGTTCCGGTATAGCGAGTGATTAAAATCTAGCAATCTCAGTTTGGTCAGACAAAGTACCTTCGTGCGCTTCACTGATGTACTTACTTTCAATATCTTATTTTTAGATTTGTGTCAGCATCAACTATTGAGAAGTCCCAGTATTGTTGTATTCAAAATTAGATTAGGTAGCTTCTACAGCAACGGTAGCCTTTTTATTGGCTCATTTTTATTTACTCTTTGTTATTGTTAATTCAAAATATTAACGCTTTTTATTTGTTTTTATTTTAGTTTGTTTTAATTTATCAGTACTAATTCACTTTTCGTTGTAACCATTGTAATGAAACATTTTATCTAGCCATTACTTGCTAATTGTTTTACACTTGAACACCTTTACAGTTGTTTCAGTTTTTCTCTTAATTTATTTAAACTGCACAAAACACTTTTTCCATGATATGAAATGTAAAAGTTAGAATGGTAAATGTTGTATATGTTAAATAAAAATAACTTTTTTTTGCGAAGACTTTTTGTTACCCGCGCAATGCTGAGTATTTATCTAGTTAAACAATAAATTTACTAATAAATTTAGTGTTAAATAAAATTTAATAAATTATACTGATACTAAGTTTACTTTTATAAATTTACTGTTTTGTGTAATAATATAACACTACCTCAGTTTTTATTTGGACTGACATGAAAAAACTAAGAGTATCTGCCATAGGCAGGTCTCTCATGGTCTCTCCAAATGCTTTTGTTGGCGAGTATGCTTGGAGTTGTCATTTCACATTAGTTTGCTTAGATTTGTCATTTTACATTCGTTTGCTTGGGTGTTTTGATGGTTTCCCTTTACCTGCCTCAAATTTTTTGTTAGTATTCTTTTCTGTTATTGCATAAAAAATGTTGCTTAGCCATGTAAGAGTGAGGGTTGAACAACTGAACTTCCTTTCTGCAGTCAGGTACACTAACCACTAGACTACCGCTGTCATTATGTAATAACTTAAGATTGGCATTCAATGTGGGACCTTACTGTAGGGGAGTAAAAATGTGTGTAATTTGTAGTATTTGTAATATTAGTTGTGGGGAAAGTTTAACCGTTAATTTCCTTTCTACTTCAGCTCTACACCAACACTGACGGTTACTCTCAAGGTATATGGTATATCAGTAAGGAAAGGTTCATTTGAGGGTGGCACAAGGCTGGGTATCAGTGGAACTGGATTTGGAACAAACAAAGATGTGGTGAGAATATAGTTTTAGCATTTAAAAGACCATTTTGTTAAACTGGTTGTTGCTGGGCGGAATTGTGATATTATTTTTAGTTGACTTTTTGAAAAATAGAAGTTAATTCCAAACAAAAAAATTGATTTACAATATTTTAGTGCCATACATGGCATTACAATAACGATAGTGACACTCAAAAAAAATAAAATTATTATTATTGTTCGTTAAAACCTTTGTTACATTTTCTTTGTAAGATCATGACAAGACTTTGACAACTAAGATTTTAGAAGTTTCTAAGCTCAATAAAATTGCAAGTTTTATTTTCTAATTCTATTGCGCTTGAAGCAAACAATTCTATTTGATCAAATGTGAATATTGAATCTTCAGTTAAAAACTAGAGTTTAGTTGAAGTTCCTTATAGAATAGTGAGAGAAAAACAGCACTATAAATTGTCAAAGGCTTCAATTTGAACCTGCCAATTCATCATCTGATTCTTACTAACCAATACTAACTTACTAGCTTTAGTTGTCACAACTGATTGGTTTAATGCAACGGCTGTACAGAGCTCTGATAGGTTAAACATTCAGTACTAAGTTCTTTTTAAAGATTAACCTAACCAACTTGTAGTGCATTTATCAAAAGTAACAGTATTTTTCTATCATTTGTGATTGTTTTTGATGTTTGAGGTGATATGACTGTCAGGATGTTTCAAGATCAAAATCGACAAAACTTGTTCGCGTTTAAGAACCTCAGACTCAAACAAAACTGCGGTAATGACGTCTATAATCACACTTCTCAAATGATGTTATTCCGACATGCATTTTTCTTCTGGGCGTCTTAATTACGAGCAAGTTTTATCTATTTGAATCTTAAAACATTCTGGCTGTCAAATCACTTCAAACATCAAAAACAATTGCAAATGATAGAAAAATACTGTTACTTTCTTATGAAGTCCAAATAATCCTTTGTAAGTTCATCATTAAGGATAGCAGCACCTTATAACTTGGATTTATGTAAATTGGTTATGAAAATCAGTTTTGGTAAATTTTTATTACCGATAAAGACCACATCACTTTGAAGTCATTAAACCAATAGTAGTTTTACTTTGTTATTTAGTACAAGCCATATGTATTGTTTTATAACCTACTTTTATGTCTGTAAAACATACAATTTATGTTCAACGCCTTTGTGCAGTATGACACTGTTATAAAAGTGACATGACTTGCAGGTGAGTGTGATGATTGGAGACTCAGAGTGTGAGATCACTGAACTCACAAATAGAGAAATCACATGCATGACAGGAAGAAGAAGCAAAACAGTAACCGTAACCAACGGTGGCATTGATCCAGGTATAGTAATGTATCTTGCTTTAAAGTACTATCGCTAAGGTCACAGTGAAAAGTCAAGTTATGTCACCTTTATCTGGTATCACCTCCGAAGCCAGGTGGTTTATCAGATATGAAATTGCTATATTCATCAAGGTTTAAAAAGTTCAACTTTTAAAAACTTTTAAAGCTTTTAAAAGTTGCACATTTAAAAAGGTTTAGAAGTTTTTAAAAAAATTCAAAACCTTTTAAAAGGTTGTGAAGTCTTCACAAAAGTTAAGGATTTTAGCATTACATGTAAACTACAAAAGTCAAATTTTGTTATTCTATTATTGTTATTCTATTATTGTCTTGTTATTATTATTATTTGAGTGTATAAAGTTGAAAATGAGGGTTAATGATGCGCCAATATTTTTTTTGTTATGCATTCATTTCAATATTTGTTTTGTCAAAAAGCTTTGTACTTTTGCGGTTGTCAGCTTTGATAAGCCTTTGCTCCATGTTGCAACATTTGAAGTTAGCCATCTCGTAGCTCTTAACTTGTTTGTCACATTCATTTACAGAGAAACAACTATTGAAGACTCCTTTATTATCATAGACACTTGAAGAAAAACTTCAAATATAGGCAATACAATGTCGACCATCACGCTTGTTCTGTTTATACTGGAAGAGTTATCTATGTGGTAGCTAACGTAATAGTTGGTAGTTCTATGGCATAATAGTTGGTAGTTCTATGGCACAATAGTTGGTAGTCCTATGGCATAATAGTTGGTAGTTCTATGGCATAATAGTTGGTAGTTCTATGGCATAATAGTTGGTAGTCCTATGGCATAATAGTTGGTAGCTCTATGGCATAATAATTGGTAGTTCTATGGCATAATAGTTGGTAGTCCTATGGCATAATAGTTTGTGGTTCTATGGCATAATAATTGGTAGTTCCATGGCATAATAGTTGGTAGTTCTATGGCATTATATTTGGTAGTTCTATGGCATAATAGTTTGTCGTTCTATGGCATAATAGTTGGTAGTTCTATGGCATAATAGTTGGTAGTTCTATGGCATAACAGTTTGTAGTTCTATGGCATAATAGTTGGTAGTTCTATGGCATAATAGTTGGTAGTTCTATGGCATAATAGTTGGTAGAACTATGGCATAATAGTTGGTAGTTCTATGACATAATAGTTGGTAGTTCTATGCCATAATAGTTGGTAGTCCTATGGCATAGTAGTTGGTGGTCCTATGACATAATAGTTGGTAGTCCTATGGCATAATAGTTGGTAGTCCTATGGCATAATAGTTGGTAGTTCTATGGCATAATAGTTGGTAGTCCTATGGCGTAATAGTTGGTAGTTCTATGGCATAATAGTTGGTAGTTCTATGGCATGTTACTGTTGTAGTATTTGGGCTCGGCTATGCATGGTCTCCTCAGATTGCTGATATAAACGCTGGAGACAAAATAAGGTACGTAGATACAGTCAGCTCTTGTCTATTTTAAGCACATCAAGCTGCTCAATATCCAACCACTTGAAGTACTTTATCGAGCGAGTCAATCGAAAAACCTATATAACAATAACAGTAATAACATTGCCTTGTAGGTTCATCTGGACATCACCCTTATTTGTAACAGCAAATAACTTCAAGGTCATGCAAGCTCCAAATGCTGATTCACCATCAGATGGAACTGGTTTTGACAGCGGAGTTGGCTCACCTAATGGTATGTGTTCTACATCTTGCCTCTGTGTCTTTAAATGTTTTTATTGAAAACAATATATAATAAATACTTGGCCTTCCCTACTATGTAGTTATAAACATACCTTTAGATAAGCCGCTTCGGGTATTTGTAATCTGAACAAGTTACCAGCTGATGGGAACACTTCTGAAATGTATTCAAATTTTTATTAACGAAATCATTTTTAATATTATTATTTTTGTTAAACGTTTTGGCAGTCACCCAACTCTGGTCTACTTGTTGGCGATTGTCTCGACCATTTTGAATATGGATTTGGTATGTTTGGTCTAACGACGATTGGTCCAAATCTACCTGGTCTAACAGACCAGGTTGTTCAAAGACATTTCGTCTGCAACTGATTTCTCCAAAATACTGTTTGGTCTAATGATGATTACTCTAAAATTACTGTAAAGACAAAGATAAAAATACAAAAACTTAATCAGAGACTTGTACTTGTGCGCAAAAATTAAAATGAAAAATTTAAATTTTTAATTTTGTCAAATTAAATATTTAAAATTAAAAATTAAAGTTAAAATTTTATTGGATGAAGTTTAATTTAAATAAATTTCATTTATAAAATAAATTTAAAATATAAAAAGGAGATTAAAACTTAACATGCTAAACAATGTCATAATTATACTGCTAGATGAAAATTTTAGATTATGAACCAGTGCTGATAGAAGCTCTACAATATTGTTATTCTCTTCTATAAAACAGTCAAGATTCTTTCTTCATATTCAAAATCTTTTTTTTTGAGCTTAGCCTTAGGTTCTACTCTAATAATGCATTCAATCTGCTCTTCAACATATTTTTGATCCTTTCTCTGTTGGTTTTAGTTGGTCATTGACCAATCATGAAATAAGTTGATTTTAGACGAAGTGGGTTTGAACTAAACTGTATTAGACCAATCGTCATTGGACCAATCGTCTCTACCTCGTTGAACATATCTAATAACTTCACACCAGACATGGGAATAACAAACCCATCTATATTTGGTCTCCACTTAAACACCTACGGGCTCATTGTGAGTAAAACAACAAACATGAGTATAGAATGTGACTGTAGCTGAGTAGTTGCCTTTCTGCCAATTCATAGCCTTCACGCATTGAGTCTCTGGGATTTATGTGAGAACATAGGATTTATTCTCCATGAAAGAATCAGTTAATCAGTAAAGATTTTGAATATTCAAAAGTTTACTAATTGTTTTGATTTTAGTATGTCATCTAAACCTCACCACAATACCACTTTCAGTGTTCTACTATTATTACTCTTGTAGATTTTTAATGTAATTTCTCGAACTTGTAAATAATTTTATACCAGATTTTATGTAGCTACCTTTTTCTCCTGCGAGTAAGACTTCGTCAATGCGCTATTTCCTTTACAGGTGAGTTTACTAAGCAGTTTGACTCCACCGGAACATTCTATTACACATCTGGGTTGATCGGAGCAGCTGAAAATGTAGAGCTCAGGGGAAAGATAAACGTGGCAGCCAAAGAAGGGTATTCTACTGATGTCAAGGTCTATGTGGCTGGCATCATGGCAAGTTCTGATACTGGTGAGCAGGTTTCTAACTAGACGAGCTAGTTTTTAGTCAGCAGTGCACAAAGTTGATGACACAGTTGCACAAGTAATGACAGCTTCTTTTCATATGTCGTAATAGTTTTATCAGTGCTATCTAGTGGCAGGTGCTCTGTAATAGAAGCTGTTCTGGCAAGTGGTACAACTCAAGAAGTGCCGCATTGTCATACAGCTGCAGGTGCCCTGTCAAGTAGTATTTGCTAATGCGAGCAGCTTTTTATACCGCCTCAAATGTTTTGATGAATGTCCGAGATATTTTATTAGATATCTCTCTAAGTATATAAAAAGAATTCCAAGTTTTACGCTTCGTTATCCTGATGAATATTATTTATTTTTAAAAATGCTGCTCATCTTCATTAAATGACATTTTTGAGGTTGAACAATATTTTTCATGGTTTATGTCCATCATTGTGAAGACGAGAAACACTACCAACGACACTCAATTGCAAGTAAGTGTAGGGTGTGTATTTTTCAGGAGGCTCTATTGATGAGAGTAGTTTGGGCTGCCAAGGATCAACATCTGCCATAGCTGGCTGTTCAGAAGTCGATCCAAACACGGGTGGTGACTTGGAGTTCTCTTACCTGACATGCTCTACTCCAGATGTAACAGCGGTAGATGAGAGCCAAGGCTACATAGACACAGATATTACCATTGATGGAAAAGGTATGACCAGTTTGTTCTCATAGTATTTACTACTCAGTATTGTTGTTTTGTTGCAAGAAGTTATTCAAATGAGCATTTCTATTGGCTGAATAGTTTGTTAGTAGATGTGATAGTAAATTTGCTTGAAAGGGCTGATAAAGTTCACTGCTAGCATTCTATCAACACCTTCAACATGAGTTTTCAGCCATCAGTTCTGTCTCAAAGCAAAGTCACTTCAATATAGCAAATATATGTCAATTTTTTATTAGAACTTTAGAATTTATAGGCCTGTTTTAATTTTTGGAAAATGTAAGATTTCATGCTTCCATCATTGGCAATGGTTTCTTCCTGTAGAAGAAGAGATCCTGTAGATCTACCAACTTTACAACCTCTCAGTTTTTTCTCTTTCCATTCTTTTTTTGTTGAAACATTTAAATCTTTTTTAATTACTCAATCAATGACAGCTATTTTCCCTTGTGATCAATTGATGCCTAGCTTTTTGGCTAGCTTTTAAGGTAATATGTAGTTGTCTGCTCTTACTTCTCTCTGAATAAAAACCCTTATATTCAATCAGGTTTCTCAACCACTGCGTGTGAAAATGAGGTGATGATTGGAGATTATACCTGTGTAGTCTCCCAACAGAGAACTTGGCAGCAGCTTGTTAGCCAGCTCGTCTGTGCTCCTGATGTTTCAGAAGAACCTGATGTTGGTGTGAGCTTTCCTATCAAGGTAAGGCCTTTGAGAGGTCATCACTTAACCTACATACAGATTTAAAACTTTGACATTTTCATCTTAGTTTAGCAAGTTTGAGCTAAAAAACAAATGTCAACTAGTTGCTAAAATTTGAATTTAAAAACTAAATTTATATCAACAGGTCGAGTGGATTGACCTCAGGTTTAAAATAAATGTCTTGATACTGTATCAGTTGCTATGAATTATAACGTATAATTTTTGTTCTCTTGGTTCAGACGTTGCTCAGCAGCTGGGTGCAGGTATTAAAAGTTCAAGCTTTATTGTGGTGATGACATTCCATTTATCATAAGAACTCAGTCTACACTATTGTGATGGCATGTCATACACTTTTTGGTGAATATTAAGACCTTTAGGCTCGCTATTGTGATGGCATCTCATACACTCCTTTGTGAGTTTTAAGACCTTAGGCTCACTATTGTGATGACATGTCATACACTTCTTTGTGAGTATTAAGACCTTAGGCTCACTATTGTGATGGCATCTCATACACTTCTTTGTGAGTATTAAGACCTTAGGCTCGCTATTGTGATGGCATCTCATACACTTCTTTGTGAATATTAAGGCCTTAGGCTCGCTATTGTGATGACATGTCATACACTTCTTTGTGAGTGTTAAGACCTTAGGCTCGCTATTGTGATGGCATCTCATACACTTCTTTGTGAATATTAAGGCCTTAGGCTCGCTATTGTGATGGCATCTCATACACTCCTTTGTGAGTTTTAAGACCTTAGGCTCGCTATTGAGATGGCATCTCATACACTCCTTTGTGAGTTTTAAGACCTTAGGCTCACTATTGTGATGACAAGTCATACACTTCTTTGTGAGTATTAAGACCTTAGGCTCGCTATTGTGATGGCATCTCATACACTTCTTTGTGAATATTAAGGCCTTAGGCTCGCTATTGTGATGGCATCTCATACACTCCTTTGTGAGTTTTAAGACCTTAGGCTTGCTATTGAGATGGCATCTCATACACTCCTTTGTGAGTATTAAGACCTTAGGCTCGCTATTGTGATAGCATCTCACTTATCATAAGAACTCAGTCTTTGCTATTTTGCGTGTCAACTCACATCTTGATTAGCCAATATTTAACATTCTGGTATAGTTCTACTGAATATTCCGGAAGGAGTATGATTTCACCATTCTCAGAACCACGATGACATAGTCTAATTTTCATATTCTTAAGGCATAATCAAGGCTTATGCTTTCAGGTCAAGGTGAACAACAGAGGGTACGCTCTCATGGCTGACTTTGTACCAGCCTTTGCTATACTTCCTTCTCTGACCTCTGTGACCCCAAGAACAGGATCACCAAATGGAGGCACAACAGTTACTCTTGATGGAGCAGGTTTTGTTGGTAAGAATTTTTGTCTTTTGTTATTCATTAGAATGTGAGTGGCATCAATGAAGTGACGTCTGTTGTCAAGGTCATTCAGACACTTCAAAATAATGCCAATACATTTTTTTGAAGTATTTCTTTTGCATATGCATAAAGGAATTAGTTGTTAAACTTTAGTTATTTATGAGTGACCACTTGCTTGTAACAGCATGTTGTGATTTTTTGATGAACAAATAGTAATGGAACAAAATAAAAACAGAAACACAATGTGCTGCAGAGTAATCCTCTCTATACACAAAGAAGAGACAACTCAAAATAGTGTATAACAATTGCCGCCATAATTGATAATATTTTGTCACAGTTTATTCCACAAAAATTATCACTCGCTGATCAGTGTTAACTACTTAAGTTTTCATTGGCATGTTCCTGTGATGCTATAACAATTATACTGCAGGTGAGACTGTGATGCTATAACAATTATACTGCAGGTGAGACAGAGGTAATGCTCGGGCTAAACAGCTGCGAGATTTTCAACCAAACTTACACAAGGATTATTTGCATTACTAGCTCAGCCCCTGCTGCCCGTCACAATGTGGCAATCACTGTTACTAACTCTCTCGGTACACTGCTTCCTGTTGACTGCCCGACAAGTGACTGCACCTTTGCTTTCGACCGTGCTTCAACACCAACCATCAACACTATCCATGACCCATCTGATGTAAGAATCATTTTCCTTTGTCAGTATTATTTGCAGCAATCAAAGTATTGAGCAAGCTTTAGAACATCTCTTATACCCTCAGTGTTATCATGCTTGTACTAGCTAACTGTCAGCTACTACTATCTGGTAAGGTCAGATACTTGTACTTGCTATCGGTAACCGTAAAGACTGATACAACCTGCATCATGGGTCGGATCGGTGGCAACTAAACTGGCATCCATCATTTCTAAGCTGGTGGAAATCTGGGAATTCCGTTGGAATGAAATGAATACTCAACAAAGATTGACTAAACTTCCCAAAAAGTGTGCTGCGGCTGCACAAAAAGAGGAGATTAAATAAACTCACCCTCCAGCTAGCTGCTGCAATAGACCAAAGGTGCCAGTATGTCAGGACCTGTTTCTGCCCTACTATTACATCTATGTACTGTCGAGAGATGCAACTGATATCAATATTAAACTCTTAAATATATTAATATAAAAGAGATAATAATGCAAAAGCTAGCGTTCTTTTAGATCTTTTGCGCACAATTTTGTGGACATAGCACAAATTGATAATAATCATACTGTATCATACGGCCGACCTAAAAGTTTTATGCTGCGGTGACTCGCTCTTGAAGCAAAAAAGCTAAGAAGCAAACAGAAAAGTGACAAGAATGTTTTTGTCAGTAATAAAGCCTGAACCATAAGACAGTCACTGTCGAAACGACCGACTGCAAGAGAGAGAATACTAACTACTGTACGACATCAACTAAGTGCCATAGGATCTCCAAGATGGCCACTGCCTCAATTTCATATGCACACTTTTTACAATTGAGGTTATTAGTTTGTGGTGTTTTGGCAAGATCAAATCTGTTTCCACTGTGCATACACTCTTTTTATTATTGCTCTTTAGTTGCAGTCATGTGACACGCATCATCCTTTTCGTTTCAGAAATAACTTGACACATATACGTCCCTCTCTGTCATGGCAGCCTTATATACAATATTACCAGCAGGTCTCTTTTGAGGTCTTTCACAATTTTTTTAATGCTAACAAACACACTTCTATTAAAAGCTTTGTTTCTAGCATAAATACTGTTTGCTGGATTTGTTTTATTTGCTATTTCTGTTGTTTTATAGCTCAAGATCATAGAGGCTTCCACCAACATCACAGTACATGGCACAAGTTTTGGATCAGTTGCTGGAGACGTCACCGTTATGCTTGGAGACAATAACTGTGTTGTTATTGATATCTCTAATGCACACTTTGTCTGTACAGTTGGGCCGGTAGCAAAAGGCACACATGACTTGAATGTTCATGTCGCTGGCAAAGGTCTGTCATCTTTTCTAGTTGATCTTTTATTTAGTTGTAAACTTTATTCTCATTATCTTTCATACTCTGCTAGTCTAGCAAGTCAATGATGGTAGTATGAGTCAGTGTTAGAATGTATAGGTCTGCTGCCAAGTATCCAATCATGTGTAACGCTTTCACTATTCTCCAGCAAGCTGCAGGAGTCTCAGTAAGCATATAGTGGATGTTGTTTATAACCAGGCGGATGGCTCAAATAAAGACAAAAACTGGTTTGGCTACTTCTCAGAACTAAACTATAGTACCATCACTTTTGATTGCGTTGTATATTATATAGGTCATAGTATATAGGTCACATTTCGTTCCTGCACACCAATGTCTACACAATTTTTATATTCACAACGCTGGATGTCATAGTGCATGTGTAACCTGAAATGTGTTATTTGATGTAAGTCACCTGACATGTGTCATTCGCGATGATCTGCTGTCTAATTAATAATCAGGAATGTTGTCTAGAGAGGGCTGTGAAGTCCAGTCATTACAAATGACAACTACCTGCTATCTCATAGAGTGCAGCTATTCATGACATCAAGATACAGTTGCTGGCTAAGTGCTAGTATATTGAGTTAAGGCCTGTGTTTGCCAAGCACTGCCTGCATAATTGTCTACGCACACATTGTCAGCTATGACTGAGCACATATCCTGACATGCAGGTCGAATTGCACACAGAGTCGCTTTTCCTTGCAGGTTATGGGTTTGGGCCAAGCATGACATCTGTTGAAAAGGTCGACAGCATAAATCCATCAAGCGGTTCTGTGTATGGTGGTCAGGTAGTCACCATTGCTGGAACAGCTTTCATACACAATGAAACAGCTGTTACAATCGACGGAGTTGTATGCACCATAAACTCTGTATCCTTGACTGAGGTGAGTGGTGTTTATTTCTCACCACTTATCACTATTAGTATAGAGTTCTGCTAGTGCTCGCAGTTTTACCTTATCTTATGTTCAGTTGTAAGGTTACTTCTGAATATAAACCTAGAATAACCCACTACTTGTAGTTACACGCATATATTATCGCTAAAAATGCTAGTTTCATTAAGAATTATAAAGAAAAAGCATTAAATACACTATGTGCAAAGTGAATTATAGTATACTATAATTCAATTTGTATATAAAATTATATTACATATTATAATATATTATAGTATTATATACTATATAATATAAAGAGTTCTTGTTAGTTAATCATTGTATCCTGAATAGCAGACCTATATTTGTTTCAAACAGACATAGGTCGGCTCTCATCAGGTATATATATATATATATATATATATATATATATATATATATATATATATATATATATCAAGCAGTACTATATTTGTCTATATATATATGTATATTTCTCAAAGTATGTGTGTATGTACGTGTGTATGTATGTGTGTCCCTCCAGCTGTAGATCTTAAAATCTTGATATTAAAATTCTGCTTTCTGATAAATTTGAACTCACGACGAACGCATCGACAAGGTTCACATCAGGACGAACGCTCTACCGCTGAGCCAGAACGACATAGTGATCAGTTATGTTATCATATACCGCATACCCCATATACGTGCTAATTATTTTAGCCTTGCGTCCAGGAGTTACGATGCTTCTATTCAGAAATGTATGGGTCCTAAGTATATGCAACACAATGCTTATTTGACATTTTTTTGTAAGGGCTAACTTATTCGGCCCCACGATATCGACAATCATTTATCTCGAACTTAAAATTTGGCGATTGGTGTACTGAATATATACGTTATTAAACGATATACGTCGCTTAGCTTGCTTGACGAGTTATCCATATCCGTTGTACGGAATATCTGGTATTCTTTAAAATATAATCTTTTTCAATAATAAAACTTATGTTAAATAGTTAAGGCTTACTAAAATACATACTAAAACTTCTTTCAAGTATGTGTTTAGTGAACTAAATTCATTTTAAGTTAGATTCAGCATTTATGTTACACGTCTGTCTCGAAGGTAAAAACTCTCCACGTAGTACATTGTAATGTTGTATTATCTTGGGCACGCAGATCATAACCACAAAATTCACTAAAGTCATTGTAGGTACCTATAGTTACTAAGGTTAACATAGTATTGTGGCAATATTTTTAATGATGATGATTGGTACCTGTAGCCTATGATATTAGCCTACAGGCCAATATTTTGCATGCCAACACTGAAACGAACTGAAACCTTATAATTGTATTCCAAATAATTTTGGATTGTAATCGTAGCAAAATAGACTATATTTAGCTATTACTTGTTAATGATTTCACATTTACACTTAAAAACCTTTACAGTTTTATTTTTCCTTCTAATTTATTTCAACGAAAAACTTCTTTCAAGTTATGAAATTTTTAATTTACAGTTGTTTGAAAGCCTCTACAGTTGTTTTTATTTATTTTTAATTTATTTGTCCTGCACAAAATCTTTTTCTCGTGGTACGAAGTTTGAAAGTTACAGTTGTTTGACAAAGTTAGAAAACCTTTACAATTGTCTTTATTTTTTCTTTTAATTTGTTTCAATTACACAAAACACTTCTCTCATGATATGTAGTTTGAAAGTTAGAATGGCAAATGTTGGTATATGTTAAACCCAAATCAATTTTCTATTCAAAGACTTTTTTATTACTCGGGCAACGCAGGGTAGTAGTTATATGTATTTAACAACTAAATGAATGAACAGCGTTGCCCGGGTAATAAAAAAGTTTTTAGACAAAAAACTTATTTTTATTTAACATTAACAACATTTACAATTTAATTTTAAAACTTCATATCATGAAAAAAAAGTTTTTGTGTGCTGCTCAAATGAATTAAAAGAAAAAATAAAACAACTGTAAACTTTTTCTAACAACTGTAACTTTTAAATTTCATATCATGAAAGAAGTGTTTTGGTGAAATAAATTGAGAGGAATAATAAAACCATAAAGGTGTTCAAATATAAATGTGAAGTCATTAGCCAGTAATGGCTAAATATAATTTGTTTTTCTATGAATACAATCACTATGTTTCCATGATGCGCAGTGCTGCGTTGCAGCCCCCTCCGAAGTCAAGGGGATTGTACGTTTACATGCTGCGCAGTGGTTTTCAGCAAATTAGCCAGAGAAGAGAAATTGTATAAATCGAATCGCCTGATGGAGAAATACATGTAGAATCGATCATGGATACCGAACATCAAAAACAGTTTTTTTATGCTTCTGTCATCATTATACTTTTATTTGCAATACACATTCACAAGGTTTGACAAACCTTAACACAATTTTTACAAAGTAATATATTTTTAATAAGCATTTTTAAGTAATATATTATTTAAACGTTACTTTAGGATTTGCCACCTATTTTTCGAAATGTGTTGGCATCGATAACAAAGTCTAGGAAAGTAATCACCTCATCCTCGTGGGTGCAGACCATAATTAAACTTAAGTGAAAGAAGATCCGGAGAATAGAAAAAAACAAGATTAGCGTGATAACTATTGTACTAGTTCATGGCCCTTGATGAATTGGCCTCCACAGCAAGAGAGCTATGCGCAGCCACTGCGCAATGCCGTTTCCTTGCTGCGAATTTGCACTAGCTTTGCACTGATCAGTGCGCAGTGATTTCAGTGCGAAGACGCCGTTTCCATGATTTGGAGAGGGTGCAACTCTGAAGTACTGCGCATCATGGAAACATAGTGAATGTAAAATTATTTGGTATACATTTATATGATTTTAGTTTGTTTTAGTGTTGCATCATAAGGCGAAAATATTGTATAGAGTGGTATAGAAAGACAGTAATTATTTAATGTAAACACCTGGTAAAAATCATCAAAATCATCATCATTAAAAATAGTAGTAACAAAGCTATATGTTAGCCTTAGTAACTATAGTTACCTACAATCACTTTAGTGCCTTTTTGTGGCTATGATCTGCAAGAAAATGTAACGATGCTGTGTACTATGAGCAGAACGCGAAAGGGCGAGTTTTTACCTTTGAGAGAGATGTGTGACATAAATGCTGAATCTAACTTAAAACACACCAATTACATAAGTATTGTTTCAGCTCATTCAAGTTCTCCATTATCTTGGTTTTCAAATGAACCATTGTTTGATATGATGAGACAGACATCGGTTGGTGTTTATAGCATTTCCCCAGAGCTCTACCGCAGAAATGTTCAATGGTATAGGCTTGGAAATTATGACGTCACAATTTGCATATTCGGTGTTGTGTGCTCTTACCGCTTATTTTACCGCTTACCGCTTATATTTATTAACTACGATAATGACGCTACTGGCAGACAAAGGTAGGACAACTCCAGAGAACCAATGAAGATGACAAAAGAATCAATGTCATTAGCTCTCCATGTACAGATTATTTTCATGATAATTAACTCAGATTCCAAGCACCATACTATATTTTCCCGATGATATTATGCATGATCCCTCTCTTTTTATTGTGATGTTGAGGAGCACGACTGAGGCTAATTAATTTCAAGCTTTGCGTGATCTTGCAAGAGTGCAATTTACATATAGTCCTAGGGCCACGTCACTGCAGGTCACAATTTAATCGATGTGATTGCATTACCTTTACCATCATGGGTGGTTAACAACCAGATATGTTGTTAGTAGTCATTTCTGTTTTTGTTTAATTTTGTTGTAGAAGTCAATTGAATTAAATCAATCATTGGGGTTGACTCAGTGCACTCCGGAATTGTTCAAAATAGAGAAGCCTATTGTAAATAACTTACTCGGTCTATAAGCCAGTACCATACACAAAGTGAATAATTTAATTGTCCAATACACCTGTTTTCTATTTTCCATATAAATTATATGAATATAATATAAATATTTTAGTTTTATATTTTTTTCTTTTTGATAATTAATTACTAATTAGTTATTAGTCAAGTTATTAATCATTTCTGTATGGGACAAACAATGCCATCATATAAACGATGTGATAATAATTACTATAAATGTTTAAAATGAACGAAAGGATGAAAAAGAAAACTCTAACAATCACCCGAAATCTATTAATCCAGTACTTGTGTTTTTATTGGTCGAGCGTTAGCACGATCCCAGGCATTGTTGATTACCTAAAATGCTAGTTTATTATTAGCGCTCTCTAGATTTAAGAGCACCTATTGTCACAGAAAAGCACAGCTTAAATGGCAGCAAAAGGGATCGTTGACCAAAAGCTAAATGATAATTATGACATCACATTATGGGAACCACAACCAAGGGTTTTTTTTATTGCAGGACATACTTTTGACATCCTGTTTTCATAGTTCTATTATTCTTTGTGTATTGAATAAAGGCTCATTCGAAAGCCAAGACTCCGATGTACTGAAATATATGATAAAAGTAATTATGTAATTGATGTGCTTTAAATGAATTTAGCTTACTAAACACATGCTTAAGGAAGTTTTAATATATATTTTAGTAAACTTCAAACTTATACCTAAAATTTTATCGCCTATCTGTTTGCGGATTCGTTTTTTCCGAAATGAATAATGCTGAGCTCACCATGGCGGACAACGTACATCTTTTAATAAAGTTATATAATCAGTATACAAATCGCCAACTTTTAATTTTAATAAACTTTGTTGATATTGTATGGCATGAAAACAAGTTTGCCCCAGTATGGCGAGGACAAGTTTTATAGTTGGGCGAAAAATATTTTATAACAGTGACATCGTAACCCGCATAGGCGCAATGTGTGAAATCGGGCGTATTAGATGTAGCATGTAAAATCGGGAAAAGGGTATACAGTATATAGTAAAAGTGATAGAACCAAAAAAGCCTTCATAGACTTGTAGGTAGATGATAGGTTGAAAAACATGCCGGTGCAATCTCCGCAAGTTTAAACCAAACGCGGTGTCAGTTGTTCGTTCTAGGATTTTATTAGCTATAGCTAGACATACCAAAGCACAGAATTACAGAAAATACAAAAACATATTTGTATATGTGATTTATATATATATAGATAAGTTATGCTATATATGACTTATATATAAGAACACGTGCTGTGTACAAACACTCCCTCGTTCAGTTTTCAATGTATATCTCCTAGTACAGTGTATGTACAGTGTAGACTGCAAGTGCATGTCTTTTTATCAAGAATGTATCTAGTGATTTATAAAAATTGAAAGGTGAATACCCCATTCATTTGTGCATTCAGATTAACATAAACTGAGACACTAACAAACAGGCTGTCCATTATGAGTTTGAAACTAGTTATTAACAGCCCTCATGACTGGCCTCTGTTCAGTTGACTTCAATTGACTACTTGTATATCTCACAGATAATCTGCAAAACCAGAGCTCATGCAGAGGGAACAGATTTGGTAGTAGATGTTATGGTAAAAGGTGGCTCCAAGAAAGATGTCACATACAGCTATTCAACTGCACATACACCAAAGGTATGTTGGCTAACCCTACACCTTTATCTAGTATTCCTTTATGCCGTGTTTATCTTATTACAGTAAGATGTTATGTTCATCACAATGTTAATTCATTTCAAATTATGCTTGGTTCAGGTGACATCGGTGAGCCCTATAGATGGTGTTGAGGGAGATACCATAACTCTGACAGGCGCAGGCTTTGGGTCTACAAACGCTGAGAATACAGTCACAATTGGTAAGGGTGCAGATTCAACAGAGTACGTACTTCAAAGTCTATTAACTAGTCTGTACATTGGCAAGTAGCTGGAAGTACAAGCTCTGTACACTAGTCAGTAGTTAAGAGTACAAACTTTGTACACTAGTTCATAGTTAAAAGTAAAAGCTCTGTACACTAGTCAGCAGTTATGAGTACTCACTGTAAATGTGGTACATCAAAAATCAGTTTTAGATCTGTCACCGCCAGACTAGTAATTGTTCTCTCCTAACGCAAGTTCTGTTTTGTACTATAGGTGGAGCTATTTGTAGCGTGACCAGCAGCAGCTCAACATCTATAACTTGTACTGCTGGCGGCTGGTTTCCTGGAGAGGTTAATGTGATGGTCAATGTGGATATGATTGGCTATTCTAACAGTTATGTGACCTTCACCTACAAATTTAACCCCGGAGATCTCAGTGGTAGTGAAGGTAAAGATTGTTTAGCCTTCCATTTTTCGTGCCCCTCTCAAGTTTTTTATTTATATACTTCTCAAAGTTTGTCTGTGTTTTTGTTTTGTTTTTAGTGTTTTGCTTGCTTTTTGGACTAATTTGTTGATTGGTTACAACACCATTGTAAAAACATACTTATAATTTGAATTTGTAAACATAAGTTACTTAATTGACTTGTCACATTTTTCAACCGTTTTTAAAAGTCAGTCTATTACCATCTGTTTAAAATATTAGTTTTTACAGTAACAACTAAAACAACAAAAATTATTCTTTTTAGCTGTAAATTAGATTTTTATTATTAGCAAAATCTGTTACAAGAATTATAGTAGCTGAGAAAGTTGATGACTTTCAATTCGCATCACATTTTGCTGAGCAACCATGGCCTAGTGGTTTTAAATTCTCGACCCGCAAACAACAAGTCGAGGTTCAATTTCTAAAAATGACCACTATTAGTGACAAGAAAGACATACAACCTTAAATTTCTCTTCGCAACTGAGCATGTCTCTGGTTGTCTAGATTCTCTTACCACTAGACTCAAGTATGTCCAGCCACCGCAGCATAGTTTCTAACAGTTCTTTTAAAAACACGCACAGCTTCTGCTTGCAGTAAACTAAGCAGCTATTTTGCCAATTTTTGAGTGATTTTTCACATGAATTTCTGGTTTTCAGGTAGCTTTGGCGGTGGCAAGGAGCTTGTGTTAGATGGAAGTGGTTTCATCACTGATGTGACGGTTAGGTTCTGTGATCAGTATGCTGAAATCACGACTGTCACTCCTACTTCTATTACCATGCTATCACCTGGCTATGATACAGGTATTGAAAACACTTTTGTTCATTTCACTCTTGTTATCATCAATTTAATCAATCGAATTATTTGTGAGCTCTAAATTAATAGATCAGTGTCTTGTTGAGTTGTAGTTATATGTACTTGCGTATCGTAAAATGGATTAAGATTTTTCTCTGCAGAGAAAGAAGTTTTGATGAATCTTCTAGCCAGTCTGTATTTTTCCATCTAGCGCTGTAAGGTACGTACCTGCAAGTGCTTGTCAGTCAACTGACAGGTTCCCATAAGTGTCTCTTAGTCATTAGTTTTTATAGGTAAGTTTCCATCATCTGTCAGGTTATCAAAAGTGCTTGTCATTAGTCTGACAAGCATAGTATGCTGATATACCTGTTCTAATATTTAGTGCGATCCAGGAACCGGAAGTGCAATGTCAGAGTTTCTATTGGGAGTGAAACTGTTCTGATAAATCAGTTCACTTACACCGTAAGTGCAACACCTGTCATAAACAGCGTGACACCTGCCAGGGGAGGCACTCTTGGTGGCACCAGGATTACATTGGCTGGCAAAAACTTTGGGTAAGTTCTTTAGCCTCTGTTCTGCGTTGGCGCAAGTCTACAGGTTTCCTCATCACTACAGACCATATTCAGCAGAACAAGAAAACATATAGCATAGCGACTCGTTAGCATCTAGTAATAAAATTGGTGGTAGAGAAAGAGTACAGTCTCACGAAAAGTAACTTACTGTCGTTGTACTTATGTAGCCATAAATCTACTTACCATAAATCTACTTACGAAATGAGAGACCTAATGCTATAGACCATGCACGACTACTGCATCACTTAATTTGGTTAGAAATCTTTGTAGAACACTTTATGATTGCCCAATTTTACTACCGATATAATTCTGGGTACATTGTGGTCAAATCTCATTTATCTGTTGTTTAAATCTCCAATGGGAAAAGTTGTTATTAAACTATCATTATTATACTATCATTATTACACTATCATTATTATACTATCATTATTATACTATCATTATTATACTATCATTATTATACTATCATTATTATACTATCATTATTATACTATCATTTTACTATCATTTTACTATCATTATACTATCATTAAACTATCGTTATTATACTATCATCATTATTATCATTATCATTATTATACTATCATTAAGCACTCGAAGCTTGTGGTGTTTCATTTTCGATCAGATAACCTGCCGGTTGGTGTTTAAGACGCTGGTTCTCAGGAATTGGACAAGAGTGTCGAAGCCAACTATTTTTGACCACCCGGCAAAAGGTGCAAAAAATGTTCGTGTGAAGTTTGGATGAATTCGAGCAAAAAATGTGGAAACGCAAATTAGCAGACAGACAATGACTAAATGACCGAATTAATACAGATGAAGTTTTAAAAGTTCTTTTGAATAACTTTTTATCTTGTTATTTCTCGAAGATAGTCTTTAGATGATGTTGTTTTCTTTGGTTATCAGCAGCGCAGGTGAGAACACAGTGACAATAGCCGGCACTGTCTGTGACATCGAAACTGAGTCAGCTACTGAGATCGTCTGCGTAACAAACGCTCCTGATATACCTGAGGGGAGTAGCAGCCGCGGTCAAAAGACTAAAGTTATGGTCGAAGTTGGAACTAATGGATTAGCAATAACGGTGAGAAACACTGATTTATTTTTTCAATTTGATTTTGGGTTGTTTTGTGCCATTTTTTTATGCCTGATGATATGCTAGGTCAAACCAAGGGTTTTATCAGAGGTCTCTCTACCAAAACATCAACATTGTGGCAGGGAACTTAGCCATTTAAAAATGGTGCTATTCTGAACTTTGATGGATTTTCTGTGCATGTGATGTATCTCTATTTACTCAGCTCACATGTGCAATACTCCATCAGATAAATAGAGGTATTATTATTGTATGATAGCCTCAGACTTTACTATTTTAGGCTGCTTTCTGGTTTGATTCATGCTGGTTCATAGTTCACTTTATGGTTCACTTGGTGGTTCACTTTCTGGTTCACTCTATGGTTCAATTTACAGTTTGTGTCGTTGTTCACTTCATTATTTATTTGAGAGTTTGGTTTGAGAAGAATTAGCAGCTATTATTTAGCAACTTATCACAGAGCCAGAAAAATATCAAGTTTTTCATCAAAGATTATCTGATACAGTGATTTATCTTTTGTTCGTAATAATGGTCATAATCAGTATTGGGTCAAAGACTACTTACTACAGGTTTGTCTATTAGAAATTTGTTTCCTGCTTGTTAAAATATAGTAAAATCTTGACGAGAAAATTTACACAAACACCTGATGCAAATTTTACTAAAATTTCTTTATGCAAATCTTGTTAAAATTTCATGATGGAAATCCTGTTGAAATTCTGTGATGTAAATCCGTTTTAAATTGCATAATGGAAATCCTGCAAACATTCCATGATGCAAATGCAGTTAAACCTTTGTGATGCAAATCCTGATAAAATTCCACAATTAAAACTTTGTTCTAGTTGCATAATGCAAATGCTGTTCAGATT
Organism: Watersipora subatra; assembly: GCF_963576615.1. NCBI lineage: Eukaryota > Metazoa > Bryozoa > Gymnolaemata > Cheilostomatida > Watersiporidae > Watersipora > Watersipora subatra. The sequence goes on along the minus strand of NC_088718.1, from coordinate 38,784,742 downwards.
ACATCATTTCAATAATATTTATATTATATGATATGAGTAATGTTTAAATGTAATGATGCAAGCTCCCTTAAGACATGAAATTTTTTCTATAAGCATATTATGTTTTTTTCAGTTTTACATGTAGGCTTTTTAGGCATTTACGTTGGTCAGCATCTTGGCAATAACATCATATCAAGAAAAAAGCTTTTTCAAACAGTAACAAGGTCCCTTGAAGTTTGCCATGGTACTTTTATATAGATATTAAAACAATGAGCTGATTGTTGCAGGAAAACTCTGACTATTGGTATATCGATGTGTGGTCATCCACTGCTACGTGGGGTAATGGACCCTTGCCAACTGAAGGAGACCTCGTGGTCATACCCGATGGACAAACCTTGCTTCTTGACATGGACACACCAGTTCTTGCAATGCTGCTCATTCAAGGTACGAACTCACTACTCGCGAAGCACCTGCTACAAGTGACACCATTTACTCTGTTTAGTCCCTGACTCTGAGTGTCAATTCACTACAGGTTGCTAATCTTCAAAGGAATCTAAATATGTTAAGGTCTGTTGACAATTTGGTGACGACTTGATATTTGATAGTGCATTGTACCACTTGTTGGCATGCATTGGCAGTTTTGTTATGCTTTTTTCACTGATGCTAATCAGTGTGGGTCCTGTATCGCTGATGGTAGGAAAGCAGAGAATTCTCATTAATGGTCTATTCTCAATAATATAGAATTATTTTATAATAAATATTATGACAAGGACAAAAAGTTAGTGATTACTCTGTTCACACCATCATGAGATATTTATTACAGGAGCAGGTGCTAGTAACCTTTAATAAATGAAAACTTATTGTTCTAGCAATAGTTTACACAATTGGTACACAACTCTATCATCTTTCCAGTAATAGTGGTGAAGTTTTAGGAACGAAAATGATAACTTTGAGGATTTGATCTCGGAAACTTCAGTTCTGTAGGTAGGGAGTTTACCCATTGGACTACGAGTTCCACTGAGCTTAGTGATTAAGCCTGGTTTCTATATGACAGCGCAGTGTTTCCATATCGCGCGTAGGTGCCATGCTTGCATTGGACAGGGGGATAATTTCCTTACTTTTTCGTAGAAGAGACAGATTTTTTCGGAAAACAACTCTGAAATTGCGCTGTCATATGAAAACCAGGCTTACTCTTTCGTACGGGAGACCGATTTCTTTGGAAAACAGCCCTCCGTTAGAATTGTGGGATAGGTTGAAAAGGTCTAGCGGTGTATTGTGAGATACATCATCGCGCGCACCCATCGAAAGGATCCATTCTGTTGGATCCTTGCGATCAGCGTACGCATGTAGCGCGATCGTCGTGCGTTGATGTTTCCATATCACAGCTGGCCTACGCACGACGTCGTGCCCCATGTTGCGCGCTTTGCGCTGTCATATGGAAACCAGGCTTAAATAATAGTGAAGATATTCATTAATTGTCCTAACAATAGTTTACACAATTAATATATAAATCTATCATCTTTCCAGTAATAGCTATGAAGTCTTAGGAACGAAAATCATAACTTTGAGGATTTGATCTCGGATACCTCAGTTCTGTAGGTAGGGAGTTTACCCATTGGACTACGAGTTCAACGGAGCTTAGTGATTAATAATAGTGCAGATATTAAATTGGTTAAAATACATTAAATCGTTGCGTTGCATGTAACGATTATCAGTTGGCCTCACTAGGTGAATGTGTGGGTAATAAAAACAGTTTGTAAGTAGTTGCAAGTAAGGTAGTGTAAAGGTAATGTAGTAGGTAATGTAGTGTTTATAAGGTGTTTTTATTACCCGTGCAATGCAGGGTATTCAGCTAGTATACCTATATGCCAGTATCAGGGTTTACCTATGGATAGTTGTACGTGGGTCTTAGCAGAATCAGGAATACGCAACAATAAAAATTTGTGCTTTTTCAAATGGTTTGCCTAAAACAACAAAACAAAGGTAGCAGTGGAACCAAAAAAAAATGTTTACGAGGAATTCAGCTTATTCAAAAATTTTATAAATATCAGCTTCAACTTCTTTTTCAAACAAAAAGTTGATAGAATTATGTTTGCATTATTTTGTGCGCATTTCATTATTTAGTAATTCAAGTAGGAGGTTAAATCGGTACTAGTGAGATCAAATCGTTAATCTGATTGTTATTGGGCCCTGTTAGTATTTATAAGCCAGCAGCTTATTAGTCAGTTATCATAATACTGTCAGTAATAAACGCTGAACTAAATGATTTTGCTAAAAAGTTGAGCATGCCTTTAATTTCCTTTATCAGAAATATATTATCACCCTATTCTTAAAATTATTGAAAAGCAGAGACAAATGTAGACACAATCTAAAAGGGGAGCATGCCCAAGCCTGTAACACTAGTTTGTACTTGTCATCATTGACTAGTTTGAGCTATTTCTGGCTCTGAATTCTAGATTCTGATTGACTGAATCTCACTCTTTAATTTTCAGGTGGTGAACTTCTGTTTGATGATGCTGACCTCACCTTGCGCACTGAGAATATCCTGATAGTCGATGATGGTCGACTGACAGTCGGAACGGAGGATAGTCCCTTCATGTATGATGCGACCATTGAACTTCATGGTCAACTCGGCTCTCCTGAACTTCCCATCTACGGAGCAAAATGTCTCGCCGTTCGAGAGGGCGAACTCAACTTGCACGGTGTGTTGACCATTTTTTTAGATTAGGCTCTTTTCAATAAATATTTTTCAGTTGTAAGATTCTCTCCGCCCATTCCAAATATGTATTCATGAGAAGGTGACTCCGATCAAACTTAACAGGATGTCAAAGTCTTTTCCCAAAAACTTGTAAAAATAGAGTAGCTCATGTTACTTCATGACGTCTTTTAAGAACTCAGGCTATGTTATTTCTATTCATATGCAACCGAAATCATTAAAAATAAATTTGTACAAAAGTTTAGTAGATTATATCGAAAAGTATTGATATTTTCCTATAATTTGCAATTGTTTTTGAAGCTTGGATTGATATGACTTTTTTATATATGATATATATTTTATGCTTTCAGCTCCAACATTATTATATTATTGAGATTATTCATTAGTTTTTTAGTTAGACTCTAATTTATTTTTGTGCATTTTTTTTAGTTAGTTTGCTTGCTGTGGTACCTTGGAGAAAACATTTTGTAAAATATGACTACTGATTCCCACAATAAAGATTCCTCATATAAATATGTATATAATATATATATATGTATATGTATTATATATATATATACATGTATATATATATATATATATATATATATATATATACATGTATATATATATATATATATATATATATATATATATATATATATATATATATATATATATATATATATATATATATATATATATATATATATATATATATATATATATATGACAGCCAGGATGTTTCAAAAAATAAAATAGACAAAATTTAATCATGATTAAAACACTCAAAAGATAAACTTGTGTAAAATGACATCACTAATGACATCACTAATGACATCACTAATGACATCACTAATGACATCACTAATGACATCACTAATGACATCACTAGTTGCTATAGTTGATATCAGCTATTGAGTTTGAGTTACAATGTTACTTGTATCTATTCTGTTGGTCTCTTTGGAGCTATAGATGCCATAATCACACTTTCACTTGATCTGGGCATTTTAACCGTGATCAAGTTTTATCGATTTTAATCTTGGAACATCCTGGCAGTCAGACCACCTCAAACATTAAAAACAATCTCAAATAATAGAAAAATCTTCATAATTTCCAATAAAATTTACTAAATTTTTTTTGCAAGTTCATCTTTAAATTGACACTGAAGGCATTTGAAACCTTGAACTATGCATGAGATTATATGCCAGATTAGCTTTGACTAGTACTATATCTAGCAGCTATTGAAATTGAGAGAAGTAACTCATGTGCGTATGTCTCAGTAGTGGTTAATGACCTTTATAGCCAGAATGTTCTAGCCTAAAAACAGACTAATTATATTGCGAAACACGCTGTCAACCTTGGATAATCACCAGCTCTGCCAGATTCCTTATTTCGTTACAGTTGCGCTATTTCAGACACGGGATGCTCTCTGAATAATAAATTAACTGGATTAATAAAAAACAACATTTTTAAACAAAATGTTTGCTTTTTTAGGGATTTGGTAAAAATTTAATAATTACTATGGTAACAAGTTTGTTCATTGTAGGCAAGCCAGTTCGTATGACCTGGACTAGACTGAGTTCTACGGCTACGGCTGGTAGCACACAGATTGAGTTGGAATGGGGTCAAGCTGACTGGCCAGTAGGTGGAACCATTGCCATAGCAACAACCGGAGATCGACACAGCCAAATCGAAACAGAGCTGCGGAATATCACCGCAATCAGTAATGATGGAAAGAAAATTACCTTATCTGAGCCTCTGGAGTGAGTTTAATTGTGCATAATAATAAACACAGTAATAATAATAATAAACATATTAATAATAATAAACATAGTAATAATAATAAACATAGTAATAATAATAAACATAGTAGTAATAATAAACATAGTAATAGTAATAAACATAGTAGTAATAATAAACATAGTAATAATAATAATAAACACAGTAATAATAATAATAAACATATTAATAATAATAAACATAGTAATAATAATAAACATAGTAATAATAATAAACATAGTAATAATAATAAACATAGTAATAATAATAAACATAGTAATAATAATAAACATAGTAATAATAATAAACATAGTAATAATAATAAACATAGTAATAATAATAATAAACATAGTAATAATAATAAACATAGTAATAATAATAATAAACATAGTAATAATAATAATAAACATAGTAATAATAATAAACATAGTAATAATAATAATAAACATAGTAATAATAATAAACATAGTAATAATAATAATAAACATAGTAATAATAATAAACATAGTAATAATAATAATAAACATAGTAATAATAATAAACACAGTAATAATAATAATAAACATAGTAATAATAATAAATATAGCAATAATAATAGCAATAAACATAGTAATAATAATAAAGTTAGTTATTAGCACACAAGTATATTAGCATACCAATATTGCTATATTGTTATAAAATATAACAGCAGCGTTACTTTAATATTATTTTATTAGCATATTATTATTGTTACTGTAATTATATAATTTAGTAATAATATTAATATTGATTGGTATATCATGTTTAATATAACTAGTATTATGTTATTATATTTATATCAATAACAGTATTACTATAGTATTAATGGTAGTATATGACTAATATCAATATTGAATTACTTTAAAGGTGTATTACTATTATATACTCATAAGTTATATTTTTGTTAATGTTAATTTCATTACTATATGTAACCATATTATTATGCCAAAATTATTAACACTATTACATGCATTATTATATTAATGTTACACCGATAACTGTTGTTATTATTATTTTGTGACCATGTTGATATTGCTTTACTATTAGCATAAATATATTTATTATTATTATTATGCATATAAAAGGTTTTTGCGCTGCAATTTTCATTTTAGTTATGGCTGAGTTGTTCATGATTTTGAAGAGGAAGTTTACTTGATAAGGTCTTCTCTCAACACTAATTAAATAAGCGTCTAGTTTGTTAAGTTGATTCTAGGCGAGCAGTGTACTTCTTCTTCCTATTATTATTATTTTCTCTTCACCTAGGTATGAGCATCTTGGAGTTACAGAAGAACTTGGAGGCGGTCATACATTAGAGATGAGAGCTGAAGTTGCCTTGCTAAGTCGCAATGTCAGGGTCGTCGGCAGCAGAGACATCCAGTGGTCTGATGAAATAGAAGCCTGCCCAGATGGCTTTGATACTGGTTAGTTCCTTACTTGCGGGTTGTTCTCTCCTTGCCTATAACAATATGGACTCTCTTTGAAATCCCTAGGCTTGCTTGATTACTGTGTGGTACACGTTCAACTTTAACTGGAAGTCAACTGTTTCATCAACCAATTGAGTGGCAGTAGATGATTTTTCTGGTTGTATTATTCTTGCATGAAGTGCTTATCATCTTATTTAAAAACAGGTGAGTTTGCCACACAAACCTGCTTCCAAGATAGATTTGGAGATGAGATTGGAAGTGACCAGTTTGGAGCTCAGATTATGTTCCATGCACCGATCAGGGACACAAAGCTAGCTCGAGGAAAACTTTCCTACATTGAAGTCAACTATGCTGGACAAGCTTTTAGGTGGGCACCTCTAACTCCTCCAAACTCGCTTTCTTTTTTGCATTTCCAGTCTCATGCTTGTGAATGCATAGTAGGCGGAGTTGTCTTCACCATTTTATGCTTACAGTACACATGGCAGTTTAGCTTCCCTATGAAATACAATGTGCATGCTGTCCTGCACTGTCAGCAGGTAGTCAAACCTCAAATGAATAAGCATTTATGTGAATGAGTTCTTACAATAATCTACTGCACAACCTTCACCTACCATCTATGAAGTAACATTTATGGAAACATCTATGGAAACATAATTGAAAAATGAACTAAGAGCTGTAAAACCTACTTTTTATGTTTGGTCTGCAGTAGCTTACATTGGTTTCACTGACTGTAACCAACTGAATATCAAAGTAGCAGTCGCACAAGTGATTATTAAAATTTATAATGTTATATTTATTATTATTGAACTTACAAGTCAAACTAACGGCAAAAATCAATTTCATTTGTGTCAATCAGTATTAGAAAATTACATTAAACATAAAATTTCAATTTCATATGCAAGTAATTTATACAGTCCCATATATACGTCAGTCATTACTTTGGAGTTTGGATTTGACACGATCTCTCTGACTGTTAGACATGTTTACAACTGGTTATTGTAGGCTGGGTCGATACCCTGTGCACTTCCATTTGAACGGAGACATGAGCGGATCGTATGTGAAAGGTCTGTCCATTCATGAAGCATTCAACAGAGCTATCAACATCCATGGCACTCACAATATCCTTGTTGAACATACAGTCATTTACAATATCATGGGCGGAGCCTTCTTCCTTGAAGATGGAATCGAAACAGGAAACAGATACCGGGTGAGTAGTTACCTTCCAGGAGTTCAAGGTTATACATTTCCGATAGAATCTTTTGTTTAGAAGTGCATTTCTCAATTGTTTATTAACGTGGATGGTGAATCGTTGAAGTAAGAAATACGTATGTAACCAATACCTCGAAGATATACATGAAGATCGCAATGATGTCTGCTTATGCAAGCAGAGGCTATTCACGTTTGAAAGAGCCATCTTGCACAAGCAATGGCTCTGTGATTTTGGCTGGACATCTGTACATTCGGTGGCAAGGGAGCCTCAACGACTGGAGATATGCCCTGTTGCAAAGAGAGTGTAGTTTACGGTTGGATGTCATTTCTGTCATCATCAGTGGCCTTTTTGGAGATTGAACCCCCAACCTGTTGTATGCAGGTCAGGAGTTCTAGACCTGTAGGCCTAGTAAAAACTAAAGCCAATTAAACATACAATAAGAGTAAACTATTGTTACTATTGTTAACAATAAAAGCTTAGCATATAAATCTACAAGGCCTTTTAATTCAGAAAAAACTTCATCTTCGTTGTATCATCTTAGTTTAAGTTTCAATCTCAGTTAGAGTGGTAACAGGAAGGGTATCTTACTTAAATCCAAGACATTGAAAGATACTTGAAGACTCCTAAATACAAAAACAGCTTCGTTTGGAACAATTCTAGTCCCAAACCTCAGAATGAGCACAATTTCAGTAGTGAGATTATTCAAGTGAAGCAAGCACCTTCACTGGCTGTCGTACAGTAGTTCTGTTATTAAATTTATTCCTTACCGATAGAGAGTCTACCTACATCATTAGTATTTCTTAAGAATCGCTATTTGTTAACATTTTGTGTATAAACTATTGGTTCTCATCTGTACTATATACTAGCAGTAGCTGCAGATCCAAAGTTCTATGAACAACCGATTCTTATGTTTTTTTTTGTAGTACAACCTCGCTCTGTTTGTGAGAGCCAGCTCTAGCTTACTCAATGATGACATAACACCAGCAGCGTTCTGGGCTACAAATCCTGACAATCACTATGAACACAACGCTGTTGCCGGAGGCACCCACTTCGGTTTCTGGTACCGACTTCTTGAGCATCCCGAGGGCATGAGTGCAACGACCAGCGTTTGCCCTCGTCGCGTGCCTCTAGGAACTTCCTACAACAACTCGGGTGAGTTGTGTCAGGTCTTTCATGTCTTGACCTAGACCTGAGCAATATTTATCGGTTGATGCTTTTTTTGAGTTTGAGGCTACAGTAAAAATTATAAACAAATTAAATTATAGGGAATTTTATGGAAAACATAAATTTGATTTTCAACATGGGTTTTTGCTTTCTTGTGCACTGAAGGTGGTCATGTAGCAAGTTCAATCATTTATGCCAGTTATAATTGAAAAACATTGTCAATGGACCAATGTAAAAGTAACAGAAAAGTAAAAATTAACAGCTAGACAGATTTTCAACTTTGAACTTTGTTAGCTGTTTTGTTACCTGTGTAGTTTCACATAAAACAATTAATTTCTACCCAAAATAACCGACAGTTTGATATAAAACTCGTGTTTAGCTAAAACTCAGCATACAAATGTGAGAGGAAATGATGCCAAAATATTTAAAAATAAAAACCTAAAAATTTGATTTTAAACATTCACACAAAAAATTTAAAATTTAGCCATTACTATGTTTTAACTGTGTGGAAGCAGATTCGGAGTTGTGCGCACGTTTTAACAAAGTGTTTCAATAGACATTCGCATTTTGCGGATTAACACGGGGACTTTTTAAAAACATTAACAATTTTCCACCGAAGGTCATTGTAAACTTCTCAAATTAAAATAGGAACAACTGAAGTAGTGAAAATGTTCAAAAGCTTGTGAGGCATTTTCTTGAGCATCATTGACAAGCGCCGTTTCCATCTTTCGCTAACGTGAAACATTCGATATAAATTTACGAGTAACAAAAACTCACTCGACTTGCAAGTTTTTTTGCGTTTGTATCATTTTGATGATGCAAAATTGTCTGGATTAACCGCATAATGAAAACATAGTGCATATAATTGTATATTTCCTGCATAATATGTATTGGTTTACTGATATTTATGTGGTCGATATTGAAGGTTCAATATGTTAGGGCTCATTTGATTCTTTGATAGATTTAGTATCCTTATGCTGCCAGAAGTGTATTTAGTGCAGAAGGAAAGAGCAGTTATCTCCTCTCTTTTGTACAACTACTTACTTGTTATTATTAAGGGAGCTAGTACATTGACTTTTGTACTTGTAGTTCATTCCAATGGCTGGTTTGGCCTGTGGACCTTCCAGGATTACTATCCAATGGTAGGAGGCGGCTGTGATTCTACTGACCCCGAGCCCGCAGTTTTTGAGAAGTTTATTGTGTGGAATTGTGAAAAAGGACTGGAATTTGTAAATGGAGGTTCCCTTCAATTTGTTGATTGTTTACTGGTGAGTAAAAGTTATCTCTCCTGCCAGAAGCTTTTTTTATTCATAGTTGTGCATGATTTATTAAAAAGTTTTTATGGTTAAATTTTTTTTCAGGCATTTGTCTACTTTATTTGTACATAAAGCCTAGTTTTTTTAACGAATTTTACCAATTTTTTTGTATGTTTCTATGCTTGTGATTTCCATCAAGTATCAAGTAATAAGCTTTCTATAGCAACATTTGTAGCCACTTTACCACAATATGTTCGTTTAACTTGTTCATAACAATTGGGAAAAACTCTTTGGATGGAGCCCCTGAAGTGGTCTCATCTCCATAAAGCAGTTAATATATTAATATAACGAACTAATTTATTAATATATTAAAATACAAATTTAACAATATATTACTATGTTAATATATTAATACATTATCGTATTATTATATTCATTTAAATATTAATTTATTTTATTTTTCCAACTTTTAACCCAACTTTTAAGAAATGCTTATCAATGAAGATCTGCTTATTGAGAGCGTTTAACTTTTTTTAACTTAGTGTGAATAACTAGGAATACTTCCTTTAATTTTATTTCTGTTATTATCAGCAGATTAGAGCATGCAAGCGTGTTTTATGTTGGAATTATTCTAGAGTTGCTACAGCAAATTTGCATTTTGTCAACCATGTGATCTTTATTGTTACTAAATAAACCAAAAGTATATTTATAAAGATTTTGATTTATTTTTTAAAATTTCTGCGGCAATTTTGTATTTAGTGAACTATGTGATATTGTTTTTTATTTAAATAAACTAAAATTTCTATTTAAATAGATCATGTTTTAATTTTTAAATAAACCAAGTTCTAATCCTTGTTAGGCTAACAACAAGCTGACAGCACTTGAAGGGAAGAAGAACATGCTGCTAGGAGTAGAGGCTCCTTACACCGACAGGGGTCCCATGATTCGAGACTCAGTAATTGCTGCTTATGCTCCTAATTATCCACACAGCAGTGGCGGTAAAAGAATTGGAATTGTCCTACCTTGGTCTGCAGGCTTCTCCGTGAAGGTAGCTTCCTTTATAACTAATAAGAGTATTTCAGCATTTAGCTGTTGTATGTTTGTTGTTTATTTACTTTGTGTACAGAAGGTAGTAGATTTATTAGCACACTGCTTGCCGGACCTCTGAAATATATGGCCACAATCTTGTATGCGGACTTTTTAGCTAGAGGCTACTAAATATATTTTACAATTAGTGTATTTTATATACTATACAGCTGTGTATTTTTTCATTTTTGATAGATTATATGTCCACGCAATGTTTTGGTAGAATGTCAAATTCATCAATTTCGACGAATCAAATGCGGCAGTTTTTGGCATGACAGACATTCAGGGCACCTGCTCAGAGCTCTGCGGTGGCTGGAATTATCACATGGAGAAAATCTCTTTTATCAATGGAGACCAGCAAAGAAGTGAGTATGCTTGTTGACTATATCATCGTTGCTGACACTTATCTGATTGACACCAGTTGGCGCCTTAGCTAACACGGCATGCTTTATTCATTTGTTATTTTATTTGCTTATTAATTCTTTTTATCAGTTTAAAGGATTACTCATGTCAAATTTAAAAATGTTGTTTCAGAATATATAGGCAAACAAACTTGATCGCAGTTAAAATGCTCAGACCATACATCTATCACTCATAAACAGGAAGCACGGCTATTGGCGTTATTAGTCTGGTCTCATGATTTCTTTTTTGTCCGCCTGTTGTAACCACTATCAAGTTTTGTCCTTTTTAATCTTAAAACATCCTGGCAGTTTGAACACTTAAAACAACAAACAAAGTCTCATATGATAGAAAAATATCTCTACTCTCTAATAAAATCTTCAAATCAACGCTTTAGTGAAAAAGAGTGTAAGTTTTAGCTGGTAAAAGGAACAGCATTGTTTATGTGTTATTGCACTCAATGTCAGCAAATGATCTTCCGCCGTCCTTCTGTTTTCAGCTATCGTTACCTATTTAAACACCTTTTTCCCTTAGTTGTTTTGTGGATGAAAGACCCAAATTGCTAAACTGTTTGCGTTTTTGCGGGTAAATAACAGTGTACATATACTCACCAGTCGCTGCCTGGCAGCAACTGGTAAGCATATGACATACAATGAGATAGATTCCTACTGAGCATTGAGTCATCATTGCCTCACTCTGCCATTATAGACGTCTTTCTCATGGGCTGTGAGAGAATTTGATCTCTTTTGTCTTGTCCAGTGTTGCAAAGAAATGTTTATTTAGTTCATTCTGGTTAAAGGCGATTATTGTCGATTATGTGAACCGTAAACCAGTGGCATCGGCAAAGCGGACGCCTTGGAAAAGTTTGCAGCTGTAAAGGTTTTTTGATATTTCGCCGAGCATCGACGACCGCCTTTCAAATGTGAACCACTTTGGCGGTGTTAGTTCGCGGTCGCGGGTAGCGTGATTTATTTATTTCCGTTTTTTACAAAATACGGAAATAAATAAATCACACGTATCAAAGTACAAAAAACGAAAAGGTTTTTTCACAAAATTAAAAAAAAAAGAGAACATTATGTCACAGAGTACTTCTCGATGCAAACGCTGATAGATTTGCTATAGCGTGAACATTGTTACCATCGATGATCACCGTATTATTGTGGAATCAACGTCGAGATAAAGCGATATAGTGTGAACCAGCCTTTATGCTGCACCTGCATCATTAATCAGTCCTGTTTTTACTTGAACTCTGATAAAAGGCAACTGCAGAGCTTCTATAGTAGCTATCTCGTTGTGCAGGCAACTTCAGATGGCTTCATGATGGGGTTTTCGTCGACCTTGATGGAAGTTATTCTGGTGCTGCGGGGAACAAAGTGCTTCCTTGGATGGATACGATGGACCCTAGCAAGTGTGCAAAGGATTACAGATTCAGTATTGGGGCAGTAGAAGGAGCTGTGTGTGACCGCACAACTAAATTTGCTCGACTCTCCTTTAACAAGTGAGCAGTTAAAAGGGCGAAGAGCGATTTATTTTTCTCTCCAACTCATCGCTTTTGCCAAGTATGCAAGAATATATTTCAGGATTTAGATTTGAGCAAACATGGCAACACATCTCACATTATAGTGCACATCACATGATATCAGGGATTGCATAATAGTATTAACCACATGACATCACAGATCATATGATAACACAGAGCACATGATAGCACAGATCACATAATAGCACAGTTTACATAGTATCACAGATCACATGATGTCACACATCACATGATATCACAGATCACATGATATCACAGAACACATGATAACACAGATCACATAATATCACAGATCACATGATGTCACAAATCACATGATATCACAGATCACATGATATCACAGATCACATGGTATCACAGATTACATGATATCACAGATTACATGATATCACAAATCACATGATATCACAGATCACATGATATCACAAATCACATGATATCACAGATCATATGATAATAAAAATTTCAGCTGATGTACATGTCCTCAGGCATTGTTGAAGCGATGCTTGACAAAGCTGTTAATATAATATCCACTGTCTTGACATTAATTCATTACTTTGCAGTCCCGGCTTGAGCTCAATGTTGTTCAAGAATGTTCTATTCACCAATGACTTTGGGACACATATCGCGCCATTCGCCAACAAGAGGATGACACATGAAACAGGTACTTTTCTTATCAATGAATCTTAAATACTTCTATGACATTGACAGCGCAAGTTTTATATTCTGGAGTTTTCCAACTGTTTATAATTTGGGCGATGTGCAAGCCTAACAGATTGCTGGTCAGTTACTTAACAAGTCTGTGTACAGGCTGGACTTCTGTTGTGGAGAGTGGACAGGAGTACAAGATGGTCTGGGAGAATATGGAGCATATTGTAAACATCAGTTATAGCGCCATCTTTGAAGATCTGGTGATTCATACATAGTGCTTTCCTTTCAGCTTCAAATCTCTTGCTTTTTCATTTCACACATTTATTATCTTTGAGTATTTAAAGATTAACTTATACCAAATTTTAGTGTATTTTATATGAAAGTAGTTATATTTTTCTATCATCAGTGATCGTTTTTTATGTTTGAGGTGATCTGACTGCCAGGATGTTCCAAGACTAAAATTGATACAACTTGATCGCTGTTAAAATGTTGAGATGTAAAATACATGCTACCATTGTTATAGTTGATATCTGCTATAACATTCAAGTTGCAGCATTACACATCCCTACTCTGTTAGTCTCTCCACAACTATTATAGACATTATAGCTGTACTTTCCCTTGATCTGACCGTTTTAACTGCAATCATGTTTTGTCAAGTTTAATCTTCAAACATTCTGGCAGTCAGATCACCTCAAACATCATAAACAGAAATTAGGATGAGAGAAAACTACTCATTCTTTTTACATCATAGTTAAAAAGGTCTGTTGAATCTAGAGTTGCTTGATTTCAAAGCAACTCACCGGTAAATAAATTAGTAGTTTGTATTTCTATTGGCTAAAAAGTTCAAATTTTTAACACTTGACAATTCAATATCAATAATTAAACCAATATTTAACTTTCGAACAGCAGTGTTTAGTTAACAGTGACAATGCTATTTACTTTAAATATATGCACAAAATCAAGTTATGAACTTTAAGCACTGACAGAGTTAGTTCTACTATTACAGGTATAATTAAAGTGTAATGTCATCCTCTTATTATTTACTATTACCTATTATTTGTTATGCTCAACTCTGTTGAACTATTTCTAATCAGCAAATGTTCCGCCAATCAACCATTTTTATCCAGTCAAGCAGCAGGGGACCTATCGGAAAACAGAGTTGGTGAACCATGTAGTTGTATTTAGCGACTTTAATATTAATTTTAGTGACTTGAAGCTGTAAAAAGTGTATGCATTTCGTGAAAAGTGATTTTAATTTAAAACAATTTCTTTGAGGACCAATTTATAATGGTTTGACTTGTAAAAAAGTAGTAGTGTAGATCAATGGCAAATGTGTAAATTGGTATTAGCTATTACATTGTTTTAACTTTTAAAGATAACGTTTACTCAAATAAGCAATCTCGCAGTGAATGAAGTATGGGTGCATATCATCTAACCTAGTTCTGCAGATACGCATTGCTAAAGAACTTAATTATATTATTTGCTCTTGTCTATCATTGCGAGCGATTTTCTACGATTGGCGTGATATTTTAAAAGGTAAGGAGGCTAATACTGGCTAATTTTCTATGCTGCTCTCATCCAAATCGTTCAATTATTGAAAATGCAAAACTTTCATTTTTAACTGCTCTAAAAGTATGAAGCTAAACATAATGATTCTTCCTACACGCTTCCATGGTAAGTATTGCACAAACAGCGGTGAAAATTCTTAGTCAGCAGCAAATGGATGTACCCTTGTACCTTTATGTAGTGTGTAGAATATGTTAATAAGAATAATAATAAAAATGATAATTAAATATGAAGAATTTATGACTAAAAGTCTGTAAAGGTGTTGTGTCTGATCTCCCGAGCTTAATAACACTCATCTCCTCATTCCTCTTTAACACTTTAGTATTTGACTTGAAATTCTTCTCAGGAGTTATCTTATCATACCAGTTCATTTTAGCTCTCATTTGCCCTCTGCAAGCAATCCCTCTTTTCATTTGTTGTGTCTTTAACTGTTTCACAGAGTTTTACCTTTGTTATAAAGTTCAGCCTGAGTTCTCTGTTAAAACAACAACCTATTATATTAGTTCTGACGATCACCTACATGTACATTCTCTTTTATTTTTCAGGAGGACTTTTCAGTCATCATCACCCACAACGTTATAACCAAGCCTGACAGGGTGAGGGTACAAGAGGAATTGAGGGATATAGCTGATGCGTCCAGTAACAAGCTTAATACTGATTCTAGCTATCATGGAGACTTCTATTTCAATGACAATGATAAAGAGCTGTCCTACATGGGTGAGACAACTTTTAAGTAATTACATGTGGTCTGTTTTTATACTCCATTCTTAGATGTTTGAAGTATTTTAGATTTTATGGAAGTTTCTTTCTGTTCAAAAGTTAAGACTGCCACACAAGTTTTGAGATTTTAAATTATTATTGTATTGAGGTAAGGTAAAAGCAAGTATCAAGGTGATTTATTTAAAAACTTGATTTCTAAATTAGTAATTTTTATACAGGCATTGTTATACGTATTTTAATAGTAGTGGCTCACTTTAATTGTTAGCTGCTGTTGTTAAAGTAGAGTCTATCAATGTTAGTATGGAGTCGTCTTCTCTCAGCTAAATAGTATTGGTGTTTGGATTTCTGCACTCATCTGTATCATCAGCAAGTAAAGTGTTAAGGTTTTGTTTTATGGTCGAAATTCTTTGAGAACTTGGTATCATCATCATCACAGAACTCTGAGTGTCAGCAGGTGTCCTCCGCTTTAGAAGTAGTTTGATTAATGTTACTTGTTTAGGGTAAAAATAAATCATGAACGTCAAAGGCGCCGATGTTTCAACAAAAACAGAAAAGACTTCAGGCGTTTTCATAAGTATCATTGCGCAATGGAGACATTGTGTGATCATCAACGTTTAACACGTGCAGAAGCTAGACAGCTGGGGTTTCATTGAAATTTAAACCACTTCTGTTACAAAAGGCAAAAATATGGACTTGCTAATGATGTTTCTATCACAAGTCCTATGCTGTAGAAAAGTGTATACACAAATGCTGTTACAGAAAAACAAGTCAGTTTTGCTAGAGTATGCAATAAGATTTGTCAAACCTTTTCCCAGGCATTCTGAGTCATGCGGCTTATACCTTATACAGCCTATACCTTCTGTTGATTATGTCTGCTGCAGATTTAACCTGCTTCAGATGTTTCTTTTTGCAGCTCATACCTTCTATAACTTACACCTTCTGCAGCTCAAACCTTCTGTGACTTATACTTCTGTAACTCACACCAATGATATACAGCCCCCTGTATATCTATACTATATTTATTTAACAACAAACTGAATTTAACAGATAAGTAAAATAACCACTATAGTTTACAATATTTGTAAATTTACAAGGGGCTTTATTCAGCATAGTTGTTTGTTTGGGTGCCGTGTTCGGGTTCATCCCAAAAGAGCTCCATCATTAAACCCCGCCCATATGAGAGCCGTCGGCTATCCTTGAGGGGCTGTGTATCATTACTCACACCTTCTGCAGGTCATACCTTTTGTAACTTATATACCTTCTGCAGCTCGTACCTTCTGTAATTTACACTTTATGTAGCTTATATTTTCTGTTACTTATTGTTACTTACTATTCTTACTGTTGTAGCTCATACCTTCTGTAACTTACACTTTCTGCAGCGCATAACCTCTGAAGCTAACATCTTGCGGCCCAGCTGGTAATACAAAAAATACAGTAATATATATTTTATTTGTCTCATTACTTATAAATCTTTGTAACTTTAGTAAGCCTTTACAAGGTCATCCTGGCAGACTTCAAAAGGTCATCCTGGCAGCCTTCACAAGGTCATCCTGGCAGCCTTCACAAGGTCATCTGGTAGCTTTTACAAAGTCATCCTGGCAGCCTTGAGAAATTCATTGTCTATTGCAGTGTCATACAAAAGAAGAGCATCAAGGAAAAGGAGATCCAGCAATGCAGAGTACCTGTTTGAGAATGTCAACTTCGAATCACAGAAATGCTACTATCCAGATTGTCAGTCACAACCAGATCAAAACACCCTTCCGCCATCCACCTCTTATCCTGAGTTTTCAATAAGGCCAAATACCACGATAAGGCCAAATAATGTGCTTCCAGGAGAAGATGAAGATGCAAATTGAAAAACTAACTTGCAGGTCTAACCTTTTTTCAGGTTTGGAACTGACAAACCGTAAAATTGACACATTTTTTAATATTTTGATTTCTACATCAAATCCTAATTTAAAATCACTCTAGTTGTTTCCCAGATCAAATCTCCAATCAATGCTATAGTTTTCTAAATCATAATAAAAATTAACTCAACTCACTACAAAGATTTAATATAAATATTCAAGTATTTGAATATTTGGAATAACCACTGATAATGGGTTACTCTGCTGACCAGCCCAAAAAGCATCTGAATATGATCTACACTCCCTTTCTAATCTGACCAGAAGGAAGACTAACAGCTAAAGAAGAACCATCAGACAGGTTACCATAAACATGTAGTACAAAGCTGATTGATTGTTGTAGTCTCAGCGTAAAATACATTCAGCCAATAACGAGTAACTGGTTGTCGGTCTTGGAACTCGGATTGGATGAAAAGCAAATTCATACTTTTGTCCAGCAGGGAGATGTCCACTCGTTTTTTGTTCAGCATTATAAAGTTCAGCAAACAAACTCAAAAGATATTATTTCAAGTGTTTAAATTAATTTCATCTGTCACCCAACTTTTTCCGCTAAAAAGTCTAACTTCTAGTGGACAGCTTTTGAGTTTGTTAAAAAAACCTGATAGATCGTGTATGTCACATATTTGCATCGCAATAAAAACTCGTGTGAAATACAAAGAATCTCACAGAATGGGCGGAGAGAAAAGCTATTACCTCTATGCGAACATCCTTATTTATAGATAACACGTGCAACCATTATCAATATAACAGTAGGACATTGTAATAAATATATATTTCTTAGGAGCAAAGAAAATGATTTCAAGCGTAGTTAAGTTCTCTTCCAAAATAAATTAACAAAAAAATAATGCTCATCAAATCTCTCAAAAATAAAACTCACGCAGTGAGTATAGGCCTAAATACTATGCCATACTAATCCATGGTCCGTTTAAAAAGAGCTGTTTTTATAGATGATACAATAAACAAAGAGAAGACAACCCCACTATTTCCATCAGCGAATGCTAGTAAGGTTCTCTGAAGAGTTTCGCATTGAATGAGTGACAATAATAATAATAATGATAGAAGACAGTACTACACATTGACCCTTTGACCCTTTGCACTCAGATACATAAGAGTTTTAAATTAAAGTTTTAATTTAAAACTTTATTTTAAAGTTTTAAATTAGGTATCTCCAATGGTCACCCATAGAAAACAGATTGGTTAGCTGTTGAAGAGGTCATCGGTTGGAGGGAATGGTAAATGAACGGAAGAGATCATTTGACGAGTTTCATTTACCTCTTTTTGGAGAATACTGGAGATGTTGAATGGAGAAGCCTAAGGTAGTCTGGGAGAGAGATCAGTGACATTCATTAGCGTAGCTACTAGGTCTGCATATTGTACTCCGAACACAGCCTTGTTGTGCGAGGCCAACTTCAGATACTGTAAATTAAATTTTTAATCTATATGGAGACATCAAATAGTGAATGCCTTTGCTTAATAATGTTGATGCGATAATAATAAAAATCAATATCAATATAATCACAAGGCTAAGCGATTCTTATCGGCTTTCTATTTTTCTACGGTATCTTTATCACTATATGGGAAAGCAGTTTTTAATATTAATTAGCATTACCTTTTGCGCTTGTTTTGCTTTTAAAAATTTTTTACAAGCCGTGTTGAAGTTTGAATTTTTTTAATTTGTAACTTTCAAATGCGACGTTTCAATTTCAAATGTCCTATTATTAGCTCCAATTTTTAGTTCTTTCTCATGACAATCACTAAGAACTATAAAATTTACAACGTTTACACTTGAATTGTTGTATTATCTCAAGTAGGAATTGTCTCTACATTCTCTGTCGGTTTGGTCAGACAAAGCACATCACAAAAACAGTCTGATATCTCATTTTTATGTTTGCACCAGTATCGAGAGGTACCAGTATCGAGAGGTACCAGTATCGAGAGGTACCAGTATTGTCGTACTCCAAGGCTGGATGAATAGCTTCCGTTTATACAGTTAAACAGTAACCTTTTTATACACACACTTTTATGCAATCATTGCTATTATTAATTCAACATAGTCATGATTTTTATATTGGTTTCTCAGCTCATATTAATGGCATCAGAGTCAAATAATTTTTCATTGTAATCATTTTAGCAAAGCAGACTATTTAGTCATTACTTGCTAACTATTTCACATTTAAACACCTTTACAGTTGTTTTATTTTTCTTCTAATTTATTTTAACTGCACAAAACACTTTTCTCATGTTATGAAGTTTACAAGTTAGATAAAAATGAATTTTCTACCCAAAAACGTTTCTATTACCCAGGTAACGCCAGGCATTCGCCTAGTCTTAATATATAGATGTGTGTGCTCACCTGTCCAGTTATAGGAATACAGTTTTAGGAACAAAAATTGTAAACCGCAGAGAATTTGATCTCTGAACCTCAGGACTGTGGACAGAGAACTTAACCACTACATTACATTGACCTGGTGATGCTGAAAATGTTTTGGACAAATACTTATGCAGCGCTTGCTAAAATACCAACATGCTCAGCCCTTAGCTTGCGTGTCACTAGACATGCTCAGCCCTTAGCTTGCGTGCCACAAGACATGCTCAGCCCTTAGCTTGCGTGTCACTATCGTTGAATATGAACAAAACTTTGCCTCTGTTCTTTATTTAGTTTTTACTTCATTTCTTTATTCATTCTAATTAAAACTATATTTTTCACAGCTATCTTTAATCAATTTCCTTACAAACATTGTCGTTTGAACGATTATTTTTTATTTAGTATGGATATAGTATGCTATCATGCACCATTTCCTTTTCTCAACAGATGAATATCACACATTTATTTTCATTTTATTTGCAATTTATTTATTACAGTATTTGCTTTGTGTATTAGCCTACACATTTTATCCTTCGAATTCCCCAAATTCGTAATTGAATTGGCATAAGTAGGTGTCAGCCAACTCAAACATGCTGGCTAAATGTAAAAATATCAAATATATAAATAAACACCTTCATTGAAAAGTTAAAATAGCAAATGTTGCATACATTGATTAAAAATATATTTGCTGGTCAAAAATGTTTTTATTACCCGAGCAATGCTTGGTATTCAGTTGTATACATATTTAATGAAATACACATGTATAATACAATATACCTATATAATACAACGCATATAATAATACACACATATAATAAAACCTATCTACATGTATATATATATATTTCTCAAAGTTTGTGTGTATGTGTGTAGTTCCAGCTACAGCTATTAAAATCTTGAAATAAAAAATCAGTATTGCAGATATGATCTCGGGTCCCCCGGTTCGCCAAACTGACTTTACCAGTTAGCCGGACAAACTTGATGTACTCATTAGGCGATATATGTCGCTCTGTGGGAGCAAATAAGAGAGGATAGCATTAAGCAGATGGCCTAATGTCATGAGAAACTTAGCTCTTACCCGTGCATATATAAATTTAAGTGTTTGTTTGTTGGTTTGTCGTATGTCCAGTTATTGCGATAAAATAAGCATGCTAGCAGCGCTTGCTAGCGTTAGGAACAAAAAACCGCTTCGCAATAGAATTGAACTAGGGAACACCGGCTTTGCCATACTGTTGAATATTTGGGGTCATACTTATTACACCTTCATATCTTATATGGCGAACGGGACTGCCAGTGTACTAAAAAATATGTGCCCAGACTTCCCCAAAATGCTACAAATATATGTAGCATTTTGGCTAGTGCTACAAATATATGTATTTGTAGCACTAGCCAAATGCCTGGCGTTGCACGGCTATCAAAAAACCGCTTATAAACAGTGGCAGGTAATGCAGTTGCCTGCCACTTGCCATTAGCCTGGCACATTGCCAATGACTAATTTGGGTACACTACTATCCGTATTGCTGAACTTACTACTAAAAGCCATGAGAGCAAGCGCAAACGCAGAGTGCTATGAACCGAGATAACGATTTTAACTGAGATAATGACTCATATCACCCAATAAGTCCATTGCATCTCACGTAGCTTAATTGGATAGGTTATCACCTGGTGAATAGGAGGTTTTGAGATCAAATCCAGCATGGAGCGAATCTTTCATTCCTCGATTTTAACAGCTATAGCTGGACAGACCTAATGATGAACTTTGAGATTTATATATGTAAACTCAATTAAACTTATAGTACACACACAAAATAAAAACAAACACCTTCATTTAAAAGTTAGAATGATAACTATCGTATAAGTTGATTAGAAATAAAATTTCTATGCAAAAAAGTTGTTACCCGTGCAACGTCAGGCATTCACTTGTACAAATATATAATAGAATAAACACTTCTATCACGATACATACACATAATATGACATACACATATAACACGATATACACATAATACAATATACATATATAATGAAATACAGTCAAACATGGATAACTCGTCCACGGATAGCTCGAACACATGGTTAACTCGAACAGTTTCTTTGGTCCGTTCCCACGTAATGATAAATTGCTATAGATAACTCGAACTCAACACTGTTAATTCGAACTGTTTTTTGCCCAACGGCTACCGAAGCGGTTGTTATCGCTTTAGAAAATCACTTTATTCCAAGCCTAAAGGTAAACCTCAACTTTTCGTAATTCATAAGCGTCGTTATTACCACCATCGGCAAAATATTTTTTGTCAACGACTTTTCTAAAGGTTTGGTGAAATTTGATTTATACCAAACATCCGCTTAGCGATCGCCCTTCGGAAGCAAAGTAAAGTGAGGTAATCTTTGCATAAACTTCAAGAAAAATCGGCAAAATTGATCGTGGGTAAAACGCTCAAAAGAAAAAGATGTCTCTTCTTTTGAGCATTTCAACAATGATCAAGTTTTGCCAATGTCAATCTAAACAACGTCCTGGCAATAACATCACCTCAAACAACAAACCAATCTCAAGTGATAGAAAAATCTCTATACTTTTTGATAAAAACGTTTTAAACTTTACATTAGAAGCATTCAATTTGAAACAAGCCATTTGTGCTTTTGATTTATATTATAGTTTGTATATGTACATGTATCTACTAATAAATAAGTAAATATATGGACTTGTGACAGTGCTCTGATAACTTGAACGCTCTGATAATTCGAACACTTTCACTCGGTCCCGTGAAGTTTGAGTTACCCATGTTTGACATGGATCTGTATACATGTATAACATAGTATACATACAATACACTTATATAATGTAATACGTATTTATAATACAAAACACATATATAATACATATGTATGCGTGTAGATATGTGCACTTATTTGACCTGTATGCAAGTAAATATATATATAGATTATATATAGGCTCATATGGCCTGTACAAATGTATGTGTGCGCACAATGATTAATCATGTTCAATTTATAGGAGAAGCACAGAAAACAATAAAAATACAACTTTAAAGCAAAGATAATGTTGAATAGTTCGAGACTAGCAACATGACAGCCCAGCTGGCAGCTTGCAAAAGAACAGGACAGCTATGGCATTACACAGATTGAGTGTGCACCGGTAGCATCACTGTCACCGGTAGCATCACTGTCACCGGTAGCACCACTGTCACCGATAGTACCAGTAACACCACTGTCACCGGTAGTACCGGTAGTACCGGTAGTACCGGTAGCACCACTGTCACCGGCCACTGACAAGCACTTCACCAGCTTCACTTTTTAACATTTGAAGCCATCATGAAAGTCAAATAAGTATTTATTGAATAATTTAGCTGCAGTTCCGTATCAGACCTGTCCCAGTTCTGAAGTATTTTAAGAGCATTGCTTATTTTTAATCATGAATAATAGCTGTGATCAATTACCCTATTTTGAAAATCAACACCTTTAAAATTATTGATAAAATACAACACAAGCCAGAATTAAAAAAACACTGTTACAGGCATTATTTTTAATAAAAAAACTATTAATTAGTGCTTTTGGTTTAATTTTTAAAATAACCCTTAGAGCTTTTTTCAGTAAGAGTACAATCTTTTCCCAGTCTGTTGAGCCAGTATGGCCCCGAAACTTTATTCCATAAATCATGTGAGGGTAGAAAAATAAATAATATAAGTCAATCATTGTTTTGATATCAAAGTATCTTCCGACATGTAGATATATGCACTCGTATGACCTGTATGCATGTAGATATATGCACTCATATGGCCTGTATGCATGCAGGTATATGCACTCATATAGTCTATGTATGCATGTAGGTATATGCGCTCATATAGTCTATGTATGCATGTAGGTATATAGACTCATATGGCCTGTAAGCGTATAGATATATCTATACGCTTACAGGCCATATATATGTACTCATATGGTCTATGTATGCATGTGCCTCTATAAACAGCCACCAAAATACATGAGATCAAACCTTTCCACAATAAAGAGCGATGCCAGTGCTGACAGCCCCTAGACCTTGAGGTAGTTGCAATTGATGGCTGCCGCTGTGGCCTAGTGACTGCCATAAAAATGTCATGATTCGTTTCCATAGCAGCGTATGCACAGGGTGACTTCTCTCTCCAGTCGCTATCAGTTTGCTCTTGTACTCAATCTGAAACAATTTAGACAAGGCTGCTGTAGATCTTCTGATATAAACAGAAATCTTTGTATCGTAAAGGTTCTGTGATACCTTACGGTTTGACTGAAGGAGAATATGCAAAAGCGCCAAAACTTATTGTGAGCTGCTTGACATTAAGAAATAGTTGTAGCAGACTTTAACAACAGGAGAATAGTGTCCTTGTAAACGTAAGCAAAAACTACAGGCAGCCAGATAATTACAACGACGAATCAAAAGTTGGATGTGCTAAAAATTGAAAACTACTAAAAGAAACAGAACAACATTTCGTTAGATCTCGTTGAAATGCCACATAGCGCAAAAGCTGTCTTCTGCGAACTGTATTGACAAATTTCAAGTTTTTTGTATTCATTATTCTTATTTTCTTTAGAGACTTCTAATCAACATGTTATAATCTACCTCAATAATCTACCTCAATAATCTACCTCAATAATCTACCTCAATAATCTACCTCAATAATCTACCTCAATAATCTACCTCAATAATCTACCTCAATAATCTACCTCAATAATCTACCTCAATAATCTACCTCAATAATCTACCTCAATAATCTACCTCAATAATCTACCTCAATAATCTACCTCAATAATCTACCTCAATAATCTACCTCAATAATCTACCTCAATAATCTACCTCAATAATCTACCTCAATAATCTACCTCAATAATCTACCTCAATAATCTACCTCA
The DNA here is from genome assembly GCF_963576615.1 of Watersipora subatra. NCBI lineage: Eukaryota > Metazoa > Bryozoa > Gymnolaemata > Cheilostomatida > Watersiporidae > Watersipora > Watersipora subatra. The sequence goes on along the minus strand of NC_088718.1, from coordinate 38,760,081 downwards.
ATAATCTACCTCAATAATCTACCTCAATAATCTACCTCAATAATCTACCTCAATAATCTACCACAATAATCTACCTCAATAATCTACCTCAATAATCTACCTCAATAATCTACCTCAATAATCTACCTCAATAATCTACCTCAATAATCTACCTCAATAATCTACCACAATAATCTACCTCAATAATCTACCTCAATAATCTACCTCAATAATCTACCTCAATAATCTACCTCAATAATCTACCTCAATAATCTACCTCAATAATCTACCTCAATAATCTACCTCAATAATCTACCTCAATAATCTACCTCAATAATCTACCTCAATAATCTACCACAATAATCTACCTCAATAATCTACCTCAATAATGCCTGCAGAAATGTGCAAGCCTATAATAACAGAAATAAATAAACTAGAAATTCCACTGTCATACAGCCCACGACCAAAGAGATGGCCAGAGATATTGGCAAAAATATAAAGGGTACTGATGGTTGAGAAATGCAATATTAGCAATCAAATGGCTCTGCAGTGCAATAGGATAACTGCAATGGTAGCTGTAATGTACTGGGTGTGGGTGTTATTATATACAACAATAAGCAATAATGAATGGAAAAGATGTTTATATTTTCCCCCTGCAACAGGAGAAATGCAATATTGGCCAATATTAGAAGTAAAATGCACTGATATTCTTAGAATAATCAATTTTATTAATATAGTAATAATAGAAAACCAATACAAAATTTTGTTTACATTTCAAAATGTCATAGGTAGCAATATCAAGAAGTTGTGATATTTATATAGGTTTTTAGAAAATTTATTTAAAAAGTGTTTGATCATGACAAACAGCAATAATGAAAGGAAAATATTACACGTTTATATCTCTCCCTTGCAATAGGAGAAATGCAATGTTGGCCAATATTATAAGTAAAATGCACTGATATTATTAAAATAACCAATATTGTTAATATAGTAATACAGCAATAATAGAAAACCTATGAGCGTTCATGCGTCTCGAAGATTTCTGCAAACTGCAGCAAAATAAAAGCTGTTATAAAAGTGTTATAAAGCTGTAGGCCTAATTTACTGTAATGTATGTAATTCAACAACAATAAAGAAATATGTTTATTATAACTCTGAAATGCAAAATTAGAAGTAAAATGGCAAGCTACTGTGTACTATACACAGTTTGAAAGTTGGTTGCGTTGAATGTAGAATGGTTTTGATAAGCGATCTTTTACAGAAAGCGGGTAGGAGCATTCACGCGTATAAAAATGTAGCAAAATAAAAAATGCTCTCGTCATGAAGGGGCGTTGTAGTTCGGCCCTAGCTTGTACATAAGTTGTAAAGAATTTCGGCTAACGTTTCAAATAATAAAACCTTCAGTGATTGGACAAAAAACACAGGCTGATAAACTGTGTACCACAATTTCGTACCAGTAAATCGGTCTACGCCTCAAACGGTCTACGTTTATTACAGAAACCTTCGAATAAATTCGAATACAAGTAAAAATGGCCATAGACTGATGAAATGAGCACGGTTTTCTCGTGAAATGCGCACTGCTAAATAGTTCTACAATCGGTCGCACGGCTTTATTGGCGTTTCAATTTTCGGTCTTAATTTTTATTAAACCGAGCTTTTCAAGCTTTTTGTGGCAATTTTCGTTCAAATTAATCTGTCTATTTGTGTATAATCCGATCAGATGGGTAAGTTTTAAAATAATACCGACGGTTTACAAAGACTTGGTAACATATTTAAATAGGTTTAAATGTGTTTTGTATCGTTATTATACTTTAACGACTTTACATTCCGATGCTTAAATTTTTTGATGAAATTTCTTGACGAGGGTTCGTCTCATTGTTGATGAATAATTTTCGTAAGTTGTGTGCACATGCATTTATCATAAAAACTCCCACACTTCCGCTCCGCTCAGGTGTTCGTGGGACTATCATTAAATTTACATACAGTCAAACATGGATAACTCGCCCACGGATAGCTCGAACACATGGTTAACTCGAACGGTTTCTTTGGTCCGTTCCCACGTAATGATAAATTGCTATAGATAACTCGAACTCAACACTGTTAACTCACACTGTTTTTTGCCCAATGGCTACCGAAACGGTTGTTATCGCTTTAGAAAATCACTTTATTCCAAGCCATAGAGGTAAACCTCAACTTTTCGTAATTCATAAGCGTCGTTATTACCACCATCGGCAAAATATTTTGGTCAACGACTTTTTTAAAGGTTTGGTGAAATTTGATTTATACCAAACATCCGCTTAGCGATCGCCCTTCGGAAGCAAGGTAAAGTGAGGTAATCTTTGCATGAACTTCAAGAAAAATCGACAAAAATGATCGTGGGTAAAACGCTCAAAAGGAAAAAGATGTCTTTTCTTTTGAGCATTTCAACAACGATCAAGTTTTGCCAATGTCAATCTAAAAAACGTCCTGGCAATAACATCACCTCAAACAACAAACCAATCTCAAGTGATAGAAAAATCTCTATACTTTTTGATAAAAACGTTTTAAACTTTACACTAGAAGCATTTAATTTGAAGCATGGCAATTTGTGCTTTTGATTTATATTATAGTTTGTATATGTACATGTATCTACTAATAAATAAGTAAATACATGGACTTGTGACAGTGCTCTGATAACTTGAACGCTCTGATAATTCGAACACTTTCGCTCGGTCTCGTGAAGTTTGTGTTATCCATGTTTGACTGTATATTAATATGAGTGTCTGTCATTAGTATGTCCAGTTACAATTTAACCGCTTCGTACCGGAATTGAACTCGGAATCCCTGTTCTGCAGATAAGCGTGTCTATCCAGGATACCACATGGCCCACTCGCCTTACTATGAAATAATTGTGCACATATTTATTCCAAAGGTTGAAAAAACTGATATAATAAACCCTTATTATTAGGTCTATGGTTAAAGCAGTTGTGAAAAAACTATTGGTTACTGCTATCACGCTTGAAGATCATGATTGTGTGAGAGATCATGACGTTGGATTTAATGAGAAGCGTTGTAAAACAAATTGCAGTTTAATCCATTACAATATTGGCTTTTGATTATTTGACGATACACTTTAAAATTTCAAAAAATACAAAGGTTGAGCCCATTTTATCAATTATCATTAAAACTTAGCGTTGTTCAAATCCATAATAGCATTATGATTATGATTTCAGAGATGTCCAACAAAACAGAAAAGTATTTTTATACTTTTAATGGAAATCCGGTCAAGGTCCAAAGGCAGCATTTTGTCATCTCCCCACGTCACATAATGCTCACTGAGTAGAGATAACAGGCAGCTGTGGCTCAGCGAGTGCGCTGATCCCTGATCATTATAGGGCAGCGAAAAGGAAAGAGTAAATGGCCCCAATATATTGTTATTTCTATATATATATTTCTCAAAGTATGTGGATTTGTGTGTCATTCCGGCTATAGCGTATGCTGATTATTTTACCAATGCGGTCACGCATTGCCCCTGTTAAAAAATATTTTTCGTAAGGTTCAATTACTATATCTGGGGTCAAGGCCAATTCTTCTCACACGGACAATTATTTTGTCTCCATGGGAAGAGCCTCGACATTATCTATTCGTTCGGTCAGACAAAGACAGTACGATGTCGATATCTCATTTTTGCATTGGTAATAGTATCCAGAGGTACCAGTATTGTCGCATTTGTAATGGTATCCAGAGGTACCAGTATCGTCGTACTCAAAGGTTTGATGGATAGCTTCTGGTGGAAAAGTAATATTTTTTATACACACGCACTTCTATGCAAGAATTATTATTAATTCAACATATTCAAGATTTTTATTGTTTTCTCAGTTCGTATTAATTGTATCATTACCAAATCATCTTTTATTGTAATCAGAGCAAAACCGAACTAATTTAGCAAAAGCTAAATTAACTCGGTTGTGACCGAATTAATTTAGCCCTACTTGCTAATCATTTCACATTTACATGTAAACCTTTTTATGGTCTGTTTATTATTTTGAAATTTATTTGACCTGAACGAAACATTTTCCTCATGATATGAAATTTAAAAGTTGTTTGACAAAGTTTGAAAACCTTTACAACTGTTTTTATTTTCTCTCTTAATTTATTTCAATTACACAAAACACTTCTCTCATGATATGTAGTTTGAAAGTTAGAATGACAAATGTTGTTATGTGTTAAATACAAATCAACTTTCTGTCCAAAGACTTTTTTATTACCTAAGGCAATGCCGGGTAGCATAGCTAGTTGTAAAATATAAAAGAAGCTTACAAACTGGTCAGAAGTGAGCGGTGCAAAGCCCAACACCTCAAGTTCCTTGTTAATTTCATGAGAGACATGCTCAGCAATGTTTATCATCTTCTCTGAATATTGTGATTCGGGAGTGTCCGACAGAAGTGCCAAAACTTCCTCCTTCAATCGTTCCTAAAAATACTTTGTCTGTTTAGAGGGAAGGAAAGATGACTCCATTGAAGACACTTGCTTAGCCTGTCATGCATATGTTTATAGAGTACAGTTTGTTATTCTTTCAAAGGATAAAACTTGTTGGTGTGATGGACGACATTTCTAAGTTCATTTACACATGATGTTGTTCTTGTGATTTTCAATACAAATTTTAAGTTCCTTGATGCTTTAATGATGATGAGGAAAACGAGTCCTGTACCATTTGGTGTTGATATTTAGACAACATTATTTTTGGTGATATATATTTTCGATGCTAATTGTTTTGGTACCCAAGTTTGTGCAGTTTTTTATGATTTGAACTGGATTTGTACAGATGTCTTCAAGTGGGTTAGCGATTTTATATGATCTTACCGAGTTTAATTTTTCTAAAGTTTTTGTCATACTTTTAACTAATTTAGTTATAGTTCTCTTTTGTTTTTTAATTTCCAAAACCTTTGATTAAGGTTCTTAATATACTTTGTGACAAAATTTTAGCTTATTTCTCTTACGTAAAATATGTTCAGCCATTTCTGTAGAAGGGTTGAACATGACTGTTGATGGTTTGACGAGTAATGAGGAGTAAGTGCTTCAATCAATAACTTACTTGAAAACACCTGAGCAAATCAAGTTCAAGCATTAAGAATACGAACTGCATCACCAAACAATGTTGTCAAAACATTGCAACCAAATGGTACTAATCTGCATCGAGGAAAAAGTGGAGTGAACTTTATTTGTTTGATATACTAATAAGGGTTCTTGCGGCTTCAAATAAACTATGGTAATTAAGTGAATTCAGAATTACCATACCAAGAACCTTGAAATGAATTACGCCAAACTGTGATGAACACAAAGCAAATAAAACAATTATTTTCTTTTGAAATAATTTTAAGTCTATAAAAACAGAATATTGCAGAAGAAAATATTAACGATTTTCACAGACAAACTTATAAAAGCTGTTGATTAAGCTGCATAATCACAGTAGTAACCAATCGTTGTCTAGCATCTGCGTCTGGTAGTGAGTAAGGACAAGTGAAAGATAGTCTAACTATTATTATTATTACTAGAAAGTCCAACAGAAAGTAGTAAACTGTAACAAACAAAGAGAACCAGCTAGTAAATTGGCGCCTACTAGTGTGTAACACATCACTGTACCGTGAATAGACTATATATACTCACTCTTAACTTGGTGTGCCCTGTGAGTTTATCTCCCATTTGGGTGAAAGCAACCAGTAATGTTGCAGAGACTAAGGCTAACTTCCTAAGATTATAGGCTATATCCATAAATCTCTGCTGGTCCATCAGGCAAGTCTGAAATAGCAAAATTAGACGTATGACAATGAACCTCAAAGGTTTCCCAACAAATTCAGAGAAAGTGCATCAGCATCGCATGCTGGTTGTGAACCATCTATTATATCTAGAGGTAGACAAGAGCTGGTAGATGGACTGTAAAAGTGCATGCAATAAATCGGTAATGAACGGAGCATTCGAAAATCACATTCGAAGCTGAGATTACCAAAAACAACCCGAACACTTGTGGCTATAAAAGCAACTTTGTGAAAAGTATTGCTCAAGCGCTTAACCATGTAAGTAAGAATGGGCTTCACGCATAACAAATTTACCAATATTACACGTATTCTCAAACAGCAGTAACTCTAGAGCTAACGGGTTTGTCATGAGACAGATTGTTATGCTTCTTTGTATTTCGGCCTATCAACCCAACGAGCTTTTAAAAATTTAGATATTTTACAAGAAGCCAGTGTACAAAGACTAATCACTTACATAAATTGGCATTTCTAGGTTACAGATGTTTATAAATAATTTGTGGTGCCGTGAACTCATTTAGTCTATAACACTGTAGCATTTTTAAAAGTATCATTAATGATACAAACTAACATTTTAATAACTTGTCTCGGTGTCTTCCAAGGATCATCTAGGTTCAAGCCTTAGGCTTCACAATCAGCCCAAAGTTTAATCGCTCATAGCTGACCAAGATAATGTTTATGAGATGCAACAAAGTAGTGGCGCTGCGGAAAAATACGTATAGACAAATCTTTAGCATGAGAGCCAGCAGTTGAAGGTCTAAGAAATACTGCATTTCGAGGGATTCCAACTAACTTCGTTCGGTTTCGCATTTTGACACTAACACTTTTGCCAAATGGCCGTGCTGGGGCCCCTTGAAATACTTGTGCACATAGTTATTCTCTGCGCTATATCGGCACACCTGATGATCTTTCAAAGTACATAAGACTGACAGGGCACTAGCGGAGTAGTGAGACACTATGAATTTATAGGTCGAGAGTCAAACTAGTTAAGTGCATGACCTCACAAGGAACATATGAGCATGCAAGCTTTGACTTATCTTGGAAAGCTGACTAAAATGTCAAATTCATATCCACTCATTGAAATTGTTAACGTCTTTGTATTTGTTGCTAGAGATGGCCTAAATTTAATAAAATGTTGCGAGAGTAATATGCACAGCTGTTAATAGTCTCATAAAGAAAACCTGTGACTGCACAAAAAGTCGTAAAGACATTAACATCCACACACAGCTTTGCCAGGGCAGGTGGCATTGTTCAAATTAATACTGTGATAGTAGTAAAGTTTTATTCATAGCTGCTGCCTGTTCCAAAACTTTCCGACAATTTACGAGGCCGAGACCAGAAGAATTCACACTTAGTTTCTCGAGCTATTCTTAAAAACTTTTGTTAAATACTTTGGACAAGTAGAAAATTATATTTTATGTGCTTGATTCGCATTACATACCACGTAGCTTGCACAATATTATCCATAAATATAAAAGACTTGAAGCAATCTAAATAGTGGAAAACTTGTTAAACACTTTGGACAAGTAAAAAATTACATTCCACGTTTATCAACGATAATTCCGCACATTTATCATGAAAGTTCATTACAGTATTTGCTTTGTGTATTAGCTTACACATTTTATCGGTAGGTGTCAGCCAACTAAAACATGCTGACCAAATATAAAAACAATAAATGTAAAATAAACAAACAGATTCATTAAGTTAAAATAGTATTCGCACTACATACAACAGCTTGCACAATATTATCCATAAATATAAGAGAAGAGATTTGAAGCGATCTAAATAGTGGTGAATTTTAGTGAGCTGATCGAGCTAGGAATAGGTTCATTCTTTCACCCTCCATGAGTACACAACTAAAATATCAGTTAAAATTATTATCCTCAAGACTGAAATAAAATTGCCAGAAGTGAACTACTTTAAGAATGACTTAATCACATTTCATGAGCGGGCCAACACCGAGACAGTTTATTGCTAGATGTGGCAGTATATTCCATGTTTTTCAGGTTCGATTAAATGTAAATGCATTGTGTGAGCAAAAACCCTTGATGATCGAGTATGTCTCAGCATACTGCAATCAGAGGCTGTACGTGTTTTTAAGAGCTTTGTTGTACAGACAATGGCTCTGTGATCTTGGCTGAACATGTCTGAGTACAGTGGCAAAGGGAACCTCAACAACTGGAGACATGCCCAGTTGCAAAAAGCAAGTAAACATTGGATGTTATTCCAGTTACGCTGGTGGCCTTTCTGGGAGATTATAACTAATTTTTTCTGCGTAGACATGCCCAGTTGCAGAGAGTAATTTAAGGTTGGGTGTCTTTCCTGTTACGACCGTTGGTCTTTTTTAGCAATTGCACCCCAGCCTGTTGTTTGCCATGACTGTAAGTGCATTGAGGAAAGAATAAGACAAAAGTTGATAATTTCAAGGATTCAATCATTTGATGTATCTTAAATTCTTGATGTAATTTAATATTTTGTCCGACACAGGAGCAGCAGGCCCAAAATGGCAATCATGAGAATCTAATATGAGTGCATCAGTTATTCAAGTTGTATTTTTATTACTCACTAGAATATTGGTGAATACAACTGAGTCAATTGTATGTAAAAAAACTTAATTTGTAGTTGAACAAAGATGGAACATTAAATTCTAGCTAAAATAACTTTAAAACTGCTCATAAATGAAAATTAATAAACATACTACACTGTATGAAATAATTGACCAAAAGCTACTTCCATATCTAACAAAAGACAAGCATTAACTTGGAGCTCAAAAGCCCGAAAAAATATGAGCTCAAGCTTTAGTTCCATGCTCAAATTTTTAACCTTGCTCAACTATTTTACATTATCAACTATTGGCTAATTTTGCTAATTATTATTTGTAAGGCTAATATTAATGTACCACATCTGACCTCTCTTGAAGCTCAAATGCACCTCAACTAACCCTGTTGAGAACTTTGTGTATAGCATGCAGGCCTTTAAAAGTAATAGCTGCATAGATCCAAAGGCAGAAAGTTATTTTGCACTTCATGTGGTCAATATGCATAAATAACGATGTGAAGAGAGGCATATGTATGGTAAGACATGGGAAGCTTTGCACCACCATCTAGTGTAGAGATGTGGAGAGAAAGAGAAAATGTGTGAGAGAAAGAGAGAAACTACCAGGTCATTCTGTGATTCTATTCTGCTTCAAAAAACTAGCTCAGCTGTTAGTGCACGAGTAATAAATCTCTATAAAGAAGATAACTCCTACAATCAAAATGACAAATGAAATCAATTATACCAAAAATTGTCTACCTGGCAATTGAACAATTGCCAATTGAACAATTGGCAATTGAACAACTAGAAACGTGAATTTTACAAATATGAAACAAAATCTCCTTTTCCAAGCTTGATCTTGACAAATTTTAGTCTAATGTGCAAGCCAGAGGTACCCTCCAAGCCTAGGAAAATGCATCTTGCTGTGTGAAACTTATAGACTCTATTGGATACGTAGCCTACACTGTTGATAGCACAGACTAAAGAGACAAGGAAATGCACATCCACCCATTGAATAGGAATGAGCTAGGCCAGGGGTCTAGCAACCAGCGGCTCCGGAGCCGCATGCGGCTCTTTCATCTCCTCGTTGTAGCTCCCTCCGACTTTGGATTTTTTTTTACCATACGCCAAGTAATTTATAAAAAATATAGAAGTATTATTACTAGATGTTGTAATATAATTTAAAATTTTTTTTCCATTGTGATAAATCAAACATGTTTTGCTTGTTATGCGACATTATTTATGCTATATTCTTATTAGTACCTTATCACATGATCGCCATGTGGATTTAACTTTAACATAAAAGTACAGAAAAACGCACTATCAGATTTGCCTGGAGGACCAGATCGCTACGAGATACCTTCTTATATTATGTCAACGAACTGGGTTGAACAATTAGAATTCTAATAAGGCTGGCCAGCCACTTAGGGCCGCAATATCGTCAACAACATTACTGACAAACAACAACACTAATACAGGTAGTACATCTTATAACAATTTATGTGCTAATAAAACCGCCCAAATTATTTTTATTGTTCTTTGCAAATGTGTAATTTTGTTTTCTCAGCAGTTAAATCGTTATGCACACCACACCTTTTTGTTTTATGGTGTAAACATGTTATAAAAGCATTACAAGCTAAACAAAACTGTTACATGTATTTATTTATTCTTTTATTCAAAATATCAAAGGGGGTTGGTGGCTCCCACTGCGTTCCTTCCTGCAGAAAACGTGTCCAAATGGCTCTTTGAATGGAAAAGGTTGCCGACCCCTGAGTTAGGCAAAAAGTAAAGTCATATTTCTCAGTTTTACCTCAGGAAATATATTTCCGCTCCAATCTAGAAGCTCCATGAAAGCGCCGTGAAGAATGTTGACAGGAGTGACATTCATAGCTGTTAAGTTGGTGTTAAAGAGCTCGCTGCCAGCTTGTTCTGTCAGCGCCTCGTGGCTACGTTCCAGCCATTCCCTTGTGTATTCAAGTCCATCAACACCAGACCCTGACAGAAAATGGAGTTCTTAGCGAACATGGTCACTTGAATGGCCTGATGACAGCTATTGCTAATAGAAAAGCAAGAGCAAATAGAGTAAGAATCTTAAAACGAGTATCACAAATAAATTTAAGAGACTTGAATTTTTTTCAATAAAATTTTAAAAATAATAAAATCATTTAACTGTTAATACAACCTTCTTTTGCTTCATGGAAAAAATGTAACTTCAAAATTTTCTGTTCTCGCTTACTTTTAAACCTACATAAAGCAAGTAAACACAATTTACTGAATGGCTGCTTGATAAAATGATTCGATTGACAAAAAGAGAAAACTCTTAAAATAACCAACAATTCAAATATGGTTATGTAACTACAAGCTTTTAGTCGAAACTTCAACCATCAAAACTATTTAAGAGTGCGACGATGTAGTTTGTATGACAATCATATCCAACTACCTAATGGGCAATTATTTGTGTTGGATAACCCTATCCAAATGATTCGGCTTAAAGTCAAAGTTACAGATTGGGTTAAGTCAAGGTCAAGACAGTTTTTATGCCAGCTGTAAATGTTAAGGGCTTCCTGTAAGGATCTCGTATGCCAACGTACTTCACGTGACACTTCTTACCACGAACCTCAAGCCGTAAGTTCAAACCTAACACGGCACAGCTGACAGGATAGGAGAAACATAATTAAATACGTGCACATCTTGTATATATTACTTGTGAACAAAGTAATTTTTGTTTTAAGTTTCTAATTTTCATTGTGCACTGCTTTATTGAAAGTTTTACTGTTTTCTTGACATTTTCTTTGTGTTGCGTGCGTCGGTCCCACCTACGAGAGGCTGGCAGCGGTGGGTGCTTGTGTTGGTAATGTTACAAGCGTAGTGGTTCATCGTGGTGCCAGTGGTGGTGTTTATTTGTGGTGATTGTGGTGTATACCTTCAGCTATAGTGTCTTTTTCTGCGTCAGTGATTACTTTGGTGTCGTGTTAGTGTACTAACACTTCACATTTTCTTTGTGAACCTCCGTGCTTGGCGATATTGTGTTGCTTTATTGGTGCACATTGTTAGTGGTGTTACTTCGTAATTATTTATAGTGCCATGTTTGAGTGTTGTGATATTGTACCAAACTGTTCATTTGTTATTTAAAACTGCAGTTGGAATTTTTCGTCATGAGTACTAAGATAGATGTATCGTCTTTTCCTAAGCTTGTTTTCTATTTCTGATATGAGTCAATCGTTCAAGTCTTGGCTAATTGCTGTTGAATTGAACACTTTGTTCCTAGGTAAAGAAACTTTCTAGCTGGCAAGTTGATAAGTTCTGTGGTAGATCGAGTGCCATAGGCAGTGAGGGTATTGAATTGTTACACACCTTAGGATTTGACATTGAATTTGATGGTGAAAATGCTTATGGAGATGCTTTGAAATTGTTGCAAGATCATTTTGAGCGCAAAGAAAGTATTATGTTAGAACAATGAAATTTGTTAATGTAGCATGAGCTAGGAGTGACAATGCTGTAGATTACTTGCTAAGGGCTGAGACATTGAGCAGGACTATGGATTTCGGAGATAGTGAAGATTTATGTGAACGTTTTTCAGTAGCTTTAGCTGTTAATGGCCTTAGAGATTCATTAACTTGTATGCAGTTGTTTAAAAAAGTACTTTGTCTTGGAAAGATTTAACTTCTAAATTAAAAGCTAGACATTTGACCAAAGAGTCGAAGAGTCTGTTAAGTGAAGCAAAAGCTGATCGTTTTAATTCTACTAATTGTGTCTCAAAAGTAGATGCTGCTAAATATGCTTATGGTTCTAGTTGCGATATGAGTGCTGGCAATGAAGCCGGTGCTTATTCTGTCTCAGCAAGGCCATGTAAAGCGTCGACTAATTATGGCTAGCAACAGCAGGGTCGTAGTAGATACCATAGGTATGATTACCACTCTGGTTATAGGACTAAAGAATCTAGCAGATCTAGTGTCGAAAGCAATGATTCTGATGTGACTAGGCATAAATATCCAACAGGTATAGTAGAGATAAATGCCCTAGCTATTATCATTATCGTTCCCGTGACTCTAGTGCTCCTATGATGGCAATAGAGGTGGTAATGACAGCCACAGGTTTCCTAGACCAAGGTATTACATGCGTTACAACTTTCCTGTTCGAGACAATAAAAGTTGTTACCACTGTGAGAAAGAAGGACATCAGGTATGAAATTGTCCAGATGCTCATTGTTTTACATGAACATCTATACAAAGAGTGCGGTTTGCAGAAGATAATCAATGTATGGCAGTAGTAATAACATAGTTCGCACTGTGAAAGTGAATGGTATGGATATATATTTCACTTTTGACGCTGGTGCCGAAGTTTCTGTTTTGACAGAAAGATCCAGGAAATTGTTAAAGTTACAACTGGAAAACCCGAAACATGTTTGGTGGAGCAGATAGTAATCAGCTCAATGTCCTAAGAATGTGTAATGCTAATATTCAAAGTACTTATAGATCTATACAAACTCCAGTATATACTGTCAGAGGTTCAAAAACAAACTTGCTAGGCCTACCACAGATGCGTAGCCTCAACTTGTTAGCTGTCATTGATCTTTAAACTCTCAAAAGCTTGGCCCAATGCCTGGGATTTTCAAGATAAAATTGAAACTTGATGCTGAACCTAAATGTTTGCTGCTGGATTAAAAACCAAAGCAAAGTCTGAGCTAGACTCTGTTGGCTAACGATATCATAGAACCTGTCGAGGATTCAACTGAGTAGTCTAGTTCTAGTCTTACTACCTACTGTTTGTGAGTTTTGGGTGGCTGATGGGTATGTATCCCTGCGCTAGTTTTAAATAAACATTTTTGGCCCATTAATGCTACGTTTACCATAATTTAAACTAATGACAATCTTGAAACTTTTTTAGCGGCATCGCTTTGGGTGCTTTCTTCTACGATTGCGCTTGATTCAGCTTGTGTGTGAATGCTATAATATAACTGCTTCTGCAATAATTAATTGTCTGCGCTTTACTATTTACTAATTGTTACTTGCGAACAGTTTTCCGTGTCATCCGATGGAAGGACGTGTTGGATAACCCTATCCAGATGATTCGGCTTAAAAGTCAAAGATATAGCTTGGGTTAAGTCAAGATCACGACGGTTTCTATGCCAATTGTAAATACCAAGGACTTCCTGTAAGGATCTCGTATGCCAACGTACTCCACGTGACTGGATCCTGGACTCGACCACTTCTTATCACGAACCGCATGCAGTAAGTTCAAACTTAACAATTTGATTTAATACATTTCACAATGATCTCTAAACAAAAGCTGATGATAGTTCAAGTATGATTACAAGTGACTCGACTACTTCTGTCAGCCAAAGATGATGAAAGGATTCTTATACAATGATGAACATGAACACCACACTCGCATATTTTGTGTAATTTAGCTGAAAAATTTAATACTTGGAATGATACTAACACTTTTCCATAACAGAGGTATTTTTGGCTCCGCATTGTATGCATGCCCATTAAAGGCCAACTTTATGATATGAATGAAAGCGCTTCGGTAAGTTTATAGTGAAGGAATACAAAACACAAGAGAAGCACCACTAAATATGAGGGTAAACTCAAGCTAATGGATATGGAAAGGTGCTAGATCACATGTAAGAAGATGAAAACGATGTATAACATAGAAAAGAAATTCTACTGAGAACCTTCTTGTTTGGTTAGGAATTCATCAAACTTTCGCCTCTCGTACTGAATGCTCTGCTCCTTAAGAAAAGGTCGCATCTCACTCATCGTATAGTTTGCCATGTCCAACTGCATCACATCCAGCAATCGAAATATCTCTCTGTAACATATTGTGGTGCTATGCTTGCTATTGATACATTCAATAGGCTGAAGATGACCCACGCTACGTATATGATTGACAGCTGAAGATCAATGTTGAAAAAGCCTTGGTAATTATAATTTAACACGTCAAAATAATAATCTAGCTAATCTGCTGCTATTGAAGATATAAAACAATAAGAGGTCCGGCAAAACAAGCCAACAAGTTGAACTACGTATACGCTGCGGGTGCTGACACCCTTATACAGTTGTAATTTAATTCTGATTTAATTTCATTTTTATTCGCTGAAAAGAGCATCTATTTTTGTATTATTCAGTACAACTTGCAATGACAACAATATACAAACATTACTTTATTATATGAAGTCAAAAGATTATTTTTTTAAAGTTTGTAAATGCATTACAATAAATGCATTACAACAGCAGGTTTGTATAAAACTTTGTTTATTGGTCGATTGTTTATTGGAAGTCATCTTCAATTTTTGCTATCAAAAATATTAACTGAAATATACTTAAATTCAGGTATAAGTTTATTAAATTATATGTGCTTATATTCACAGATATGCACGAACATTGGAGTTTCGGCTCTTTAACGCTTCGGTTCTCGACCAACTCGGTTTTCGACCAAAAAATTTGATATTTGTTCATCTCGGATCTCAACCATAAATCCGGTTCTCGACCAAACCGGAACATGCGCATTTGAATTAAACGTTCAGAACAGCTCTGGAAACAGCATGCTGAGACCATTTAACGACGTTGTTATGAGCCACTTTCGGAAGGTTCTCAAAAAAGGGAGAAGTTTCGCGTCATAAATTCATTACAAAAAGGAGCCATCTGGGAGGATGTCGCCTCTACCGAAGAGATTTCCTAGGGACACAACTCCTCCAGTTGAGTTACTTAAAATTATTTTGGAGGAGGATTCTTCTTTAAAGATGTGAAGTAAACGTGCCATTGCCGTTTCTATTTTCTTTTTCACATGATTTTTGATGTAACTGATCAGTTGCATTTTTTTCTGTTTCATTATCAAGTTCTGCGATTTTTAGTATTGTATCGTAACCTTTGATGTTTTTGATGTTTTAGGAGCAAAGCATACAAAATGTTTACTTTCTGTTTCCTTTTTCATCATCAAAAAAAGAAAATATTTTATTAAAGTTACACACGGTCTATATTTATCCATTTTTATTTATAGTATACAGTACAGTTTATGATGTAAAATGTTAAAAAATACTTTACCGATGTTGTTAAATAGACTTGGAACAGATTAAAATTTACATACATTAATTCTAATGGAAAAACTTGTTTCGGATCTCGAAAAACTCGGTTTTCAAACAACCATCTGGAATGGATTGTGTTCGAGAACTGAGGTTCCACTGTATATGGTAAATTTAAACACAAACACATTTGATAAATATGAATTTAATTCCTTGCAAAACCGGCTAGCTATTTGAAATCAAATTAATTGTAATTTACAAATTAATTTTGCAGTCAAAAACCTGCGACAGGGCTACAAACCACCATAAAACAAATGCATTATATACGAAAAATGTAAAAAACGAGGCAAAAGATGAAGTAGCCCGTAAAAAGCCAATGTTGTCAGGTAACCATAACAACAGCCGAATGAGAGGGTGAGCTTGGTGATGCAGGAGACTGATGGATCATAGGATCAGGTAGCGATCGAGATGCGCTAATTTAAACTAAGAAACTTTGCAATAACTTGACTAATTTGTTTTTACTTCATGTTTTTATACTTGATATTTTTTATTTATATTTTCATCTTCAATTTTCTCATTTTCAAACATAAAACCGATGTTGACAAACACAGTTATGTCAACATCGGTCAGCCATTAAATTGTTTGCTCAATACAAGAAAGCTAATTGTTCAATACAACTAATACAAGAAAGCACGGGCTCCTAGGCACCAAAAGGAATATTACTTAGGGTAACGCAACTTCATCACAAAGACAAAACAAGCTGAGGTATATTGACCAGCAATGACTAACAAATGCTACAAAAACCGCTCTACATCATTTGAACGACTTTCTTCAAATTTATTCGGAAAACGTAAGAGCTTTTCCTTTAGTGCCAAAGTCAAAGATCTGCCAGCATGTGGCAAACACGGGTGGAGAGAGCACACCAGGGATGCTCCAGCTTGGCAATCTCAAATACACATTTGAGCAGTATGAAGAAAAAGTAAGTACTTCCTAGAATGATTTGGAGCATACACATATTGTAATCCACTCCAATGACCTTGACCTGCATGCAACTGTATTGTTCAGTCAGAGTTATCGACTGCACCGATTAAACATGTTTACACTCTTTGCAAACAACAATAGAAACAAATGAAATTGTTACATGCAATGTTCAGAGGTTTTATGAACTCTCTGGGTAAGTCCCATTTATAATCTAAAATTTCAAAGGAAAATTATTTGACATACTTGAACAAAGGAACTGTTTCTGTAATATCTTTTAATTTGGCGACCTCTTCATCCCTAGCGGGGCAGCAAAACTGCGCCATGAGGGTTCTCACAAAGTCAGCGTAGTAGGTCATGTCAAATGCATCATTTTCAACCTTCTGTTTAATAAGCTCCATATCCAAGATTTCTTTGATCTTACTTTTGATTCGCTGCTGCTGTGGCAGCAAGCAGTTCAACAGCTTCTGTAAAGGTAAACTACCAGCTTGAGAATTGGCTGTCAACCAGATCTCGTACACATGTTCATAAGGTGGATCACAAATACTTAAAATATAACTTTCAAAAACTTCTAAAAGCAACTAGCTGGGCCGTTATACTGGCCAATTCTTGGAAAAGTTAACCAATTGAGAATCTTTATCCTTAAATAGTTGATAAATACAAACTAATAAAAGCAATTGTAATTTTTAAACGCTTTCACAAATATTAGTGTTTGTTACCGTGCATAAACAATTTCAATTGTCAATAAATATGCTCAGACTACTTAAAACTTGATCGCAAACATATCAGAAAAAAATATGTGAAGATGAAAGCATTCTTTTTTTCTGACAAAGGAATATGTGATTTTCAAACAATCTTATTATATTTTTCAGCCAATGAAATACAGACATAAAACAGTAAAATATCAACTAAGCATACCACAAGGCGACTAGCAAAAATACAGATGCTTGTTTCTAAAAATTCCCATCTTTCTCAGAAATCCACATACAACAAACCTCTTTGATCTCTTCGATAAGTACAAGAGCCTGACTATAATTTGGTGGATCTTCAGAAAGCTTCTCAGTCAGCATATCCCAAAATGCCCTTCGCATTGTATCAGACACCTGCTGCTCAATACTACGACATACAAAATTACCTAAATGTAGTAAAGTATTGGACACCGGTTGCTCGATGCTATGATATACAGAACAACCTACATCATAAATAGTATCAAACACCTGTTGCTGAATGCCACGACATACAGAATGAAATACAAGTAGCAGAATCAGACACCTGCTGCTCAATACTATAGTATACAACATGACCTAGTGTAATGCCAGACACCTGCTGCTCAATGCTATAGTATACAACATGACCTAGCGTAATGCCAGGCACCTGCTGCTCAATGCTATAGTACATACCTTGCTCTAGAGTGGTATCAGACAGCTGCTGCTCAATGCTATAGTATATACCCTGATCTAGAGTGGTATCAGACACCTGCTGCTCAATGCTATAGTATATACCTTGATCTAGAGTGGTATCAGACAACTGTTACTCAATGCTATAGTATATACCCTGATCTAGAGTGGTATCAGACACCTGCTGCTCAATGCTATAGTATATACCTTGATCTAGAGTGGTATCAGACAACTGTTACTCAATGCTATAGTATATACCTTGATCTAAAGTGGTATCAGACACCTGTTACTCAATGCTATAGTAAAAATGGAGTATATGTTGAGGATTTGTTGCATAAGCTGAATGCAAATAAAGCTACAGGATTAGATTCAAGTCCAGCAAAGCTTGTGAAAATTGCTGCACCTGCTTTAGCTTATCCTCTAGCTCATATTATAAATACTAGCATACAATTAGGTATATTCCTTGATATCCTTAAAATAGCAAAAGTTGAACCATTGTTTAAGAAGGGTTCATTAAAGCTTTTATCAAATTATAGACCAGTATCTATATTGGCAGTTTTTTTGCAAAATTTTTGAGAAATTTGCTAATACGCAAATATTTAGACAATAAACTTATTCTTACGACTCAACCATTTGGTTACTGTCAAAATTAGTTACTGTCTGGAGTCATGCAGAAATGCTCAATTTTGTTATTTAAAAAAATACTAATATCACAAAAACGTTTTATGCGCATATTTAATAAACCACCACTAACTTCATCTCGGTCCCTGTTTAGTTGTCTGTGTTGCCTGCTGACAAACTTTATTGTTGCAAAATGTTATGAAAGATGACAAGCTAACCTTGCAAATACCAACAAATACAAAATCGCTCAGCAGATATTAGACATGGTGATGGGGCTTGACTAGCTGAAACTGTCCTAAAAGTAATGATGTCCGATTATAGTTAGCCTGTCTTGACAAGCTGTTGTTTTTGCGTAGTTGTCCCCCCGTCGAGCGGCGAGCAACAACGGCTTGTCACAAGACGTACTGCACCTGATGCATCAGCTGCACTTATAGGGAGTTGTTCTCTTCCATCTACGCGGCTTGGCCGTGATGTTATGTCGGTCGCTCCATTGGTAATCATAACGGAGTTCACGCAAAAATTTATGTAGAAAAAAACAAGATTACAACGTTTAACCAAAGACCAGTTTCTGTGATAAACTTGAGTAGAACTTAAAAATAAAATAAACTTAAAATAAAATCCATAAGAACAAATAAAACTGACTAATACAAAAATAGAAATAAAACTGACTGAGCGCACAAATAACGACATGTTTCGTCGCTGTTTTTGCCTAAGTTCTCAAATTCTAATAATGTTTACTGCAGAGAGGGGTCGCCAGTTAAACGTTCTTGTCTTAATTTTTCTACATACATTTTTGCATGAAATCCGTTATGATTACCAATGGAGCGACCGGAATAACATCGCAGCCAAGCCGCGTAGACGGAAGAGAACAACTCCTTATAAGTGCAGCTGATGCATCAGGTGCAGTACGTCTTGTGACAAGCTGTTGTTGCTCGCCGCTCGACGGGGGGACAACTACGCAAAAACAACAGCTTGTCAAGACAGGCTAGATTATAGTCTAAGCATAATAAAAAAGTGCAAAAGCCACCAAATAAGCAATGACATTGATTCTTTTACTGTTCGAAAGGGAGCTACATGTATATCAGAGTGATGGACTTGAGAGAGCAACAGGAAAAACTCATCAAATAGAGATGAAGTGTTGTGATAGTGCAACTTAATGAGCACCAAGTTTTGTTTACCTTCCTGGTTTGGGTTCTGGTGTTTCAAACCTGAATTCATCATCTAAGGCTATCTCATGCATGAGTTGCATGTTCTGTACAAGTTTGGTTGTATCCATCATTTCATCGAGTGAGATAAATCGTGGAGGTGATGCTATAAGAGAGATGTGGTGTCTAATGGATTTAATCAAGTGCTGCCATCAGCAGCGAGTCAGCTCGAATTAGCTTGCATAAAGAGATTTAAAATATTTTACAGACGAATTACGTTCCTTGAACAGTGCTAGTAGATCTCGAATAAGCTAGCGCACTATGGTAAATAGAAATGAATGTAATTTTCCAAAGATTGGTGCCTTAAAACACGGGCGGTAAAGGATTTAACACGAACTATAAATAACAGTTGTACAAAATTGAGTTCGGACCTTAAAAAATTGGTCACTGGACTAATATGGCTTGAACAGTAAACATAAAATCAAGTCAGTTTAGTCAATAAGTAGTAGGATTTTGCCATAATATTTTATTACAATAAGAGAGAGCTTTCCACTTTTTTCACTTTTAAACATAGTTTCCGTATCTTTCTATAAACTTGTTCCACTTTCTAATAAGGTTCTCAATTTTTGCGGAGTAAAATCCAGGCTGTTGGGTTCTTAACCAGGGTGTACTAACACCTCCCAGCCCAGTTTCTCAATTTTGGCCATTGTACGTGCAGTAGTATGTGGGTAAGCATTGTCCAGGTGGAATGAGACACATCTTGCTTGGAGGCCTCTTCTCTTGTTCTTTATGTTATGATTCCCCACGACCATAAACTCACAGTAATTTTGAGAGTTTAGTGTTATCTTGGCTCTTGAAATCCAAAGGTATAGGACTATTTCCATCCCAGAATACCGTGAGCATTACTTTTCGTATCACCCTCTGAGACTTGTACTTCTTCTTTACAGGAGAGTCTGTATGCTTCCACTCCATTGATTGTCTATTCAATTCCGGATGGTACACACAAGTTTCATCTATGGTTACAATCCTCGATAGAAAAGCAACCCCTTCCAGTAAGAGTCTTCGCATGCACTCTCTGGCAGTCATAACACGCTGCGTTGTGTGACCATCAGTCAGCATCTTGGGTACTCAGTGTGTGCTGACTTTGATGAAGGCTAGCTTCTCATGAACACTATTATGAACGATTCTATATGAAATGTTCATGGTCTTCGTAACATCCTCTATAGCGAGTCTTCCATAAGATTTAATCAGCTTTTTCACCTTGGGTACCGTGTGTGGAGTTCAAACATACATCTGTCTACCAATGGAAAGTCTTCTCGTTTATTATTTAATTCATCAACCCGCCTGTAATGGCTTGTTTGTGACATAAAGCTTTCCCCATACTGTTCTTTCATTCTACTGTGTAAGACACTTGGTTTTACACCTTTACCTATCTAAATCTTATAACAGTTCTTTGCTCTATGAGTGAGCATGTTTTAAGCTTGGTGGCCATTTTGAATATAAACAATATAAAAAAGTTGAATTGCTGAACTGTTGAATTTCTGGGTGTGTGATGGCAACTTCCATTCATAAAAGTCCAGAAAATATTAAAATGCTAGATGGAATAGAACGATAGTTATGACAAAACTCCCACTACTTTTTGACTGACCCTCACAAAAGAGCCAAATGTACTCATAAGTCAACCTCCTTTGATAGTTCAAACAACTACGACAAGAAGAATAGCAAAGTCAGATCTCATCTACATGTAGGTGCTAAATCAAAGTTTCTCAGTTTCTAATTATTACGGAAGATTTGACTTAAACGGAGAGAAGATGTGAGAGAAGATCCTTATTTGCTATACTTTTTCAGCTGACAATTCAGCTGAATGTGGTATTGAACAAACAGCAGCAATAAGAACTTTACACAATGGCTACAACTACAAAACTATAGTTTAGAACAATCTAGACAATGACTACAACTACAAAACTATAGTTTAGACCAGTCTAGACAATGACTACAACTACAAAACTATAGTTTAGACCAGTCTAGACAATGACTACAACTACAAAACTATAGTTTAGAACAGTTTGGACAATGACTACAACTACAAAAATATAGTTTAGAACAATCTGGACAATGACTACAACTACAAAACTATAGTTTAAAACAGTCAGGATGCCGGTTTGCAAACCTACAACGAAATAGTGACATTCTTACGTGGAATCAGTCCAGAGTGGTGCCTAACATTTGGTATCGGCATGCCTTTGTCTGAACCAGCAGCTGAAGGTGTATCCTTATCTTCATCAGCCATGTTCTGAGAAAAAAAACCAATTTGAGGCTGTGACGAGTAACATTAATGAGTTATAACGAGTCAATCTATATTCATATAAAACTCTGACCGTCGTATTGAAAGAGTAGCGCTGCTAAATACAAGCGAAGAAGACAACTGGTAAAGGATCATATGCTTCATCTGGTTACATGGTAGCAGCAAAAAAAACAACAAAACAGGCTTAGTGAGGATACATACACAAATTTCATTTGGTTTGAATATGCTTGCCAGAGAAAGTTATCACCCAATAAAAACAAGTTTGTAAGCATACAAATTGGCTCAACGACATTGCAATGGAGAGTCTCGTTGCTCCACATGCTTAAAAAACAGCCAAGCAGCATCGTATATGACATGAAAAACATTAAAAATGAAGTAAGCAATAGTTACAGTGATGAGGTCTGTGGAGGAACTCATTGTGAATCATGAAGAGAGGCAGCAACAATAAAAATTATTAAATGAGTCAATACTTCAAGTCAAGATACGGGCAGAAGCAAGTGTTAAATCGGCGCCGACAATGAAAGGTTTTTTGTGTACCTAAAATACTGTTTTTAGTCCTAAATGTATATTTGAGATGTGTCTTTGAAAAATCAAATGGCACCAAACTAACAGCTAAAGATCTGTGAACCATGGATGCAAAATTATATGAACTTCGAGCATTCACATGTTCAGTGTAGAATATATTTGCCTCACAAGTAGACATGTAATATACAATAATAAAACAGACAACTTGAAGTTTTTTTCTTTCACTTATTACATTAGACCACCAAATATCACATTTTTAGAATTATTGCATGCTTTTATAAGATATCAAACATCACGTGTCCAAAATCTTGTTCAGAACCATGTGTTTAGTTAAAAGATCATAATTGTCCTCTAAGGGCTTACTAGATGTATGTGAAAACAATGTTGGAAACAAATTGAAATTGTGCAGTTTTATTTCCATGAATTTAATCATTGGATAAACTACTGAGTATGAAGATAGGTGATACATGAGGTGTGATTAGGAAGAAGGGACCTAAGAGTTAGTTGCCCTTATCTGAGTTATGGAGCTTTGAAGCATAGAAATCAATTTTTTGGAGAAGTGGAGCCTATTTGTATTACTACATCAGCCACTACTTTGACATGCCTTCTAAGGTTGTACACAAGGAAAATGTTGAGTTTTACTTCTAAATCTCCACATAAAGGTGATAAAGGCATTGATAAAAAGTTAAGTGGCCATTTTGTTTCTATATTCCAAGTAATTATGCTTAAAAGCTTTCATTTTTTTCATGTTTGAGATAACTTTTCTTAGTGCTATAACTTTAATTAATTGATTGAAACAGATGTGAACAGGCTAGAGCAAACATGGCTAATAAGAAAATTGAGATTGGACTTGATTCTGTCACTCCACTCATCCCAGTAAGATATCGACTGTCTATTACTGCCCCGTAGAGATGCTAGATACAATAACACCAAACTTTGTGTGCCACATTTATCTTTGCGATGTGATAAACTGATCAATATTGCAAGCATTTCTCCTCATTTCTCTCTTCCTACATATTCGGCAGTCCAGGGGCATCATAATCCGAAGGTGCACTGTACTAATTAATAATAAAAAGTGCACATTTAGCAAGTGCAGACGCTAACAGAACTTACAGCATATGGTAAGAGCGATGGGTGTGGTAAGAATAGCTTACCTTTGTGGTTAAGCGCAAGTCAGTAAACTTGCTGTTGGAATACCGCAAGTTCAAATCCAGTACAAAGGCGATTTTACGTTGCTAAAACTTTATTGCTATATATATATATCTACATTGTATATATATCTACATTGTATATATATATCTACATTGTATATATATATCTACATTGTATATATATATATCTACATTGTATATATATATATATCTACATTGTATATATATATCTACATTGTATATATATATACATATATATATATATACATATATATATATATATATATGTATATATATATGTATATATATATGTATGTATGTATATATATATATATATATATATATATATATATATATATATATATATATATATATAAATATATATATATATACATACATACATACACTAGCTGAATGCCTGGTGTTGCCCGGGTGATAAAAGTATTTGCACAGAAAACCTACTTTTATTCAACACATAGCAGCAGTTACCATTTTAACTTTCAAACTTCATATCATAAGAAAAATGTTTTGTGCAGTTTAAATAAATTAACAAAAAAAACTGTAAAGGTTTTTAAACATTGTCAACAACTGTAACATTCAAACTTCGCATCATGAGTAAAATGTTTTGTGCAAGTCAAATAAATTAAGAAAAAAATAAAACAACTATGAAAGGGTTTACATGTGAATGTGAAATAATAAGCAAGTAATAGCTAAACTAAGTCTGTTTTGCTATGATACAATAAAATATGATTTAGCAATGGTACAATTAATACAGACTGAGAAAATAAAATAAAAATCCTGCGTAGGTTGAACTAATAATGGCAATCTTTTGCATAGAAGTGTGTGTGTGTATAAAAAAGGTTACTGTTCCAGCAGAAGATATCCATCAGAACATTAAATACGAAGATACTGGTACCCCTCGAAACTGGTACAAATGTAAATATGAGTTATCAGACCGTCTTTGTCTGACCGAACGGGGAGAGAAAGTAGAGGCTTTTCCTACTCAAGATAATACAATTGTAATTGTAATTGTGAAAAGTATTGGCCTTAAAGATGTGGTTGCGTCAAAAAATTTGATTTAATGAAATTAAGACCCATAAAAGGCTAAAACATCAGCTACAATTTGATGCCATTTGTGTCTTTGTAGACCAACCCTGTTTAGAGATATATGCGTTTGAATGAGGCCCTCTTTTAAAAAGCTCAAGTTCCAGCGGGTGCTTCTTTCGTGACGTCACTAGTAATACATCTGAAAAGAAACCGCGAGCGATAAATATGAGGTCGCTTCGTTAGCCAATCATCAGCGCGAAATTTTTATATAGGCCGTAATAAATATTATCCCTCGTACAACGCGTTGTCTGTGATCTCAAATTTAGAGAATTTACTCTATTATTAAATCGCATGGACATCGATATTTGCTAAATTAATTAACATCAATACTTTAATGAATTACTCGATCAACACATTTTATTGGCGAACAACATAATTTGTAAATTGCTGTGAAGTTACTGCGAAGGTGACTCCGAGTTTTCTTGGCATCAGGTAGTTAAAGTTCTACGGAGGAAGATCGGAGAATGGAGGTAAATTTATCTTTTACTTTGAGTCTCCTATAGAGTTTCCTGTTGAGTTTACATTCAGATTATATTTCCCTGTTTGAGGCTAAAATGTAATTTCCTGCACATGCGAGATACGTATGTACAGTGAGTTATTGATGGCTTCTTTTTAATCTTTAGCATCTAGCAATACAATGACTTAGATTGATGAATATACTAAAGGTAATATTTTAGTACTCATTAATACATGCACTAATTAATAAAATTATAACTTTTTGCTATCACTAATCATCGTTTTATATTTTTTTATCAGTTCACCTAGCTACATTTGCTTCAAATTTTCTGTGGCAGTTTATCTAGTAAATTAGATTTATGATTTGACTTTAGATGTTCACTTTTCACTTGTAGAAAGTGAAGAAAATCGATTGATCAATGCAAATCTTCAACTTCCAGAACCAAAGCTTCGAATCGTTGGCTTGGCGTACTTGTGCCTTTGTTAAACATTTATTCGTTTTTAAAATTACACTCGCAATCTACCAAACTCCCAATTTGAAAGCTTTCAGTAGATACGCTTTAGAATGACATATCTATAAATGACTTATATTTATTGCATTTGTTTTACAGATTACAGGATGTTTATGTCGTACCACCAGCCGAAGCAGCTTTGTCAGTGTGGAAACTGCCATAAAGGGGAAAGAGAGACTTGAATGTTTGCTGCATAAACCAGGGTGTTTTGTTTGAGTTTGTTGCAGTAGATGAATTTGTCTTATTGTATCAGCTAAAACTATGGGAGTGGCCACAACTTGATGAATATTTTTAATAAAAGCTTTATGCCGAGATGAAAATCTTTTTGTTGGCAAGAATTATATAATAAAATAATATTGTTGAAGATAATGCAAAACATGATTTGCAGAATATTGTAGTGAATTGGATATGGTATATGGATGTCCGCAGAACTGGAGAATGTGAGTTCAAATCCAGTTTGCAGCAGACTTTTCATCCTTAAAACTCTATCCCTATGTATATTATTTTCAAAGACGCCGCTTGCTTATTTTACTTACGGTAGTAAGAAACTAGTTTTCGATGTGGGTAATGATATACAGCCCCGCCCCAAGGATAGGCGACGGACATAATGTAGGTGGGGCTTTTGGGAGGCTGTATATCGTTAGTGTGGGTAGCAGCGGAACTGTGCTGATACAAAGACCTTATTCTACATAGTTTGCTTGACAGAATTACCGTAGACTGGTAGAATTGGTAGTTGGTACTCAAATGTTTACACAGCATTTGGAGAAAGTGAGTAAGAAAATTTCCAATTTTCGTTATTTGAGGTCTTTAAAACATTCATAATAACGTATCTGTAGCGGGGTTTAAAATTTTATTCTAACCAACATGAGCAATAACAAAATAAAATATATGCCAATAGAGCCGTGTAGGACTAGACTTTTATCGCAAATGGCCCATGTGAATACGAGATATATTGACAGATAAATCACACGTAACATCATTTTGGGCAAGTCTGGGCATGTTTTTCTGGCCTGAGCGCTTTTACCGCGATCAGATTTTTTTGATTTTAATCTTCAAATATCTTGGCAATGAGATCGCCTAACACAACAAACAACATTTCAACTGATAGAGAAAAAAATGCTTTTTTTGAGATCAACTCAAATTTGACGCAACCACATCTTTAATCGATTTATCAATTGAACCTTACGAAAAACCGGAAATAAAAGTTCACAAAAAGCCAAAAAAAGCATCGTGTTTCATAAGAATTAATAAAGTTTAAATTAATAACTCTATGAAATTATATGGTGTTTCATAGAGTTAATAGAGTTTCGATTATTACGTCATTTAGCGTACATAAAACCGGAAAATGGTGTATAAAGTAGATAGTAAGGGCTTTGAATCGTAAGAGCATCCGTGGATAGAGAATTGGATTGCAAACCTGCGGTTGTAATTTTCATAAGTTTGAGTCCAGCAGAATGCGAAATTTTAATATTCAAGATTTTAATAGCTATAGCCGGACAGACAGATATCCAAACAGATGACGACAAACTTTGAGATTTGTAAATATAGATATATTAAAGGTACAGTGAAACAAGCGCGCATACTTCACAATCCAATGGAATAGAAAAGGATATGTCCTGATGTTCCTGATATACATACACTCTTGGTAAATTCTTTTACTCATGTGTAGTCTAAAAGGCCTAGACATGAGTAAAATAATTTGATTTTATATTAACAGGGTTTATATAACAAATAAGAATAATACAAGTACGGCGTGCTACAAGTTTTAAAAGATCGCATATCGGTAATAAAACTTTGAGGTATCTACAAAATATTTATTGCCTTGATATCTAGGTTTATGGTTATTTAGCGAAAATTTTGTTGGTCGAAATTCACGATTGCCGAAAGGCCCTTTGTCGAAATTGAAGCGTTTTGTCGAAAAGTCTAGTCTTGGTCAAAGATTTAGGCTATTGGAAAAAATGATTGGACAAATTATATTATTAATTATCATTTTAATATTAAGTTTCTACCTGTTAGCTAAATTCATACTTAACTGTTAGTTTAGCTTTATAACTTTGTACTAGCTCTAACAGCTAAACATAAGCTATGCTATACTTGCTGCACCATAAAAATACTTTACACACAACTTTGATATGCATTCAACATTTTTTGAAACTGTGACATATGGGTGCAATAATATATACATGTACAGCATATTGTTTGCTACTTTGATTCAAATAAGGGCTAAGTTGCTATGGACAATTTGGTTTGTTGAAAGCTACTACAACTTCACCGACATGCATGTCTATTTGTTTTATAGGCAATATATAGCAAAATCTTTTGAGACAATTTTTTGGCTATATGTGTACTTTTTAGAAATTGTAGCAAATTGAATGTTATAATACAAGTATTTTAAGTCTTTAGTTTTGATAAATAGTCTACGAATTGGAGTAATAGCCTGTCAGCAACAACGGTTTTGACCATTATCTTTTGACCATTCGACCAAGACTAAACTCCCATTTAAAGATCCCTGCAGTCTACCACTACAGGCGACAATGTTATCACATAATTATCTGAAATATATTTTTACACGAAAAGAGCAAGAATATGATTAAGCTTAAAATTATCTTCCTACACTACTTTAAGTTCAAACAGTCTCAAGTCAAATAATAAAGTAACAAATGCAACACATAACTAAAACAAAATGTAAAACATGGTAAACACCCTATAGGCTATTAGCCTCTCCTCGAAACGGTTTTGATAGATTGGCTAAAAACCTTTATCAAACAAAAAAATGGGTAAGTTCAACGAAAGTTCTGCAGCTGCTATTAAATATAACCTGTGACCAAGATCAAAGACAACGAATGTTCAATGTAAGATTTTACGGAATGTTCCTGAATATTCTAGTATGCAAAATATTGTGCTTACCTTTTGAAATTAGCATCGCTACATGATGTTAGCGTGAGCTTTAACGACGGGTTTGTGGACCACGCATTTTCATTTTGATGAGAATTTGGACTGTCACTCACGTGCTTTATACGTTGTTTCCGGTAACACCGAGAGATTGCTGGGAGAGTTATTTTTACGTTACGAAGTTACAAGGAAATGACATAACCGCAGCGTTATACAAGCGATGTGTAGCTAATTAATCCGTAATATATATGTTCTATTTTAAATTGTATCAATCAAATGGCTGCCGTTCCGACTAGAACTAGCTCGTTTAAAATAGTTTTATTAGGTGAAGGATGCGTGGGCAAAACCAGCTTAGTTCTCCGCTATGTGGAAGACAAGTTTAACGACAAACATTACACGACGCTACAGGTGAATATGAAATATGGATTCTGATGTCTAAATTAATTTTCTGTATGTGAGCTTTTGCGTGTAGTATTGCTGCCTGGTAAACAACACCAACATTTGCATACGTTTATACATACATTTATACGTTTTCTCAACTACATTCGAAATGAGATTGCTAGGAATAGCCGTCCGAAGTAAGACTGATAAGAGAGTTTAAGACTTGATTGTTTAATTAGGGAGGTAAACGGGTAGCCTTTGAAACATCTGAACAAGAATGCTATGTTTATTAAGGTATTTACATCAGTACCGCCTCTGGTGCTTTTGCTGGACAGGACACTTAACAGCAGCGTGCTCATCTGACCTTCAAAAACTTGACATCTCCCTGTTATCCGAGTATCTAGTATAGCACAGTTATCCCAGAAATTGTTTTAGTAAATAGTTATCGCAAAAGATTCACTTTTGACTAGTCGCGAAATCAAAAGGCATAACTCTAAATATATTTGGTGTTTAACAGCTGTCCCGCCAGAATTACATACAGTGGTGTGCATAAACTTGGAATCACCAGTTAAATCTTCAAATATGTATGTTTATATGCTGTTGTCTAAGAAATTCTTTGGAGTTAAGTGCCTCAACCCCATCAATATATATTTCATTTGAAAGGGAAAATTCTGAAGAACAAGATGATGCCAAATATTCAAAAATATTCTCAGATTTTTATCGCTGGGGGTGGATCTACCGAAAGGCAGACTTATTGCAGGCTATGAATGTTGTTGGTGAAAATTGATAAAATAGGATACAAACAAACTCTTTTATACCAATTGGTGGCCCTGAAAAGGGCCGTTGGGTTATTGTTGGTCTTCAGAAGGACTGGTAAGGTGTCTTGAGCTGAGCATTAGTATTTTATTGGCCAGCCCTTGTTCTTGATCACCATCTGACACCGTCAAGGCATGCTGTTTACCAACTTTCTGAGCTCTTCAGCTGTTTAATAGGATTAATATAAATCACTCAGAAATGATTGTGTTAAATCAATCAATGCATTGTTTGAAAGCACATCTTCTGCTGATCAGATTGATATATAATATCTGGCATGGCACCATAATTGGCGGAAAATAGAAAGCAAATGGAAGATCCATTCGATACAGAGTGAACAAAACAATGTGATTCCAAGTTTATGCACACCACTGTATTTTGCATAACATTTTTTTCTGGTGGTTTTTTCTATTGCTTTGGTAGATTTATTATTGCTGAAGTGTTAACATGTGGGCAGAAGCCTAATGTTAGCCTATATAAAACTTCTTTTAAAACACTTACTAATAAGCCCAGAGAGAAGGCCTAGTCTCATTATGGAGTGAATGTTGGTTGGTATTGAATATAAATATAAACATTGCTAAAATAAAAGTATGGTTTTTGCGAAAGGCTTACAAAATCCCCAGGTTTGAAGTTGCCCATTTTTCCTTTTGCTTTGTCTTCACCTGCAAGCAAAATGGTCATTTGTGTTATAAGATTTCATATGCCTAATTTTGAATTTTTGTACACCGAACGTTATGGGTCAGTTAACATTACCGCAGTAGCAATGATGCAATAGTTTTTTCAGATTGTCCCCGTAGCTGAAGAAATCATTTTTGGTATCACCAATATTTTTATAAATGACTTTAGTCGACGGCAACTGATGGCTTATGGTTAATAGTTAAACATGTGCTGTTCTCCTGATTGCCCAGTACTTAATATACTTCACAAATAATCTGTAAACTATGTTGCGTATTTTATCTCTTGCCACCTCCTGTCAACAAGTATCATGTAACTTCAACCAGCTATACAAATAAGATTGTTCGGTATATTGGGTCTTTCTTTTGTTTATTAGTAACGTGTACTCCTGTATTACCCTAAGACACTTATATTTCGCTATTATTTAGTTTCGTGAGTAGCATACAGAGTAAGATTTTGCTGCAACTTAATTTCGCAGCTCTGATGAGTGCGAAAATATAGTGATGTGAAAATAAATGCAGTGGAACAAACATAATTAGATTCCTCAGGTTCGGTTCACCGGTAAGAAAAATTTTTTAATTTGGAACTAGTTTGTAAATGTAAACCGCAGGTAGAATTGTGTGGCCGAGATCGATTATGCAATTTGATCGCTTGCTGCCATTAGTTAGTCTTGGACTATCAATAAACAAAGCTATTTAATTCCGCGTTTTCGCTCGTTCGTTATGACAGTTTAGTTTCGCACATGAAATTTTCGCGAGAGGATGACCCCGCGAAAACGCGAAAGTTAGATGAGGCGAATACATAAGTTTCCTAGAGTATGTGAGAAACGCTACTCACTCTTTGTATTTTCATATTTACATTGGTTAACTGTATACTAATAGTGTTCCATTTTTACGTCTTCAAAATATAAAATGCTTCTCTAAAGCCTTACTCTCTTCTTCTCTCTCTTCTCTCTCTCTCTGTGACAGATGAACCTGATGTGACCGATCATGGTTCTCCACCACTTCCTATCCTTTGTTCTTTTCAGCATTGCTTGCGCTGATACCTCAGCTCTCTTTCTAAAGCGGTTCACATGTCGATATTTTGTGTCAATCCATTTAGGCGTTTCAATAGCCGCTGTATTACATTCAACACGTATTACATTTGTGTTAAAATTGACATGTGATGTTATCACGTGAAAAGGCCAATGAAAGGTTTCATATAAAACCTCTCGTAGCACTAGTTTATGACAAACACTTCGGGTTCTTCGCAAAAGCCCGTCTCAAATATAGATGCTCGCTACTTTACAAAGAAATGATCCACTACGAAACACTTGAATTGCACCCTGGTATGACATTCCCCCAGAAATCTGTCACTTGGCGAGCATTAAGTATGGAAATATATTGCTGATATTAATATGGCTCCAAATAACAGTCGGTGGAAGGTTGCTCGAAAATGAGCTGAATGTAAGTTAATTGACAACCAAAAGTTGATGGAAGGCATGGTTGAAGTGGGCTCAAAAGCATCTGACAAGGCCGGCGAAACAATTTTCCAAAGGTCGCTTGTTCGTGAGGATTGTGTGTTTACAAGCCAGAGTCATCCGAGTAATATTTACAGCAAAAGACCATTTGAAGAATTCTGTCTTCATTGCATATTGCCCACTATCAACTGTTCGGCATGTGTTTCAGTTTGAATTGCATTGTGGCAGTTGTGAATGGTATTTTTTTCAAATTTGTGAATAATAAATGATTCCAGATATGCGGATACATTGCAGAACAAGATGTTGCCAAGCGTCAGCATGCTGTTTTAAGTGGATGACTAGGCATTTCAACATGCTAATCTTCCTAGCCATAGTGCAAGATAAAAAGATGGAGGAGAATGAAGTATCTGCCATAAAATAGCCAACTCGGTCTAAGACCTAATTTTTTATAAAAAAAAATTGTCGCTGAATATGCATCATACCAAAAGAAATGTCCACCAGCAAAAAACTATTATAGAGAAAGTAATTAATTTGTGACATCACAATAATATTACATAAGGATTACAATATCTGGTCAGCATTGCCAACACACTGTTAAGCCAACATTAAGGACAAAGATGATCCTACCAAATAGTGATGGTAACTTGACAATCCCTGACACTCTCTTTAGGGTCACCAATTGTAGTCATGCTAGAACAACGTCTTGCCGATATCTATATTGTGCATAAGAAATCACGGAAATAAAGAACTCTCTATCAACCATTAGTACGGAGCATTAAAGTTACTCATTTTTCAAAATTTTCTGTTGATTACAGTATCGCTATAAAACTTAATCCTGTGCTCTATTTAAGCTTTTTCAGTTATTATAGCATTCAGATATTAAATAATTCACTGCTCACCCTTCTGCTAACTCTGCTTTTTGGAGAAGCTTTCAAGCGCCAAAAATCGTCGCTTTAGCAAGTGTTAAATATTGGCCAACCTTAAAAGTCTGTTGATAAAGGTCTTGATTGTTCGATAAGTCTCCCGTCTCACTGATATTTGTTTTACAACATATTCGTTTCTTTTCTATCATACATGAATATCACAGTTATAATTAAATCACATAAATTACATAATTTTTTATTATATATTTCAATACATCAGAGTCTTAGCTTTCGAATGAGCCTATATTCAATACACAAAGAATAATAGAACTATGAAAAGCGGGGTGTCAAAAGTACGTCCTGCAAAAAAAAACACTTTGTTCAGGTATTCAAAATGTGATGTCATAATTCTCATTTAGCCTTAGGTCGTCGATTCCTTTCGCTGCCATTGAGGCTGCGTTTTTCTGTGACAATTGGTGCTGTTAAACCCGGAGAGCGCTAATAATACGCTAAGATTCTAGATAATCAACAATGCCCGCGATCGTGCTAACGCCCGACCAATACAAAAACATGTTCTGGGTTAATTAATTATGCTTCAATAAATGTACTGTCGTTGATAAAGGGAATTAAATCACATCGATTAAATTATGACCTGTGGTTGCGGGGGCCCTAGGACAAAATGTCAATCGCACTTTCGCCGAGATCACGCAATGCTTTAAATTAATTAGTCACAGTCGTCACCCTCAACATCACATTAAAAATAAAGAGCTAGTGCATAATATCATCGGGAAAATATAGTATGGCTCTTGGAGTCTGGGGTACTTATCATAGAAATAATATGTACATGGAGAACTAATGACACTGATTCCTTTGTCATCTTCATTCATTCTCTGGAGTTGTCCTACCTTCGCCTGCCACTAGCGTCATTATCGTAGTTGATAAATAAGCAGTAAGAGCACGCAACAACGAATATGAGAATTGTGACGTCACAATTTTTGAGACTATGCCAGTAAACGTTTTCGCGGTAGAGCTCTGGGGAAATCCTATAAACACCAACCAATGTCTGTTTCACCATGGCAAACAATAGCTCATTCGAAAGCCAAGACTCTGATGTATTGAAATATACAATAAAAAAATTATGTAATTCATGTGCTTTAACCGATCCGTGTTTCTCCGCCAAACCTTGTCTTGTTCAGGCAGAGCTTTGTGTCACAGCAGTATTAACAAGTTTGCTTAATAAGAACTCTTCATTATTCACCAATAATGTATGTTTCTGTTGTATTTCAGGCGTCCTTTCTGTCAAAGAAGCTCAACATAAATGGTTCTAGAGTCAGTCTGGCCATATGGGTAAGTGTGTGGAAGCATGCGTATCTTGTAACTTGCTGGCTGTTGTAGGACACTGTGTTGAGGACACTGATTTCAATTACCTTATTTTTCGCTTCCTAAGGTACATTTTCTTTAAAATATTGACCGTCCACCCCTTAATGTGGTGCACCCTGTGGGTGGAGTATGTTCTAAAATCTGTCGAGTACCTTTGGAAGTGCACTTTGGTCTCGACTCCACAGACTGTTTCCTGTTAAAACAATGAAAACTCCTGCTAAGTGTGCAGCAGATGTGTGCTGCAAATTGCTATTTACTCATTTTAAATAAAAACCTAAAACGTCTTTGGTAAAGTGACATACTTATGAGACTCGGTTCAAACTGCAAGCAGCGGCATGCAAATTATGCCATAAAATACAGGTAGATTGTGGACACATGAGCTAAGTTACAGCCAGTCTCTTTTGGTGGAGCGTTTGAGAAAGCTGGCATCGAGTCCGACTCGGGCAATGATGAGGAGGAACTCGAAATGTTTGGCAGTAAATATGCTCAGCTGTTTACTTCACATACTGAGCACCAAAGCTTCAAGGGTTTTGTGGAAGAAGATTGAATATTTTATCTAATAAAGTTGACTAAGCTCACTGTTTTGTTTTTGGTGTTGTTTTCCACGAATGTTTTAAATTCATCTTATATTATATTCACCTTATTATAATATGTTGCGCCTTATGTATTGGTCAAGTACAGAAATAGACTCTATGATACCTTAAGGTTCGAGAAATACAGTATTCTTTAAGTCAGACTTGTAATTACTCTAAAAAGAATTATAAATGTTACATTCCACATTCGTACTATAATATGTACATATCGTTTATTTTTGTTATTGACCAGATTATAGGTTGGAACAAAATAGGTTGTGTATACTTGGACGCAAAAATGCACGCAATTTTTTATGCATATATTCTACGGAAACAAGCAAATAAAAATATTGTCTATAAAAATTCTAATTGTCAAGTAAATTTTGGTTTTGTTTGAGTTTATTGTCAGACCAAGTCAATTATACAAATTCAACTTGTAACCAATAAAATAACATACCCTACAGGATGAAAATATTCGTTGGTCATAAAAATTCGCGGTTTCGCGAACAGTCAATCCCGCGAATTATTAAATTCAGTGAATAATTAGTTCTATTTTTAATCACAAGAGAGAATAACTACTGCATCAAACTGAAAACTAGTCGCTAGCCTAGTTTTTTATGTAAATACTATACGTAATTGAGTTCCAAAACATTTTTAAAATTAATACCTGAGCTTTGAGCTAACACCATTGGCAATGCATCACATTTATTTACAAAATTATTCGAGGTTGTCACAAGATGTGCAGAATGGCGTCAACACGAAAATAGCCGCGAGGCAGAAGTACTAAACGTAGCCGAGTTCCAAAACTTCTTTAAAATCATCGCCAGGCTTCGAGCTTTATTGCCATTGCGTCAAACTTTACAAAATTATTCAAGGTTTTTACAGGTTATTCGGCATAGCTTCAGCATAGCAAAAAAGCTCTCCTAGTCTTTTTACATTAGAATCAACTCCATCAATCTCTAATACCAAAGTCAAGGACGATCATGATTCTGATCTGGACATTATGGTATGTATTTGATTTGCAGTGCGGATACGTTTTTCCATAATCAACTGCATTAGTTAATTCTTTTGTTTAAAAACTGATCGCTTTCATCAAATACTTCAGCTATTGTTTCTGTACTTCCTCAAAACTCGTTAGTATTTTTTCTTTTTTGTGTTTACTGCAGATTGCGAATGAAACAACCTACTCCGATTACAAAAACTAGAGACAAGTAGTAATATTCATCAAGGCAGGAATATTGGCAGAGAGGCAACCAGTCAACCTAGACCCCTTCATCGACAACAACTCCTTGATATCGCTGTAGCAAACATGATTAAATTATATATTTTATTTCATGTATAGATGTATTATAATTTACTACAAACTTGAGTGTACAAATAAAATATTTCAAATACAAATAAAATTTTACAAACGATGAATGGAGTAAATATAAACAGTTTAGTCCATATGGCGGTTGTCTAGCAATAAAATTGAACCGGTACTTTTGATATGTGAATACTAGCATGTAATGGTGCTTTCTGACTAGTTATTTTGGTAATAGCAGCTCTGTCGCTGTCACTGTCTTGGGTAGGTGTTGAAGACGATTCTCTCGCTACTACATGGCTGGTAAGGAAGTTATCATCAGAACTCTCCTCGTGGCTTACTATTGCAAAGTTCTGCCGGTTGGCCAAGGATTTGTGCTCGTAAAGGCGTTTTTGTTCCTTTTTTAAAAACAGATATAGTCTTCTCGTAAGTAGCTGCGGTCACTTCAACCTCAATTTCCAGACCTCCCTGAATGATTGGTGATCTTCTAAGAATGACATCTACCACCCTTGCAATCATTGTTCTTCAGTGTATGATGAAAAATCTCTCTTACACTAAAACAAATAATGAAGCAGTAGGATGGAAAAAAATTGTATTGCGTTAATTGTAAAAAAAGTATTGCGTTTTACCAAAGAACCAAAGTAAGATTCAACTAATTTAGTAAATGTAAAAACTCATTACTTACCACAAGTTGTTGGCTTATCAAAGGCCTCCAAAGCGATGAATATTTGTGAAAACCTCTGCACGCAGCAAAAATTGTTTACCGTAGAATAGCATGATCGCCTCGCAGTTGTAAGCTAAATATAAACCGGAACACGCGATGTGCGCATGCGTAGAAATAACTATTACTTGCCGCAATAGAGTTAACTTTTCCTAGAGAGTGGCAGTTTTCAGCCGCGAATAAATTCATCCGCGAATATGCATGAAAAGACAATTTTCGCGAAATATAACTCCGCGAATAAATTCATCCTGTACGGTAACAGCCAAAAAGTTTCACCATATACAGAGGTGTTGCATCAAAATACCTTTTAAACTTGGGGTGGTAGTTAAAATTTGATTTTACGTAAATATTTTTTCCATTTTCAATTTTTTTCAGATTAGTGTTGAGTTTCATTCTGAATTCATTACAACAAAACACCTACTATATCTACTTCCACATCATGTCATACCAGAGACTAGATGCTTTGCTCGTTATTTTTAATTTGACCAATCTCCAAATTTTATAGGATGAAATGCTAGTCTCTACCATCAAACTCCGTCTCGTCAGCAAAACACAGTTTTAAATTAAATGTTTGTGTTATTTGGTAATTCTAGACCAGACTCTATAAAGATGTGGGCTGGGTGTATATCAGTGCCTATGATGAAAAAGTTATAGTTAAGCTAGAGCTAAATTTAATATTGCCTCCTAATCATTCTTGCAAAGGAGAAAACTTTCCTACTTCCCTCTCCTTTTTAACCTACAAATTTATGTTTTAATAATTATATAAACACATTTTGTCTTACATTTTTGCATGAATTTATAAAACAATATTTTTATGCTATCGAGTACTTTCTGTCCCATAATGCTCTGTATAACAACAAATTACTTGCAGTTATCCATTTTCTTTCATAAAACTGACAGTAGAGATTCTGCTAATACCATCCTCAACCATTATATGTTTAATAACTGTTCAGATTCACTCGATTCAGTTTGTTCTTAAAGATAAATTTACGCAACATTTTAATTGATTATAGTGTCGGTATTTTTTATCATTTGCGATTGTTTTTGATGTTCTAGATAGTCTGACTGCCAGGATGTTTCAAGATTAAAATTGACCCAACTTGATCACGATTAAAGTTTTATCGTGTGATAATCCTTTACTTGTCCCTATTCTGTCAGTCTCTGTAACTATAAACGTCATAATTGCACTTTCACTTGATCTGTGCGTTTTAATTACGATCAAGTTTTATCGATTTTAATCTGAAACATCTTGATAACTTCAAACATTAAAAATCATCACAAATGATAGAAAAATATAGATACATTTTGATAAAATCATCTAAATTTCTGTGTGAGTTCATCATTAACGAGTGAATTTGTTGATGAAAGTTGTTGAACGTTTCATTGCTTTTCTATATTGTTGTGCATTCTTGTTGCTAGGACACAGCTGGTCAAGAAAGGTTCCACGCCTTAGGTCCTATATATTACAGAGACTCTCAAGGTGCAGTCCTCGTTTATGATATTACTGACGAGGATTCATTTGAAAAGGTACAGAAGCTAAATATTATATTAATTTGTAGCTTGTTATCTTTCGTTGAACGGATAACTCTTAATTCATCGACTAGATAACTCATTTTATTGAGCAACTAGAGGAAGTGTATGAGTGTTAAGGCAAGCTACTACAGGAATACCTTGGCCTACGAATGTTCCAACATACAAGAAGTTTGAGATGTGATTAAATGCTGAACAAATTTATGCCTTGAGTTACGAGACAAATTTGAGATACAAGTATATGAGACAGTTCTCGATGAGGACGCTAAGTGGCTGAGTAGCCTATGTTACGTTGTGTCCGTGTGTACGCACACATTTTTTTTTAGAGTATAGGAACGCATCAATTTATATTTAGTTATTTTATATAGGAAAAAATAATTTGAGATACAAATGAATTGACACCCGAGCTCGGGTTTCAGAACACGTTAAGCTCGTATCTCAAGGTATTACTGTATTCCTCAAGTTCAATGATTGGGTTAAATGAGCAGCAATGGTAGTAGAATCATATTCCTAACAACCATAGTATTGATGGTTGCCTGATTCTCAAGCACTCTGCCCTGCTTGACTTTCCCTAGACTCAGCGGGTTTGCAAATCTCTTGTGATTATATTGGTCTGTATTGCTGGATGATTCAACAGTACAAAGTGTAATTACATCAACTGATATGCAATTTCCGTAAACAATTTTTTATGTTATAATAATTTACAGTGCATTGTTGTTATTCTTGGTCATGTATCAATAAAACTTTACTCTATGGTAAATGAAGGGTTTAATTAATATTAAATGCAATAAAAACAACCTGGTGAAAAAAGTATCTTTAATTTTACTATATAACAAACTTGTTATTTGTGCTTTTTATATATGCTCTTCCAGGTTATTTTTTAAGAATCATTTTTTTATTTTGTTCTCACAATTGTAGATTATATATTGCTTTGAATCTTGTAACTATCGATTTTTATAGTTCTTGCTCCAGAAGTAGGTCAACTGGATTGTGAGTTTAGTACGTTGTTATGATGAAATCGCAGTTGAAGGTCCTATTTGGTGGAGTTGAAGTAAAACAATCTGTTGACACCATGTGGCATGTAGTTAGGAAGAGTCTTCTATGTAGAATCACTAAATTTCATGTCATTTAAAACATCGGTTGTCTTGTAACTGACTAAAATGTACATGCATGTACACTCAAATAACTAGTCTGGCTTAGTCATTTGATTACATATGCAAAGAATTGCGCGTTGTCAATGTTTACAAAAAAAGCTGCCATTTTCTTCATTAGCAGATATGGCACAGAACTCTGCTCCTAAGAGGGATTTAGTCACCAGTGTGCCTGTTTTTAGCCGTTGTCAGTTTTTTGTAGTAGGCCTACCTATCAATTGTTCAAACGACAGTGAAGTCGTGCCTAGTCTACTATGTTCAAACTTTTTAGTACAGTTTGTCTGACTTCAGTGCAGTAATTATTCACTACTTCGCGGTTCAGCTCTCATGGTTGAGTCCTTTGCGAGGTAAAAAATACTCATTAAAAATATAAAATAGATGAAAACTAAAAATAACTAAAATACGTAAATCTCTCTTATTCCCTGTCCTGGTGAGATTCTTCCGGGAGCATCATTGTAATAAAAGTCTTCGCAGTTCACCGTTTCTTGTTACGTTTTGGAAGTGTAAAAGTGCAAAGCCCTTGTGACACCCTTCATCATACCTCTTAAACACCTTTGACCTTGACCCTCAAAATTGTTTAGTGAACTTGAGAAAAACAGCAAAATGCTTGCAATTAATGAAAAAGTGACTTTATTAGTTATGATAAAGGCAGGCAATTGCAGACAAAATTAGCTTCTATTCACGAAAATGCGAGCAAAAGTCTTTAATCATTGTATTTTTCAAACCATTCACATGTTGGATTGTTTGAGACTTGAATGAATTTTATGAATACATTAACCTCACAGCACCACCCCATGTGACCAGGGCTGTATTTTTCATTTTTAGGATGCCTCTGCCAATATATTGAGTAGGCCCCTTAGGCAACTTGTGAGGGCTGTAGACCCGAGCGGCCAGCGGGGCAGATTCGGGAGGGGTGCAACGCCCTCTCGAATATCGAAAATTTTTTACAGAACACACAAACCTTATTTGAGAGCAGTTTTAATTGTATTATTGCAACTTATACAAGCAAGGATAATACTAGAAAAATTTCTCAGAAATCATCAAGAATGCTGTGTATCACCTTCCGTACAAATTATTGAATACATGTCATGTGGTATGTAAACTTGTGCCTGGGGTAAGAAAGTAAAATATTATTATTGATTAAGATTTGATAATAAACTCTAAACAGAAAATCTATAAATAAACGACCAATGATTATTTAAAATTGAATATTAGAAGGTTTGCGATTCTGCTGAGAAAAAATAATGGTAGAACAATGAAGCTAATTTGAGCTATCTAGATCTATAACAAGAGCACCAGTCACTGAGTGACTCAAAGTTCAATGTGATGTCAGAGTTCTTTACTGAAGATTATTTAAATTTGAAGATGGTTGATTTTAAATTTAACAAAGTTAGAGATTCTTCTCACGCCTTGGGTGATCAGGTTTGGTGCTAATGGTACTACCCCCTTACCCATGGATAAACAGATTCAACGAGTGAGCCTAAAATAAAAACTATACAAAAAGTATATCCATGCAAATATAGATAATAATATAGCTCAAGAAACAAACAAATTATAGACATATAATACGTGACTGGAGCTTGTCAAACAGAAATTAAAAAAAGAAAAACACAAAGTTACGAAAAGTTTAAAACGGCTGTTACATGTATGCAGTCTCAGAAAATCTTGAGTTGAATTCCATGCAATGAAGTAGATGTTTTCACGTAAAAAAGAGTGTAGAAGAATTAACAAGCATACTCGATATATGAGCAGTAAGAAGAAAGCTCGCGGCAAATTCCTTTTTTCAAGATAGTTCTAAACACGTCTGCTTCACGCAGCGTCGATATAACAAATATAATAATAAAGAAAACAATTCAAACATTTGCAAATTGTAATCAGTCAAGTGACTATCGTCAAAATATTCCGTAAAACTGCAATAAGGCTAATAAAGCCAACCAAGAATTATTCTACACGATCTCGTAAGTAACTGGCTTCCCATAACTATCAAAATATTGATCTTAAGTAGAATTAAGTGTTTTGAAAGTCCAGAATTTATGGTAGTCGTCAAAATCAAAACTCTTCGTCAGTTCAACAGCGTCTAGCACATTAAAACTTGATCATTATCATTAAGTATGTGAATCCAGAATGGACAAATCCGAAAAGTCTGAGCAGTAAACAATGTTGTCGAAATGGATTCGCTAGGTTTGCAACCACTAGTAATATTCTGAAAACGGGCTCTGCACGATACGTTCGCACCTTTCGTCCGAACATTGTCGACACTAAACAACAAGAAAATCACCGTTTGGCCATTATGGTTGCTGAAATTTTGCCTCTGCACAGCAGAGGCTGCC
This sequence comes from Watersipora subatra, assembly GCF_963576615.1. NCBI lineage: Eukaryota > Metazoa > Bryozoa > Gymnolaemata > Cheilostomatida > Watersiporidae > Watersipora > Watersipora subatra. The sequence goes on along the minus strand of NC_088718.1, from coordinate 38,718,484 downwards.
TCATAGAACAATACGGCCCTGCATGTGACATATACTGGAAAACCTGTATTTGAATGCCACCTATATTTGAATGCCACTTCTAATGCCACAATAGGAGAAGGGTTAAAAAATACAGTGCCACCCTTTAATTGAACCCCACCTCTATTTGATCACAACTTTGACATTCTTTGATCTTAAAGGTTGACTTGCAACAAAATTCACATTACAGTTATTTGGTATCAAAAGATTCACCATGTCTTACTCTGTTGTGTTGTAGGTGCCAAATATGTGGAAATGTGATTACAAGCTCTTAAAATCTCAAACAATCTCTTCATTTCTCTGACGTAGTCGTGACAGTTTGGTTATTGTCTTGTCACGTGATGTTCTCACGTGAATTGAAAGGCCAATAAAAAGTTCAATATAAAACTTATCGTAGCACTAGTTTATGACAAACACTTCGGGTTTTACCGAAGACCCCGTATCAAATATAGATGGTCGCTACTTTACAGTTTTGCTTCGGATTGCTCTAATCGGCAAGTCGTAATCTGATCATGTGACCCAATACTTCGCAAATAATTTCTGCAGCTCTGTTCGATTATCACAAGTCACCAACAGGCTCGTCATGATTATCAGACAATGATATGTACTCCTTCAAGCTAAGGCTAAAAAATTAAACGAATTTTTACGGTAAGTTATAAGATATCACTTGCTAAAAGTGACAGCATTACAATGACAATAAAATAGACTCGTAAGAACAATAAACACGGTTTTATTGAATGCGTGAAGTATATTTGTGAAAATATTTCGACGAATTAAGTTGCATGAAGGTGTAAACAGAAACCATCTACCACAGCTACGTCACACTTGAGCCGTTTTGGAAAGAGAGTCCAAACTACGGCGGTCTCGTGTGGCTGCGATTAACTGTTTGTTTTTTAGCTTTTAAAAGCTTGTAATCATATTTCCACATATTTTGCATCTACACAACAGAGTAAGACATCGTGAATCTTTTCATATCAAATAACTGTAATGGGAATTTTGTTGCAAGTCAACCTTTAACAAACCCATAATAGAAAGTGATTAGTAGAAAAGTTTTCACAAAATGGTACTAGTTATGAGTCGGTTACATCAATAACACTAATTCTTTTGTTGTTGCTGTAGTGGTTGCCATGGCTTTAGTGGCGGTGTACTTGAGAAGATCCATTGTCACAATCATCAAAACTATACTCTGATTTGTAGCCACTAAATCCAATTGATTTTCTGCAGATTCGTCCTTAATGTGGTTTACAATTTGACTTGAAGACTCCGCAGCATTTTGATGAATGATGAGAATGTTCTTACTCTTCAGGAATACCGTACGACATGATAGTAGCTATTGTTATGACATATGGAAGTTTGTTTTCCAACTCCAAAGCTTAACAGTTTTTTGTTTAAAATCTGAAAGCGGCGCCATCAAAATAATTAATAATTGTATCGTGCTATTGTTTTACTCGAAGTAGTTCCTTGTTTACCTCCGTTTGATACTTTGATGCATATAAAAACTGGCTTAGTAAAAATGCTGGGGCCAACAGCATTCATGTCGCTCCGCCCGACGAAGCGGGCAAAATGTAGGTGACATTAGCATCGCTTCGCCTGTAAAAGGGTTAAATTTATCTTTTCAAAATTCTGATGAGCTAGTCGAAAAATACAGCACCGCCCTCAATCCAAATGTCACTTGTAATAAAATGCCATCATAGAGAAAGGGTTGAACAATACAGTGCTGTGGCATTCAAGTAGAGATTTTATGGTATGTAACAAGTTTTGTAGAGTTGTCCTACCATGAATATGCATTTAAGTGGAAAATGTTTACTTAGGCCAACAATCCATCGTTGTTTTTTTTTACGTCATCAAGCCGTTTGCACATGCGCTCGTTCACGAAAAAGCCGCCATGTTTGTAGAAAACAATCGTTTTTCTTTTATTTAATAATACTTTTTGGTGTTGTTTTGATACTATGATAAAAAATGCTAACAAAAGCATCGTTTTCAAACATTTATTGCAAAAGCTTCGTGTTTTAACAATAAAATTGTCTATAAAGAGGGCCGACAACGATAAAATTACGTCACGAAAAAACAAAGGATAGCAATTTTTAGCTCTGTACACAATGCTCCCAAATTTGATTGGTTTATAATCAGTCTCTCCAAATTTGATGTAGCCTAACTTATTAAGCATACCAGAATTATCAAGCTGGAAACGTAATATGTAGTGTTATAATGTAATAGTGTAAACTAGTGTAATAATATAACAATTCAATTTTTGTTGTCATATATATAAATCTGTGTTTGTCATTTTTCTGTTGGTCTGTCATTCGTGTGTCCAGTTATAGCAATAAAGTTTTAGGAACAAAAATTTTGCTTCGTACTGGAATTGAACTTGGTAACTCCAGCTTTGGAGACAGGCGAGCTAACCCACTAAGCCACACAGCCTGCTTTCGATACAATGGAATACAATGGATACACACTAGTGCTGGGCACGGGTAGTAGGCCTAATACTCGTTGAACTCACGGGTTTATCTTCTCTCGAGTATCAAGTCATAGAGATTTCGGGTATTCCGGTCCTTCGGGTTCAGGTTTTGACTTTCGAGTTTGGGTTTTGGTACACGGATTCGTCGGGTAGTGTGAACAAAAACTCGGTCTATTGCACCCTGCGCTCTTAGTCTGGGGCCACAGGGCATTTCTGTGTCATTTTTGCTGAGGCACGACAATGGGGTATAACGAGTCTTTAATTTAATAGATAGAATAAAGCATCTCATACCTTATTTACCATACCTACCGGAGATATTGTAGTCAAGCAGTGATTACTTGTCATTAAAAGGTGAGTAGAAAATTTAATACATCAAATTTTATTTGCGCAATTAGCCAAATCGGTTTCGTAAACAAATCTATGCCTTTTTTAATACGGCGCGTGTTCGCTTTCACCGATAACACATAGGTCCTTAGTCTGTTTCCGCTATCGCCTTGTTAGAAACTGTCATCAGCGTTGGTAGTAGCAGTGAAAATTTAATAAGCCTGTTTAAATTGATTACCACAGCTAGCTATTATGGATTACATAATTCATTATAACCAAGTTTTACTAAGCCAACAAGCCTTACTAACAGAAAAAACCGATAATGTAAAGTTTTTATGAGATTTGGAGCACCATCTACAAAAAATCAGACGAGGTCCATAGAACATGTTTAAGTATTAAGCTACCATAGACCCTATTTTCTGCCACCTGTTGACACGAAAATTCCCTGTGGCCCCAGACTATCTTGACTGTTTAACAATCCGCCTGTTAACGCTGCGAGTACGAATGTCAGTCGATAAAAACTGAAAAATGATAAATAAATTGAAAAGAAATATAATTGTTTTGTAAATTTGAAGATATATCTGTTTAGAAAGTTTAAACATAAAATCCATATCAACAAACCCGATACCCGAAAAACCCGTAGGCAAAGAAATACCCGAGCCTAGCACTACTAGCTACCTGATACTCGAATAACCCGAACAGAAGGGGGCGGGTTTAAACCCGTTGACCAAGAAGTACTCGTGCCCAGGACTAATACACACACTTATTGCATCAGTTGAAATATGCAGAATGATGTTGTGTGACCATTATTATAATTGGCTCTTATTTTTGTAAATTTAGCAATATAAGCAAGCTTAAGTTACTAAAATTAGCCAATTTGCTAAGTTAGCAATTGGCTAACTAGTCAACCTAGCCAACTGCAACTACACTACCTGCAACTGTTTATAAGCTGTTTTTTACTACTTGTACAACGTCAGACATTCAACTAGTTATAAATTATAGGATCTAAATTGAAGTGAAACATTGACTATCCTACATAATTTTAAGTCTCTGACGAGGTTAAACTAATTTTAGGTGTTTTTAGGGATGTTTAGAAATCAAAGAGTTGGAATAATCAAGAGTTGATCACGGAAAGGGTGACAGGTGTAGGTATCTCGCTAATAGGTTAGCTATGTGGATTCAGTCACAACATCAGCGCGTGCAGATGTGTCTCCGATTTTGCCCAGTAGTTTTCCAGTTTACATCGGCCTCAAGTGAGAATGTTTTAAGCCGATTGTTTAACTCTATGTGCATCACATTGTTGTTGTAGGTAAAAAGCTGGGTGAAGGAGCTACGTAAAATGCTAGGAGACACTGTCGAGCTATGTATCGTCGGAAACAAAATTGACAAAGAAAAAGAACGTACAGTCATGGCTTCCACTGCGCAGGAGTAAGTTGGCAATTATTATACGTCCAGCAGGTTGATTAGTCATTAATAGAAACAGCTACAACATGTCAGCGTGGTTTTGAAACTTCCTTCATCCAGGGTAGGGTTATGCAGCCAAGCCTCCGCTTCTGACTGTGTAAACATTCCAATGTTCAACTTTTTTCTCAGTCATTTGCTAGACCCTGCACAACTGTTAGGAGTCTTTGGATTGTACACGCATGATCGGGGTTGAATTTTAGCTTTGCACATAATCCTCCGGTGTTAATAATAGTTATGCATTGAATTTGGGTCTTGGACAACACCAATGATTAGTTAGTAGAAGTGGAGAAGCGTTCAAGTTGTTGCCCTTGTTTATGTTATAAACAAGATAAGTTTTATATTAGTGCTATTAATATTAATGTCCAATGTTCAAGTACCCCTCTGAGTCATGCAAGTGACTAAGAGATGCATTGTAGAAAACGGGTTTACTGTTTTTTTCAAGTTGTACTCTTATGATACAAACAGAATTTTATATAAAGCAAGCTTGCTTTGAGGTGTGTAAGCGCCCGGTAAGGGTGTAGTGTCTCACCAGATTATCTAAATCAGTCTTCACCTATGATAAAATCATAATTCTCTATGATAAAATCACACAGACTCATATCTGCAGTCCAGCATCAGTTTTTAATGTCTCAGAGCTTACGCAAATCAGAGTTTGTACAATAAATTTGAGATTTTGAGAACGAAATTTCGGACCTTGGACACCTTAAAAGACTGGTTCACACTGTATGTCGGAGTTGTGCTCTCGGCTATTATTTGTCAACTATCTGAACAGTAGACTGATGGACTTGCCTAGCCGATGCCAGTATGGAAAACATTGCAGCTGTCAAACTTTCCTGATATTTCCCTGCGCATCCATGACAGTCTGTGTGATGTGTACTACTTCGGCGATGGCGATTGGGTGTCGGAGATCGCTTGATTTATATTTCCCTTTTTGATAGTTACTGTATGATTAGCATTTGATCGTTTCGGCGACTGTGCTGTATTTTATAGGGAACGCTATACCACAGACTCTTTACTGATGTAAAGTATACAGTGAGCAATGTTAGCCAAGATTGTAACTAATGTAGTCCGGGATTACTACTGACATACTGTGTATACATTGTGAACCAGTCCAAGATACGCTGAGAAAACTCGACTCCTGTGACAACTGACTTTCTCTTTTATTGTCTTTAGTATTCAGCTGCTGCATCCAGTTGTATTTATTTTGGTTTACAAAACACTGACTGTCTATAGTGTTCTGTGTGACGTATTAGTGTATGGTTATAGTAGTGTATGGTTATATTAGTGTACGGTTATATAAGTGTGCGGTTATATTAGTGTACGATTATATTAGTGTACGGTTATATAAGTGTACGGTTATATTAGAGCACGGTTATGTTAGTGTACGGTTATATTAGTGTACGGTTATATTAGTGTACGGTTATATTAGTGTACGGTTATATTAGTGTACGATTATATTAGTGTACGGTTATATTAATTAGTGTGAGTGGTTATATTTTTCTAGAATAAAACCCTCAGGCTGCTTCCTCCTTTTTTGCATTGCAAACAAAAACTGAGGAAACAAGGCTAGGTTATTAGCTGCTACAGATACAGCAAGAATGCTCCTAGCCTAACTTAGTCTATTTGTAGTGGGTTGGTGAGAAATTCAGTGCACTTTATTTATTGCCTGATCTTTTTCAACTTTCAATATTCAACCTATGCTGTAAAATTATGTAAAAATGTTTAAAACAATTATTTCCTAGTTTTTAAACGAATAAAAATTATTTACATTACATTTGTAAAAATCTTTTTGGCAATCAATCGAATTGCTTTGATCAACAGCATTGTGCAAGAAATTGTGGTTGAAAAGCAAGGTTGGACTGTATTTATCTGGTATGAGCAATATGGTAGCTTATGATCTGCAAGCAAACAAAACTTGCTGAAAAGCAACTACACAGGGCTCCCCTCCCTTGTTTCATGTTCATATCAAAACTTGACTTGGCCAAAGTTGCTATTAGGTGCCCTGACTCTATCGTATTTATTTCTGTTGTATGCTAATAAACTCATTGTGGCGCTCGTCTTGCCATTGCTCATAGAATAGGCCAATCATATGTTAGCAGCAAAAAAAAACAAGCTCCAGTTAGTGAAATCACGAGCATCAACAAAACATGACATTCTTTTTGCTGCCTGAATGGAGTAGTAAACTCCACCTGTATACCTAAACCTTGACACTTCTTTGCCTCGGGTTTGCAAGCTAGCATATTAGAGTTGTCTTCACTCATAAGTTGAACGAAATCGTAGTAAGCCTGTCTTGTTGTCAGCTTAGGCTATTAATTCCTAGGCTTTTAAACCATAACTGGCACGAACAACTTTTATCGTATTTTCTAAGTAAATCAGACATGCTGATTCCGATTTTGTACTCAAAATAAAGATTAGTCCACTAACCTTCAAAGTCATTTAAGCTTTTTTAAAGCATTTCAATATCCGTTTCAAAAACAACACAATCGGCATTACAAGCTCCGCCCATAAATATGTGACGAAACCTAGCTTTTTCAGAAACGGAAGTTGGGAATGTTTAGTCCGATTTAGAATAATAGAGATGGGTGTCTTAAAACCCATTATTATCTAAATCCAGCCTGTAAAATAGTTTCAGTTTTTTATGAAACGGATATAAACTATTTAAAATTGCTCGCAGCTTGTTACATGACGTTTAAATGGGCTGGACGCCGAGAAAAATGAGCTCAAAAAGCGCGGTTTTATCACGAGCTAGCGTTGTTATTGCGCTTTTTAAATATGCAATGCTAAATAGCTTATCTACCTTTCAGAAAAGACTGATATTATTTTTAAGGCTGAATTTAGATATTAATGGATTTTAAAACACCCATCTCTATTATTCTAAATCGGTCTAAACATCCCTACGTAACTTCTGTTCCTAAAAAGCTAGGTTACGTCAAGTATTTATGGGCGGAGCTTGTTATGCCGATCGTGTTGTTTTCGAGACCGATATTAAAACGCTATAAAAAGTTCTTCATTACTCTGAAAGTTAGTGGCCTAATCTTTATTTTGATTAAAAAATCGGAATCAGCATGTCTGATTTACCTAGTAAGTATGATAAAAGTTGTTCGTGGCAGTTATGGTTTAAGGATAAATAATAACATTTATCTACTGTTGCATCAATATCGATAGGTTGATTAGAACAGGGTTAGTTTGTTCAAGCCTGGACCTAGTAAATGGCTCAGAGTTGAGATATTGCAATATAATAAATATAAGTATAAATATAAATATATGCAGTAAATGTCATGTACCATAATTAAGGTTCTCTAGCAGTGAGTTTAGCATCTGAACACGCTTGTATTCCATGTCAGGTACGCTTCTTCTGTTGGTGCAAAACATTACCATTCTTCTGCCAAGCTTAACAAGGGAGTCGAGGAGTTGTTCGTCGACTTGTCCAAACGTGAGTATATTGGATTCGTCTTCTCTCTCTTCCTTTGTTGACCTGTCTGAGCCTAAACCTGCCGTTGTGTGCTCGTGTATGGCAAGAGGTTGCACCCACCAGGTGAGGTACCTCTCTGGTGATGTAAGTTTACAGTAATGACTTTTCATCATCCGGTCATGTTTAATATCTACTGAAAAGTGCATATAGGTCAGTGTATACTGACCTACATTACATAATGAAATGCAGAAAACAGGTCAGTCATAATCGCCGAAAACACTCCAAGGAAATGTAACATTCAAAGTATGTTTATTGACGACAGCATTTTACTTTATGGTGTGAGCATTTATAAAAGATTCCTTGAGAGTAGTATTGAGAGTATTACTACTGTTCATAGTTAACTCTTTCGCAGGCAAGTTTTTTTGGGCTATTTGAGACCCCCTGGGCAGATTAATTTTTCACAAATTGATTTTACAAAAATCGTTGATACACTTATATTTATTATATTGTACATGCATATTATGCTTTTATTATACAGATAAATAAAAGTAAACATTTATAAGTCAAATTCTTATATAAGTGTTTCTCTAGCTATAGTAATTATGGAAACATTTGCCCTTGCAGAGGCCTACACTACAGTCTTGACATCATGTGCTTATTATTGTTTCTCTATAGCTTTGCCTTTGCCTATAGCCTTAGGAGGACACCGTGACAGTAAAAGAAAGTTGTACTCTGGGAAAATATTCAGAAAGCAGTAACAGAAGCATAGACAAGCTGCAAACAAAAATCTCCATTTCATTCAAATACGTTTTTATTTCGGATTTTTCGTTCGTTTAGTATTGCAAAAACGATCGTTTTTTTCTCAAAACGGCTAATTTTTTGGTTGATAACAGAGACCAATATATTTTAGTTTACTATTAGTTAAAAGATTAAATAAAAAAACCAATAAGCTAACCAGAAATCAATTTATAAAAAACGTTCGCGTGGCGACATAATAGTCGCTCTTCCCATTGGCGTCAGTATCGCGAAACGACAATAATGTCGCTATGCCTGCAAAAGGGTTAAACTAAACACCGCCCTTGTGTGATGCATTGTCTGTATTTTAGCAGTGCCGATGAGTGTCCTATTTCCTGATAAACATCAACTTCTGCTAGTGATTAATTGCACTGTTGTACTTTCTTCATTTCCTCTTTCCTCTGAGCCTTTTCAGTAAGCTCACTCGTAGTACAGTTGTTGATCTTTGCAGGAATGTTGGAGAAAAAGTTACTAAATGGCCTCGGTACAGCCGATCGTATGTCGGGTGGACGAGGTAGCGTAGTTATTGCTGATGATGCCCCAACAGACACAGGGAAAAAAGGGGGCTGTTGCTGATGGATAGTCACTTTTCTCAGCTAATCATATAATCACCGCATAACTAAAAGCTAATTCTTGTTGCAGCTCCTTTATTGGAGTTGTGCTCTCATTGTGGAGAAACTTCGCGTAACCAACCCATGTTGTCTCAACTTGAGAACTTTTGTAATATTTTTGTTAATTCTTGTAGCAGTTGATGTATAATAAATTGTTAAGGAGGCTTGAACAATGTTTGCGTGTGTGAGCCAATCAGCTCGCAGCTCATTTCACTTCACTGGGACGGTGGTTGTGTATGTCATATTGTCCACTTTCTAACATACAGGAGTTGTCTTTACTTTTTATTTGATTCGAACTAATATCTATGCCTGTTCCTGATTTTATATTTATATGCTGTCTTCAACATTGCATTTGTCTAGAAGGCTAATAATTTTTTTAATATTTGTCATCTTGAAATATAAGCTCTAAGCATATCCAATGCTCCTGTGAAATAAACGTGTGTAGCAAAATCATAAGATTGCAGTCTGAATGGTTGTGGTTTTCAGTGATTGTTATGTTAAAGTTGATATGATTGGCATTAACGGTAGTTGAAGTACACTATCCTACCTTTCTCCAATATGTCCGTAGTCAGCTATGTACAGTCGCATGCGACTTGCAAGGTATTGTGACTGACATCAGCCTTGATCGAGGAAATGATAAAGTATTTACGGATTCTATAAAAGAAATTTTCACAAAATGCCCCTATTTTCGTTTATGATTCTAGATTCCTAGGGTTATTGGTACCATAGCACATGATAGAAATTTACAGAAAAGGTGTCATAGGTATATTAACTGTTGCCATGGTTGCGATCGACAACAAACAGCTCAAGTATAAGGATCATTGGCAATCTTACAGAAATCTGTCTTAAAGGTTGACTTGCAACAAAATTCACATTACCGTTATTTGATATGAAAAAATTCACCATGTCTTACTCTGTTGTGTTGTATGTGCAAAATATGTGGAAAGGTGATTACAAGCTCTGAAAAGCTCAAAAACGAACAGAAAATCGCAGCCACACAAGACCACCGTAGAATGGATTCCCTTTCCAAAACGGCTCAAATGTGATGTAGTTCAGTGTCGTATAGGGAGAGTTACGTCACCAACGGAGCCTATACAAACGCATCGAAAGTTCCAAACAAACATCGGCCACGCCTACTTTTATATAGAGTTACAATGGACTGCACTTACCCGTCTTTGTTTATCAGTTAATAAAACTACTTTGGGTAACCTTAGAGCACTATCAAGTATACCACAAGAAAGCTCAGGTTTTGCTCTAACTCACATAGCAGTTGTAAAAGTGACAACTCCATATTTACAGGTTTTCTGCTACTTCATAGTAAATACCTCCTATTATCTGCACTAGAATGCCTTAGCTAAATTGTGTTTACTTGCAATTTCACAACTTTGGGCGACCAAACAAACAATTAAATGTATTCACAATGATAATTATATTTATAATACCATTACTTGCCAATTTTTTGTTCATAAAACTTATAAACAGGCTTGTTTTATGCAAATTAATAGACAACCACAAATTTATTACGGACAATGATTTCAACTAAACGTGCAAGAAGTATGAGGTACAACATAAAAAGTGAACAACTTTCCATAATAAAAACTGAATACTAAAAGAGCATATTATACTACATAGAAAATCTTTCATAGTAATGTTACAATAAAAACAATTAACTTCAAATAAACAAGTCAAAGAAGCTAAGCTGTACTAGTACTATAGTAAGGTACGCCAACGTAGTATTTTGTGTGCAATAGCGGACTTACACATGTTTATAACATATATAAATATAATACTAGTCCACAAGATTGAGTACAGTAAAAATGGAGAAAGCATCAAATTTCAACAACACTTAATGATGAATATTCTGAGCTAGTGTTCGCATGGCCATGCTTCTGCTACCAAACTGCACCGACTGTGAGGTGGAGCTATGTTTTTTACATAAAATATGAAGTCTAACATTCACAAACTTTCTCACTAGCTTCTGCAATATAGGATGACAAGTGGGCAGCTCACATGGCATATCAATATTCTCCATGCATTTAGAAGCTATCAAAGTACCTATATGGTTGTTCTTAAGATGAGGTTCAAAGCTTCTCACGACAGACTCCCACTTTTTGAACAGAGCAAATGTGTCACCGGAAACTTCACACAAAGCACCCTCTTTAAAGTTTTTAAATTGCAGAAAACCAGACCTACAGTGCGGAACACCAGATGTGTTAGATAGGCTGGTGCAACAACCTTCACATACTTGCTTCAACTTTAGCAAACTCTGTAGACAATAGCCAGCAAGATAGTATAATGACTCTTCTTCTGCTGCGCTGATTTCCTCACGTGAAGCCAGAGGTACATCTATGAGCAAAGGCTCGGCAGTTGGTACTTCTATGGTAGATGGCAATAAATCTCCGAAGTACTCTCGCTCATCTTCTACATAGTTAGAAGCTTTGGTCGGTTTGAGATACTGTGCCACAGTGATCAGTTTTAAAGCATATTTAAATTCTCTAGCTGTTGGCACAGGACTCCTACATCTTACCGAGCTGAAAAGGTTCTCGATACAGTCTTGTGTCAACCTGGAGGTGAGTAAGAACTCCATGTTGTCAAGCATGTCATCACAAATGTTGAGTATGGACCGTGTAGATAGGTGAATACCAGCCTGGACTGGCTTCCATGCATACTTGAATCCTATCCGCATTGACTGAACTATTTGTATGAAATCATCAAGAAATGAACGAGCATCAGCATAAGCGTCAAGTTTGTGTTTAGATAAAGCCATTACCGAATGTCGAGAGGACATCAAATCAAACCAATGATCGACTGTGTCAATAAACCAAGCCGTTGTCAAATACTCCTCAGATCTACCTTCCTTACTAACGAGGTACCTCAGAGCAGCACTAACAGACTTACTAAAGAGATGCATGGCATTCGCCACATTCATCTTGCTGAAGTGTCCTGTAGACGAGACAGTTTTATCAGACAGATTGGGTGCTAATTTTAAGTCTTTACCAGACTGGAATTCAAGAAGATCCAAAACATGGGCGAGTTTAATGCAGTTAAAATGAAGATTATGTTTTCTACAAATATCGTCAGCTATTGTAAAAACTTTATGAGTGGCAAACGCATTTCTTAAATTTTTAATAACGTGAGGAACGTCAGCTAAGAAATGAAGTACATTATCACCAGACACAGGATGTGAAATACAGCTCACTAGTGAATCCCTTTTGCTTTCTATACCAAACGTCTTCCACATCGCTTGGTTGCTTGACCCCATGTCTGAAGTTACAGCAACAACTTTCAGACCAATACCGCTTGCATGTGTTATGACATCAATAATAAGAGAAGCTAGACTGTCCCCGGAAATAGATTTACCAGTGAGATGGAATGCGACAACTTGTTTCCATCTTTCAGTAATTCCTGCAAAGATACAGCCAACACTCGGATTCGAAGTACATGTATTATTAGTGGTAAAACTGCAGACACAAAGAGGAAAGTAATAAGTGAAATAAACAAGAAATTAACGTCACCAACCTCCAAGCATAACCACTAAACCATGACTAGCAAGGCCACTATGGCCAGGTAACGTTACTTCTCCTATTACGGAGCTGTTGCTAGCATCATACTCAAGGGCTTCAGTAATCTCCATCTCATCCAACACAAGGCAACACTGTCGACCCCTCTCATCCATACTCGCAGCCTAAAACAAAGAAACTTGTAAATGCAGTATAATCCGCAAAGACATCAGAATATAAAAAGAGCGATTAACAAAACAAATGAGAAGCATAAAATTGAATATAAACATAAGATAACTCTTAATTACACAAGCTCACCTTTTCCTTCATGTATTGAAAAACAGTCGTGAGAACTCCTGGCTCAAAGCAGATAGTTTGAAGTCGTCTTTGCAGTGTCCTAACAGACGGAAGAGGCATTCCTGAATCCAGAAGATGATTGTAACCTGTGGACCCACAAGTAAACCGCAACTTCAGCCCTTTCTTTATTGTATCGAGTTGCCATTGCAATCCTCTAGTAGAATGTCTTTGAAGAGCAACAAGTTGATCCCTGTTGAACAACTTTTTGAGAGCCATTTCATGGGTTTGGAGTTTTTCTAAGGTAGCCCTATATTCTTGTTGGACCTGTAAAAAAATAAACAAGTGGCTACATTGTTGAAAATGTTCTTGATTACCACTGCTGACCCTTACGAGTAATCGACTACGCAAGTTGGTATTAAAATAATCAATAGCAACATTATAGATCTGCATGTTATCAAAGTGAAATCGATCACAATTCTCAACAAGCATATACATGCATATACATGTTAGGGTTTCAGAGAACTTAAATTTCCTCAAAATTACTCGTATAAAACTGTTCTATACCACTATGAGTCTGAACTGCTCTTACCTCAATGCATAATAGCGTAAATCAGCTTATATCTTTAAAAATAATCTATATCAAATAATAGTTTTCGATATATTTCATTAATAACATACTTTCTTAAGCTTCTTCCGTAACATTCGCTCTATGCTCTCGATTTCGGATGTGATCAAAGTTGTAGGCTTACTTGTCGCTAGTTCTGATTCCAAGACATTCGGTGAATCAATTTCTAAAAATTCAAATATACCATATTAAAATAATGACAATTATAGTCATTTTTAAGATTTAAGCATCAGCAAATGGGGAGCACCGTTACTCTCTGGACAGCGCATAAACTTGCAAATCAATATGAATAGAATGTGAGAAACGTTTGGACGAGTGAATTGAAATTGTGCAGCAAGCAATTTATTATCATTGGCGATGAGGGATTGAATTCATTAGTAAATGCGTGAATGTTAGACAGATATTTAAATCATACATAAAACTTATGCCTGAGCCCCTAAGTTCTACTGGCCACAACAACTGATAAGATAATTGCTGTACCGCTAATAGGAAAAATGTTATAGAAGTGAGTGTCAGTTAGGAAAGTTAGAGTGTGTAAGAAAGCTACATATATAATGAATACAATTGTTAATCACACAGCAATTTTGTTCCCATACCTCTTTGTAGTCACCTGTTAAAAGATACATTTAAATTAATAACTGAAACTGATTGTAATATAAAATTACTTTTGCAAAAATCTGTTGCACAGTTTGATATATCATAAGCAATAAATGAGAAATTGAATTGTATAGAAATTAATGACAAAAATTTCCTCACCCATATTTTGGCTTGTTCTGGGGAATGCAGAAGAGCTGCGGCTTGTGATTATAGTATTTTTTAAAGCTGTTTTTCTTTCAGAGACAGGTGGTGGCCTGTGAGCAAACAGAGTAGGAATGGCATCACTTGTCAGTCGACGTTTTTCCGTTTTAGTCAGTGTAAAACACTTTTCTTCAAAATGTCTCTATAAGTAAACAAAAAAGAGGAGAGGTAAGCAGGGGAAACAGTAATATGAATACTACTATTACTATTAGGCCTACTAATAGGGCTACTACTATTACTATTCAACTTATTCTTAGATGCCTATACAACTTTTTCCAATACTGTTAACAAGTTATCTCTTAATCTCTACTTCCAGAATCCAACCTGTAATTTTCACATTGACACTGTTTAAATAAATAAAATAATAAAAAATGACTCCGTTCACATAGGCCTGACACGGCTATGAATAAGTCTACAACTATCCTTAGCTTTCCTACTAATCAGTTCAATATTAAACTTATAGTAATATCTAAATCTATACAATTGCAAACACTAAAAACAACTTGAATCTTACCTGCCCACTTTAACAATCCATGCATTCCTTCTTTCAGGATCTTTTGGGAATTGAAAAACCTGTAGACCTAACTCCGATCTGCCTGAGCATCCCACAGCCCAACAATTAACCATTGTGATGAAGATGCTATTTAAATCACAATTAAATTTAAAATTATAAAAAATAAAGGGGAAATGTGTTGACGCAAATATCGAAATAACTCGACGCTGTGAGATGAACGGAACTTTGACTTTAGCCTGGTGTAAATCTAACTAACCATAGATAAGATGCTCGTGTTATACATGAAAAAAATCAGAAAATTCTGACGATCTTTGTGGTATATAAAAAGGCTAAGAAAATGGTGATTTCGACTGTGTATAAGTCGTATTTATGATTCGATACCTTAATTTTCAACAGAACTTTATATAGCAAAGCGAGTTTGTTTGGAACTATCGAAAATGAGGTAACTCCAGTTGGCGTAACTCTCCCTATACGACACTGATGTAGTTGTGAGAGATGGTTTCTGTTTACACTTTCTTGCAACCTTATTCGTCGAAATATTTTCACAAATATACTTCAGGCATTCAATAAAACTATATGTCTATTGTTCTTACGCGTCTATTTTATCGTCATCGTAATGCTGTCACTTTTAGCACTGATATCTTATAACTTACCGTAAAATATCGTTACACTTTTTAACCTTAGCTCGAAGGAGTACATATCATTGTCTGATAATCATGACGAGCCTGTTGGTCACCTGTGATAATCGAAAAGTGCTGCAAAAATTATTTGCGAAGTATTGGGTCGCATGATCAGATTACGACTTGACGATTGAATAATGCCGAAACAAAACTGTAAAGTAGCGAGCATCTATATTTGGTACGGGGTCTTCGGTGAAGCCCGAAGTGTTTGTCATAATTTAGTACTACGATAAGTTTTAGATTGAGCTATGTGTTGGCCTTTCAATTCGCGTGAGAACATACGTGACAAGACGATAACCAAATTTTGTGGTTACGTCATCGAAATAAAGAGACTCCAATCTATGGCAGCTTTCCGTTTTTGAGCTTTTCGAGCTTGTAATCACATTTCCACATATTTGGCACTTACAACACAACAGAGTAAGACATGGTGAATCTTTTGATACTAAATAACTGTAATGTGAATTTTGTTGCAAGTCAACCTTTAAGACTCGTGTACTACTGGTCACGTATTCCAGCTCACCACACTTCCACCAATCACATCACAAAATATTTGAACATATTGTCTTATCCTAAACTTGCTCGTATCCACATTTGTGTTACAAGTCTTAAACTCCTGATTAATCTATGCCAAGAATATTTGTTTTTATCTTTTCACACATTGACAAACATTGTTTTCTATTTTGTGACACCAATATACTACAACCAAACATGCTTCAGTTTAGGAACTTTCTGGTACTACAACCTTCAATTCACTATCTTGACTTCTCCACAATACTAATAGATTACTAACTTTTAAAACACATTTGTTCAACTCACTTGATATTTCTTAATTTCTGTCTGTTCATCTTCGTTTGAACATGAGCAGATGTTCATGTTCAAACGAAGATGAACATGAACATCTTCGTTTGAACATGAACATCTGTTCATGTTCGTGTTGATGGGTCATGTTCATCATGATGGTTCATCAACACGAACACGATGTTCGTGTTGATGAGCCTCATCTTCAAACGAAGATGAACATCTTCAAAATGGCAATTCTTTTTGGCATGTAATGAAAAACACCATTTTGTTGGTGAATGCCATCGCCAATAAAAAGTTACACATGCAGACATTGATAAATAAATTTATAGGTGAGTTACTATCATCACATTTACTGCAACAAACAAATAATACGATGTAAGTATTGCTAAGATTGAAATGAGGAAGAATGAATTCTAGCCATGTGGTCTATTAGTCTGATGTCTTCGGTGTATTCATTACCTTCACTCATCCTTGTTTGAATCAACATAATATTGTTTTAAATTTAAAAAACTTTCTACTTTGTCATCGGTCTAACCAATAAATAGTTGCTGCGCAACAGTTTTAAGACAAACTGACAGCGGTTTAATGAAACATCGATTTAATTGGTTGTCAAGCAGTAACAGCCAGAACGGTTTAGTTAAGTACCCAAAATGCTATTACACGAAAAGAACTGCTGAATGCCCCAAGCAATCTGTACTCATATAGCCACTCTGTTCTATAAGTCCCCTGTCATGTCCTGACCTACAAGCATATCAGGAGTTGTCTCATCAGGGTCACCGCAATAGGCCTCAGACAGTAGTCCATACGGCCTTCTAACATCTTTGAAGGTTTTTACTTGAGTTCTGCTGAGCTCACATAAAAGTTGATCACCTTCTTCCTACAAACATAAAAAATATATACATATGTGTATATACATACATTTCACCAAAGTGTGGGAATAGGTTAATTGCGCTTATCTTTTTCTTGTTTGATGTTTTTCTCTGGAGCCATGACATGTCTGTTTTGTGCTTCTGCACTCTTCATGTGACTGGGGATTCACCACCAGTCACATGAAAATTCAAACTAAGACACTTGGCAGGCGACACCGCAAAATGGAATTGTAGTTTAGAAACATTTGACTTTCCAGTTAGGTTTTAGCCTATATGTAAAGATCTATGAATGTATATGTAAATATATATATACATGTACATATGAATATATAAATATATATACTTATTTATATATTTATGTTATATATATTTATGTAATCATATATCCAGGATATGTTTATACATATATCCATATATATATACATATCTATTTCTACATACATGTACGTAGACGTGTATATATATATATATATATATATATATATATACCAATTTACATGATTTTTGAGTATAATTTTCTTGCGGCACAGAAAATATACATATATTTATGTGTGTGTTCGTATAAATGTATATAAATATACTGTATGTATAAACTTAGATATATATGATGAATATATATATATATCTATATATATAGTTCTCAAAGTATATGTGTGTCCTTCCAGCTATAGCTATTATTAGAATAGCTATAGCTGGACAATGCTTCTGCAACTTCATGGCTTACCGTCATTAGAAGCCTTGCGCTTATTAACTAGCTTACTGGAATTTTCCATTGATACTGTGCCAGGCTAATAGTGGTAGGTGAGCAAGTGGTAGGCAACTCTCATCACTTCTCATTGTTTATAAGCGGAGTTTTAATACCCGGGCAACACCGTGAGGCACAGCTAGTATATCATATATGGTATATGATATATATGTATATATATATTATTATCATACTTTTGAGAGCTGGACTAGCCTAAGATAAGAATCACACTCACCTCTATGAAAAGGGATGTAGGCCTGTATTCCTCTTGGCTGGAAAGGAGCAAGAGCTGCGCCAGTTCTGCTTCCAATTCACCAGAGTCATCAAGCTGTCCAGCAACACTCCTGCGATGAATCTCTGATTGGCTCTCAGCTGAAGCACTGACCAAATCTGCATTCTCTAAACTAGTTGACTCGTCTGGACCAGCCACATTGAGGAGTTGCTGTCCTTGCTGTGAATGTAACATACATGAGATAAATCATTGTTACGTGGCCTGCACGACAAGAAGATGACTTTGGAGTGAACCACCATTTTGGCTTGCCTGCGTAACAGACGCACCACTTGGAGACAGCTCAGCACGATAAAGGAAGTGTTTAGATTATAAGATACATTTATCAATGATAACGTTCCATTTTTGTTAGTCGCCATAACTGAATGATTCATTCACCTGTGTACAATTAAAATAGGAAAATCAGTGGCCACACTTTGGGATTTAACAAGCTAAGTATAGCCTTTTACCTCTTAATAATCTTTTCTATAATTTTCCCTATGGCAAGAAAGTAAAAGTTTGGAAGTTGAAAAAAAACATATCGTATAGGATTCGAACTCATGGCTCTCAACACGGTCGATCGTAACTCTGACAACTTCACCAATCAAGCGCCCACTTCCCTGCCAGAATACTTGTACATATAGTTATTACATCTGATGATCTGTCACGGCACACTAGACAGCTAGAGTACCAGTGGCAATAAAAGTAGTTCTATGTCATTTAGATGGCTCTGCTAATAAGCTAATGTTGGTCCACACTGTAAGATACATACATCCAATAGACTGCTGACTAGATGGTATAGCTATAAGAAGGCCTTGCAACAACCCATATGCTGTTTATACAAGAAACACTGATAGCGGCTTTAACTAACTAACATGCCCCAAGTGAAGCCACTGATTAGAAGTATCTTGCAGGGTGCAAGGTTTTTAGACAGTCTCAGCGAGCATATTTAAGGACCTTGAGCTACTCTGATAGCTAATGTTGGCATTGCAAGTAAATACCTTTTGCCTTGTTCCGTTCTCATAAAAAGTGTAACACAAATATTTTTACTATTTTCTTCAACTGGTCTTCAATCATTACAGCAGAGGAAAATTTTACTGGGTCATTGGCAAAACTGATTTATTAACTAAAGTGCAGAGGCCTTTGTCACTTCTTTCATATGGTGCAGCCCTTTGAGGCTAAGCAAGATGGCGGCTCAACCCATGAGCGCTTCTCACTTCTCAAAAACATTTCCCTCAGATTTCTCGATTTTTCTTGTAAAACCTGCTTTGTTTTATAAGAAATACTAAAAATTTGCTTGTCACCTGCTGGATTTTAGAGGGTTGTGGCATGTCTGGAGGGTAGTCTCCAAACAAACTTTCCTCTGAGAGTTTTCTGCTGATGCTCTCTTCCGAGTGAGCTCTAGATACTGCCTCTAATAGGTTTCCTTCGCTCAATACAAAGTACCCCATCCTAGGTATCATAAGGCCTGGAGGTTTCATGCATCTACATGGCTTGTAATAGTTTTTAAGACCTTTCAGCGTTGCGCAGAAAGTAGGCAGTGTAGAATTGTCATCATCGCTGTCAACTTGAGTTTCAAGCACCTTGCTGTACGTGTCACTCTTTATATCAGCCCTTGTTTCAGGAAGGCTCATATCTTTAAGCTCGATAGGCAAGTTCATTGGACTGAGAATAGTACTTGCGTTGGTCTTGGCAAAGTACCTTTTCTCAGAACAGCCGTTGCTACTGTTGGTGGTTTCATCGGGAGTTTCTGAGGTATGGCAAACTGTAAAAAAACCTGACCGCCATGATGGGTTAGCAATAATCAAATATCAGCAATATCTCTTGATACAGTTAACACTGTGAGGACTAACCTTATATACACAAGCCTGGATACTGGTCATAGATAATATTAACAACTTTCAACCGACTGTGAAAGTATGTAAAATAACGCAATTCCTTTAAACTAATTATCATTTAAAAATTTGTAGCTTGCGGAACCCAATAAAAACAGAAATCAAATATAGTAAATAGTTTTATTTCACATCCATTCACAGATATAAGGATTTAGAGATAATTGAAGAAACATAATGACTGCAGTACACTGAGTCTGGTAGAGTCTGGTAGAGTATGTATATTTGTTATGAATATAAAACAAATAATTCAAGTGTAAAGCTCTTGCTGCTGAGAAGAGAAAGTTTTATATCTTTGTCCAATTCTGATCTGTCCTCATCAAGAAGTTTAATTTGCATGTTATTAGAAACTAATGCTCTGTCAGCAGCCAATAATTACTTCTCTGTATGTTATATGCGCCCTCGGTCTTTCAGCAATGTTTAAAAGAACTAGTAAGCTAATCAGCCTAAAACTTTACAATTAGACTGAAAACCTAAACTGCACAAGGTGAACAAAATTTCCTAATCCTACATAAATTTGAAGTATAAAAAAATCAAGCGAAGCTACTGAGCCAGAATCAGCTAAAAAACATTTTCTTAAATTATCTTGAGCTTAGGCTTCAAAGTGTTAACATGTTAACACTTGAATTGGTAGCATGCTAACACTTGAATTGGTAGCATGCTAACACTTGAACTGTTAATATGTAAACACTTGAATTATTATCGTGTTAACACTTGAATTGTTAACATGCGCATATGTATACAAAATTTATAAACTTGTTTATGTATATGTATAGATATGAACATGTTGAAAACCTCTGTTGTTCATATCAACCTCTACTCTAATTATATTGTCAGTTCCCAATAGAAAATTTTTATCTGCTTGCTTCAAACCTATTGCAATATAAGTAAAACTATTTGATATAAGTATGTGGCGTTGCTACCTGCGCAATGTTTTTTTTTTTATAAAAAGGCTTACAAGGTTTCAAATTATAGTTGTGGTTCGGCTATCTTTCTAAGTAGCCTTTCCAAACATATACTTTGTTACTCTGTTTTTCCCGGCGAAAAGTTGACTTGCTACAAAAATCACATTACATTTATTTGATATCAAAAAATTCACCATATCTTACTATGCTGTGTTGTAGGTGCAAAATATGTGGAAATATGATTACAAGCTCTTAAAAGCTCAAAAACGAACGTTAATCTCCGTAGATTAGAATCTCTTTCCAAAATGGCTCAAAAGGGACGTAGTTGTACTAGATGGCTTCTGTTTACACTTTCACACAGTCTCATTCGCCGAAATATTTTCACAAATACACTTCATGCATTCAGTAAAACCATGTCTATTTTTCTTACGTGTTTATTTCATCATCATTGTAATGCTGTCACTTTGAGCACAGATAGCTCAAAACCTACCATAAAAATTTGTTTATTTTTTTAACCTTAGCTTGAAGGAATGCATACTATCCTTTGATAAACATGACGAGCCTGTTGTTCACCTGTGATAGTTGAAAAATGCTGCAGAAAATATTCGCACTGTTTTGCAGGAAGTATCGGTCACATAATCAGATTACGACTAGACGATTAGACCACTGTAAAGTGTAAAGTAGCGAGCGTCTATATTTGGTAAGGGCTCTTTGGTAAAACCCGAAGTGTTTGTCATAAACTAGTGCTATGAGAAGTTTTATATTGAGCCGTTTATTGGCCTTTCAATCTACGTAAGAACATCACGTGACAAAATAATAACCAAATGTAATGACTACGTCAGAGAAATAAACTGATTTCAATCTACGGCTGTTTCGTGATGGCTGCGATTAACTGTTCGTTTTTGAGCTTTTATGAGTTTGTAACCACAGTTCCACATATTTTGTGCCTACAACACAGCAGAGTAAGACATGGTGAATCTTTTGATACCAAATAACTGTAATGTTAATTTTGTTGCAAGTCAACCTTTAAAACTAACAGGAAAGAGTTAAAATAAAAAACCTTGGGCTATATTATATTGTATAGCACTAGAATTGTTTATAATAAAGATGGTGTGTAAAAATGGTTGTGCATCAAAATCTGAAGACAATCACTACCAGCATAAGGCAGATTAGCAAACATTTACCTACGCTTAACACTTGCATATGTATGTACATGTGCATGCATGCATACATATGTATATATGCATGAAATATATATAACATTTACCTGTGCCTAAAAGTTGCATATGTATGTACATATGCGTGCATGCATACATATGTACAGTATATATGTATGAAATATAAATAACATTTACCTATTCTTAACACTGGCATATGTATGTACATAGCGTGCATGCATACATATGTATATATGTATGTATATATGGGTTTGTGCCTATATAGGGAATATGTCAGTACATATGTGTACTTGCCTATACATGTATATATGTGTGTACATGTGTGCATGCATATATATGAGTATATGTGGGCACATACATGTATGTTTTCATGCATGTGTATGTATACATGTATGCACATATGTGAGCATGCCTATTATAGGCATGCTCACATATGTGTGCACACTCGTGTGCGCACATATATACATATACTAGCATGAACCCATGTGCACTTATGTATACATATATAGGCAAGTACACATGTATAATGAGGTATATAATATACTTCATTATACATGTGTGCTTGCCTATATATGTATACATAAGTGCACATGGATTCATGCTAGTATATGTATATATGTGTGCACACGAGTGCATGTCTATAGATGTATATACATTTGTATCTGTGTGTACATATATGTGTAAATATTCTATGTACATTCTAACCCTAAGAAATTCATATGTGCTTATGAATGTTGATACATTTCTACATATGCATACCCCTACATTCAAATTTATTGCTTGCATCTACTTGAAGATGCATATGTAGCTACAAGCATACATACACACATATGCAAGTACATGTGTGTACACACAAATTTGTATTCTATACTCGCTGAATGCCCGGCATTGCTTAGGTAAAACAGGTCTTTGCAAAAAAATTATTTTCATTTAACGTAAGCAAATTTACCATTATAACTGTTAAACTTCATATCATAAAAAAGTGTTTTGTGCAGGTCGAATAAAATGAAAAAAAATGAAACAACTGTAAAGGTGTCTAAATGTAAAGCAATTAGCAAGTAATGACTAAATAGTCTGCTTTGCTATAATGATTACATTAAAAAATGAGTTGATACTGATACAATTATTACAAACTGAGAAAACCAAATAAAAGTCATGAATACATTGTATTAATAATAACACTGACTATATAGAAGTGTGGGTACAAAAAGGTTACTGTTGCAGCAGAAGTTCATTGTATTCAATGTTTTGATGGCCGATACTAGTACCTCTCGGTACTGGTGCACACGTATAGCAGTGAAGTGCGCGAGAGTACATGTACTTTGACTTTGTACTTTATAGATTTAGCTATGCCCTTAGGAGAAACCGAAAAAAGGAGTGTAACGGTACATTTGAAATTGAAGCGGCACATTTGAAAACTACAAACTAATAAAATAGGTAATGAACTTGGAAATGGCTTTTAAAAAATCTAAAAAGAAAAACAATTGCAAGTAGTATCATTAATCTATTTATATAAATATCAGTGTTTGTCTGTCATTTGTCTGTCCAGTTACAGTGATGAGGACATAGCAACGAAAAATCACCTCTGTACTGGAAATGAACATGTGACATTCAAATCGTAAGTCTGCTAACAAGTGTGCGTAACCACAAGGCTAAACAGTTCTTATCCCACCAGTTGCTCTTACCATATGCTGTATATCCTTTTCACAATGGCCCACGCTAAATGTGCACTTTTTAAATTATTAATTAATATTACCTTTTCTGTTTTGAATGTTTTAAATTTTTTTAAGTTGATTTTTTTACAGTTACCTATTTTTTAATTTATTGTTTTTAAATGTGCTACTTCAGTTTCAAGTGTACCATTACACTCATGTTCCCGGTTTTGGTAAATCTGTAAAAGCTAAATGCTTTTCATCAGAGCAATTCTATTATTGGGAGTAAGACTTGCCTTTACATTTTTTTTGTTTCGTCAGACAAAGAACGTTTGATACCTCATTTTTACGTCTGTACCAGCATCGAAAGGTACCAGTCTCAGTAACATTTTTGTTTATACACATACTTCCATTTATTCATTTTTTTCATTTTATTTGAGTTAGTTAGAGTGGTAAATGTTGTTTATGTTATATAAAAAAGGTGTTCTGTGCGAATACTTTTTTATTACCCGGCCAATGCCGGGCATTCAGCTAGCTAGTAATAAAAAGTACATATTTAGTTTGTAATCTGTAATCATAATAAGGATAGATAAAGAGTTAAAGACAATAAGACTGGCTTAGCCTTGTGGTTACGCGCACTTGTTTATTGATTTGTGATTTGAATGTCCTGAGTTCAAATCCTTAGTGCAACGGATTTTTCTTTCTAAAACTTTATCGCTGTAACTGGACAGACGAAAGTTGGAGGCAAACAGATATATCATAGATATATAAATATGAGTACCCAGAATCATGTAAGTATGTAAGTATACACTCTTTGACTTTGAATAACTCATATAACTTTATGCAGCTTTAAAAGCTTTACACATGAATTCCACAGAGATAATCCAACATAGGTCATCCTTTCATGAAGTGTAGATAACTTTGAGAATCATGAGAAAAAAACATTCCGGTGGAAAAAACATCCACAAATTGCAAAATTATATACGATTGTTGAAATGGTGTACTTGTACAGCAAGTTTATTTCAAGGCAAATGCATATGTGTATGAGAAGATAGTTATATACTTATGATTTATATTCTATATAGATATACAGAAAGTGTGTCTCATGGTAAATGTACATACGTATAAGTGCATGAATATGCACCATTTCTGCAAATGTTTGTGCACTTACTTGTAGATAGATTCAGAGTTATCTACACGTGTATCTATCTTCTGTATCTTATAAACTGCCACTTGAACTATGGTACGCTTATTTGTTTTAAATTTCAAATTTTCCCTGCATCTAGTGCTCCCTTATTCATTGATTAACCAAGTAGCAGTGATGGCAGCAGCTTCATTTTATGAAACATACCAAAACATGACAGTAACACATTTAACTACTCATCAAACACACACAAACCTAAAAATACCACTGTTTAAATCAAAAGCTGGTCAATGTTGTTTGGATTACCAATAGTCATTGCTATGGAATCTACTACCGGTTACACCGCGTAAAATTATGAATGCTAATTCTTTCAAAAATGAACTGAAGCGCTACCTCAGACAACCAGACTAAACTAACTAGACAGACTTCTGCTAACTCTACTTTCAGGTTCCGCGCCTTGATTAGCCTTGCTATTGCGCACAGGGACTTCATCATCACCTTCTCTGGAGTGAAATTTCTTTTTTTATATTTCTTTTGTTCTTTTATACTGTAAAAAACACTCTTCATATTATTTTTTGTAGTTATATTATAGATGAAAATAAACAAGCAAACAAACTGCGGAATATGAAACAAGAAAAGTTGTTTGTTCATCCGATGTTTTAGACTGCTAAACAAATTCATAATTTCGTAGAGAAGATATTGCTGCGGATGTCCTTTATCTACATACAATAGTTCCTAGTTCATGGTATTTTGGTACATTTGCTCACGGTATTCCGGTTGTTTTGATAAAATTATAGATAATCATTGGGGTAACCTCGAGTGGGATGCTGCAGGCCCCATGTGATCTCGCTGAATGATTTTAGTATGCAGATATCCTTCCATCATTGGTGATTTACTATTCATGAGATATACATTTAGCAGCGCTGCGCTAATCCAGGTAGGCCTATACATTCAGTTTGCTTATTATGTCAAACGCACAGCTAGGCATTTCCTGTTCATGCTGGCACTGGGAATTTCAATATAGTTTTCTGGACTCATTAATCGGCTCCCTAGCATTCATGCGCACCAGAATATTGTGATAACATCCGCTTTTCAAGGGTACATATTGTACCGGTGAAGGAATGTATGCACTTGGCTAGGCGTTTTCATGCTTTACTGCTTCTTACACAAACCTGTCTATCAATAAACTATAATTAAACCTGTCCATTACCTAATTGATACTCATCATAATCAAAAATCAATGATGAAAGCAAAGCTTCTTAAAACAAACTTGAGAAGATTTTACGCAGCTACAGAATTAGCAAACTTTGCATTTTTCTAGAACTTAAAAAACTGAATTTCATGCCTTCAATTACCTTAATTAAAAAACGTTATTTGATAAACATTTTAGTGCTTGAATGCCATTTACGAACATTTAAACGGCATTAGAAAATTATCCATTGCCACAAATTTTTTCGGCTGAGTTGTTCATGTTGAGTACATATAGGCGTATATAGTACTATAGTACTACATATAGTACTATATGTAGTTTTATTAATTTAACTCACCTTTGCTTTTGCCTCTGATAGTTTATTGGGTGTGGCTATCACTTTGTGTTATGTGTAAACATATACCATAGTTTACCGTGGCAACTGTATAGTTTATTTGAATGTGCTCTCTACATGACCACTAAATGACACATTATGCATTGATGTGTGGTTCTTGCAAGTTCTTTCAGAAGTTTCCTAAAAGTTTTTTGTATATAAGCAGGCAGTGTAAGTAAGAATCAATCATATTTCAAAAGCTATTCAGTCAGGTTACTTAATATTTTGCTAAGCGCATATAAGCAAATAATTTAAATTAGGTATAATCCAACGAGAGATTGATGTTGTCCATTTTATTGGTCCAGGGACAGCCACTTAATAATCTTTGTACATTAAATGTTTGTTTTTGTCTAAAAAATGTATAACTATGTCAAGTTTAAAAATATGCTATGCGATCAATATTATTTGTGTCAAAAATATTGTTTTGTTCAAGTCTCGAGCAATTTATAAATTTTTAAATTTGCCAAAGTTAGCCAACCTTGACTATGGCAATCATTTTAAAAGTAGATTGCTCTCCTGGGTTAGGATTTCCTTGTTTTATAGTTTTTTTTTTGCCAGACGACGTGGAACACAGTGTTTTTTCATCCCATATTTTTCGCCATACGGCGTCAACAAAAATGTCTCCTGAAATTCAAATTTGTTGTTGAGTCTGCTGGATACGTCTAGCTAACAAAGATGGCAGTCGGTGTACTGATAACACAGAAATAATAAAAATGACAATATGCTATTTGCCAAAACCTCTCCCACAGGACATGAAAGAGATACGACGCTCGCTCTCAGTTCAGCATTCTTCGTGTTCTGTAAATGCTTGATATTGCATGAGTGAAATGAATTTAGTGAAAAGTAAACGAAAGTAAAACTTTTGCATTTTAGCGCTTAATGTAATATTTACTATAAACTTCAATTCATTATACGTATATAACTATACAATTACATATACAACTTTAGTTCATTAGCCATAGGTTCTAAGATTGATAACAGCATTACCAGAAAAGGTAAAGATCATAACCAAAATCATAAGCAGATCATAGCCACTAAATACACTAATGTTACTTTAGGTAACTATAGTTACTAAAGTTAATTTACAATTTTGTTACTAACTTTTAATATATACCTATACAATTCATATATAAAATTTTGATGTTTTTGATATATTTTATAAAACTTTCATATATAAAATTTTAACCATTTTTAGATAGTTGCTATGGGTTTCTATGCCTCTCTGTATGACATTTTCGCCTTACAACGCCAACATCGGAATGAATCAATGTCGTATGGCGGGAGTCACATTTTTTTAGCTCTATAAAATAGTGACACCCAAATAAAGATGTTCTTGTAGATTTTAACAAAAACTTTCTGTTACCCAAAGCGTGTACATATACAAAAGATTGCAAAAAGCACCTGTGGATATCGAAGGAACCTTGTCATTGCTAGAAACATCTGTGGATTTTCCTGACTTCTTTCTCCTCCACTGCTGTGCTCTCTGCACGAGAAACCTGAAGAAGCTTTCTGCCAAGTAACAAGAGTAATTCCTAGAGAATGAGACTAAGCTAATGCACATAAAGGACATGAAAGGTTAAAGGTCATGAAAGGTTAAAGACAGTGGAAAGCTTCTAAACACACTAAAAACTATATAAAACTATTCTATACTACTATAAAAAGCTATATAAAAGCTTAGCTGAAGTGATAACGAACTTTTTAAAATTGATTTACAAGCAACTTTGTTATTCTCATGAAAATATCATGCGCTTCTTTTGGTTTCAATATGAAAATTGCTTTGAAATTCTCCAGTCACGAATTAGCTGTTCTAAGATATTTTAGCAGTTTTATGTCTTACTAGTTTTGTAAGATTCAAATGAAAAAGAAGATAACTTCACTCTGTTCGTTTTTTATTACAGCAAAATATTTTCAGCAGATATTATATGCAAAAATTTTTCGTGCTCTGATTAACCCAAGTAGGTGTTAATCACTAGTGTTACACTCTATGAACTATTGAGCTTCGAAGTTGTGGTTTTAATCGTAGGAAGGAGAGGATGAATTTACATGATACGCAGGATTGGTCGCACAACTCGCAATTATTAGTAGCTGATGAGTTTACGTGCTACGACGAAATTGTCGTACAACTCCGCGTTTTCTATATTAGTCTGTTGTGCTTTAATTAGTCTACAACGGAGCGTATAATTTATTTCGCGGCTGAAACTCCTAAAATGCGTCTAAGGTCAAACGTCAATGTCAAAGCGGGTAAGAAATCTTTCTTTAAATTTAGGAGTTAATATTTTTTATTTTGAAGATAATATTTTTAAAACACGTGCATTAAAAGCAGAAATGCTGTAAGGACGTCACTGATGAAAACGATGAAAATCCAACCTCCAATCGCAAAGAATTGTGTAATGATATGAATATCAATGTTTACATGGTACGCAGTAATTCGTTGTTGCTACGATTTTTTTAAAAATACCCCCCTTGAAACGGAAGTTTGAATCGCTTCGAAGATTTAAAGATTCAATGTTTTGAACCATTTACATGCTACGAAAATGAAAAATACTGCAAAACTTCGTAGCGTGTAACACTAGTGAATGTGTACTTAAGCTTGAACTCCTACTCGAGACTTGGGATTTTGAGATTCGCCTCGAGATGTTAGCCGGTTCCAATAACATAATAGCCGGTCGCAAGTCAGCTGCTTTTTTGAAGCTGACTTGTGTTGGTTGTTGCCAGTATTTGGACAAGCCACATTTGATGTGCAGGTGTTATTGCACCCAATGCTCCGACGGCTACTGAAATTACAGCTGTTCTTACGTGCCACCACTTTTCAATCACCTCTTAGAGTGGGAGATATTTCTCCGCTTTTTCTTTTTCTTTGCTGGTTTTGTTGCAGATCTAAACATTTGGCACTACTATGTTTATGGTAGTAGCTCTCTTGTTCTCCTATATATATTTCTCTGTGGATATAAAAATATAGAAATATATAAAAATATATATAAAGCTAATTCTTGCGAGTTTTGCGTGTTATTAAATTCTACTCGCCTTCACCTAATAAATTTTACAGAAAGGTTAATACAGCAAATCTTAATTGTTGTTTTCTTGTGAAGAAGTTTTTGCCTTTCATTTGTAAAACTACTGTTTACCTCTTTCTCACCAAATCAGCAATTTTGGAAAACTACCGTTTTTGTTTTTTCACTTCTTTAATTCCTACAAAATTTTAAAGGTTTTTCTTTTATTGGCATTAATTGCATTGCGATATCGGCAGCATATCGGCAGCATTATCTCAAAATAAAGACCGCCTAGTCTATTGTTATCGAACAGTCAGTAGATTGTTGCCTCAACTGTAAATTTGAAGGTTTATTTAAATGTTTATTCAGTGCCAATATCAATTTTAGTTAAATCTTTTTTGCCAGTAAATATGTTGGCTTGATTTTTTTTAGACAAGACTCAAATCTGACTGCATGGATCTGTAGGAGAGCAGTTCTTTATCTGCTTTCATTGTGGTCAGCAAAGCTTCGTATCTCATCAAGAAATTCAATTTAACAAAAATAATTATATAAAAGTAGCTAATCTAATGAAATAATATAATTTAATGCGATATAGCCCATTAGCAACTTTGAATCTACTGAAAGAAAATGGAGCTTGCTTTCCCTCCTAATAAACCTTAGCTCATTTTTTGTGCAATTGCATGGTGGGAGATGCAATAAAGTAGCAGATATGACCTTTAAACTAAACCATGTATGAGTTTTTTGGTTATTTGTTTATTTTTTTGTCTCTAGATATTGTCCTCAACTCTTTTTGATGGCTTAATTATAGCCAAAACTTGAATATATCATTTCTTTATCAGTTCAAATTCTCAATGCATGTCTGTTTGTCTGTTTGTCTATGAGTCTGTCTTTGTGTCTGTCTTTGAGATGGCCTTTGAGCCTGTATTTCAGTCTGTCTTTCAGCATCTCTTTCCATCTTTCAGTATTTTAGTTCATTAGTCTTCTTACCTGTTCATCTGTGTGTTTGTCTTTCATCTTACCTATCTGTTTCAGCGTAATACTTACTTCTCAATCTTGGTAGTTTTAATGGCTAAATCACAGTTTTTATTGATTTTAGAATAATAATAAGCGCAGTATTGACAGCTTGATTGAAACCGTGTAAAAGAGCTAGTGATACAATTACCAGTCTCTGGATAGATTCTATGTGTATTCAATGCGTCTATCGATTGTGATTGTCTCAAGTGCATCTGCCAATTGCTCACTGTTCATTAGAGTAAAATAGTCTCTGTAAGTCAATGCGCTGCTGCAGTGAACTCAGTAAATAAAGTCATAGCGGATGTGAAAGTCCGACTTAATTATTTTGGCTACACAAGATCTGATATTCATCAGCATGTTGGATCTATTTAATAGACATTTTAACCAATTGTAATTTTGGAGAAATAGGGCTAAGTAGAGCTTGTATATACAGTGGTGTGCAAAATAAACTGAACTATTTTGTTAGAAAACTAAAGTTCTCATTTACAACATGGTTACTCATTGTGGACTTATTTTATTTAATCTATTGTGACACTTTGATGCTGAGCTACTCTGTTCATATGTTCAGCTTTCCACACCAGTCTCATAATAAATTGATGATATATTCCATCCTAAATCATGCTCACTGAATGAATTCATACAAGAGCTTCCTTCAACGGTTTACAACCAAAAGTGTAAAGCATTAAATGCAGTGGTGTGTAAAATAAACTGGACCTTTTTGTTAGAAAACTAAAATTTTTATTCACAACATTATTACTCATTGAAAATTTAGTGAATAGCCATAAATTATATATTTAATTAATTTTTATTTTGATATTGGGTCTACTGGAGTCGAATAGAAACTCAGTCTGTAATTGCTCTTGATATCTACTATAGTATTATTTACCAAGTCGTATAAGACTTTTTGTAAAGCTAGGAATTCAACTTTTTTTACTGTAATTCTACGCATAACGATCAGTTTATGCTGAACATGACAATATTGCTTAGAATTAAATTCAAAACTAAGCCAAAAAAAAGACTTTAAGAAGCAATCTTGAAATAATGATAATTATGCATAATGTATAAAACTACTAAGTCTAACTCATTTTGCATTTTGTCAAAACAAATTCAATGTAGTTTTGAAAGCTATAACTGGCATATTTAGTCGTACAAAAAACTTTGCAATTTCCAAAAGTCACCAGACAATTCGAGATTGCAAATAGACAATTTACTCGCAATATTATTATTATGTAAGCAATATTTAAATTTTTATTAATACTTTTTATATGTTTCAACTTGAGAAGAAACTATTTTGTATTTATGATAATCAAAAACTTTTATTTCAAGAAAGTCCGTGTGTGAAAAGCCATGGAATGAGCTTATTATAAGATTAAAAGGCCCGTGCCTTTTAGTTCCAGTATCACTCACTCTGAAAACTGTCATGTGTGAGATCATTCTCTATTACACAATCGTGTTGTTTGTGCGTTTGGCAATATTGGTTGCGATTTTCAAATCGATTTGAATCAATTACTTTTGAATCGATTAAAATTTAAAATTTAAATCATATAATCGATTTTAGCTTAAACTTTTAAATTGTTTACCCAGAAAATTCGCAACCAAAAAATTGAGTCACCATATCATTATAAGCTATAATCGTACATAGAATTTCAGCAATAACAATAATAATGACAATTTAATAATTATAACAACAACATCGTGTTCTAGATATTGAAAACCATCTAGTACACTATTTATTTGTACTAGCGGTACGGATGAAGAGTAAGAATATGCAACAAATTATTTCGCTGGCTCAGCTAATATTCTCAGGCAAGTGAAGTTCCCTTCAGTTTATAGGAAAATGATGAAGAAACTACCAGCACTAAAAATTTTGTTCTGGCCAATAATAACACTTATAACAATAATATACCTATTAATGTTAATATTATTACATTACTATAATTTGTTTTAAACACTGACAGGCTGTAAGAATTGAACCTCGGCAGCTAATCATCAGAGGCGCAGACATGTCGCATGTAGACTGAGAGTTTCACCTCTTTTGTCTTTACTATATTTATATAAAACAGTCTTCTTAGTTTTATAGTGTGTGCGAAGGTACCATCTAGCTTCTCTTACCTATTCAAATTAAATAATGAATAAACGTTTTAGAGCAAGCTAGAAATGCTTTTAGTGAAAAATTTAGAATACATAAAAGCTCTTGTTTGATTATTCATATTTCTATCAACTCAATCAAAGCAGTATTTAAATAGCGAAGTGTCAAAACATCAATGAAAAAATTTATTTAGGCCTCCTGATTGACAAAAGTTTTGACAACCTTTCAGTGTTTTCTAAAGCAATAATTTTTTGATTCTAAAATAAACCAATAGTAATTTAAAGTGTATAAAACCATAATATGTTTATTACCTTTTTTCTTTAGTGGAGGCTTTTGTCTTGTCAAGACGTGATGTTTAGGGGAGTCATTGTCCGTGTCTGTCTGGCTGCACACCAAGTCATCTGTATCTATATCACTGTCACAAAGGTCTGACCCTACCAGCTCTGGGCTCTCCTCACCACTGTACAGAGAGTCCAGTTCACCCTCATTGCTCATCTCTTCATCTATAAACAATACTTTTATGATGTACCACCCGTACATTAACCAAATTAATAGAACAATTTATAAGGCTTTTTATTGAGAACTCAATTATATTCGGCTGCTGAATTTCAGCTTAGAGAGATTTGAAGTCACCATTTTCTTAAAGCTACCAGTTGTTTGAAAAAACTGCTGATTGTCACAAATTCTGGGTTTAGGTGTACATGTCTGAGACATTTAGATGTAAATATAGTTGTACTATTATTTACCTTTGCTTTTTTTTCTGTTAATTTTTTTGTGTGTGACTCGCACTTTGGGTTGTATGTAGACATATGTCATGATTTACTGTAACTACTGCATAGTTTATTTCAATATGCTCTTTACATGCCCACTGGATGATTCATTCATTTTTCATGATTGCGCAATTGATGTGAACTGCCTGCCTGTTCAGTTAATGATTTTCTAAAAGTTTCGTTTTTGTTTATAACCATAGAGCAGAGCCCAAAGACTCTGCTCTATGATATTTTCCTGCAAATGTTCTAAAACAAAAAAAATGTTGATATTAATACAATTTTTTTGGTTTCTTTCTAAATGGCACACGAACAGATGTAAAAATTTAATGGCCCGGTGTTATTGTTTTTACCAGGAAATAATAAAAACTAACTTGGCCTAACTTTGCAGCCAAACTTGAGTATTTGGTATTTTTGTGACTTTAACACTAATAATGCAAGTGTTATGCATCGTTAGTTTTAAAGTATACGCTCACTGACATTTAGCTATCAACCACTGACAATAATTAAATAAAATAATCATAAGAAATATAGTTTTGCAGTTAGTTTTCATATTAACTAGTAACAAATAAACTGCTATGTTGTCCTGCTATGTTGAACATAGTAGAAGCCGGAACAAGAATACTAATGCTACTGACATACACAAACTGAATAAACAACAGATAGAAAAGACGACTCACAACAGAAACTCATTATATCCATAGTAGAGGTACGATATCAGCTGTCTGACAAGCTTTCTGGCTTGTACTTTGGCTAGCAGTGAATAGCGAACTATAATTATTTGTTATGCAATCGATTTAAACACTCTGTCTATTCACGTGTAGACTCAGGGGAGCTATTACCACATTCAGTTCAGTCTTGAGTGCTGATAGACAAAGATGTCATTGAACTGAACCTGTTTTGATTTTAATTGACTTTTCAGGCCAGAAGCGAAGAGCTTGATAGTTTGAAAATCGTAAAGTAATAGAAGGTATTTCTTTGCTTTCTTACTCAAGAAAGTATTGAGCAACACTTTGTCTGCCTTATTCTTTTGCCGTTTGTTCATCATTTTTTGGTGAACATAACGTTATTCTATAGCATTTCTGTTATTTGCATAGACATAGAGATGTAGAGACTAGATAGACAATCAATATGCAATAGAGCTTCTGAGTTCAATGTTCAAAAGTTGTTCCTTTCTTGCGGTGCTAACAATGAATTATCTAACTGGGAGATGTGTGAGCTCGTTGAAAATTAACTGCCTCAACTAACAGCTAAACCTGATAGATTGTAAATAAATGGAGCTCATGCTATGATTAGCACTATTAAATAAAGCTAATTTACCGCAATGGATACGCGGCATCTGGCTTTGATATACACAGCTGTAATACGCTGGGCAAAAGCATACTTCTCTAGACTAAACCAGCTGAGGGTAATTAAGTACTTAACGGGTTTCGATACAAACTCCGCTGCCTTCTACCCATGATGCCGGAATGTTCACAAAGCTATAAACTAAGGCAAGAGTTTATAGCAGAATCTGAAGCAAAAACTTTTTCATAAATTTCCCAGCGACACCTATTTTAGTTGAACATTCAGTTTGTTGCTACCAATAAACTTCTACAAAGGTATTTGGCTAGATAATCATATGTAGTGGCATTACTATCCTCACGGCATGCGCTGCATGACAACCATCTATAGTTTATTATTTGCTGCATCGTAAAGAGTTTTGATTTCAATCACGCGAAAATGAAGAGGTTTTATCGCAAAAATTTAAAAAGAAAATTGGGAATACTACTCTACTGATGCAAGTACGGATGGGATTGTGATAGTGTGAACTATCATCGATGATCACCGCGGTATTGTGTGATCACCGAAGTATTGTAGCAACAACGCCGATATGGTGTGAACCAGCCTTTATGATTCATTTCTGACCATTTGTGATTATCTCCCATGAAAACGTTCTATTTCGCCATAATTATTTGAATTTACTTGCTGTCATAAATATCTATGAATCACTCATGTTTTGTTGTTAAAGATCTACATCTTCTGTTTAAAAGATCAGTTCCATTTTTTATAAGTTTTGGTTTCAGATTAAGTAAAACTATGGTGAAGTAAGTCTACGGTGGAGTAAGACTACGGTTGAGTAAGACTACAGTTGAGTAAGACTACGGTTGAGTAAGACTACGGTTGAGTAAGACTACGGTTGAGTAAGATGATGGTTGAGTAAGACTACGGTTGA
This sequence comes from Watersipora subatra, assembly GCF_963576615.1. Taxonomy (NCBI): domain Eukaryota; kingdom Metazoa; phylum Bryozoa; class Gymnolaemata; order Cheilostomatida; family Watersiporidae; genus Watersipora; species Watersipora subatra. The sequence goes on along the minus strand of NC_088718.1, from coordinate 38,682,876 downwards.
GTAAGACTATAGTTGAGTAAGACTATAGTTGAGTAAGACTACGGTCGAGTAATACTACGGTCGAGTAAGACTACGGTCGAGTAAGACTACGGTCGAGTAAGACTACGGTCGAGTAAGACTACGGTCGAGTAAGACTACGGTCGAGTAAGACTACGGTCGAGTAAGACTACGGTCGAGTAAGACTACGGTCGGGTAAGACTACGGTCGAGTAAGACTACGGTCGAGTAAGACTACGGTCGAGTAAGACTACGGTCGAGTAAAACTACGGTCGAGTAAGACTACGGTCGAGTAAGCCTACGGTCGAGTAAGACTACGGTCGGGTAAGACTACGGTCGAGTAAGACTACGGTCGAGTAAAACTACGGTCGAGTAAGACTACGGTCGAGTAAGACTACGGTCGAGTAAGACTACGGTCGGGTAAGACTACGGTTGAGTAAGACTATAGTTGAGTACGACTACGGTTGAGTAAGACTACGGTTGAGTAAGAATACGGTTGAGTAAGACTACGGTTGAGTAAGATAATGGTTGAGTAAGATAATGGTTGAGTAAGACTATGGGTTACAATTTGAGGTAACTTCACTCTTGCGGAGTTTATTTGAGGAAGTTCATGTATTCCTATTTTGAATTCAAAGTGAATCAATCAGTGCATTGCTTTGCAAAACAGAATGCTTTTAAATTTGCTGTCTTCATGGCTAATAAGATTTATCTTTAAAATCTTTTATATTTATTCATTTCGCTTGCAAATAATGTAAATGATTGTAAAGATAACAAATATTTGCACTGATATAAAAGCAACTATTGCTTCTGGGCAGACTGCTGTCCGTTTATGCTAACTATTTTTTATTTTAAATCATTTTCTGTCTCACGGTCTAATTTGCTTTGAATGGAATTTTTAGTGAATATAAAGTTCATAACCTATATGTTTATTTATCTATCTATGCATATAAGTATTTACCCAACTATCTACCTATCTATCTATTTATCTACCTATATATATATATATATATATATATATATATATATATATATATATATATATATATATATATATATATATATATATATATATATATATATATATATGTTTACCTATCTATCCATATATCTATTTACCTGTCTATCCATATATCTACCTCTCTATCTATTTATCTATTTACCTATCTATCAATCTACCTATCTATCTATTTGTCTATCTCCCTCTTTACCTATCTATCCATATATATCTAATTACCTATTTATCCATATGTTTATTTATCTATCTATCTATTTGTCTATCTATCCATATATCTATTTACCTATCTATCTTTCTATCTTTCTATCTATCTACCTATCTATCTATTTACCTATATATCTATTTATCTACCTATGTATATATATATATATATATATATATTTCTCAAAGTATGTGTGTATGTGTGTCCCTCCAGGTATAGCTATTATTAGAATAGCTTAGCTGGAAAATGCTTACGCAACGTCATGGCTCACCGGCTTAACCACTCAACTACTCAACTTCACCACTCAACTAGCTTACTGGAATGTCTCATTGGCAATGCGCCAGGCTAATAGTGGTAGGTGAGCAAGTGAGCAAGTGATAGGCAATTCTCATCACTTCTCATTGTTTATAAACCTATTTTTAATACCACTTTCCATTGGCAATGTGCCCGACTAATAGCCAGTGATAGGCAACTCTCATCACTTTTCATTGTTTATAAGCTGATTTTTAATACCCGGGCAACGCCGGGAGATACAGCCAATATACATGTATATATATATACATTTCTCAAGGTATGTGGATGTGTGTGTCATTTCGGCTATAGCGTGGGCTGATTATTTTACCAATGCGGCCATGCGTTATGATGCCCCTGTTAAGAAATATTTTCGTAATGTTCAATTGCTACATCTGAGGTCAAGGCCAATTCTTCTCTCACGGACAATTATATTGTCTTGGTGGGAAGAGCCTCAACATTATCTTTCCGTTCGGTCAGACAAAGACAGTATGATATACCATTTTTACATTTGCACCGGTAGCAAGAGATACCAGTATCATCTTATTTAAAGTTTTGATAGATAGCTTCTGGTGGAACAGTAACCTTTTTTATACACACACACTTCTATGCAAGAATTGCTATTATTAATTCTACATATTCAGGATTTTTATTTTGTTTTCTCAGTTCTTATTAATTGTATCATTACCAAATCATCTTTTATTGTAATCGTAGCAAAACGGACTTAAGTCAGCTATTACTATTAATTATTTTACATTTACATTTAAACCCTTTTATACTTGTTTTTTTTTTAAATTTATTTGACCTGCATGCAACAATTTCTTCATGATATGAAATTTAAAAGTTGTTTGACAAAGTTTGAAAACCTTTACAGTTGTTTTTATTTTCCCTCTTAATTTATTTCAATTACACAAAACACTTTTCTCATGATATGAAGTTTGAAAATTAGAATGGCAAATGTTGTTGTATATTAAATACAAGTCAATTTTCTGTTCAAAGATTTTTTTATAACTTGGGCGACGCTGGGTAGTACAGTTAGCCTATCCATATATCTATCTACATGTATCTGTTGCTGACTGAATAGAATCGAAATATTTCAAAATAATCTACAAATTTGTTTCAAACGGTCCTTTACATCGCTGGAAATATCAGGGCTGTAAAGCCCATTCTCAAGGACATCAATAATGAATTATAAATGTGACATAAAAGTATGAAATCAATAAGCTTAATGTCGCAAGCAAATAAACAATTGCTCTGGTTTCAAGTATTCTCCATGTTGATTGAGTCAAACGGCAGCTTCCAAATGACTAAGTCTGTGCATATAATCCGTCAATATAGCAGAGAATTTTAGCCATCGCAAAGTAGGAAGCTGTTTACAAAATTTACATCTAAAATATTGACTACCGAGTAATCGAACCACTTCTCTAACAAAAGAATAAACAGAACCTGTCGCATGGGCAGACAGGTTAGTCTAGGCATATCAATAAGGCGATCAATACTAAAATTCTACTTCTGACTAGATCCTACTCCAATCAGTGTGACAGTTTAGGTTTCTTTGACACGATGGTGTTAAATGCAACCAAAGATTTCAAGCACTAAGTCGATGCTAAAAACTTGGAATTAAAAACGAAATTACACCAAATTTTAGTAAATTTTATCAGAAAGTATCGGTATTTTTCTATCGTTGGCAATTGTTTTTGATGTTTGAGGTGATCTGACTGCCAGGATGTTTCAAGATTTAAATCGACAGAATTAGATGGCAGTGTGAAAATGTGCGATTATAGTTGCGAAGAGACCAACAGAATAGAGACGCATAACGCTGCAACTTGAACGCATTAGATAATATCAACGATAGCAACGATAGCAATTAGTGGCATCATTTTGATGTATCTTTTCCGAAGCATTTTAAATATGGTAAAATTTTGTCAATTTTAATCTTTAGACATCCAGGCAGCCAAATCACCTCAAAACCCAAAAATAATCACAAAGGATAGAAAATTGCTGATATTTTCTAATAAAATCTACTATAATTTCTGTGCAAGTTCATACCTAAGGTAAGGGAAGATCAACGGAAAGATCTCAAAATTTAATAGCTCATCAACCAAAGTGGCAGTAAAATACATCAAGAAATTTTGAAGTACATATTTTTACCAGTTTACAGAAAAAATATCTCTTGTCTAGACTTGGAATAGAAAAGTGGCTATCTCAAAATCTAGCCACTTTTGATGCAACAGCAGCGATGGTAAACAGCAGTGATGGTAAACCAAAGGCTAAGCAAGGGGTTTTGAACCTTATCAGAATTTATGCATGCCATTGAGGAGGTTTTGAGACGTACAGGAAATTGCTCAGTTTATAATTGAGCAGAGTATACCGGAGAAGATAGTCTGGAATAATGGTCAAATAGATTTCCTAATGATGAAATGATTTTGTTAATATTATTGTTGACATATGTACTGGTTATAATTAGCTGCGTCTCATGACCTTACCGATAACTGCCCTACATGTTGACACTTGATTCAACCAAACACGTGTGATCTAGTTATATAATTACTTTGCGTATTGATGTTATGCTCTACTTGTTGCTTTCAAATGCGCCTGAACCAGTTGCTAGTTTTACTGAAATGCTCATGAATTTTATAACAGTTAAATAATAAAGTGAAACAATTATGAGTATTAACAACCGATACAACCCTTTTATCCAAATCGATTTCTAGAAATATTAATTCTATTAGCTTATGTTAGTTATATTATTAAAATTTTTATGGAATACTAATTAAAACTTTTTTTAAGCTATCACTTAATGATATCAGCTGCTTAATCTACTAGCGTTTCTTTAGAAATCAATTTTTGCATTGAAAGCTTCGAGAATTCAAGGTTTCCTGTGTGTTTGACGATGCCATGACAAATTGTTCTACAGGCTTTCAAATTCTAATTAGAAAGGAGTAATGAAGCAATATTTAAGGTTACCATAAAACCTTTATTTAAATGACATCTAAGATTTGAACGCCATCTCTATTTGATCACCGCTATACGAGGAGGGTTAAAAAATAAAGCTTCATAAAGTTCAAATGAAAGTTCACTCTATGGTAAGCGTTTTTCAACTTCTAAAATTTGTAGAAGCCATCAACTCACCTTGGCAGTCATCTCTCGGCGTTCCAGATGTTGACGAGTAAAGCTCCGGTCCTCGCCGTGACATCATGTGCTTCACAATGACTAGAATCTCCGAGTTGAGGAGATACTTCTGGTCCGTCCTATTCATGCCGTATTTTAAATTCCCCGTCAGTGAAGCAGATGCGTAACAGTTGCTAATTTCTTAACTCCTTTAGGAATCTTGTTCACCCTTGAGCTCTCTACTGATGGTGCAATAAAATTTGCATCAAGTGCGATAATAAATTTAAAGCTCAATTGATGGTTGCTTTGTAAATATAGAGCTTTCAAAATTTCATTAAACCGGAGAGTGCTTAGTTATGCTGATTCAATGACCAACTGGGCATTGGGTTGCTGACAAGAAGCTTTACCGCAGCAAACAGCGGATGAACAAAACACAATATGCTGGAAATATTGGGTGTTGGAAGTTTATAAGCATGGCATTTCTCAATTAGTATTCCAGTGAGATCAGCCTAAGCACTGCCCATCAATGTTTTGAAGTTTTTAGGCAGCTTTCCGATTGGCTGAAGTTTATACATAGAGAATTCTTAGTGCGTCAGCATGATACAATTTTAAGATCTGTGGCCTCTGAGCGCTGCCTTTTTAAGAACGGTACGACTAGAATCTGCTACAACCTCCTGACTTCAACGAGCTACTTAGGTGAATCATCAGCAAGGTTACTTGGTACATTCATTGATGGCTAATAAATAAAAATATTTAAAAGTTGCCATTTATAAAAAAGTTGACAGACAACTGAAGCCTGATAACCACTTGACAATAAGTTTGATCTGAGCCTTTGCGATCTGACAGCCAGGACGTTTTGACAAAACTTGATCGTGGTTAACCTGCTCAGATCAATTGAAAGTGCGATTATAATGTCTGTAGTTGCAAAGAGACCGACAAAATAGAGATGCATCATGATACAATTTGAACTCAATAGCGGATATCAGCTATAGCAACGATAACAACTATTAACCGAACCAGAAAGCATTAATATATAAAGACTAATCACAGACAATAAGCACTAACTAATGCAAACATAGACAGCAAGGATAGAACATCACGAGTACAACTAAGTATACCTATTAAAGATGTTGTGCTGAAAGCAACGAATTAAATGCATTAAATCACAATTAAAAGCAAGCTTTTAATTTTAAATTAAAATGCTTTCATTGTTACCATATTGACAGAGTTCAGAACAAAAGGTGTACCTGTGTAATTACATCTCTGGTTAAAAACAAAGTTGTTGACATAAACATCTGTGTCTGGTAGCAACTCTAAATACATTGCCTAAAGGTTGGCGTGAAAGTTGTAGATAAAAAAATAATACACATGCAAAACACACTCTGTAAATTGCTTGCTATAGAGAAACAAACACTAAAACACTATATAAGGACACACTAAAACAAGTTGTGGATATTTCATCAATAAACAAAAAGTTTTTTTTCTGCTTGCTGCTAAACTTAGATGGTAGGTAGCTGCTCTACTAAATGTTTTTAACTTTGTTGTTTAGTTTGTAAGAGTTTTCAAAATAATTCAGAGATTTTACAAGGCTTCTGCATCGTCTTTTGATACAGCCGCCAATCAAGCTCAAAATCCATTACTGCGTTTAATGCAAGTTCTATTGCGCCAATGTACGTCAATGTGTTAATATATCCGCATATCTAAGTACCAATCTATATCTACATTTTTCAAATTTGGTTGTTCATCGTTATATATGTAGAGCTATAGCTACTAACATTTTGGAATAAATAGTCTGCAAAGCTGCCTTACTAATTCAGCCCCACGAGCTTGATAGATTCACTAGGCGATATAATTATGTCGGTATATGAGAGCAAATAGGTTACTGCTTTTGGTCACGATGCAAAGTCATGGCGTATTGTCACGGGTAGTTCTTATTAGTAAGCTTACTCAAATTATCTATTGGCACTGTGCCAGGCTAATAGCAAGTGGCAGGCAACTCTCACTACAGCTCATTGTTTATAAGCTGATTTTAATATCCGGGCAACGCCGATTAGCACAGCTAGTCTATATGTGTATAAATATCAAAATTTGTTTTTAGTTTTCTGTCTGTCCATGTGTCCGGTAATAGCCATTAAAATTGCACAGCAAAACACCACTTCACAGAGGATTTGATCTTTGAACCTTCAGGTTTGAAGACCAGCAATCTAAACCACTATACTACGATCATTCAACTGTCCAAGGAGATGAACGATTTTGATGAAATTCATTATATAGGTTAAAATACTCATGGTTGAAGCGCTTGGAGTTGTTAACTAGCACAGCTGATCGTTACGCTTAATGTAACAATTATTAAGCTGGTTTCAAACACGGCTATTATTTTAGTAAGTATTTAGACTACTAACTTATGAGGTAAGTTACTCAAATTCATTGGGTATTTATTTTATTACCTGTGCAACACTGGTCATTTTGCTAGTATATCAATATATCAGCATATCAATGTGTCATTGCATCGACATATCATTGTATCAACATATCAATGTAGCAATATATCACTGAATCAATATATCAATATACCAATATATCAATATACCAATATATCAATGTATCAACGTGCCACTGTGTCAATATATTGATAAATCGCAGTATTGCTATTAAACATCTATTGAAACTGATCTACAACTGAAGTGACCGACCTGAACCCTCTTCTTCCTTTTCCAAAAGAATAATTAGATAGCAGAAGTTAACGAATACATAACCAGACTAATCAAGTCCTGACCTCAGCTTTGTTTATGAAATGGTAACGTGTCAAAACACTTGATGTAATCAGCCACGAAGGCAGCTACCCATACAGTCTCTCGGAAAGTTCAAACAGGTTAGACTGAGCTATAACATTAAATGAAGCCTTCATAAAGAGTCATCCAAGCTAGCCACCTTTATGCCGAGTACCAAAGCTACATTTCACAGAATCCAATGTTTATTTAATAGCACTTCTTACAACTGTAAGTAATTGATACAAGAACAGATACAGGTACTAATTGTTACATGCATCTGGCGTGTTTTCAGACTTCTGATAGACTTACTGACCTCTTGATCATTTCTGACTTATCAGAAAGAAGCAAGTTAATTGATTATTGTAGAATCATGTTATGATACACCTGTATGTCTTTCATATTTTACAGCCTGTTAATAATTATCTGCACAGGTTTCTATGGTATATTATCTCAGGTATTATTGGCTGTTGTTCGTCCGGTTGTGCACTTTTTCCGTCACAAAGTAATCTTTATTCTCCGATTTGTACAATTAGTCTGAGGCTTTGGATTATCTCAGTTGATAAGTGCATGAGTTGACAATTGTTGACAAGTGCATGAGTTGACAACTGTTGACAAGTGCATCAGCTCAATCAGCTGAATGTCATGGATTCGATCTCTCTATTAGCCAAATTTTTGTCATCTCATTAAGTGCACGTACAAAATTTTGCGATTGTGTGAAAGTTGGCACATTTAAAACAACTGCTATCGTAGCGCAAAAACAAATGGTTTTGACATCCATCATACGCTTTGTCATTATTGACAATTCAACATATACTCACAAGCTCTACCTTATTAATGCCGAGCCTGTGAGTTGTCTTAAACTAATCTCAAATGAAGCTGATTTTAGAAGGAAATTACTATGGAAATCGTAATCTGTCCAATTAGATCACTCATTTCAGCATGTCAAATTTACACAAATTAGTCCTTATTTCTCAATTACAAAGGCTTATGAGTGGAGAAAATGGTAGCTATAATTTAGGTTGTAAAATATTGATATCAGCTGTAACTATTGATAAACAGAACAGAATAAAGTTAATTTACTCAACTTCGAGTATTTCAAGAGTTAAATTAAATGAAACCATAATAAAGTCGTAATCACGTTAGATAGAAGATTTCTTTTTGTAACATGTACTAGTGAATGCCCGGCATTGCATGGGTAATAAGGATAGTAATAGGTCATAAGGATAATAATAGTAGGGCAAACTTTTGTCAAAAAAGTCAACTTTTTTTACATGTTTGGATCACTTTAAAACACAAAAATACCACATATGAGCACCTTAGGTACATTAATAGCCAAGTTATAAGGTCAATAAACTGTCAATTTTGATCTTTTAGGTCAATTTTGATATTTAGGTCAATTTTGATCTTTTAGGTCAATTTTGATCTTTTAGGTAAATTTTGATCTTTTAGGTCAATATTTATGTTTATGAGTCAATTTCACTCTTTATGCATACTAGGAATTCAGAATTTTCCCTTACTAAGGTATTTGGGTATTTCCCTTTCCAAATGGAAATTTGGTAGGTTTGCTCCTCTTGTTTATTCGTTATGTATAGGATGAGTCAGCATGGCATGATGAAATTTCAGCAGGCATGATGAAATCTGCTCAAGCCTCAAGCCACTGGTTGATATTTATAGTATGCGCTGCCCAATTATATGACTAGTATGCAATCAGTTTTACACTAGCAAAGATGCCAAAAGCCAAGCAATCAGCTCATGGGAAGGTTTTTCAGATTATAAGAGAGTTTCCTACTGAGTTCACCAAGACACTAGGCAATGACCTGTATTGTAAACTTTGCAGTTGTGTGGCGAAGTCTACTAAACGATTTTTTGAGTGGAAAGCCATCAGAAAACTGCCAAGCACAAGAAACAAGTGGAACAGCCAAACCAGTGACTGAGCAAAAGTTCTTACCAGCAGCATGCAATGCATCCAATATGTAGCTACATGTATTAATGTTATGTTTTCAAACTACACTTGGTCAGCTCGACTTTTTAACTAATTAGAAAACTATGCATTTTAAATTTAAAGCCAATAAAGTTCATTTCCCAAAACAATAAGGTCAACTTTTCTAATTTTGAGGTCAATAAAAAGTTTGCCCTAGTAATAAGTAAAGTTTTTAGACAAAAATTTATTTTTAATCAACATACAACATTTAACATTCTTACTTTTAAATGAAGCGGTTTGTTTATTACAGTTGTGATGGAAGTTTAACTAAGTTTATACTATGATACATACACTTATGACATTTTGGGAAAATCTGGACACATTTTTTTAGTACGCCGGCAGTCCCAATGAAGATTGGCAAATGTAATAAGTATGTTTGCAATTATTCCATAGTATGGCATGGTGGCTGTGTGAAGTAGTGGTTCGCACACATCTCTGCAAACCTGGTATTTTCTAATTGAATTCCAGTGTGTGTAAAACAGTTTTCTTGTTACTGATTTGCCCAACTTCGCTAAACTTCTTCTGTGTTTGCTAATTCTCGTAAGCACTGCAAGCATGCCTAATTTATTGCTATAACCGAACAAATGACAGACCAACAAATGACAGACCAACAAATGACGGACCAACAAATGACAGACCAACAAATGACAGACCAACAAATGACGGACCAACAAATGACAGACCAACAAATGACGGACCAACAAATGACAGACCAACAAATGACGGACCAACAAATGACAGACCAACAAATGACGGACCAACAAATGACGGACCAACAAATGACGGACCAACAAATGACGGACCAACAAATGACGGACCAACAAATGACGGACCAACAAATGAACAAACAACCACCTAGATTTAAATATATAGATTAGGCTAACTGAAACAAAATTATTGCATTATTGAAACATTGCTGTGCTGATACTCAGAAAAGAGTAAATGATAATGCATTATTGCAATATTGCATTACTCAGTATATTGTGGGCTGTAATTAGTTCAATCGATAGCCAACTGTTGAAATATAATGACAAGTCTTCTCTCGTCCTTGACCTATGACACTGCTAGCGTGTAAATGTGCCGAATGCGTTTACATTTGTTAATGAGACCATAACTATTGATTACACTAAAGTTGTCTACCCTATAATGATATTCGCTTAATTCATAAGCTTTACCAGTTTTTTCTCTACCTTAATAAGAAATGAGACTATGAGGAAAACATGAAAAAGTCTAACATTAAAACTAATCTTACACAAAATTTTAATAGATCTTATTAGAAAGCATCGGTATTGTTCTATAATCTGCAATGTTTTTATCTTCGAGGTGATCTGTTTGCTAGGATGTTTTATGGTTAAAACCAATAAAACTTGTTTACATCTACATGTAGAATTAATAATAAACTAGCATGTTGTACTGCTCTGAAATGTTTATATGACAGCAAAAAATTCAACTATTCTCTCAATCTAAAATATAGTACTGCATGTATTTACAAATCGTATATATCTATATATGAATCTCAAAGTTTGTCACCGTCGTTTGGTGTTGTGATTGTTGTTGTTGTGTTGCTACGGTGATTAAAATCTAGCAATGAAAACTCTGCAGCACCAAAAATTTTATCACAAAATGTCTCGTTCACCAGGCAACAAGCTAACTCATTAGCCTACATTGGATGCAATGGATTCATTGGGCAATATTAGTCAATGTCTGAGTTAAAATACGCGTGACGACTCTGCGTTACGGGCAACATCACTAAAGCTTGCTCTCACGGCTCTCACAATTAAGTTTAGCAATGCATATAGTAGCTTACTCAAATTAGTCAATTGCAACTACATTATTGCCACTGTTTATAAGCCATTTTTTAATACCCAAGCAACGCCGGCATTCACTAGTCTTGCTATAAAACAATGTTTTATTAAAGACTAGCTGTGCTACTCGACGGAGCCTGGGTATTAAAAACCAGCTTATAAACAATGAGAGGTAATAAGAGTTGCCTGCCACTTGCTATTAGCCTAGCACATTGCCAATGGAAAACTTGGGGTAAACTTACTAATAAGAGCTACGGCTTTTACGTTATGTCATGACTTTGCGTCATGACCAAAAGCGTATTTGCTCCCATATAGCGACATGTATTGCCTAGCAAATCTATCAAGCTTGTGTGGCTTAGTAAGGCAGTCGGACTGGTGAACGGAAGGTTCTGAGATCAAATCTTCTGCTTTACGGAGTCTTTATTCCAAGATATGAAACTTGTTACAGCTGAACATATACAACGTCGGATACACCAACTGTGAGAAATACATATATAGATTGGTATACCAGTGTAGTATGTTGTAGTGTTAAAGTTCTATTGATACATTCATACAGTGTATATCAATACATCAATGCATAGATACATCGATATAAAGATCCATCAATACATTAGTGCTAAGGCTGCCTAACGTAAACCAATGAGACGATAACTTCTAAAAAGTCATGTGGCTATCTTTGTGATGCCGGCAGATTAGGCCAGAATAGGAGTCTCTTGCATCTTGTTACTGAAACATCTCTCCAGCCTGTAGACTGACAGAGCACACAACCAATAAACTGTTTGTAGGAATTAGTATTTATGGTATTTGAAAATGAAGTTTCATTAGTTATTTTTTAATAAATTTTAGCAATTAAACCTAACAGCACCTTAAACTCAAGCAAACTGGGGTAAAAAAAAGTGATCTTTTAAAATTACGGTTACAACCAACAATAATTATGTTAGAATATCTCAGTTTAATATTTAAAAACATTACTATTTAGGAATTGTCCATTTTAAATCATTTTTTCTCCAAACACCAGAGTAATGATTGTGTTGTAGTAAATTGTAATTAGGAAGCTGGGCAGATAATTACTTTCTCCCTGAGTCATGGCATTGGAAACAATCCTTCAAAGATATTGGCATATAAGCATGTCTGTGTTAATTAATTCTTATTTTTATTGATACGTTGCTGTTTTACTCAGTTCTTAGGCTCCCACTTGATAAAATTGAGGGCATATCCTGAAATTTCCCTCACAATAAGCCGTAAACCAAAATGGTTATGAGCGTATTTTCAGCAAAGCTTAAATAACCAACAAGTTGTTATATGTTATATTGACAAAGCTTAAAACGGTGTTGCTGTTGACTTTGTCCTTGACAAGGGAAGGAGAGGTCAATGCCAATACATGTGCGCTTTGAATTATAATTTACAGGCTACAAAATCATGGAAACAATTGGTAAAATAAAGCTCTAACAAAGCAAATTGACATGCAAGAAACTTTCAATCTGTGAAAGGGTTAAAAATAGACAGATTTTAGTCCTTAGCCAAATGTATGTAATCCCGCAGTCAGTAGCAGAGGACGACTTTTAGCTCGCCAGACTTACCATCAATTGCTGAATCAGTGCTGCCAAATGGTTCAAAAAGATTTTTTACATTTCTGTATAAATCTTGAACCAATACTTTAGACTATGTTCTAAACAACAACATACATGTAACTAACAGTCATAAACACTGCAGCTAATCACAGATTCTTGACTAGCGTGCCCGAAGCTGCCAAAACCAAAAATTTTCTGAAAAAACTGTTCAGGGCTCACCTTTAAGAGATTCTGCTTGCTCATCTCCAATGGCTCGTTGCAGCTATGGCGGTCTTATTGTTATTAGTGGCTATATAAGTCCTTCACCTAGCAAAGCTCTACCAAAGTTGTCAGATTTCAGGATAGTGACCTTAGCAACTGGCCATCGTGAATCCATATTTATTAGATATCCCAGCAGGTGTCAACAATGGTTTTAAAGATATTTCAGAGGTTTCTTCTGATAGAGTTAATTGCTAATCAACTATAAGCGGCTTTTTTGTAGAAAGCTGTGATGCTACAGGTGCATGATTAGTTTATGAGTATGACATAGATAGATCTATATAGAGTTAAAGAGATCTATATAGAGTTAAACTATATATAGTTTAACTTTCTTGTGTACCTACACTGACTCGGTGCCAATTTTAATAGTCTAGAAGCTTCTAAGGATAAACTACAGAGTTATTTTCAAATTTAATTTATAAACATAATTGCAATGAAAAAAACATTGTCAGGAGGGAGATTTTTAGCTAATTTAATGATTTCGGTTAAAAATGATGACAAAAGCAATACTAAAATGGTTGCAACTAGCAAATACTTTGTTCTTAGAAAGTTTCATGAGCAGGTTTGCAAATGCTGTCAATGGTGATGAAACCAGCATAGCACATTCTTATCCATGTATCTTTTTCTATTCGGCCTGTTCTCATTTAAGGGTTACCATCACAAATTTTATTACCCATGTATATTATGTATATACACATAGCAGATATATAACATTTATGTTATATATATTATATGTATGTTACATATAGCATATATAACACATATGGTATATATGTTGTATATATAACATATACAACATATGTGTTATATACAATATATACAGTAATACTTCAACTTACGAGTGCTCCAACGTACGAGAAACTTGAGATACGAGCCAGCTTTTAAGCAAGTTTTAGCATTAACATACGAGCCATGTTTGAGATACGAGCACGTGAGTCAGTTGCCAAGTATGCCGGAGGTGTTTTATGAGAACAGCATCACACTGTATTTTTCAACTGCTCAGCTTATACTTTTGTACCGTGTTTTTTGTGCGCGATTTTCAGGGCAGAATTATGTGAACTAAAAGTACTGTGCGTAGATCGAAAGCTTGCCAGTAAAATGAAAGATGAAATGCAAAGAAAAAGCAAATGAGATCAATTAATATTAAACGGAAAATTATTGAAAAATATGCGAAATGTGTATGCTTAATTGAGCTAGCTCAGCAATATGACAGAAATACATCCACAATTATCAAACAGAAGGATTATATTCAGGGTGTTATATCCGGTTTCGGTAGTTTTTAATTACCGATTGAGACTTGGAGTTGTCATCCTACTTTGGATAACTCCCGACGCCCTGTGTCGGGTTGATTCTCATGGCTTGCGCTGTACTGTGGTAAAGGTGCCTATCACATTGCGTCGCAATTGCCGTTTGAATTAGCCTAAGGGCGGCGCGATTTTTCCTTAGCCAATAGATTTGTGTCAGCAAGACTACGTCATGAACTGTAGCCCAAGTTCTCTTTTAGTGGGATAATTTCCTGACAACCGTTCCTCCCTTGACTATAAACGGAAGTGATTCCGTCTACACTTGCCGGAGCTGAAAGAGATCTGATTCCACTATCTACGTGGCGTGTCCTCTTTTCTCTCCTGGATTCCTGGTGGATAGACGTGTGTGATCCTTCTGCTGACTGACTGACCCAACAAACAAATCCACGCTCTCGTGGCTGGTTGCGGATGTCCTAGAAGGAGTGCCCAACTGGCAGTGCGCTCTCTCTTTAATACAGGTATTACAGATATCTGTGTACTTTCATTTTATTAAGTTTTTAATAATAACTTTAAACATGTAATAATCATTTACTTACATGTCTCTGCTAGTAAAACTAATATTAATAATGTTTTAGGAAATAATATATTAAACGTATAAAACTCTTGCCCCAAGCGAGTGCAAATAATAACCCTTGTTATAAGGAATTGTGTGGCTAGTTCGCTCGTGTTGTTAATCCCCTCACTCCCTCTTGTTAACTCGAGTATTTAAGAACGTCTGAATCCCGTCATAACATTTGGTAGAGATTCCTGTTCCTTCAAGCAGGTACTAGTTTTGTTTTATTTCATTCTGCTTGCTAAACACGATTTTTTAGCCAGGCAATATTTCTGATTTGCTGATATCTTACATCAGGTACTAATAATAATATTGGTTAGTGCTTACCCTTAATGCACTAATTATATTGTCATAAGTGCTGGTTCACTTTGTTCGCTATTGCTTACTTGACTGCGTGTGAGACACCAGTCTGTTTACGCCACGTGTTGAGCGTTGTTGAGAGTCCCAGCTCTCTGTTAATTTTGGCTAGCCTTGCCTCGCCTGTTAGTTGCTCGGTCGGCCACCTTGCAATTGGCGTAGCGCCTTCTTATTAGGGTCTTAGCTGGTGTTTGATCCGGCTGTTGCAACACCGGCATGTGTTTGCTCTCATCACACTGTTGTGTGGTGTGGATTCGTCCTGTTGACCCTTTGGCAGTGTAGTGCCTCGGCGTAGGTACTGAGTGGTTACTTTGCTGTGCATTTCTTCCACTGTTGCTCTCGGTGTTGCTGTGCATACACCTTTAGCTGTGTCGTTTTCGACTTACTGCCTGTCCAGTGTTTTCCTGCATTCGAGGACTCACTGTTGATTTTCTGGGAGCTGCAATCAGCGTAACTCTTGACATAATAATAATAACATAATAAAATACGGTTTAAAACACTAATAATTGGTATAAAATGGCAAATGCTCACAACTTCGATGAAGATATGGACGAAGCCAGGTCGCAAGACGTTAGGGTGCAACGTCAGTTAAGGTCTCTCAATGAGCAACGGGAGGTATGCAGGTTTTGGGACTCTCTGTCTCAAGAAATGAGAGACATGATAATTAGCAAAGAGTGCAAGGAAAGAGGCCCTGTCAGATCTGATGATCCTTTTGCAACCCCTGCTGCAGCTCTAAACAGACTCCTTCAGCCAAACGAGCTGTTCAGGCAAAGATCATCCTCAGACACAAACCCATTCTCTCAAGATTGCTAACCAGGCATGCCACGAGCCACACGGGCTCCGCCCCAATTAGCACCAGTGGTTTCCCAGCTCCACAACCTCAGCAACCTTCAAATGGTTTAGCGCATTTACCGAGCATGCAGCCAGCATATCCTCCGCCAACCAATTACGTACCTGTGCCGACGGTATTGCCAGACTTCCACAATATGGAAGATTTCTCAAATGGTCCTGGAGAATCTTGGGACGCCTTCATTGAGAAATGGGAAATTAGAATGAGACCTTATAGGGACTCTGCTGACCAGCTAGCACTGGCTCTCCCTGACAGATTCAAAAGTGTTGCGTACACTAAATATAAACGAATTATTAAAGAGAAGCCACACATTTCAGCCAACTATAACTTGCTGAGACGAGAATTAGATAAAGTCTTTAAAGCCCATAGCAACCTCCAAGGACGAGGATTATACACCATCCAGCAAGGTAAGAAATTGGTTGGAGATTACTACGCTGAACTGGCTTCTATAGCGGACATGGCTTACAGTGACATTCCTGATAAGAACAAGGATACTTTCCTTGTCGATATTTTCATCCAAGGACTGCGGGATTCTATCCGGAAAAGTCTAAGTTCCAAGGGCAAACTGACCTTGAGTAAAGCTGTTCACGAGGCAGAAGTGGCTGAGCTTGGCGAACTCTACCACAAACTTCCTTCCAAGGTTATGGCCGTTGAGACAAGTTCTCTCAAACCACTGATCGCTCCACTGCAGCGACAAGTGGAAGACTTAAAGCGTCTTGTGCAAGAACAAGTAAGGGATAAAGACACAAGACCAAAGGTGAATCAGCAACCTCAAAGCAACTACCGACAGGATAGGTCCTACCAAAAACCGCAGCAACATAATTCTGATCATCCCCCAAGAGCCAAAGATAACCGAAGGTCTTTCGGCAAACCTAATAACAATCTTCCAAGGCAGGAGCGACAACACAGATGACAGAATTATAGCCAACAACCTCAATCTAACAACAGTCGTTCCAAAACCAGCAACAATGGTTGCTGGACATGTGGTTTGCCAGAGCATTGGGCTAATCGTTGTCCTCGAAAGCGTGTAAATGTTATCGAATCAAAGGACCTAAACCCATCTCAATACGCCGAGTTCTATCTTACTCAGCCCCAACAGGTCGCTGAAGCTAAAGTAAACATGGTTGAGACAGACCCGCCCAAGAGACGGTCTACATCTCGAGGCTCCAAACTCAAAGCTAGCGACTGTTTCTCATTAACCCTCATGATGGTTCTGGCCCTAATCGGTAGCACTGAGTCAGCTCAGGTCACTCTTTCTGACAACCCTATGGTCTGTGGGTCTTCTCCTGAACCTTTCCACATTTATAACATCACTCAAACCTATGAATGCACACCAAACACAACGTATCCCAATAAAACTGTTCCTCAAGATATGCAACTACAAGTATACCAACAAAACATTGTAGAATGGCAATCTAAAGCATATCAATGCACAAAGTTTTGGCAAACTACTACTACTACTATGTCATTTTTTTCTGATGTTAAAACGAAAACAGATACTACTTCTCAATTACCAGTTATCAGAGAAGAATGTGAACGTATGGTCACTCACCTCACTTGCTCTGCTAGAAACTTAATTGGTAATAATGGTGTCTTTGTAACTCAAAATGAGATTAACGCGGAATATAAATACTGTTGTAAAAAACATTCTTTCACGGCTGATCAATGTAGCATGATTGAGAGTTCAGTATTTAAACGACACGGCTCTAGTATGTTTGAATCTCTAGCTGGCGATGTAACTCATTGTACGTACGATCGGGGTAGCTGTCTCCTTTCTGATCAATCTATCTTGTTGTGGAATATCAATAAAGAAACCTACTGTGCATACGAAAACTGGTATACGGTAAAAGGGAAGTTATATAATGACCACTTTGTTAGCAATGATAAAAATACCGCGCTAACTTTTAAGGAGCATAGCTTCTTTTCACATGAAGACTGCGATAGTAATAAAACTAGCATGTCAGATCAGGGGTTGATGGTAAGGTTCATGAGTCCAGTAAACTTGACATCGCTTAAAACAGTAATTGATAAGAATTATTGACTCTCTGGCAATGGTGTAGCATCAAATAATGCGCTTGCTCAAACTATAGTGACATTACAACATGAAAATATCGTTCGTGAGTTTTGGAACAGCTATTACTACGCGTGTCATGGTCTTTCTGAAACATTGAAGTTAGTTACAATGCTCATGGAAAAACACCCAACAAGGAGTGCAAGATACTTGTTTCAGAACCCTACTTGACTGCTACCATTGCACCTGGCGTATTGGAAATATTTCCATGTACTCAGCTGTCTCCTGACATATATAAACTTTTACCCATGAAGAAAAACAATTGCTCTAATTACCTTCCGATAGAGGTTAAGATAGGTGGGACTACACATACAGGTTACCTTGATCCTGAGACTAACATTGTGCATAGAGACACTTATACTGTTGATTGTTCACAAATATCAATGACTGTAGTATGACTCAATGGTAGTACCTATCATTACCAAGTAGAGGGCAAGCTCACTCCTTTAAACAACATTTCACACTTAGGATTACCTGATATAAAGCTAGGTGCACATCCAGTAGTTCTTCATGAGGCAGTATTTAGCAATCTACACCGACTTAATTGGCAAAATTTCAGTAATCACATTAGCATGAACACTTTACTGACCACCCTTGACCGACAAAGGCGAGTACTTACAGCTATGGGTATCCAAAGTTATAAACACAATTCCTTAGAGAAAAATGTAATTGAATCAAAAGAATCACTCCTTGGTAATTCTCTCTTCGCTTTCCTTTTTGGTGGTCATGTTGCTTCTGGTTACGAGTTGTGGACATTCGCCTGTAATATTCTGGTTACCTTGGTTGGTTTTTACATCGTCTTGACTCAGTTAAGAAAAAGGTGTTGCCCTAATTTCGTTCTTCGACTCCCTGGTTGAGAAACCCAAATGGTAGCCCATATTGACGCTGAGCTAGATGAACTCTCGAGCAGCCCAGATGAAGAATCAGAGGAGCCGTCGATAGCACCATCCAATGGTCCACAAGCTAACGACATTGAGTGTGGGTATCATCCATCTCCTGGACACACTTGTCCATTTTCCACAGCTCCTACAGAATCTTCTGCTAGTGCGTATCGCCCATTGTACCCAGTTTTACCAACAGAGTCCGAGCCAAATCCTGACTCTAACGGCATATACTGGCCTTCATTCTATCGTAATCACCCAAGCTAACTATCCGGTCAATCACCCAATCTCCGCAGTGCACATGTTAATATGATCGGTATTCATGAAGGTTTAAAGAATCAATGTCAGGCTCTCATACCAATTACAGTGAATGGTAGAGCATGCATCTCCCTCACAGATGCTGGAGCTTCAATCTCTCTACTCCGAAGTGACATTGCTAAAGAACTAAGATTAAAACTAAATTCCTCATCCCTGAAAGCTACTGGTGTTACCAATGACTCTCTCGAAGTCTTGGGTGCAACTTGTGTAAATATCACCATGGGTTCTGAGACATTCAACCATACCCTGTTTGTGATTTCGAACATCAGCCAGGAGGTTATCATGGGAACGGATTTTCTCAGGAGATTAGGTGAAGTGACCTACGATTTTAGCAGGTGTACGTTCAGCTTTCACAATCTGACTCTGCCTATGGGTCAGTTCCATCAATTAAACGCCGTCACAGCGGCTGACACTGTAAAAATTCCTCCGCTATCAGAAGTAGTCATTGTTGCTCATGTCACTACTGACAGATTACACATTTGACAATGCATCTTTGAAGGTAGTAACTGCCATGTCCCAAAATCATTGCTCGTTGGTAGATGTGTAAATAGAATTCAAGGCAGCAAGATATGCATACCTGTGATGAACACGAGTAAGAACATACAGGAAATCAGAGTAAATTCCGTCATCGGTGAGGTCGAAATCGTTGACGACGACGCTCTTATGACTACCACAGTGACTGATCCCAGGCGTCCAAATGCTAGTAGGATGAGACCAGGTAATCAGGTCAACTTAGACAAGTCCATGCTCGACGAGCATGAAAAGCCACAACTTCGTAAACTCTTGAACGAGTTCCATGACATTGTTGGTGAATCCATTTCTGAGCTTGGTAGGACCAAGATTGTCCAACATGTTATAGAGACGCTTCCTGGTGTTTTTCCGATTCGTAGCAAACCTTATAATATTCCCATGGGACTCCGTGCGGAAGTCAAAGCACAGCTGGATGAAATGCAGAAACAAGGATTGATCACAGTTGGTACTGGGGAATGGTCTTCTCTAATTGTTCTGGTTAAAAAGAAAGATAATAGTTGGCGTTTCTGTGTTGATTACCGAAAGCTTAACGCTGTGACAGTTGAACATTTTATGGCTCTATCTTCTATAGATAATGTAGCCGAGATCATGCGTGGAAAGAAATATTTTGGCACAATCGACCTCTGCTCAGGTTTCTTTCAAGTCACTTTGCACGAATCTTCACAAGGGAAATCCGGATTCATCACACCATGGGGCCCTATAAGTGGAAAGTAATGCCGCAAGGTGCCTCGAGATCACCATCTACGTACCTTTTCCCGATTGTCACTTGCAATAATGGCCGACTTAATAAGTGAGGGCAGTAGTGCAGTCTATTTAGACGATTGGATAATGACGTCCAAGGATTTCCCCTCACATCTAAGGCTGTTGAGAACCGTTTTCACCCGCTTACGTTATGCTGGGTTGAAGTACCGTCTTTCAAAGAGTTTCTTCTGTCAGAAGGAAGTGTTGTACCTAGGACACGTAATCTCACAAAGCGGATTGGCTGTGGCTCCGCATAACGTTAAGAAGATTGTGGAGTTTCCCAATCCTAAAGACAAAAGCGGTGTTCGAAGACTCCTAGGTCTATTCGGTTTCTATCGGAGCTTCATTAAAGGTTTCAGTAAAATAGCCGCTCCTCTCATACAGCTCACCAATAAAGATATACCCTTTCATTAGTCTGAGGAATGTCAGAAAGCCACAGAGATTCTCAAAGTACATATAACATCAGCACCTATACTGTGTTTCCCAGAACTGTCACGTCAGTTCATTTTAACTACAGATGCTTCGTCCATAGCCGTTGGAGGTGTATTCTCTCAAATTCGAGACGAAGGCAAGGACCACCCTATAGCATTCTTTTTGAAAGCTCTTAACAAGGCTGAACTTAAATGGGGCGCCTGTGAACAAGAGCTGTATGCCATTTTGAGTAGTGTCAAACATTTTCGACATTACCTTTTGAATACTAAATTCAAGATCCGCACTGACAACAAAGCTTGTACATACATCCTGAAGAAAGCTGAGTTGAGCCCGAGGCTTGCCAGATGGGCGGTACAACTCGCTGACTACGATTATGAGATTGAGCACACTCCAGGCAAGCATAACAGTGTTGCAGATACTCTCTCTAGAGCCGAGTTAGTTGCTGCATTAAACACTGATCTTGACAAGGTAGATAATAAAATGAGTATCGCGCAAAGTCGTGACTATTATCTTGGTCCGATCAAGATGTTCCTGGAAAAGTCTAAGTTTCCTCCGAACATAACCAAGAGAAACTGTAACCAAGTACGAAACGATAGTGAGAGTTTCAGCATCATAAATGGGGTTCTATACAAAAATCAAGACTTGAAACTGCTCCTAGCCATTCCGAGTAGCCAACGCAAAGCTCTTCTTTATGCTGCTCATGAATCCCTTATGTCTTTACATCCTGGTGTTACTAAAACTTTGTTAAAACTCAAAGACCAGTATTGGTTCCCACACATGACTAGACTCATCACTGAGCACATTGCTCAATATGGATCTTGTCAACAGAGGAAAAATCCTAAAGCTCCCATGCGAGTTCCTTTGAAGAACCAAATGGCATCCTATCCCTTCCAGGTCTTATCGGTGGATTTCCATGGTCCGTTTGTTGAATCTGATTCAGGTATGAAGCACATCCTGATGTTTACAAATCACTTTACTAAATGGTGCGAGATGATCCCCACTGCTGATCAAACTGCTGTTACAGTAGCACGATGTTATATTGAACGCATTTTCTGCCGCTATGGATGTAGTGAAATTCTCATCAGGGATCGTGCTAAAAACTTCTTCAGTGAAGTTGTCAAACAAGTCAACAAGCTCCTTAACGTTGACCACCGTTTGACCTCTCCATATCATCTTCAGACGAATGGGCAGGTTGAAGTATACAATAGGAGCATTGTCAATATGTTGTCTCATGTTGTGGACGACAACCACCGTGATTGGGACAAGTTTGTTCCTTTTTGCCAACTAGCGCGTAACAGCTCAAGACACACGGTCATCAACGCTTCCCCAAGTCTCCTACTCATGTGCCGAGAAGTACGACTGCCATTCGACTTGACGAAACCTCAAGTTCGAGAGGAGATCACTGAAGGCACTTACGCAGAAAATCTGCATGACAGGATGAGCGCTGTTTGGAATCTCGCAAGAGAACACATCAGCAAAGGGAAAGAAAAACAAAAGAAGTAATATGATCGGAATACTAATCCTACCAATCTAAAAGTTGATGACGCTGTCTTTTACTACAATCGTCGCGGTTACAAAAAACGGACGTCAAAGCTCATCAAGCAATGGACCGGCATTTACATCATAAAATGGATTTCTGACACAGATGTTGATATTCAGTTGTTCAATGATCCAGGTCAGACACCTCTACATGTCCATCTCAATAATCTCAAACTTTACCGTGGACCGCTTGTTCGTGGTAATAGCTCTGACATTGGAGTTGACTTCGACTCACCTCATTCATCAGATGATGATTCTAATTGCTTCCACGAATCTTCACCTGATACTGACATTCAGAATAACGAGTCTTCACATCTTGATTCCGATCTCGATGTCCCGTCTCATAGACCTTATCTTGGTTCTGCTGCTGGTAACATGCGAGTTGGTGGTTTACCCATGTCAAGCGGATCTTCACAGGACGCCCGACTGTCGTATGCCCCTCCTTCCTTTCGCAATGACTCATCCAGTAGTCCCTCAATAAAAGCCAGAGCTGATGGTAGATACGCTCTGCGAAGAAAACCCAAAAAGAATAGGGATCCTGCATTTGCATATAGCCACTAGGGCAGGATCATGACAATATGTTATGCTATCATAATACTCACCTATACTATGCTATCATAATACTCACCTATACTATATTATGCTTAATCCAGTGTTGTGACCCTTTGGTTGTCTCGGTTGTGATATCTATTTATTCATAACAATGAACAACTGTCGTATTTATTCATATTTAACCTAGCAACTGTGATATTTATTGTTGCGGGCTTTCATTAGGCCTGTTATTGTGTTGTGACACTCTTTCCGACTGCGGACAGTCGATTCTTGCTGCCCGGTCGGTATTTATAATGATATGCTTTACACCATATATAATTCAAATGATGATAATGGTAATTATAATGATATGCTTTACACCATATATTATTCAAATGATGATAATGAATTTATATATACACATCATACATCATTTTTGTGATAACCAGCTACATGCTTCTGCTTTATCACCTGTGTTCATCCTAGTCAACATGTTGAAAGGGCGATAACGGCAAACGTCCTCAGATAGATTTATCTTAAAACGACCGGCTAGTCGTGAAAGCGAAACAAAGGAAAATTAGCTAACCAGCGAGAAACTTCTAGCTAGGAACGCCGAAGAGATTTTAATTACGTCAAGTTGAAAATGAAAGTTTGCTTTTAGGTTTGCTTCTAAGTTTGTCTTTTAAGACTGATAAAATCCAAATTTATCAAAGTCAACTGTTGTAATGAAGGGTAACTCACTATAACTCCCTAGGATATCTCCCTCTCTGGCAAATGCTAGCGTTAGCTGCTATTGCATGTATTTAATTTTACATTTTAATTAATCACATTTCCTTGCATTATATTTTATTTGTTGCTTTTTAAAAGCTTGTGGTAAATTAGGACAATAACCAACATGTTATTTCTGTTACAATATCTTGTTTTGCGTGTTTTATTTGCATTTCTTTAGAGTATGGACACTAATCAATATATAATTAATTGCTCTATATATAAATAAATTGCACCAACATGCGAGTAAATTGACATACGAGCTCAGTCTCGGAACGCATTAAGTTCGTAAGTCGAAGTATGACTGTATAACATATATATGTTTTCTATCGATGGTAACAATATATAACATATATGTTATAGGCTACATCATTACCATTTGCTGATGAGATTTGGTACAAGAGCGATTGTGGCTGGTAGCCCTTTCTAGCACTACCAGTGGTCCTTTTGTGATTCGAACCCCTAACCTACTGATCATATGCCAGCACTAACCGTGAACAGCGACTGCTCTTATGCATGTATGGATAAAAAACAGAAATTGGAAAAGAAAATGACTACAGATGATTAACAATCAGCATAAAACAAAATAATAACCAATAGACTTGAAGTGAAACAAGACTGACATCCCAGATGTTGTCTGTATCACCCTGTAAAGTGAACAGCATTAGATTAATGTAGTGGGACAGCTACTTGATAGAGTGGATTGCCTGCGCTACACTGAAAACGGAGTAGTTAACTTGTGTCACGCTTTGTGGAAACAAGTAGCAAACGAGCGAGTTTTGAAAACTACCGCTAGAACTCAGCTGCCATTGGACTGTTTCACTCAGCCTTGAGATTAGAATTGGGCTAGAAACTATATAATATGAAGGGTTTGAGAGAAGACTCGAACTTGGTTAAATCCACAATATTTTGGCTATGACAAGTCTTTTACTAATTGTACAATCATTTGGTTTTCCAGTTGCTGAGCTTTAGAGGCAGTAAACTTGATTCTCTAGAGACTAAATTGGTGGCGTCTGCATGTTGACATCTCCCAAGAGTGACAATCGATGAAGACTATGAATAAGCGCAAATTTGCTGAACACAAATTAGAGACATCACACTGAGCGATATCGATAAGATGACAGCTAGATAGTGAGCTTTGGGGTGCAAGTTTAACCAGTATCAAACCTGAGCATAGAATAAAAAGAGTACTCCAAAAACAATTATTTTCCATTTAAAACATTGGAAATGGATTTAATTCGTTTCAACCCTTTTGAATGCTCTTAATCCAGCCCATGATAAGTTCATAACTTTTTTATATGTTATACAGTAAAGTATATGTAAATATGAAACACCCTTACACTTAATCCAGCCCATGATAATTTCATAGCTATTGTATATGTTATACAAAAAAGTATATTTGAATAGGAAACACCTTTACAAATAAAAATCTAAAATAAAAGAAACAGTTTATTAATAAAATAAAAATGTGCCCCTTATAACAATTACATGTACAATCCAGTACAGGATATTTGAAAGTAAAACACTCTTATAACTAAAGCCTAAAACAGAAGAAATGAGTTATTAATAGAATAAAAAAGAATCCTGTATTCTGACCTTTAAAATAGATGCATGCAATCATGGGTCTAGATTTTCGTAAAAAAATCTAGGATGTTTGCATTTGCCTGTTATTTAGTGCATAATAGAAATATTATAGTAGTAAATTACTATAAATTTACTATAGTAAATTTATACTTACTAATAGACCGTGTCAACTTTATTATTTTAAAAGCTAGACTATCAACACACGCCTACACGTTCAGCTCAGAAAGATAGGTATAAAGTGTGAAAATCACATTTTATTAGTGACAGTATTTTATCTAGTGTCAGCAGATAATTTATCATTTGAGACTTGGGATTTGTGACCCCGTTTGTTAGTTACCGATAAATCTAAAATACTCAACTTTTACTTTTAACCTCAATGAATTATAATATCCTCATATACAAACACATTTTATTAGAAAGCCATAAAAGCCAAAACTGAAGCTATAGTAGACAATGGAGCAAGAATCAGTTTTTTTCACCAAAGAAGATTAGTAATCAGTGAGTAAGATATTTTGCAACATTGTATCGCACGCACAACTTTTGCAGTAGCTCCGGTGCTTCTATGTCATGTCACATACACACTCACAAGCATTAAGCATTCACGATTCTTAGTCTATGTTGACTTTACTATTCCAAAAACTAGACCATCAACTCATGCCCCAGTTCAGCTCAAAAAGATGAGTATAAAGTCAAAAAGCCTACCACTCTTATACCAGAATCATATATTGTCCATTCTGTCTTATGCTGCTACAAGCTGGTGTCCCTTTGTCTCAAATACGGATGACGAAAAATTAGAACGCTTTCAAGAATTACGTTTCAGGGTTATTTTATTTGATATGAACAGGTACCATCAGTGTCTAAAGGCCCTTAATGCTGATGAGCTAACTGTGCTATTAGATATTACCTGTCTAAAATACTAAGGTCACATCTCCAACCTACCTGATCATCTATTACATTTCTATTTATCCAAAAGCTTGTGCACCTTATACCAGATATCAACACCTAGCCAATCCACACTATAGATCAGCGTTATGCTAAAAGAACATTTTGTTTAATACACCTAATTTATTTTACTATTATTTATTTTTTGTCTCATTCTCTAATTACTGTAAAACCTCTAATTTACTTGTATCTCTAACTTACCTGGTCATCTATTACAATTCTACTTTCTCAGAATAACCACTACACCCTATCCTAAACACTAACACTACATCTTATACCAAACACTAACATTACATCTTATACCAAACACTAACACAACATCTTATACCAAACACTAATACTACATCTTATACCAAACATTAACACTACATCTTATACCAAACACTAACACAACATCTTATACCAAACACTAACACAACATCTTATGCCAAACACTAACACAACATCTTATACCAAACACTAACACAACATCTTATGCCAAACGCTAACACAACATCTTATACCAAACACTAACACTACATCTTATGCCAAACATTAACACTACATCTTATACCAAACACTAACACTACATCTTATGCCAAACATTAGCACTACATCTTATACCAAACACTATCCAAACTATCTATCTATATATCTATCTACCTATATATTTATCTATCTATCTACCTACCTACCTATCTATCTAACTATCTATCTATTTATCTATCTCTCTATTCTATCTATCTAGTAATATATATCTATACATCTATATATCTATCTATCTGTCTATCTATTTATCTGTTTATCTATGTATCTATCTATATATCTATTTATCTACCTACCTACCTATCTATCTAACTATCTATCTATTTATCTATCTATTCTATCTATCTATTCTATCTATTTATTAATATATATCTATACATCTATGTATCCATCTGTCTATCTATTTATTAATATATCTATATATGTATCTATCTACCTATATATCTATCTGTCTATATATCTATTTGTCTATCTGTCTATCTATCTAACAATCTATCTATCTTTTTATATCTCTATCTCTCACTCTGTTTATCTATTTTTCTATTTTCTATCTTTCTATCTATTTTCTATTTTTCTATCTGTATATCTATACATCTTTATATCTATCTATATATCTATCTTTTTATCTATCTATCTATGTATCTATCTATATATCTACCTGTTATATTCTTGGCAGTTATGACATCGTGCCTCCTTGAAACAGGAACTTTTTTTAGGGTGATTGGTTCGTCCGCATTTCCAACATTTAGAATACTTAACTTTGTTTGACGACGGTCCTTGGCCTCAGAAAGGAGCCTGGGACCTGTTGGCTGTAGGACCTTTCCTATTAGGTTTTCTCCCAATTCCAGCAGCTTTAATTTCCTGCTGCGCCATAGCGCTAGATTGATAAACGTCCATCTGGGTAGCCAGCGTTACTGCTGCTTCCCACGTTAAAGTTGGCCCCTCTCTAATTAGTGCCTGTCTAATAATGTCCGAGCGTACCCGGCAACAAGTCTATTTCTGAGTTTCTGCTTTACCTGGGCTGACGGGCCAAAGTTACAGTGTGTTGAAAACTTTTTAAGAGCTAGTACAAATTCTGGAATAGATTCAGTAGCTGACTGAGTGCGAGTGTCAAAAACGTAAGCTTCTGCTACCTCATTCTTACGCCCATAGTGAGTATCCAGGAGCTCAAGCAGTTGCTCATAACTTTTACCCTCCAAGTTGTCTGGCGAAGCCAAATTTAAGAGCAGCTGTACTGATTCTGCACTAGCCAAGGCAATCAATGAAGCCTTCTTCTTGTCAGCATCTTCTATATCATTTACCACTAGCCATGATTTTAATCTGGTCTTGTAGGTTGACCAATCTTCAGATTCTGGCTTGAGATCTCCAACATTTCCAATAGGCATAATGATAAACTTAGTTGTGAGTTCAAATTCTCAATCCTTGGCGTCAATCTGTTATAACTTTAGTAGACGTTTAGATGAAACTAAAGTTAATTAGAATATTTCAAGAAGACGTGTTTTTTGTCCGAAAACTGGAAGCAAATTGGTTCAAAGAAAGACGAACAGTAATGGAGTTATTTATGATAAGGAGGTTCACAACTCCCAATTATGAATTACAACACTACCTATCTACATACGTATATATCTATTTATCTATCTATTCTATCTATCTATTTATCTATATATCTATACATCTATATATCTATATATTTACCATATATATATAGCCTATCTATCTGTCTATCTATCTATCTTTCTCTATCTAGCTATCTATCTATCTTTTTTTATCTAGCTATATATATATATATATATATATATATATATATATATATATATATATATATATATATATATATATATATATATATACAGTCAAACATGGATAACTCGCCTACGGATAGCTCAAACACATGGTTAACTCGAACGGTTTCTTTGGTCCTTTCCCACGTAATAATAAATTGCTTTAGATAACTCGACCTCAACTCTGTTAACTCAAACAGTTTTTTGCCCAACGGTTACCGAGACGGTTGTTATCGCTTTAGAAAATCACTTTATTCTGTCATAGAGGTAAACCTCAACTTTTCGTAAATCATAGGCGTCGTTATTACCACCGTCGGCAAAATATTTTTGTCAACAACTTTTTTAAAGCTTTGGTGAAGTTGGATTTTTACCAAACATCCACTTAGCGATCGCCTTTTGAAAGCATGAAAAAGTGAGGTGACCTTTGCATGATTTTCAAGAAAAACCGGCAAAATTGATCTCGGTTAAAATGCTCAAAAAGAAAAAGATGTTTTTTCTTCTGAGCATTTCAACAACTATCAAGTTTTGCCAATTTTAATCTAAAAAACGTCCTGGCAATAACATCACCACAAACAACAAAACAATCTCAAGTGATAAAAAATCTCCTATACTTTTTGATAAAAAAGTTTTAAACTTTACATAAGAAGCTTTTAATTTGAAACAAGCCATTTATGCTTTTGATTTCTATTATAGTTTGTATATGTGCATGTATCTACTAATAAATAAATAAATACATCGACTTGTGACAGTGCTCTGATAACTTGAACACTTTCGCTCGTTCCTGTGAAGTTCGAGTTATCCATGTTTGACTGATATATATATATATATATATATATATGTATATATGTATATATACATGTATATATATATATATATATATATATATATATATATATATATATATATATATATATATATATATATATATATATATATATATATATATATATATATATATACATATATATATATATATATATATATTTATCTATAACACTGTGTTATTCAGAAAAACTGCGAGAAAATCCTTTGTTTATATCAGTGAAGGTTCTTGAAACTGTTTTTATATATGTAGCAGTTTCTCTGAAGCAATTGCTACTTTTTTCTAAGCTGTAAATCAATTCCATTTTTGCTCGACTTTTTAAAAATAATTAGTCATAGTGCTTTGACAATGCAAAATTGCATTCCATTAATAATAAGATTCAAGTTAGCCTGCATGACAGCCAATATCAGCCATTAATTTGGCTGATATTTCTTACAGAGCTGTTGGTATGGATAGTATGTCATAACTGCCACAAGTGCTGTTCTAGCCAAAAGCAACACGTTGATATATAATGTAGCAACACTCTGTGTAACACAGATACGGAGTTGTCTACTATAAGTAAAAGAGTGGATAACACCTACATATTACTTATTGCTCTACTTCCTGCCGGTATATGTATATACAAACAAATTGCTAAAATAGCCAAACTTCCTATTTCACCAAAAAGTTTGTCTGGATAAAGTAGTGACGTAATTATAATAATCTTTGCAAATGAATTTATTTCTATCATGGCTAACTTTAATAGCAAGGGTGACACTGTATTGCAGGTGCTAATAGCAATAAAACTGGTGCTTGCAGATTAAAATATTTGTGAATTTCATTTAATCTGCAACTTAAGTTATTCCACTATACTTTGTGAAAATTTTAGAGTCTATATTTTGTCTTTATACAGAGAACTGCAATGACAAAAACTAAATGAGACTTTCAGACGCATTACCATTGCTACTGTGACATAATCAACACGCTATAATCCTACCCTTGACCTCAAGAAGGAATAAAAAAAGTGAGACCAGAATTGCCAAATAATTTAACTCCCTCTCTTACTGCTTTTAGCTCAGTAGAAAGTTGAGCTCAGTTTGGAAAATTTATTTCCCCTACGGAGCAAGCCGCTCACTGAGCCTTTTACAATGTCACCCACCGGCCAAGTTTTTCACAGCCTCCCTAACCTGTTGATATGGACTTCCAGCAGCAAGGTAAGCTTGGGGATTTATTGGAAAATATGTTTAGCCAGCTGGGACCCTTAAAGGCAGAAGAAGAAAAGCGCTTGAAGGGCCTCCTAGACTTTAAACTGTGTGCAAGAACGTGGTCACAGCACAATTAGACAAAGCTGTGGGGTACCCCCAAGGAAAAAATCGGGATGATAACACTTAAAGGTAAACTTGGCCACTGAAGTGATACAAATGAAAATAATATCAATATAAAGTTAAAACATCCAGCTTCAATTTGGCATAATTGTTTTTTTTTGTAGACCTCCCCAGTTCAGAGATACAATAGTTTGAAATGCTTTAATCCCACTTCTAATGCTTTGAAACCATTGTTTGGAATGCCCAGGTTCTAGCGAGCGTGCTATTATGATGTCTATAGTTACCCATCACCAAAGAAACCGACAGAGTAAACGCTGCAACTCGATCATAATAGTGTAGCTGATATCATTATTGAAAGAAAGAGACAGACGAGTGATGATAGCAACTAGTGACATTATTTTGGCTTCTTTTGAGCATTTTAACTGTGATCAAGTTTTTTGATTTTACTATTGAAAGTTCCTGGCACTCAGATAACCTCAAACATCAAAAACTATCATAAATGATAAAAAAAGTACCAATACTTTCTAAAAAAATTTACCGAATTTTTGTGTAAGTTCATCTTTAAGTAATGTCTAGTTAGGCTAAGTTTTACTGAGTTAGACTGATTACACTAAAATCTCAAGTCTAACCTAAGCCATCCATACATGATGTCAAAAAAGTCATTAGAATACCATTGCTAAGTTTACCGTGATTTCTTTTCAACAAGGAAATATCATCGGGTTTTTCAGGCATTATTTGAAGCGTTCTAACAGAGTATTTTGAAATATTTTTCATTGTGATTTGACTTTCCTGTCATAGCAAATATTTATTTCACTTTTGATTATATTTGTGTACTTGTATTCTCTTACAACACTTTTATAAATTAAAATAATGTGGTATAATTGGTGCCCAATGATAGATTATGCTTTGATTCATAACTTGTTTGTTTTAAAACCAGTCTTAGAGGTTTTGCAGACAACAAGCTAGCTACAAGTTAAACTGCGTAGTAATATAAAAGTGCATTTATGTATTGTTTAAGAGCATGAATGAAATGCATTTTCATCAATTGTCCTTTAACAAACCAATTTGCACACATAAATATAAAACAGTAAAAAATTATACTATGTAAAAATATTAAAAACTCAAAACTCTGTGGATGGGGGTTATATGTATTCAAACTCATTAGAAATAAATATCTTCAGTTACTCCACTTAAAATGCCTTTCATAAATAGTTTGCAAAACTAGGAAAACAAAAGCAAAAAAAAAACAAGACCCAGTTACTTTTTAAACATATAATAAAATTGGCGAAATCAGAACTTTTCGTTGATTGACCTTGTTAATGTAATTTTGCCAAAGCTCTCAAGGAAACTTGTGCGCTTCCTATTGTCTGTAAATGAGAATTTCAGCTATGCACATATTTCCAGGTGTCAGTTTGATGAACTTGATGAAGCCTGTATTTCTTGCTGTCCTCGAAAGAATTACAGGATTAGATGTGGCTGGATTGGTTGTCATACGAAAGGTATTTGGCAAATTGTCCTTTGTTTCACCATAAAATATTCTAATGCGTCCGAGGCTGGCAGCTAAAAAAGATTTCTGCTATTGACTACTTCCTTCGAGCTGACTTGTGACTTACAACTCCGGCCTTGCACCAGTGGATTCGAAACAAGCCAACTAACTAGTGTACAGAACTTGTATTCGTAACTACTGACTAGTATACAGAGCTTGTATTCCTAACTACTGACTAGTGTACAGAATTTGTACTACTAAATCCTGACTAGTGTACAGAGCTTGTACTCTTAGCTACTGACTAGTATACAGAGCTTGTATTCCTAACTACTGACTAGTGTACAGAGTTTGTATTCCTAACTACTGACTAGTGTACAGAGTTTTTACTACTAAATACTGATTAGTGTACAGAGCTTGTATTCCTAACTACTGACTAGTGTACAGAGTTTTTACTACTATACACTGACTAGTGTACAAAGCTTGTATTCCTAACTACTGACTAGTTTACAGAGCTTGTATTCCTAACTACTGACTAGTGTACAGAGTTTGTACTACTAAATCCTGACTAGTGTACAGAGCTTGTACTCTTATCTACTGAGTAGTGTACAGAGCTTGTACTACTAACTACTGACTAGTGTACAGAGCTTGTATTCCTAACTACTGACTAGTGTACAGAGTTTTTACTACTAAATACTGATTAGTGTACAGAGCTTGTATTCCTAACTACTGACTATTGTACAAAGCTTGTACTCATTGTGTTTATTCTTGCACCAAAACAAATCATTAGTGATACATGTGTAAGCTTGATTATAATGAATGTTTATGCCATAGCTTAGCAATAAAATAAAACATCTTATAATCTTATAACAAAATACAAAACATTATTTAAAGATGAATTTTTTAATCAGAAAGCGTCGGTATTTTCCTATCATTTGCGATTGTTTTTGATGTGTGAGATGATCTGCTTGACAGAATATTTCATGATTAAAATCGACAAAACTTAATTACGATTACATGCAAAATGTTGTCAGTAGTTATTACCTTGTGATAGTGGATATCAGCTATTGATTTTAAGTTGCACCGTGACACATCTCTATTCTGGTTTTATCATTGCGACTAATACACGTCATAAACTTCATCTTTGCTCGATCTGAGCCTTTCAACGACGATAAAGCTTTTCGATTTTAATCTTAAAACACTGTGGCAGACAGATCGCCTCAAATATCAAAGACAATCGCAATTGATAGAAAAATACTGACACTTTCTGATGAAGTCTAAATAGAATTTTTTGTTAATTCACCTTTAAGAGTTAAAAACATGGCAGGCAATAAATGATTGACCAAAAGCTTTTTTTGCGTACATGAACTATAATAATCTTTTGCTAATTGCTTCTCAAATGCAGTAAAGTGTATATAACTGCTGGAAGGCCATATAAATTTGGTAAATATGCATATTAATTAGGTGACTATAACTGAGATATACAGCTTTTACCGTAGTCATCATTTCCATAGATGTGAATTTCTACTACTGTCTCGAGTGACCCAAGTTCGACCACAATGTACTACAAAAAATAACAATGTGAGAATGATTTTGCTATTCCAGAGAGTACGCTCTGTTTATAGCATTACTAAACATATGCAAAACTGTTTGTATAAGGCTTAATACTTAGTTTGCACAACTAAAAACTTCATAAAAATTTAATCTTTGCTATTTGATTTTTTAAATAGATTATTTAAAATAAGAGTAACAATTTCTAAACATTTTAAACGACAATAAAATTACTGATAATAATGAAACTGATGGTAATACTAATAAAGAAATAACCAGCTGTATAAACTCTGACTGTAAACCAAAAAAATGAATAATAAACAGAGGCAGACTATACTAGCCAAGCTTTAATACCGAGAGTGTGAGATATGTCAACACAGTAAATCAGGTATATTTATCAGCTTTACAAACTTATTCATTGATATTTTATGGTACTAGTATGAGCTAGCATGTAGATCCTTGGAAAAGGTTCAAACTACCACCATTAAGTATAAAAGTATTAAAAATAATTCCATAATAAACCTCTGCGTTAAAGTGCAGGTACATTAGTGCGTTTATTTAGCAAACACACCAGTGTAGTGTTGCAATGTTGTATGAATACACAAAATCTACTATATATATGTTTATGCGCTAATTGCCAACATTTAGGTACCACTACATAATTTCTCATTATATATATATTATATAAATTAACCTTATTGTTTTAAATATGAGGGTGCAAAAGCTGTTCAAAACAAAAGCGCAGAGATTTGCTCCCAGTTTTTGCAAACAAGCTTTGAATCAATAGCATTGAAACACTATTCTGCAGTAAGAGTAAGTATATTACAGGGTTTCCACTTGTGTAGCAGACAACAGTATCATAGTCCAAGTCATACACCATATTTTTCCCGCCAGAGATTGGAGAGTTTTTTTCGACGATCTCCACTAGAAATAAGAATAACAACCTTTTAAAGACAGATTGGGCATAAATATACCGAAATATAATGACTAGGAAATTAGGAATTCTGTTAGAGTTTCAACATCTTTCAATCTTTAAAATTGTCTTAGCTTAAGGCTACAAAAACTCGCACGCACACATGCACACATGCATGGACAAACATAAACACACAGGGACGTGCGAGTGCAAGTACGCATGCACAGACACACATGTTCACCGGCACGCAAGTAAAGATTTGAAGAAAACATTCTCTTGTTCTACCTTCCTTTTGGTAAAAGTCTATATATGTAGGTTATATCATATTTCAGACTTCCATCAATCGATGAAACAATTTGAAAGCGTCGCTAGTTGATTGAAGATCAAGCCGAGTGCTGATCTTACTCCTTACCTATCGAAACAAGCTTAGATGCAGTAGTTGTAGTAGTAGGCGTAGTTGTAGTTGTTGGCTCCGCTGTTGTAGTTGTTGAGGTCGAGGTCGAGGTTGAAGATGTTGTGGATGTGGTAGAGGTGGTCGACGTTGTCGAAGTAGTTGATGTAGTAGAAGTGGTTGAAGTGGTTGAAGTGGTCGATGTTGTAGATGTGGTAGAGGTGGTAGTCGGAACAAAGCCGGTTGTATATGTGTAGCTATCAGGATCGGAGCAGTTAACAAGATTGGAAGATAGAGAGATAGAACAGGACATGGTGTTGGGGTTGTACGAATAGCCAAAGCACATCTGATCGGCAGTTGAGCCGAGACATTTCGGGGCACACTCTTTCAGAGAAGCTGCCTCCAACGAGTATTGCACTGCTTCGAGGCAGATATCTTTAGGAGTTCGTTTGAAAAGTTGGCCTGTCCATTCACCCTAAAACACTATCATGCCTGTATGTTCAGCTACTGCAAGTACACACAACTCCGACCCCTTTTGTTTAAGCATTCTAAAACTCTCATAGCTTCTGAACATACGATATGGCTTTTACATTCATGCTGCATATTTGGAAGCTAATTTAAAAGAAATGAAAAATAAAAGATCTATAATAAGGCACTCAGGAAATGCCAATTTAGTTTATTATCATAGCAACCATGCAGAAGGTCAGTAAAGCCTGGTTATTAAATATTTATTCTGATACGAAAAAATAAATTTCACTTGTCAAATCCATAGATATAATAAACCCTAGATTGGCGAATAGCTATCATTACAATGGACCAAAAGTGAGGCATATAATTGGCTACTGTTTTCATGACATTATGTCACAGTGATGTGCATCACAGCAACAGAGCCTTCAATTGAGCAATGAATTTAGTAGTGAAAGCATGGTTGTCATACTATTTTTAAGTCATAAACGTAACAATAAAACCAAATTCTTGACGAAATGTCATCAGAGGAGACTACAACACTCTATGTATGTGAACCCACAATAAAAATTTTCAATAGTTGGTAAACCTAACATTTGCACATGTACTATATCATTGCTTCAATTTGTAAGAAACTACTGAAAACAAACTATCAACTCAACTGAACTTCCTTGTCTTATCATGGTCTCATAACAACAAACATAGTACTTTTCTATGAATATTCTGAATTGAAAGTGAAGTGAATGAATGCTTGGGACAATCATTACATTACAACAACATATATTACATACTTGTCTCTCAGCTGATAAGGTTGTAATCTAGCTTGGCATGATTGATCAAATCCCTTTTTGTCTTATTCCAAGTAATGTAACAATATTCATTCTATTACATGTATGTATTGTTAATGTTTAGGCTAAGAACAAGTCAAGCCGCAGCTGGTGCTGTGACTATAGATTAGGGATGGCATTGTGGTTTGGACAGGTGTTATCGACTATTGTTGGAGTTGTCCCACCGATAGCTATTGAATTATCAATGAGCAGACAGAGTTCACCGATAGTTATCGCGTGACTTGGCAGCTGGTAAAACTATTGCATTATCGTGCCTGAAAAGATTGAGGATTGTGGAAAGGGATAGGAAAAGCTGCAGAAAAAACTACAAAAACTACAGGCAAACTCGGATAACTCAAACTTCACTGGGCCGAACGAAAGTTTTCGAGTTATCAGAGCGTTAAAGTTATCAAAGCACTGTCACAAGTCCGTGTATTTATTAGTAGATAAATGTACATATACAAATTATATATAAATTAAATGCATAGATGGCTTGTTGCAAATTAAAAGGCTTCTACTGCGAAGTTTAAAAAAAATGTCACCAAAGAGTATAGAGACTTTTTTATCACTTGAGATTGGTTTGTTGTTTTAGGTGATGTGATTGCCAAGACGTTTTCAGATTAAAATTGGCAAAACTTGATTGTTGTTGAAATGCTCAGAAAAAGACATCTTTTTCTTTTGAGCGTTTAAACCAAGATCAAGTTTGTCGATTTTTCTTTAAGTTTTTTCGAGGGCTAGCTCACTTTTTTTGCTTTCAGCAGGCCATTCGCTAAGTGGATCGTTGGAAAATTTGATTTTTTGCAAACCTTTAGAAAAGTCGTTAACAAAAATATTTTGCCCATGATTGTAATCATGACGTCTAAGAACTACTAAAAGTTGAGGTTTATCTCTATGGCTTGAAATAAAGTGATATTCTAAAGCGATAACAACAGTCACAGTAGCCGTTGGGCAAAAAACTGTTTGAGTTAACCATGTGTTCGAGCTATCCGAGGGCGAGTTATCCCAGTTTGACTGTATCTGCAAAACTATTGAGTTATATTCTTTTTATTATTCGATAACGATATATATGTTTCGGATGTTTTGATAGGCTAAAAATTAGCAACATATTCATATCGAGAAGACAACTACCGACTATCGCAATCGACTATCGAGCTATCGTGCAACCCTACTATGGATGCTCTAACAATCTTGAGAAATGCCGAGAACAGGCATTTCACCGCTTTCTAAACGAGAAATGAGCTGAAACCCGTAATGCTTGGGTAAAGGCGGTGCGAAGACAGGATTGGACCCCAACATCAAGCTCTGTAGTATGCAGTAGACATTTTGAGAAAGACCACTACAAAGTTACACCAAGTATTGGAAAAACCAATGCTAAAATCTAATTCAATAACTACATTATTTACAGCTTATTCAACCTACCATCAGCCAAAAGCTGTGAAAAGATGGACACCAACAATAAGAACAGCAAACCTGCTGAAATGTGGAAGAAAATCTCAGAGAGCAATCTCTGTTGAAAATCTCAGTTAAAAACAGAGGAAGACTGGCGAAGCTAAACTCATTGATAGGTCGAATATGTATGGCTGCAGAAAAGTGCTTACAATCACACATGGAGAGCTATGGTATCACACAGAGAGTTTTTAAACAAGCCACAGACAATAACATATATCTCATTACATAACCTTAATCAAGGTTTTACATGTACAGTGCATGCCAACAGTCTACTCAAAACTATAGTAAATCGCTATATTAAAATCAGAATACACTATGCCGCTTCAAAGCAAGAATCTAGTTCAACCAACCTTAGACAAAAACTATCTCGTCTAGTTATTTTCAGTCATGTCTAATGGGTGTTTAATACAGTGGTCCAGCTTAACTGCTTCTAAATCTCATATGATTCATTAGTTTGTTATTAGTTTAATTTCTATTTGGTCACTCATTGTATTATCAATGATATAGAAGCATCTAAATCATTGGTATTATCCACTACTATGTGTGTAAGATTCTTGCCTTTCTCATCCAAAAGCAGTTTTATATATTATCAATAAAATATGCAGTCTCAGATGCACAAACTATGGCAACATTGTGCAGTTTCTAGTGTTAAGTCAATAGAAATTCATAGATCAGTTGATTCACTCTACACATCACCATGATGTTGTGTCATGCTATATATACACCTCACTCATTTTCATTATTTGCATATCTAGAGTTCATTATATCTATGGTCAAATCTCAGCACATTAAAACTTGACACGGCAAACTCTGACACAGTCAGATATATGTCAACACAGTAAATCAGGTATAGTTATCAGTTATACAAACTTATCCAGTGATATTTTATAGTAATAGTATGAACTAGCTTGTAGATACTCGGAAAATCTTAAAAATACCATCATTAGATAAAAAAATATTAAAATTAATTCAATATTTAACCTCTGCGCTAATGTGCAGGTACATTAGTTCTTTTACAGAGCAAACACACCAGTGCAGTTTTGCAATGTTGTATGAATATCCAAATCCACTATATATATTTATGCGCTAACTGCCACGATCTATGCTTGTGTCGGTCTCCTAGTTTTTTTACTTTAAATACAATTTATTTTCCTAAACAGGAGTAATTTTGTCTTTGTTTTCTGCTCCCTGTCAGAATTTCTTCATTACATTTTATTAGTATTCACACGCTATTTTATGCTAGTACTTTAAGATATCGATGAACAGTAGGCAGCAGTTAACTGTGCCTGAGTCACTGTTCTGATACTTCCATAACGCTGTCAGTATTGATGTCTGTCGGGTCTGGTAAAGTCAGCCTTGGTTTACCCCTTAACCTTTTGATTCACAATCTCTCTATATCAACCGCTAAAGGTAAACCCTTGTGATGCCTAAGATTTTGTTCATTTTCAATGAGGCAACCCATAGGTGGGTGTTTAAGAAGCTGGTTGTCAGGAACCAGATGAAGGTTGAAAACCAAATATTCTTAGCGACATGGCCGAAGGCACGAAACGTTAGTCTGTTTGTTTTATTTACATTAAATCATAACAACAAGATGATAGACAAAGTAAAGCATGGCTATTCAAGGCGCAGAGCCCGAGTTAACAGATGAGACTGTAAATGGAAAAAAATTTGTCAAAGCATAAGAAATTAGAACAAATCTACTCCAGAGAGTCCAGCTAGTACTGCTTCAAGGCAGCCCTAAAACAGTCAGGATTATCAATTTTCCTTAGCCAAATTAGCAAGGGATTCCATGCTGATGACACACGATAAGCAAGCCATCTATTGCCACCAGTAGAAGAGGAGGGTGGAAGAGTTAATGAAAATAAAGAATGACAGAGTGTTGCAATGTGTTGACAAGTTACATGTGGTTTGGGATTTAAATTGTATGAAGGCTAAAAGACATATTCTTAGTTGGTATAGTTGCTGTATAGGCAAAATACGAGATCTTTTAAACAAAGGAGGTGAAGGAAATAGGAGTTTTTGTGATATATTATTCTAGGCAATCTCTTTTGGATGATCAAAATTTTGTTTAAGTAGCTCGTTGGAGCATTTCCCTCTGATCCCAATCAATAAACTATTTTACTGTTTATTAGAGTATTATATGTATTTTTGGTAATATGGCATTTTTGGTAAGATCAATGAGGCCTGACCGATAAGCTTTTTGGGATAAGATTTTGGCAAAGATATATAAGATAAACTTTAATAAAGTAAAATAAAATACCTTTTATTCACTAATTTAGAAAATAAAATTTTATTATTAAAAAAGCAAAAGGCTATAAATATTTTTCATACAAAAATTATGTTTAAGGTGCTTTTTGAATTATAAAGCCCATTTATCTCTGAAATAACTCTGAAATTTAAATTAGTTCTCTTTTTATGAAACATCTGAAGCTCCTAGCAAGTGTGGTGTAGTGGCTAACACACTGGACTGACAGGCTGCAGGTCAGTGATTCAAATACCGCCTGGGTGTGAGAAAAAACAACTAGTCATATATCGCTGCTGTGCTAGTGGACACACCCCTGACAGAAAAACCTGAGGGAGGCAGCACCAAATCACCTCTGTACTCTCTCAATCTCAAGAAAACTCACTAAATGCCTACTTTCAGCAATGAGAGACGATCATGACATGAGAGATGTGCTTATAGCAGAATAATTTTAACCGACAGGCTTTGTTATTAGATAATTATAACTTTATCCGTTGGTAACGATACTGAGGCAACAACAACTGCTACCATCAATATTGTAGGTGACACCTTTTATATTCAGAATAACCAAAGGTAGATAATAGCCTTTCAGTGATGAATCAATAATTGGCTATAATCTACCTGCAGGTGGTCGGACACCTAACGTCATGCTATTGATTAATAAAAACTATAAGCCCATTCGGTGATAACTTTCTTTAACATTTTCTGTCTCACTCCACCTGAAGAGGCGTTATTGTTATGTTCATATGTTGATTATGATTCAAGGTTAATTATCATTGTACGATTAGTGCTGTAATCTTTCAATAATTTTATTTTAAACAGAAATGTTTTTTAAGTTATACTATACATTATTCACAAAAAAAAGAAAACTGAAAAAAGAAAAAAGGGCAACAGCTCCTAAAATTAAATACGTTGTTTGACATATAGGGTTTACAATATATTTCTCTGTTAAGAAAACAGATATTAGGTAGAAGATTTTAAAAACAGCTAGCAATGATGGTTTCAAAATAATGATGGAAAAAATGAAAAAATAATAAATTAGTATGACTTTATATACTTTAAAAAATTAAATTTAATATCATTTTTACTTAGTTGTTTGCATGGGTCTCCAAAAGGGTTTTAACTCATTTTTGATTATACATGTATTTGTTCATGCCAAAACAGTAGTAAGCAAATATTCATCTTAGACTGGTGCTCATTCATGAGTTTTTTCTGTGTATAAAACAAACCTAAAAATTTACCTACCCTGTCTTGGGCTAAGAATATTGATTTTGAGTTAGGAAATCTTTACGCCAACACAATCAGTAGATGGTAAAAAAAGATGGTTTCCATATAGCGAGGCATTGGTTTTTTGAGTAGGCAAATAAATCAAATGTTTTCTAATGTGAATTGAGTAGATACTTTCTTGAACATCTGCATGTTACAATTGACTACCATATTTTCTGGGCCATGAGTTGCAGTTTTTTTATTGTTTGGCCAGGGTGCACCTTATACTCTGGAGTGACTTACGTATGTGTGAAATTATTGAAACATTATAACGGACCAAACAAAAAACAAATACTCGGGCTTGTCAAAAAGCTTGTGAGAAACTGGTGAAAGGCAAAGGCTACTTTTACTGGCATGAAGAAAACATAAGCAGTCAATCAAGGGCTAAAAGCTAGGTAGAAAACATTTCTACCTCCGATGTCAGCATAGTTGAAAAAGAACACCACGGTTGAAGTTTTTATTGGACTTTTGCTACCGCGGATTTGCACTGATTATAGATTAATTTGGTAAATTTCTTAGCATATTATTTATGCTACAGTTATTAGAATAACTTTTAACATGTTATGTTAACATGCTCATTTTTGTTACATAGAGTAAGCATACCATTCTTTCTGTGGTTACTTTGAATTTTTTAAAATTGTTTGTCATTTAAATTCTAAGTGACATGTCTGTTCTTACTGTTCAATTTTACCAAACAACATTCACCAAAAAATATGTCTTATACTCTAGTGTAGCTTAGATATGTTTTTCTTCCTTCTTATAATTTTATCAGTGTGTGACTTTTACTTCAGGGCAACTAACAGTCTCAGAAAACATGGTAGTTATTTTCTGATTGGGTTGATACAGGACGTTAGCTTTTATTGAGCTAGATAAGTACTTGATCAAACATCAAAATTACTAATTTTTTTAACAGTTTTCTAACCAGTTTAGTATTTGTGTATGACGCTGTAAGCCTACAGATATTATCTTCATGCTCAGTGAAAGCCTTTTATTAAAACCCACTTGAGAAGAGGATTCAAAGCAAAGGAAGGAAATCTTTTTTTATTAAAATACGTGAAGCATAAGAAATCTTTAGCAAAAAGCGCCCCACTAAGAGCTTGTCTTTATATTAGAATGAATAGATTAATGCGTGTAAAAACTGTGGCTATCCCAAAGTGCAGTACTTCTGTGTTAGTAACTCTAAAAATTAAATAGATGTTAGTGCTAATGTTTCTCTTAAAACGACGATTTAATTGTATAAGTGCTGTTATAATGATTTTATAAAACATACATTCAGTACATTTGTGCATATTTCTGATTGTTTCATTGAAATGTATTTGCAGTGAAAAGTGACCATTATAATTTTAAACTAAAGTATGAAAGACTGACATTTTTCATATTATTTATTCGGAAGGAGCAAAAATTATTTGGTTTCAAATGATCTCAGAAAAAGTTTTCTTCCTTGAATGCTGTGGTTGCCGAGTAGCTAGTGTAAATTAAACTTAACAATCGTTAAGTTTTCGTTAAGTGACTTTCGCAGTAACTACCTCAACTTTGAGTATTAAACTGCTTTACCTTTGGAATATGCAAGGCTATAAAACATTGCTCCTGTTACAGACAAGTTTGAGAAATACCATTAACCAGAATTTATGTAAAATACTACTATTGCTGGCAGATTTTAGCTAATATTTTGTAATAAAAGGTAAAGTTAGATAATCTTAAAACTACAACCGTTTTGCAAGTGTCTAATGTTTATTTTCAAAACACACGCATTTGAAAATAACTAAATGTCACGCCTGAATTTAATAAAGCTATTATTTGTAATACAGTTCTAATTGTAAAGCATATTAATATATAAAGTATGTCAAACAATTAAACCCAAAAAAGAAGTCATCCTCTCATAAGAGACAATGAATAGCTTTAATGAAAAAATATATTACTTTGCATTAGCTTAGCTTGGCTGTACTGAACACCAAAAAACTTTAAAAAATTAAATCAACACCGAAATTAGGTTAAAAGTTATAACGTAACAAACTTTAAAAGATAAATATTATTCTAGATTTTAAATATAACTTTAATAATTGCTTGTGGATCATGCGAGACGTATTAGTTTTATCCCACCTTTTCATTGTGTAAATATGTGTGCATGTTAGTTAGTCTGAGTAAACGCTACGATTTTTTACATCTTTTGGTTATTTTGTCCAAACGTCGCATGCATATGCTCCATACCCTTCATCAGGTCGATGAAATATTTGGTTTTACAACTTCACCCGGCTCCTGGAATCCAGCCTTTTAAGCACCCACATGCGAGCTGTCTGATTGAAGATGAAAGGAATTATGCGTATAACCGGATTTAGTGTTA
Organism: Watersipora subatra; assembly: GCF_963576615.1. Lineage (NCBI taxonomy): Eukaryota > Metazoa > Bryozoa > Gymnolaemata > Cheilostomatida > Watersiporidae > Watersipora > Watersipora subatra. Next base: position 38,639,112 of record NC_088718.1, on the reverse strand, counting down.
GTGTAACATATTTTTGTGCGTATGTATTATCTTTTTTACAAACTGAAACAAATCACACTGCAAGACGCCGTCTACACACATGCAGTAGATAACTTTTTCTATGCACACAAGAATTGTAGTGCTTGCAACCTAAACTTTAGCTGTTGAATTATCTTTGGTTATCATAGAGCCATCGCTCCTACACCTGTCAGCTCCTGTTCGCTTAAACAAGCTGAGTGACATTCATGGTCAATAAAGAATGCTATAGAGAAACATCAGTTTATCGCACTAGTGAAACAACCCCTACTTAACCTAAATCTTTATGAAAAAATCGCCTACACTGCTGAAATGTGGAGTGACACTTTCTTGACAGCCCCTGTTAAATGTGCTGTCATGTGACATAACACATACATGACAGCCCCTGGTAAATTTGCTGACATATGGAGTGACACTTACATGACAGCCCCTGTTAAATGTGCTGTCATGTGACATAACACATACATGACAGCCCCTGGTAAATTTGCTGACATATGGAGTGACACTTACATGACAGCCCTTGTTAAATGTGCTGACATATGGAGTGACACTTACATGACAGCCCCTGTTAAATGCACTAACATGTGAAATGACACTTCTAAGTCAGTACCTGTTTAATGTGCTGTCATGTGACAAGAAATCTTTAAGATAGCACCTACCAACATTTCTGACATCTGACATAAAGCTCCCAAGTTAGCAATGCTGAAAACCCTTAATTGGAGACAAACTGCACCGTTTTGCCTCTAATCACTTGGGTTACACATTAGAAAATATTAAATCTATCCTACCTCAATCAGTGCTGGAATAAGCAGAGAAAGAAAGCCGAACACAAGTAGCCTCGACACTGCCATAGTTGCTCTCAGAGTTGCTGTCAGGATTGCTGTCAGGGTTGCTGTCAAGTTCACTCCTCCTTTGAGCTAACAGTATCTGTTTTGGGTACGCGCATTGCCCATTTAACAGAAAATCAATATCGCTCCTTCAGCTGGACAATGGGTAACAAATTCAATGCCGAGGATTAAAAGGCTCACAATACGCTTACATCATTATTTTTCTTTTCTCAACAAATAAACAATGATTATGGCTGAAGATGCGACCCACTAACCTGCTGATAAAAACGTTCTTATTGATTTGCATTGTTCCTCTCGCCAATAGAATGCGCTAGGCATATGCATCGTTACCCACGCATGAGCTTTCACGCAATCAAACTCTTAATTGAATCCTCCAATCAATAACTGAAGCTTGCTCCGGCCTTTTGAGCATCTTTTGAGCACATCACAGTGTTGCTAATATTGCGATGGGAGACGACTTATATATTGTTTAAATGCTTGCTCGAGAGTTGCTAGAAATTTGATTTCCTACATAAACAGTAGATACTTGCAGCTTGGTCAACAGCAAAACTTTACACACAATTTAATTTAAATTTACTATAAATTGTGTTTCAAGTTAATAAAAGAGTAAATATATTTATAAAATTTAGGGCGAGAAAATTACAGAAAGTAAAATTATTGCATAGCCAAGAGCAGAATGTCAATATATACACTTGTTATTGATTATTGTCATAACTTCGACCACTAAGTTCTCTTTGTTCACGTTTAGTTAATGTTCTTTTAGCATGTGTTCCATGAGCTCGAAACCCTTGAATTCTTCAGACTTTGTTAATCTTTGGCCCAAAGTCACAAATGCTTAACTTAGAGTCGGATCAACAGAGCTTTATGTTACAACACAGCTAGTTTTATCACAGAATTACAAGTACTATTAACTATTATTGTTATTATGCTTAATTATTTATACTGATTTTCCTTGAATGCTTAAAACAAAGTTTGTTTAGCTAATTTTCAAAATGTATATATTTTGGAGCAGCTTGTTTGTAGCAAAGCATTTCGTTTTGTCAGTTTCCGAGCCGATATTTAGAAAGCACGTTCATTTTACTACTGAGAACTCGCGGCTACAAGGTAGCAGATCCAACTTGTACAATTCAACTTGCTAAAGAAATACAGATTCTTTCTTATGACAGCCAATGCTATTATTATATAACTAGTTAGCTCTAATGGGAGCCCACAGTTATACAATTTTATATGGTGTTATTTTTGCCTTTGTGAACTGCTTTTGCAAAAGTAACTTACTCTTTTTCAGCAAAAATGTACATTTAACACAACTTTTATTGTGGAAGCAAAGAAAGGTGGCACTCTAGCTGTACAAAACCACACTTCTGGCGAGCAGGTTTTTCTCATTACTTAAACTATGAAAACAAAAAAGTTCAAACACCTGATCGTAGATTAATAAATCCAGCAATGAGCAATTCATTTGTTATAGAGGCGACAACTTCAAGTTTCCTTTTGCGCCATACTACCAGCAGGACAACCTGTTTAATTGTATTTGTTTAAACTTGCGTTCATTTTTGCATTTAATCCTTTGAAGTTAGCCAATAGGTTGCCAAAAGCTAGCAAGCTCATGAAAACATTTATGGAAGTCCATGCTCCGTTTTATTAAAAAGATACTTTGACAAAGACGGTATGTTTTTTAATTCGAAAAAACTTAAATTTCTTTATTAGGCCTTTTGTGTTATTTTACTTCTTCCAATTTGAGCTATAAACACACTTATCAAACTTTGCCAACTTTCTCAACATTTCCAGTAAAAGTGAGTGCCCTCTATTTAAAAAAGAAGTAGCATTGTGATAGGTATTGTATCCAAGCAACCAATAGTGACATAGCATCACTAAACTTCAGTGTTTAAACAATATGTGTCTAGTTTTCAAGTTTTAGAAACGGTTTCATAAAATAAACTTTTTTTGCATAATATACAGCCACCTGTCAATAAACCTTACAACTTTGCGTTTTCTACTCAACACTGGTCTGCTGAAACTATGAGTGAGTTGAGCTTTATGAGGCTTGCTTACCCTATCTGGTTAACGTTACTTTCCGCAATTCTTAACATGTTTAGCAGAATAAAAGTTCAGCAAGCATTACTGATTCTCTTATCTTCATTGCAAAAAGCGCATCGCATATAGCTTTGTATATACTGCGACATAAAGAGGAGCAACTTTGTACTGATAGATAAAGCTATGTCAGCATTGCATTTCAACTGGTTTTTAAAAGAAACACTGAGTTGAGAAACCTTTGTTTTTTTTATAGATAAATGCCAAAATCAGTGCCTTTTTGTTTACCAATAATTCACTAAATTACTTTTAACATTTACTAGTTTAGCCTTAAGCATTTAACATTTATCTTTTAGCATTTGACATTCAGCATTTGACATTCAGCATTTAGCACTAAACAATTAGCATTTAGAGTTTATCCTTCAACTTTTGGCATGTAGCATTTTGAGTTTAGCAATTAAAATTTAGCCATAAGCATTTAGAATTTATTATTTTAGCATTTGGCATTTAGCATTTAGCACGTATCATTTAGTCTTTGACATTTAGCATCAAATAGTGCTATTCACCATTTGAGGATCATGACCTTGTTCATTTTTAATGCGTTATTTGTGTTATAATAATAGTCTATAATCAGCAATCGATAAATTCTGGAAATTACCTTGTGTTAGAAAATTGTGATTCCATATTCTCTAATATTATTAGGAGTTGCTTGTTTGTGCAAGTTTTTTCCACTGAGAGAACACAATTTCCATAGTTTGATTCTGAAGTTTATAAAATAACTAGTACCCTGGCAGTCTGATGTGTCATTATAGATTTTCAGGTGTAATAACTATGTGTACAAATATAATCAAGTACCAGTAAAGCACACAGAATATTCATAAATGCTGCAAGGTGGTTAATTAGGTCAAGGGGTTAATTAGGAGGTCAAATGGTTAATTAGGTCAAGTGGTAAATTAGGTCAAATGGTTAATTAGGTCAAGTGGTAGAGCGCTGATCTGCTAGGCCAAATATCGTGAGTGTGAATCCGTATGACGCAGTCTTTTGTTCCAACCTCTAACCATGTGTTTGGATAGACAGACAGACAGACAGATAGGTGCAGCCCTCATTATAGTAAAGATTATTCAGCCACTTAGCAGCAAACCTGAAACAGTTACAAACAATTTTTTTTTTAAGTTCAACTTTACCTTACATAGCAAAACCTTTTCTTTGTTTGCAGTTTTGTGAAGAAATTGTCTCATAAAAACTGAAATACACAGTTTTAGTTTCAGCAAATACACATAAGCTTCAAACACTATTAATTTTTTTTTATTTACTATAAAAATTGTGAAACATTTCTACTAGCAAAATCTGTGTGGTACTTATTGGTTTATCCTTACTAAAACATCACTTGGTTGTACAGGCCCTTAATTACATTACACTTTTAAAGCATTAGAATTCTTCTGCCACTGATCATAATATACCAGTAAGGCAGCCATCTTGAATTGGTTAAAAATGATATCATGCACACAGGCTAATAGATAAGGATAAAAAAAATGTATAAATACACAAACCAAACATTTGCCAATTCTTTGATCATATTATCCATCAAACTGTACATGCTAACAATTTCTATGTTTATAATAATTTTTTACTAATAAGTTTTTCTAAAAAGTACTACAGGGCAATGTTAGTTAATCTCGCTTTTGGTGGTAAGACCACTACTTGACTTGAATATTCCTAAAAATATCTTTTACTGCTAATAAGTGAGGTGACACATCTGTGTCAGCACCTGTTCAATGTGCTGACACGTGACATGATACGAGTTTAAATGTTTATTTACTTTCAATTTTTCTAGAATAGTTTGGTGAAATAACTTTTAACACCCTTTCAATTTAACAATAGAAACATACCTGCACCAAACCTTAACCATCATCAAATCGGAACTTAATTGTGAATGCATAAATATGGGAGACTTTTATCTTTGCATAGACTGACTAATGTTTTCAGTTAATCTTATCAGAAGGGAGGCAAAAAGTCAAATATGTAAATATATTTATTTAGTCACAATGCCACCTAAACGCATTGAATTTATTTACCCAGCCAACTTTGAAGCAGCACTTCCTGGCAGCTAATGGTCTGTTATGACAGGTTGGCCAGAGTTTAATTGAGTGCATTAGCTAATGAGTCTATTCAAGATGTTGACATGAGTTTGAACAAAGCAACTGCTGATCAGGTAGCTTGTTAAAAGCTGGCTCTGCTATGGCATCAGCCACTTGCTATTAATAAATTTAAAATTATAAAATATCTTAGCATTGAGCAATAAACAATTAGCATTTAGAGTTTAACCTTCAACTTTTGGCATGTAGCATTTTGAGTTTAGCAATTAAAATTTAGCCATAAGCATTTAGAAATTATTATTTTAGCATTTGGCATTTAGCATTTAGCACATATCATTTAGTCTTTGACATTTAGCATCAAATAGTGCTATTCACCATTTGAGGATCATGACCTTGTTCATTTTTAATGCGTTATTTGTGTTATAATAATAGTCTATAATCAGCAATCTATAAATTCTGGAAATTACCTTGTGTGAGAAAATTTTGATTCCATATTCTCTAATATTATTAGGAGTTGCTTGTTTGTGCAAGTTTTTTCCACTGAGAGAACACAATTTCCATAGTTTGATTCTGAAGTTTATAAAATAGCTAGTACCCTGGCAGTCTGATGTGTCATTATAGATTTTCAGGTGTAATAACTATGTGTACAAATATAATCAAGTACCAGTAAAGCACACAGAATATTCATAAATGCTGCAAAGTGGTTAATTAGGTCGAGGGGTTAATTAGGAGGTCAAATGTTTAATTAGGTCAAGTGGTAAATTAGGTCAAATGGTTAATTAGGTCAAGTGGTAGAGCGCTGATCTGCTAGGCCAAATATCGTGAGTGTGAATCCGTATGACGCAGTCTTTTGTTCCAACCTCTAACCATGTGTTTGGATAGACAGACAGACAGACAGACAGACAGATAGGTGCAGCCCTCATTATAGTAAAGATTATTCAGCCACTTAGCAGCAAACCTGAAACAGTTACAAACAATTTTTTTTTAAAGTTCAACTTTACCCTACATAGCAAAACCTTTTCTTTGTTTGCAGTTTTGTGAAGAAAATGTCTCATAAAAACTGAAATACACAGTTTCAGTTTCAGCAAATACACATAAGCTTCAAACACTATTAATTTTTTTTTATTTACTATAAAAATTGTGAAACATTTCTACTAGCAAAATCTGTGTGGTACTTATTGGTTTATCCTTACTAAAACATCACTTGGTTTTACAGGTCCTTAATTACATTACACTTTTAAAGCATTAGAATTCTTCTGCCACTGATCATAATATACCAGTAAGGCAGCCATCTTGAATTGGTTAAAAATGATATCATGCACACAGGCTAATAGATAAGGATAAAAAATTGTATAAATACACAAACCAAACATTTTCCAATTCTTTGATCATATTATACCATCAAACTGTACATGCTAACAACTTCTATGTTTATAATAATTTTTTACTAATAAGTTTTTTTTAAAAGTACTACAGGGCAATGTTGGTTTATCTCACTTTTGGTGGTAAGACTACTACTTGACTTGAATATTCCTAAAAATATCTTTTACTGCTAATAAGTGAGGTGACACATCTGTGTCAGCACCTGTTAAATGTTTATTTACTTTCAATTTTTCTAGAATAGTTTGGTGAAATAACTTTTTAACACCCTTTCAATTTAACAATAGAAACATACCTGCACCAAACCTTAACCATCATCAAATCGGAACTTAATCGTGAATGCATAAATATGGGAGACTTTTATCTTTGCATAGACTGACTAATGTTTTCAGTTAATCTTATCAGAAGGGAGGCAAAAAGTCAAATATGTAAATATATTTATTTAGTCACAATGCCACCTAAACGCATTGAATTTATTTACCCAGCCAACTTTGAAGCAGCACATCCTGGCAGCTAATGGTCTGTTATGACAGGTTGGCCAGAGTTTAATTGAGTGCATTAGCTAATGAGTCTATTCAGAGATGTTGACATGAGTTTGAACAAAGCAACTGCTGATCAGGTAGCTTGTTAAAAACTGGCTCTGCTATGGCATCAGCCATTTGCTATTAATAAATTTAAAATTATAAAATATCTTAGCATTGAGCAATAAACATTAATACTGTAAGAGAAGCTGGAAAAACTTTTTGACTATGCACCACACCAAACCCCGATCAACAATAAGATTGTACAATGTATGTATATTTGCATAAAATATTGCTGTACACATACAAGGGTGCTCTGCCTATTTCTTTCTCATGCCTCTTTTTCATACTCTTGACCACGCCCCTTTTTGTGTCGATTGGTTGTCCTCTTGGAGTTCGGGTCCTTCAGCCTAATTTCCGCCTATCTGAGCTGACTCGAAAGTCAGCCCAGACACAGGACCAGCTGGTACCCAACAAAATACTGGAGAACATTTCTTGACATCAAGTTGATACTGTGAATCAACTGACATCAATGATTGGTTAAACATCTGTGCCACATTGTCAGAGACTATGTTTACCAAGTTTATAAATTTGCGCTCCTGATTAGTTGTGGAATCATGTTTGCAGTATTTTCCTACATAAGTCCAGCTAAGATTTCTGGTAAGAGTCATTGGCAAGGCCTCCCTCAAACATCCACTAAGTTGGGGTAACAAAGCTACTCTCCAATCTGATTAAATTTGAACAAATCATTGCTACAGGAGAATCTAGTACCGGAATATAAAATGGGATTAACATGTTATACCATCATGCATGACTAGCTCTTACTCCAACACGTGAAACTGGCTGAAACCATAGATTATTGTGAAACGAAATAAAATCAATTTCTTTATCAAAAGTACTTTTTGCTGCATGTATGGCACTTTATTCTGAATCATATTTTTTCTGGAACTGAATATACTATGACCATCTGCGCATGGAATTTATCACAGGAGTAATTGTGATTGGATGCCCTTTTTAACGCCACCAATGGTTCTTCTGCGATTCAAATAACTGACTTACTGGTTGTATGCCAGTGCACCAATGCATATGCTTCAAGGTTTCATTTTGAAAATTTTTTGCACCAGTTGGACTTTTCCCAGCTGTGTTGCAATGAGTGAAAAATTACAAATGGTTACTTGGTTCGGCATAATGCATAAAATAATAAAGGAACTCTTTCTAGTTGTAACATTGATGGCTTTAAGGTGTTTTATGCTAAAATCTCAAAACCTAAATACATTTTCAGACTGTAGACTTATTCATTAGTAAAACAAGAGGGAGAACAACAGTGAAAATTAAGCTCTGGTAAGCATGTTAAGTTAGTGAGCTCTTGGGTTCATTATACGTAGTGTTTGCACAATCGGCAAGCATTCAAACTTCTGATTTCCTTACAATTTTAGGAGGAACACAATAGTTATGGTTTTACATGATAGCTGAGTTGAATATAGTCCCATTGGAAAGAAATAATTCATGTGTGTGGCAAGACATCAGCAAAATCTGTAGCTTGAGGTCTTCGTAAATATTGTAATGTTTTAGCCTACAGAAACCTAACACCTTTTCTTATAACAAATTTGTCTGTTGCATGCTAAATTATTTTAGTGGATTTATTGTTTATCCTTCAATTAAGTTAACAGCACCTCAATTACTTACAGTTTACAGTGGTGTTTATAGGATAATTCAGATTTTATGTATGCTGGTATAATGAAATGAAAACTTGTCATGTACCTTATTTCAAGATTTTTTTGACATGTTATCACAGGTATCCCCCAAGGTAGGAGTACCTGTTACTAGATGTCTAAGGGGATCTGAAAGCAGCATTAGAGTAAGATTCTCAGATAGCCTTTAGACACATGTTGAAGTCACTTTGTCTACCTGCTTTACTTGAGATTAAAATTCTTGCACTGTCAAAACATATTGATTGTTTCTTTAAAAAGGCACTCGCAGCTTATTGAGATATAAGTGTAAACTTTTAGACAACATCTTTACAGCTTTCCATTAGTAGAAGACCACACGTAGCTCCGTAGGTAAGACTCAATCCTATCAGTGTTGTCAAGTTTTTTCAATAAACAGATGGCTATATAAATACAAGTATAATTAACAGGTGTAAGCAAACTGCAAATTATTGATTGTAGGTGAGCTCATGAAAGCAGGCACATGCTGAAACAATGCGGGCTTAAATTGGCTGTTTGTTTCTTTAGCTGGTAGCGAATAGAATCAAGTTCCCACATCAGATGCGAACACGCTGCCAACCTCACAACGTCGGTGTGACCCTATTGATACATTTTTAACTGAAAGTACTTGCTGAAGTAATCAAAGACAACTCATCAGTCACAGAGTCATTGACCTTTAACCCTGCACAATTTGTCTAAAAAAAGAGTTTAAAATAAAAAACAAAATCATTGAAATATTATTGAAGAGTTGTGAAAAACACATTTCTCAATTAAAACAATTTAACAATAATGTAAGTTTTCTCTTGAACTGGAAGAACTGTATATTGCGAGGTATGCGACTATACAAATGATTTTTACTTAATATCGGGCTTGTTTAACGATGACTTTGGGTTAGATCGCGAAATTGTCTCAAAAATAGACATATAGTAGCTAAAAAAATGAAAGTATATTTCTTAAAATCCTCAAAGTAACAATGAATGCATAAATGCTAGCCATGACATTGCTTTTATGCACTAACAATATTGGGAGTTAGGTTAATATCTGGCCGTAGATAAAGCGTTATGAGAAAGACCTATGTGATATACAATTATTGCTAAATGAGAAGACAACTGCCAAGAAAGTAACCGCTGAGCTTACGTAACATCTTTCTCGATGTATTTCCCCCCATAGCCTAAGACTTGTTTACAAGCACATGCAAAGCTAGATGAAATCGAAAATGTTAAAATTTAATGTACACACTGTTAAAGTTTACACTTGCAATTAAAACGTCAGTAGAAAGTAAAGAAAGAAATGAAGTGAAGAAGTGCAGTATAGTATAGTCAATAACGTATATTTGTGCAAAACATTGACCTATTACCAAGCAAAATATTTATCAATGTAGACTGATGGAGGGGCAAGTTTGTTTAACGACGGAATCGCTTAAGTGCGGAAAACTTGTGCAGATAGTTTAATGAAAAGTGGGTCAGTAGTCGAACAAATAATAATAATAATTCGTAAAAAATATCATCGAAGATATTGAATGTAAAAAACTACCTGAATGACAAAAACTGCTAGCTTTGTTATATTTTCTTTCATATAAAAATGATTTTAGCAAACTTATATTTTTTTATATTTATATTAACTAATATATTAGCATAAATATTTATTTTTACTAATAAATATCTAAGAAGCTTTAAGTAATCAAAAACATAAACTTTCGGCTCTGGTCGCAGTTAATTTGATGAGTACTTTTTCTAAGCGTCAGTAGGTCAGGTCATGAACCGTAAGTGCAAAACACTCTCATAGTTTTCACTGCAAAACACCACTCATGCTCATGATACTAGATTGGTGCCAGGTGATGCTTCATTGACCTAAAACCTCGCATAATTTGCATGAATTACCATAGTTTAAGTATAATTATTCTAATATATTTGCCTTTTTACCCGAATAAAGGGTCTGTAAGCTCTAGATGTACGTAGAACAAGGCTAGACTGAAAAAAAGTTTAAAGCCAAATTATCATTCGCTATTGAAGGGTAATTTGGCTCAACAAAGGATTTCTTTTCAATATAACATAAATATTTTGATTGTTTTTGTTTCTAGACAATACCAATCACCTGCTCAAATGTGCTAAAGTGGATGCTTTCTAGTTTATTGATTGGTTGGTACATTTAAGTAATGCTGACACACTTGGATTATTCACTTACATTGAAGGGTGAGAAGAGCTGTTTACTGCTAGTGGACTGGCTGATAAGCAAAATGCATCTTACAAAGTTTCTTGAAAGAGACCTCTGCTTGCTGGTAAGTTTGTAAAAAATTACTTCAGTAAAGTGTAATTATTGTATAAAAAACTAGACAAGGTTAAAAAAATGTTTTTCCTTATAGTAGTAGATATAAATAAATGCAAGAAGCTATGTGTGTAAGTTTTCTACATAGAATACAAAAAACTAAAAAAATAAAAATACTATAAACAGGTAAAACAGAAATTTAATTTAAATTTTCACATCAAATGCTATTCAGAAAAATGATGTACAGAAAGTTAATGTCCAACTCATTTACATCCGACACACCGTTTACATCTGATTCTCTAACTCTCTAACCCTCTAACTATCTAACCCTCTAACTATCTAACTCTCTAACTATCTAACTCTCTAACTATCTAACCCTCTAACTCTCTAACTCTCTAACTTTCTAACTCTCTAACTCTCTAACCCTCTAACTCTTTAACTCTCTAACTATCTAACCCTCTAACTCTCTAACCCTCTAACTCTCTAACCCTCTAACTATCTAACTCTCTAACACTCTAACTCTCTAACCCTCTAGCTATCTAACACTCTAACTCTCTAACCCTCTAGCTATCTAACTCTCTAACTCTCTAACCCTCTAACCCTCTAACCCTCTAACCCTCTAACCCTCTAACTCTCTAAGCCTCTAACTATCTAACCCTCTAACTCTCTAACCCTCTAACTCTCTAACCCTCTAACTATCTAACCCTCTAACTCTCTAACTCTCTAACTTTCTAACTCTCTAACTCTCTAACCCTCTAACTCTTTAACTCTCTAACTATCTAACCCTCTAACTCTCTAACCCTCTAACTCTCTAACCCTCTAACTATCTAACTCTCTAACATTCTAACTCTCTAACCCTCTAGCTATCTAACACTCTAACTCTCTAACCCTCTAGCTATCTAACTCTCTAACTCTCTAACCCTTTAACCCTCTAACCCTCTAACCCTCTAACCCTCTAACTCTCTAACCCTCTAACTATCTAACCCTCTAACTCTCTAACCCTCTAACTCTCTAACCCTCTAACTATCTAACCCTCTAACTATCTAACTCTCTAACTGTCTAACTTTCTAACTCTCTAACTCTCTAACCCTCTAACTCTTTAACTCTCTAACTATCTAACCCTCTAACTCTCTAACCTTCTAACTCTCTAACCCTCTAACTATCTAACTCTCTAACACTCTAACTCTCTAACCCTCTAGCTATCTAACTCTCTAACCCTCTAACTATCTAACCCTCTAACTCTCTAACCCTCTAACTCTCTAACCCTCTAACTCTCTAACCCTCTAACTATCTAACCCTCTAACTCTCTAACCCTCTAACTCTCTAACCCTCTAACTATCTAACCCTCTAACTGGCTAACTCTCTAACTCTCTAACTGGCTAACTCTCTAACTCTCTAACCCTCTAACCCTCTAACTCTCTAACCCTCTAACCCTCTAACCCTCTAACTCTCTAACTCTCTAACTCTCTAACACTCTAACTATCTAACTCTCTAACCCTCTAACTCTCTAACTCTTTAACCCTCTAACCCTCTAACTCTCTAACTCTTTAACTCTCTAACCCTCTAACCCTCTAACTCTCTAACTCTCTAACCCTCTAACTCTCTAACTTTCCAACCCTCTAACTCTCCAACTCTCTAACCCTCTAACACTCTAACCCTCTAACTCTCTAACTATCTAACCCTCTAACTGTCTAACTCTCTAACTCTCTAACTATCTAACTCTCTAACTCTCTAACTCTCTAACCCTCTAACTCTCTAACTATCTAACCCTCTAACTATCTAACTCTCTAACTCTCTAACTATCTAACTCTCTAACTTTCTAACACTCTAACTCTTTAACCCTCTAACTCTCTAACCCTCTAACTATCTAACCCTCTAACTATCTAACTCTCTAACCCTCTAACTCTCTAACCCTCTAACTATCTAACCCTCTAACTCTCTAACCCTCTAACTCTCTAACCCTCTAACTCTCTAACCTTCTAACTCTCTAACTCTCTAACCCTCTAACTCTCTAACCCTCTAACCCTCTAACCCTTTAACTCTCTAACTCTCTAACTCTCTAACCCTCTAATCCTCTAACTCTCTAACTCTCTAACTCTCTAACACTCTAACTCTTTAACTATCTAACTCTCTAACTCTCTAACCCTCTAACTCTCTAACCCTCTAACTATCTAACCCTCTAACTATCTAACTCTTTAACTCTCTAACCCTCTAACCCTCTAACCCTCTATAACTATCTAACTCTCTAACTCTTTAACCCTCTAACTATCTAACTCTCTAACTCTCTAACCCTTTAACTCTCTAACCCTCTAACTCTCTAACCCTCTAACTCTCTAACCCTCTAACTCTCTAACCCTCTAACTCTCTTACTCTCTAACCGGCTGGTTATTAAACCTAAAATTATAACATTGAATCATAACATATCTACATGTAGATGTTATAAGTTTTTGGAATTTAGATTCAAAAGGTCATGAGGCCATAATGTTACAGGTTCAGAGGATCGCAAGGTTGAAGCAGTCAGTAGAATTTGAATTTGTATCTATCAAAATAGTAAATAAAGCCTTCTTATGTTACTCTTCTCAAGGTCATGTGGTCTTTTATACATTCCTCTCATGTGTACAGGTATTATTACCTCTTGAGTGGGTGATGAAAGTCTTTTAGTTTGCAATGTTCCTGATTCAGTTTTAATTTGTGTAGCTTTCTAAGCAAAATAATAAACATACAATATGGCAGTTCAAACATAACTGAAGATTTTTTGTACCAACTACTTCAATCATTTTTATGCGGTTTAGGGGTCTTGATTATACGTTAGTACAATCTTAAAGCACATTTTAAAAAGATTTCAAAGCATTTGGTTTTTTAACCATAGCATACCTGAATGCTTCTAACTTGAGTTTCGTAAAATAGATTTACAACCATTAATACTTATATCTGTTATTATAAAATAGCATTTCTACCATTTTGTTGAAAGTACGTATAACTTCTTGTTAGCATTGGTAATAATTAATAAAATTATATTTTTTTGTTACATACCAAATAAAAGAAAATACATAATTCAGGAATTATTGAGTAAGCTGAACAGATTTGTTGTAAAAAATAGTATTGTTCAAGAGTCAGGAGAGTGAATTGTAGGTTTTAGTAACAGAAAGTTCATAAACTGAAACATATGATGGTGGATGTAGTATGTTGGTGTCATGAAATAGAAAATGATGTTTATAATATGTGTGGAACGATAAATACAAATATTCTGTGCATAGATATACAGGTTTTAAAACCTGAAACACAAATACAGAAATGAGCGAGTATGGAATAAGAAATTATGTTTTAGGTAATTCTTTCAAGTTTGCTGGTGTTTGCACAAGAGGAAATGACTCCTCAAGATTACACGACTCCAGATGGAACTAGGTAAGCGCTAATACCAACAATTTCTCCTAAATTGGTCTTAGGATAAGAAGTTGTTTAGACATGAGTAATTGGTTTAGTACCCCCAACTCAAGCTGGCTCGCCTTTAAGTCAAAGGCTGTGAGACTATGCCTCATAGCATTTGAACAGAAGCATTTTAAAATCTAACTTACGCACAATTTTAATGGAGTTTATCAAAAAGCATCATCATTTTTAATCATTTGTTCTTGCATTTGATGTTTCAGATGAATTGGCTGCCAGGATGTTTTAAAATCAACAAAGCTTGATCGCAGTTAAAAACGACTCAATTTAACCATAAGTACAATCATGAGGTCTAAAATAGTTGTAAAGAGGCCAATGGAATAAATACTTGTAATGCTGCAACTTGAGTGTAATAGAAAATATCAACAATAGCAATGACAACAAATAGTGACGTCATTTTGCATGTATTTCTCTTACGAGCGTTTTAACCGTGATCAAGTTTTGTCAATTTTAATTTTGAAACATCCTGGCAGTCAGATCACCTCAAACATCAAAAGCTATCGCAAAAAAATAAACAAAACTGATACTTTCAGGTAAAATCTACTAAAATTTTGTGTAAGTTTGTCTTTAAAATTAACCGAACCAGAAAGCATTAATATATAAAGGCTAATCACAGACAATAAGCACTAACTAATGCAGAAATAGACAGCAAGGGTAGAACATCACGAGCACTACCAGGCTCGGTATATCCATTATAGAAGCTGTGCTTAAATGCAACATATTGATTTTATGGTTTCAATATTACGATTAAAATGCTTTCATTGTTACCATATTGACAGAGTTCAGAACAAAAGGTGTACCTGTGTAATTACATCTCCGGCTAAAACAAGGTTGTTGACATAAACATCTGTATCTGGTAGCAACTCTAAATACATTGCCTAAAGGTTGGTGTGAAAGTTGTAGATAAAAAATAATACACACACAAAACACACTCTGTAAAGTGCTTGGTATAGAGGGACAAAAACTAAAACAAGTTGTGGATATTTCATCAATAAACAAAGGTCTTTCATCTGCTAGCTGCTAAACTTACATGTAGATGGTGGGTAGCTGCCCTACTAAGTGTTTTTAACTTTTGTTGTTTGGCATGACTGTATTTTTCATCTGAGCTTTTTAATCGCAATCAAGTTTTGTTGATTTTAAAACATCCTGGCATTCAGAACACTTCAAACATATACAAAATCTCAAAATATTGAAAAAAACAATTCTTTCTCATAAAAACTAATCTAAAATTTTGTGTAGGTTTATCTTTAGCTCTTACCAGACAGTATAGACTTTAAAAATTGGTTTGTAGAGCAAGATAAATGAGTGAGAATAACGAAGATCTTTAGTATTATTTGCAGAATAAGATATACCTTTCATCTTTGTGTTATGTTTTTTCATATATGATGAGTTTTTTTTCTTGTACAACCAAGGTTTCTCTGTTTTAGACTACAGTTTGGAGCGATGACCGAATTCTCCCGAGGAGTACTCGACGATGTTTTAGATCTGCAAGCTGATTTATTCATTCCTGGAAACCTTCTCGCTGCTGGCTTTTCATCTCTCAGAACCGTAAACACTACTAGCGCTGATTTAGTCATTGGACAAGCACTTTTCAGTGGCTATGCAAATGGAGCAGGGACTGCTGCTCGAGTATCTTACCCTGCATCCTGCCAGGTTACAACAGACATCGTTCTAGTAGCTGAGTACTTCAACCATTGTGTTAGAATTCTCAATAGAACTAATGACAACACAGTTTCAGATTTCGTGGGAACTTGTTTAGCTCCCGGATTTGCTGATGGTGTTGGAACAGCTGCTTCATTTACTAATCCAGTTCGAATAATTCAAGACATCGATGATTCTAATTTGGTTTTTGTGGCAGAAGCTTCAGGAAACATTCGGTTGATAAATGTCAAC
This sequence comes from Watersipora subatra, assembly GCF_963576615.1. Taxonomy (NCBI): domain Eukaryota; kingdom Metazoa; phylum Bryozoa; class Gymnolaemata; order Cheilostomatida; family Watersiporidae; genus Watersipora; species Watersipora subatra. Next base: position 38,622,916 of record NC_088718.1, on the reverse strand, counting down.
AGCCGAACCGTTAGTACATATCTACCAGCTGGGTTTACTGCTTTAAACTCTATTCGGTTTGACACCTATTACTGCGGATCAATGTTTATCGCTGACAATTACACGTTTAACCACCTTAATTTAAACACGCACATGCTCACAACATATGGTACTAATAAAGGTTATACGGATGGCAGCCTGCATTTAGGAAGATATGATTCTATCTATGATATGGCAGTTCTCTACAAAGATACATACGTCGTCGTAGACAGAGGAAACCACAAACTGCGACTCATAGACACAGCCAGCTGTCAGGTTACCACGATACAAGGAACAGAGATTGCAAATGATTCATATTCCGTTACATTCACAAATGGTAGTCTCTATATCGGGGGTCAAGGATATATTGTTGAGTTGCCAGGTTAGTTAGCAATATTAATTTATTAGCTTGTAGCTTTCAATAAATGCCTTGTTGATTCTGGTTAATGTTTATTACGCCCACAAATGTTTTCATGTTACTTTACGTTATAATTTGATAAATTTGGCAATTACGGTGAGAGGTTTTTATTTTTTTTATAAAAAGCTTAAAAATTTTGTGATGAATGGATGGAACACCAACAAGAAAAATATAGTAGAATAAATAAGACCAATTGTAGCTCTCATGCCTTGATTTTTTGGAAATCTTTGTGAAGCTTTTGAAAAACATTTAAATAAATTTTATTAATGTAACTGGTTCGTAAAACGAAATTTTGAAAATAATTACATATCTATTATTACCAGTACATAAAATAATATATAATTAATACCTATATAACCAGTTGCATTTTTCTTGTGAATGCTCTCTAGTGAAGAGCATGGCACCATGTGCAGCAAACCTCAGCCATAGGGTCAAATGGCCTGCTCTCCAGCCCCAACATGATTCTGTAGTGCTCAAAGTTGGTAATGACAGGGTAATGTATGTACAGATCATGATACACGCTGGTCGAGATAGCTACATATTGCAGCCATTATTTAGGTGCCAAGTCAATCTACTATGTTATAAAACCTCTAACTTCTAATAATTTTTAGACCAGAATTAATTCCTAATTCTAAAAAATGAAATTCATATTTAAATGAATAAAATATATAAGCAGTATTTAAAGCTTTTTTTTTATAAAATATTACATTTTATTAGTCTCGAAGTTTGCCAGACCAGCGCTCTATATCTAGCACTTGCTTCAGTTAGCCTTGTTCTACGATGGTTGAATAATCTTTACTAGAATAAAGGTATTCAGAAATGTTAACAAATTCTCGTAGGTTATAAAAGCAAATTTGCTACTGTTTGGTTAGTATGAAAAAATAGGCCTACCTCAAGCAATGCCTGACTACAAACAGCAATATTACAACTTTCATTTTCTTTATGCATATATATGTGGCATGATCTTTCTGATTATAAACTCAAGAATCAGTCATCACTTGAGTTAAAGGAAATTTTCTCAATGAGCGTACTCATAAATTTCTTTGTTTGTCTTTTAAACTACAACCTGTTGTTCCTGTCAGATCAGTCAGTTTATTTTAAACGTGAATATGAGTGAATATAATTAGTGAATATGATTTTTATTTAAAATAGAATTCTTTAGCAAACTTATGTATTTTATTATGTAGAGCACATTTCTAACAAAAAGATTAGTTTAGGATGCGACAAGATTTTGTATTAAGAAACATTAAGTTTTTTTGCAAGCCTCTTGGTTAGTTATTAAATCTATAGTAGGGCTACAGGAAAGTTGCTTTGCAAAATGATGCAATAAGTTTTATAAAAGCATCAGGGTGCACCATCTTATTCTATCATTCTTCAACATTACATTTCAGTCCTCTTCAATGTTTTGTCTGTAAATATAGTAAAATTACAAGAGTTGTCTCCACCTTTTTGGCAAGAGTCAATAACTCCCAAAATTAAAACAAAGAGAGTGCATGATTGGCTGGCTTACACTAGTTTTGTGAGTAATATGCAGTAATTACACAATAAAAAATACTTACAACCCCATAATTGATTCTAATCATTTTCTCATCTTTCTTTTGAGAATCTGCTGCATAAAAAAAGTGAGTTTGGGATTAGGCACAAAATCTTTGAACATATTTTTTAACCTAAACTTGCTAGTTTTGGTATTGGGTTGCAAGTTTTACAATCTTGTGTGAATTATGACCCGATTATTTATATTCATTTTTCCACACTTTTGACAAACATCGTTTTCTATTTGTGACACCAATATATTACCTTACCCATCGTATGTTTCAGTTTATGAACTTTCTGTTAGTACAATTCACTATCCAGACTCCTCTTCTGTACTATTACATGTAGATTACCATTTTGTAAACTATATTTTTTCAACTCTTCATTTTCTGATTCCAGTCTGTTCATTTTTTTTCATTTGGGCATGTAACGAGAAACATCGTTCCGTCAATGATTATCGCTGCCAATGAAAAGTTATACATATATGACTACTGCTAAAATATATTTCAAAAACCATCAACAATAGTTTGTATGCTTCGAAAGTAAAAGCTATAAAAAGCTTCAAGGTGTCTTTTAACCAGTTTTATATAAGCTTTTTAACAAATCCTTTACTTTGTAATACAAACTGCTTTTATATACAAAAACTAATTACTTGATTTGTTAAAAGAACTTTACTAAGGCCAGAGATTTTGTTCATTTTGGCAAGTGAATCTGCTACCACTGTTATTAGGGTTAGATATCATACCCTTCTCTCTCTTCCTGCCTACCTCCACCCCAACAGGCCTATATTCCCAGGTTGCAAGTTGAGGCGGCCGCAAATGTTAGGCGACTAGTTATGAACATCTGGGGGTTTGGGGGGCGGTGTAAGTCCCCCAACAAGGTTTGGGGCAGCACCCTGAAGCTTTGGACCTTCTAAGCATCAACAACCCTCAAAGTATGCATAAATTCAGTTAATTGTAACCATCAAAATCTACATACATGTAAATATAATATTTATGGTAGGCAAAACCTTTTCTTTTTTCAACGAACGATATAAAATTCAGGACACTACAGATTTCTGTAAAGGACATTGACAGAACAAAAGCTATTACTTCTTTATTGCAATAGCTCTTGTTCTGTCAATCTGTACATAGCAGAAATCTTTCACAACCGATTCTGTATCTATTTCAACATCTTTATATATGTGTAATATTAGAAAATTATTTAGACGAGCCTGCCCCATAGCGCTCCTCATCGAAATTTTGATTCGGTTATGTTATTATAAGGAAAATGCAAGTTCAGGGGTATTTTTCACACCTCCACTATTAGCAATCAAGTTGAGTTTCTAAGTTTTAACAAAGTTTTACAAGGTCAGTCATTTGGCGAGATCACCGCGGAGACAATATAGAATGCTAGTTGCTAGTAAATTAGTTGTAGGAAATTCCAAGTGAATGAGCTTAGACTGCAATTCTTAGTACTTGGTCGCCAAAAATCACTATAAAGTTTGGGGGACTCAGCCGCCTAGCCACCCCAGAGAATACGGGCCTGCACCCCAACCCCCAACTCAATTTCTCAATTACTCTCTTTCTATATGAGCCAAGTTGGCTTACTTCCTGATATCAAACGCTACGAGCTTAAACATTCAATGCTTTAGTGGAGGTTGTCTTGAGTGCTTCTGGTGAGATGACTACCTCTGGTCCTGGCTGCTCTCCCTTCTTAGCCAACAGCACTCTGAATGCAACGCAAATAGTCAACGAAGCAAGTTGTGAGCAAATAATAACATCAACGACGGTTGAAGCCAATACGACTACTGAGACTTTGACTACCACAACCTCAATGGGTGAGCAACAGAACTATATTAAGAAGGTATTACCCATCCCCTACTAACCTAGCATATATCTTACATATAACTTTGAGAACTTTGTTTGTTTGCTTATGCATAGAATATACTAAGGTAGTAGTATAGTGAGAGAGAACTAGCAACTATTTATACGTATATTGAAAACAGACCTGCTTGACCTACTTTTCTCAACTGTACACTTATAGAAGTCCATATGTTAGATAAAAAATTCTTTATTTCCTAGAATATAATTGTAATAATCAGACCTTGAACTCTGACGGCTTCAAGTGTTGAACCTCCCTTGCTCTAAAATGGGGCTTCTTTATATATGACAAAGCCTGCAGATCCCGGTCCTGATACAGCTGACTCGGCCAATACGGCTGAGTCAGCAGATATTACGGATTCCAAACTATGAGTCATGATCCTTACTGAACATTAATTAACCAATAGACAGCCCAATTAAAACACTAAAAGATCTGACTAACTAAAACCCTGGACAGTAGCTATAAAGATTTGCCAAACATAGCCGAGTGTTAAATACATAAATATAAATTAAATAGTTGAATACTACAATATGTAGGGTGTGAAACACATGCTTGAATTCCTGATACAAAGAAATCTTAACTCTAACAAAATTACAACATTTTTGTAACGACTGATCTACACGATATTCAGCAAATATTGAGTCATAGAGTTTACAGGTTTTCTACTAATTTCAACTTTTGTTACCTGAACAAATTGCATACAACTTCTAACAATTATGTTGAAAATATCATTGCTAGCAGCTTTGACAATCTTCTACCTAATATCTGTTTTTTAAGCAGAAAAAGGTACTTTAAAAGCTATATGTGAAACTATTTATTTAATTTTATTGGCCAATTGTTGTCCTTTTTGTTTTATGGTTCTTATATGACATAATTTGAAAAGAAAAAACGTTTATGTTTGAAATAAAATTACTGTTAACAATTGTAGAATTATTGGGTATAGATAAAAAATGATGCAACACTTTTACAAAGCCTCATTACAAATGTAGCCTGAGAGCTTTTTAAAGATATAAATTTTTACGCAACACCAGCTGACTGTCTGAGGCATAATGGAAAAAGCTTCTTAAAACTAAAAAAATATTTTTGTGGATTTATTTGCAAGTTCTATTGTAATTAGAATGGTGATTATTATAACCCAGTTGATTTCATAACAAAACTTCAGGTTTATGAGAAAAATATGGGCATAACAAAAGTTCATGCACAAATATATCTGTCAACAATGATAGATTTGTTCATGTAACCCTAGAGGTGTGAATCCTTTGTAAATTTTATATTCATAAATTTTAAACAAATACTGAGAGCTCAGAATGGTTGATAATAATTTGTATCAAAATTTTGACAGTTTTTTGCAAGCTGCATAAGTATGTATATCCAATGCTTGATAAAAAATTTCTTTTGAGGCTATTTTCCAGTCTGATCAATAAAGAACAAAGATGCCCATAATTTTAAAATTGAACTGGTATTCAACTAAAACTAATTATTCTCACTTGTGAACTTAATTTAATATATTAAAAGTTCAAAATGGAAGCTTACTTAAAGCTATTTGATACTATTATATGATAGATTCTGATGAGAACAAAATCAAGGAAATGTATCTTATAATATTCATAATCTTTACTATAATAAAATCCATATCCATCTGTCTGAATACACCATTAGAGATTGGGAAAAAGGATTGCATCATGTGTGATTTGAACTCACAAACATATAATAGAAATGCTGTCTTACCCTCTTTCACTTTGTTCATTGACAAGCCATTCTGTTAAAGCTTTTTACAAGTAAATTTTGGTAAATGTTTTTGTTGCAGAAAAAACTGGCCTACCAATTTGGGGAATTGGTATCATTGCTGGAATTGGAGGGCTCCTTCTCATTGTTGCAATTATTGTGATCTGCTTGGTTATTTGCAAGAAAAAGTAAGTATTTTGCTTGCAAAAATGACAGCGGTTAAGTAGCCTGTACATAAAATAAGATACAAGCACATTCTGTGTCTATTCTCTGTTAAGCAAATGTTTAGATGGATGAGAACAGCATATTTTATCAAGTGTCTGGGTACTTAGTAATTCTTTGGCCTACATAAGTTTACCTTACTTGGAGTCAAAAAAGTATACATGAAACTTCTTAAAGGCCAAGGTCAACATTGACATTAGCGGCTACTTCTATTTACTCAGTCTCTTTCTACTTTAAACAAAAAAACACTTTTCTATTTTATTTGAATGAATACAATGTTAAGGTTGTAAACAAAATAAAGTCGAAAAATTCAAATCTTGTTTCTGTAGTGATAAGGAAACTTTTTAATCACATAATAAAATTTTGAATGAATTAATTTGATGAAATACTATTTTTAAAAGAGGATGTGTAAAGTCAACAAAACCTAAGATGAAGTTTTGGTGTTCCAAGAGTTTTCTGTCCTTTGTCATAAGAATTAACCATATACATGTAGATGAAAGAGAGAATAACTTGGAATATTTATGATGAACAATGGTACACAACTACATCAGCACCCCTTTCGACAAACTAGTACTTGAAAATTGTTCAAAAATGCTTTTCAAGATACTGGTGTTTGCACAAGAGGAAATGACTCCTCAAGATTACCTGAGTCCAGATGGAACTATGTTTCATCTAGAGCTCATAATGTCATTAATTTCAGTATTAGAAGTTGTTACTGATAATTTCACAGGGGAAATCGGCAAAAGCGAGTTTTGAGATGATGACTCTATGCTGAATTTTAAATAAATTGTGACAACCTTGAATAATTTTATAAAGATATGTTACCCGTTGGCAATGGGCGCAACCTTAACCTTCGACAATGGTTACAAGAGAGTTTGGAACTCAGCTAAGTTTACTGAGTATGCCTGGCGACTAGTTTGTATTTTTAGGTAGTAGTCATTCCCTTTTTTTAAATAGCAAACAACTTTAATCACTCATTGATTTTAACCACTCGTAGAAGTTTTTTGCCAGCAACTTCACAAATATTTGTATCCATCAAATAATATCATCGTGTACGGTATTTACATTTGTCTCCAACTAAATATACCTACAGTTAATATGCCTTAGAAACAGAGTAGAACACAGTGAGGAGCCGAATTAGCCTATACAAGTGACCTCTCCCGGTGACCTTTACGAGTTACTTCTTCCGTGGCCTCTACCTATGATTAATATTAGTGATCTCTTCCAGTGACCTCTACTATTGATCTTTATTCCATCTGGCACTCGAGTATATCAAACCTTTCCTTGCTCATCAGCTCACAGCTTGAATATAGTTTATGAGAAAAAAAGCGTTTTGTAATTTTGCTTATTTATTTTGATAGATATATTTTGTTATAATATACTATTTCAATTTCTGTATTAAAAATAGATTTTGTTTTCTTTTAATCAAGCATTGTTTGAAATTATATATTTTTCAATAAATTTGGAAAAGTGTCAATAAAACAGATGTTAGCCAATCTATAGAGAGTTGTACACAGCCAGATGACTGACTAGCTCTATTTTATATTATCGTGTGCGTGTGTGCGTGTGGGTGTAAGATTGTGTTAGTCCATGCAAATGCTTCCACATTTTTTGCCTAATTTTGTCTAAACCTTTTATGCTCATTGCTTTTCGTCTTGCTGCTAAAACATTCGATCTCAAAACTCTATATCTGGTTCCTAAGGACCAGGCTCTTATACCTCCACTCACAGGCTATCAGATTAAAATAAAAGGAATCCTGGGCATCACCTGCTCCAGTGTTAGTCATCACCACAAGATTAGCTCAAACTTTAGTTCCCAAAAAACATAATTTTATCATGATTGTCTGCCCTTACCTACCTTTGGCCTAAGCACAACAGTATTAGTGAAAGGAAGAATATTTCCTGAAATTCTTAAAGTAACCGCGAATGTATAAATCTTGCACATGTAAACTAGCCATGAAGTTGTTTCTATGCAGTAATTATCTTGGGAGTTACAGTATATGTTAATATCTGGCAGTAGATGAAGCGTTCTAAGAAAAGACCTAAGTGATATACAAATGCTAAATGAGAAGACAACTGCTAAGAATGTAACTGCTAAGCTTAAAGGTTGACTTGCAACTAAATTCACACTACAGTTATTTAGTATCAAAAGGTTCACCATATCTTACACTGCTGTGTTGTAGGTGCAAAATATGTGGAAATGTGATTACAAGCTCTTAAAAGTTAAAAAACGAACAGCCAATCGCAGTCATCAAGAAACTGCCGTAGATTATAACCTCTTTCCAAAACGGCTCAAATGTGACGTGGTTGAACGAGATGGCTTCTGTATACATTTTCATGCAACCTCATTTGTCAAAGTATTTTCACAAATATACTTCACGCATTCAATAATACCATGTCTATTGTTCTTACGCGTCTGTTTCATCATCATTGTAATGTTGTCACTTTGAGCACTGATATCGTATAACCTACAGTGAAAAATCGTTTAATTTTTTAACCTTACCTCGAAGGAGTACATATCATTTTCTAATAAAAATTACCAGCCTGTTTGGTCACCTGTGATAATCGAAAAATGCTGCAGAAATTATTCGCGCTGTTTGGCAGGAAGTTTGGGTCACATGATCAGATTACGACTAGACGATTAGACCAAGCCAAAACAAAACTGTAAAGTAGCGAGCGTCTATATTTGGTAAGGGCTCTCCGGTAAAACCCGAAGTGTTTGTCATAAACTAGTGCTACGAGAAGTTTTATATCGAGCCTTTTATTGGCCTTTCAATTCACGTGAGAACATCACGTGTCAAAACAATAACCAAATGGATTGACTCCGTCAGAGAAATAAACTGATTCCAATCTATGGCGGTTTGGTGATGGCTGCGATTAACCGTTTGTTTTTGAGCTTTTAAGGAGCTTGTAATCACATTTCCACATATTTTGCACCTACAACACAGCAGAGTAAGACATGGTGAATCTTTTGAGACCAAATAACTGTAATGTGAATTTTGTTGCAAGTCAACCTTTAAGTAAAATATACCCCAATTTTCTCCCCTCCGGTAGCCTAAGATTAGTTTACAAGCACATGCAAAGCTAGATGAAATCAAAAGTGTTCAAAGTTAATGTAGGCAATGTTAAAAGTATACACTTATTGTTAAAAAGTCAGTAGAAAGTAGAGAAAGCAAAAAGGTGAAGAAGTGCATATAATGCGGTATAGTCAATAACCAATATGTGTGCAATACAGTGGCCTATTAACAAACAAAATGTTTATCGATGTAGGCTTGAACAAGGGGCGGGTTTGTTTAACGATGAAATCGTTTGTGCCAGGCGATGCTTCATTAACCTAAAACCTTGCACAATTTGCATAAATTACCATAGTTTTAATATAATTATTTTAATATAATTACCTTTTTACCCGAACAAAGGATCTATAAGCTCTCCATATACCGAGAGAAAGGTCAGACTGGAAAAGGGTTAAAACAAAATCATCATTCGCTATTGAAGGGTAACTTGGCTCAACTGAGAATGTCTTCTCAACATAACACAAATATTTTGATTGTTTTTCTTTTCAAACAATACCAATGACTTGCTAAAATGTTCTATGCTTTCCAGTTCATGAATTGGTTGGTGCATTCAATTAATGCTGGCGTATTTACATTATTCACTTGCGTGATTGAAGGGTGAGGAAAGCTGTTTACCGCTCGACAATTGGCTGATAAAAATGCATCTTACAACATCTTTTCAGAGAGACTTCTGCCTGCTGGTAAGTTTGAAAAGTATTACTTTAAGAAAACTTAATTAATGTGCAAAAAACCAAACAAGAAAGTTACAAAAATGGTTCCTCCTTATAGTAGTAACTGCAAAGAGTTGCAAGAAGCTATGTGTGTAAGTTTTCTACATACAATACAAAAACTAAAAAGGAAAAATACTACAAACAGGTAAGACAATAGTGTAATTTAATTTTTCACAGTGAATGCGGCTCAGAAAAACTGTGTACAAAAATACTGATGTCTAATTCCTTTACACCCATATGGTCAAACCCTCTAACCCTTGTAGCTCTCAGACCCTCTAACTTCCTAACCCTTTTCCTCTCCAACCCTCCAACTCTCCAACCCTCTAACTCTCCAACTCTCTAACTCTCTAACTCTATAACCTCTATAACTCTCTAACTCTATAACTCTCCAACCCTCTAACTCTCTAACTCTCTAACTCTCTAACTCTCTAACCCTCTAACCCTCTAACTCTCTAACTCTCTAACCCTCTAACTCTCTAACTCTCTAACTCTCTAACCCTCTAACCCTCTAACTCTATAACTCTATAACTCTCTAACTCTATAACTCTCCAACCCTCTAACTCTATAACTCTATAACTCTCTAACTCTATAACTCTCCAACCCTCTAACTCTCTAACTCTCTAACTCTCTAACCTATTAACTCTCTAATTCTCCAACCCTCTAACCCTCTAACTCTCTAACCTATTAACTCTTTAATTCTCCAACCCTCTAACCCTCTAACCCTCTAACCCTCTAACTCTCTAACTCTCTAACCTATTAACTCTCTAACTCTTTAACTCTCTAACTCTCTAACTCTCTAACCCTCTAACCAGTAACTCTCTAAACCTCTAACTCTCTAACCCTCTAACTCTCTAACTCTTTAACTCTCTAACTCTCTAACTCTCTAACCCTCTAACCAGTAACTCTCTAAACCTCTAACTCTCTAACTATCTAACCCTCTAACTCTCTAGCTCTCTAACTCTCCAACCCTCTAACTCTCTAAACCTCTAACTCTCTAACCCTCTAACTCTCTAGCTCTCTAACTCTCTAACTCTCTTACTCTCTAACCCTCTAACTCTCTAGCTCTCTAACTCTCTAGCTCTCTACCCCTCTAACTCTCTAACTCTCTAACCCTCCAACTCTCTAGCTCTCTAACCCTCTAACCCTCTAACTCTCTAACTCTCTAACTCTCTAACTCTCTAACCCTCTAACTCTCTAACCCTCTAACTCTTTAACTCTCTAACTCTCTAACCCTCTAACTATTTAACTCTCTAGTCTTCTAACTCTCTAACCCTCTAACTCTCTAACTATCTAACCCTCTAACCCTCTAACCCTCTAACCCTCTAACCCTCTAACCCTCTAACTCTCTAATTCTCCAACCCTCTAACCCTCTAACCCTCTAACCCTGTAACCCTCTAACCAGCTGGTCATTAAACCTACACTTAGAACACTTTATCATAACTTATCTAGATCCGACAAGTTTTAAAAAAATTTTGATTCATGATAAGCAAAGATTTTTAAGGTCAAAAGGTCATGAGGCATAACTTCATAGGTTCAGGGGGTCGCAAGGTTGCAGTAGTCAGTATAAATTGAGTTTGTATCTATTAACATACTGAATAAGCCTCATTATGTTACTCTTCTCAAGGTTACGTGGCCTCTTATACATTCCACTCATGTGTACAGATATTATTACCACTTGAGTGGGTGATGAAAGTGTTCTAGTTTGCAATTTTACTGATTCAGTTTTACATTGTGTAACTTTCTTTAAGCAAAATATGGTACATATGGTACTTCAAACACTACAAAAGATTTTTTGTATCATTTATTTGAACCCTTTTTATGTGGTCTAGGAAGTTGATTATAAGTTAGTACAATCTTAAAGCACACGTTTTAGAAGATTTAAAAACATTCGACTCATTAAATTAGATTCACAGTCATTAAAACTTATATATATTGTTATAAATTTCTATTATATTGTTGAAAGTACGTATAAATTTTTATTAGCATTGTTAATTATCAACAAATTTATATTTTTATTACGTACCAAAAAGAAAAAAAATGGAGAAATCAGAAATTATTGAATGAGCTGAACAAATGTTTTAACAGTTTGTAATCTAATATTATTGTGAAGGAGTCGGAATAGTGAATTGAAGGTTGTAGAAAGAAAAAGTTTATAAACTGAAACAAATAATGATGGATCTAGTATGTTGGTGCAACGAAGTAGAAAATAATGTTTGTCATATGTATGAAAAAATATATACAAATCTTCTGGCACAGATAAACAGGATTTTGAAACCTGGCACACAACTGCAGAAAACAGGAAGCATGGAATAAAACAATATGTTTTAGGTAATTCTTTCAAGTTCGCTGGCGACTGCACAAGAGAAGATGACTCCTCAAGATTACATGACTCCAGATGGAACTAGGTAAGTACTAATACCAATAATTGCTACTAGTTTAGTCGTAGAATAACAAATTGTCTAGAAATTGGTAATTGGTTTAGTACCCCCAGCTCAAGCTTGCTGGTCTTTGATTCAAAGGCTTTGGGTATATGTGCCTCATAGCATTTGAGCAGAAAAAATTTGAAAATTAACGCACGTAAAACTTTACTAAGTTTAATAAGAAAGTATCAATATTTTTCTATTATTTGTAATTGTTTTTGATGTTTCAGACAATTTAACTGCCAGGAAGTTTCAAGATTAAAATCAACAAAACATGATTGCAGTAATAACGCTTAACTTAAAGGAACGTGCAATTATGACGCCTATATTCATAAAGAGATCAACAGAATAGAGATCCATAAAGCTGCAACTTGAATGTAACGGACAAAATCAACTTTGCAACAAAATAAACATCGTTGCTATCGATGACGATGTTGATGTCATATCGGCACGTATTTTTCTTCTGAGACTTTTACCAAAGTCAAGTTTTGGCGACTTTAAAACATCCAGGCAGTCAGACCCCTTCAAACCTAAAAAAATCTCAAACAATTAATGAGAACCAATACTTTCTTATAAAAACTAATCTAAACCTTTGTGTAGGTTTATTTTTAGCTCTTACTAGACAGTATAGACTTTCGAAACTGTCTTTTCGAGCAAGATAAATGATGGAGGTTAACGAAGATTTTTAGTATTATTTGCAGAATAAGATATAAATTTCATCTTTGTGTTATGTTTTTTCATATATGATGAGTTTTGTTTTATGTACGATCAAGGTTTCCCTGTTGTAGACTACAGTTTGGAGCAATGACTGATTTCTCCTGAGGAGTACTTGACGATGTTTTAGATCTGCAGGCCGATTTGTTCATCCCTGGAAACCTTCTCGCTGCTGACTTTTCATCACTCAGAACCGTAAACACTACTAGCGTTGAGGTAGTCATTGGAACTGTAGGTTTCAGCGGCTTTGAAAATGGAGCAGGGACTGTTGCTCGAGTATCTTACCCTGCGCCTTGCCAGATTACAACAGACATCGTTCTAATAGCTGAATTCTTTAACCATCGTGTAAGAATTCTCAATAGAACTAATGACAACACAGTTTCAGAGTTCATAGGAACCTGTCAAACTTCTGGATCTGCTGATGGCGTTGGAACAGCTGCTTCATTTACTAACCCGGTTCGAATAATCCAAGACATCGATGATTCTAATTTGGTTTTTGTAGCAGAAGCTTCAGGTAGCATACGTTTGATAAATGTCGACACCCAAACTGTGAGTACATATCTAACAAATAAGTTTATTGCTTTAAACTCTATTCGGTTTGACACCTATTACTGCGGATTCATGCTTATCGCTGATGATTACACGTTTCAGCGCCTAAATTTAAACTCATTCATGATGACAATGTATGGTACCGACAGAAATTATACCGATGGCAGCCTGCATTTAGGAAGATATGATTCTATCTATGATATGGCAGTTCTCTACAAAGATACATACATCGTCATAGACAGAATCAACCACAAACTGCGACTCATAGACACAGCCAGCTGTCAGGTTACTACGATACAAGGAACAGAGACCGCAAATGATTCATATTCCGTTACATTCACAAATGGTAAACTCTATATCGGGGGTCAAGGCTACATTGTGAAGTTACCAGGTCAGTGAACAATATTGATTTATTTGCTTGCTGCTTTCAATAAAAGCCTTGTTTATTTTGGTTAATGTGTATTACACCCACAAATGTTTCTATGTCATTTTACACAATAATTTGATAAATTGAGTAATTACAGCGAGATATTTTTTCGCTTTTTTTATACAAAGCTCAAATATATAATTGTGATAAATAGATGAAAAACCAACTAGAAAAGTCTATTGGTTTAAATACGCCCAGTTGTGGCATTCATGTCTTGATTCCATAAAGGTATTTGTGAAGCTTTTGGAAAGCATTAAAACAAATTTTATTAATGTAACTAATTTGTAAAACAAAAGTTTAAAACAATTGCTTGTCTATTATTACCTGTACATAAACTAATCAACACTCAATATCTATTATATTGCCAGTTGTATTTTTCTTATGAATGCTCTTTGTGAGGGACGTAGTGTCCCAGGCAGCAAACCTCAGCCATGGTTTCAAATCGATGTTATCTTAATACAATTCCGTTGTGCTTAAAGTTAGTAGTCAAAGAGTAATGTATATGTAGATTATGATATACGCTGGTCGAGATAGCTACATATTGCAGCTATTATTTAGGTGCCAAGTCAATCTACTATGTTTTAAAACTCCTAGATTCTAATCATTTTTAATGCCAGAATTAAGTTAGAGTTCTTAAAACTAGAATCCATTCTTAAATGAATAAAAGATATAAGCAGTATTTAAAGCTTTTTTAACAAAATATTGCATTTTATTAAAAAATTTTTATTATTGGTCTCGAAGTTTGCTAGACCAGCACTCTATATCTAGCACTTGCTTCACTCAGCCTTGTTCTACGATAGTTGAATAATCTTTACTAGAATAATAGAGGTATTCAGAAATGTTAACAAATTACCATAGGTTATAAGAGCAAAATTGCTACTGTTTAGTTAGTGCGAAAAAATAGTCCCACCTCAAGCAATGCTTGACTAAAAACAACAATATTACAACTTTCATTTTCTTCATGCATGTTAATGTTTTTTTTTGTATGATTTATTTTCATCAACAAAAGTAGTTAAACAAGAGAAAAAAGCTGGAGGATAGACGAGGCCCATAATACGCAATAGCATAGGTAGTCGTGGTGTTGGTCTCGTTGTCATCGTTTAATCTACGTCAATTTTTATGGGTAATTAGGTTTTATTTACTTGTTAAAAGATGTCATTTAATTTTTTTTTTAAATTGACTACCTTCTCTGTGTTTTTTATAGTATTAGAGAGTTGGTTCCAAAAATTGGCCTGTTGGTAATCCACCCTGCGATGGCCTGCACGGAAAGAAGATTGTGGGAGATTTAGGCAGAAATTTGAAAATCGTGTTTGATATATCGTGCGAGGGATGTAATTACAATAAATTTCATGATGAGCTAAAAATATAATGCGATATGAATATAGTGAACTGATAGGTAGTATGGATGATGATTTGAAAAGAGGTTTGGTGTGGGTGAGGCGAAGTTTTTGGTGAATGGTCCTTATCATGCGCTTTTTAAGTGTTATTTAATTTGTAAGACGGGTGGGAGGTGCATTGCCCCATGCCTCAATCCATTATAAAAGTTTGGAATTAACGATAGAATTGTATTTAATAAAAGTGGAGGTTTGTGGGGTAAATATTCAGATGTGCAGTAGAGTAAGCCTAATAAGGGTCGCGGTTGTTTTAGTAAATATTTGATGTGTTTTTTCCAAGTGAGATTAGAATCAATAAAAATACCTAATGTGGAGACTTTTACGTACCGCTTATAATTACTTTGGGTTGCTTGAAGAAGGAATAAGTTTCACTGCTAGTCTTTGTTATATTTAGACTACCGTGAAGTCTGTAAAACATAACTTCACATAAACTAGGCGAAAATATTACATAATACTAATTAGTAAAACATAAACTGAACAACACAATAGCGTAAAATAGCACACAGTATATAATATAAGTCATGGAACTAATGCTGGTGGCTGCCTAACCTTTCCATTAAATGTCTTCCAAATTTCAAAATTACCTTTGTTGAAACATGTATCTTTACACCAAATAAAAGGTATTACATCAAAAATACATACACTAAATTTACTGACCTTTGTCTCCTTTTAACAACCTTTGTTTAATAACATTGTTCTGTAGTAAACACTGTTTCCAGTACTAAGGCTTCTAAATTAACTGTTTACAGTACTAAGGCTTCCAATTAACTGGCTCTAAAATCGGCTGACTTATTTGAATTTAAAGATACAACGCAACGGGCCAACGCAACGGGCCAACGCAACGGGCCAACGCAACAGGCCAACAGCAAAAACATATGGAATTCACAACCAACGCTCATAGGTGTGTTTGAAAAGATTTCTACACTCCCACTTAAATTTGCAAAAATTTACAACCAGTAAATAATATGTAATTAATATCAGGATAAATCAAGGCTATTGTAATATATAATGTATCATACGTAATGCAATATGTAAGCATGAAATACTCTAATTTTTACTCAGTGCTCACAATTCTGATCAATTTTTGAATGGGCCTGTCTACGGTAACTTTGGGGTGCCTCCTGCTTTGCTATTTCGTTGGGGTGCCTCCCACTTTGGCTGGTTCTCTGGTGGTTTCGCTGGGGGTCGATCATTTGCCATCAAGGGGGTGTTCTGGATCTCAGCCTGCTCATTTATTAAAGAGTGATAATCATGGAAATCAGCTTCCCTATCCTCATTCCTCTCTAACTGTCTGCTAAGATTCACCCATTTTGTTTTCATCCATCGCGGAAGTACTCTGGCTATTTTCTCTATCTCATCACTGTCGTTGAGGGCTTTCAGTTTTGTCACTGAAATCATGGCACCTTTGATTTGTGACAGGAAGTCTGCATACTTGCGTAACTGGTTACCATCTGTCGCACCAATGTTTGGCCAGTTTTCTAACTTTGTTCGCATAGCACGAGCTATACTGCTATCCTTGCCATACCTTCTTTTCAGTTGCTTGCGGGCATCCTTATATGCAGCTTCCGAGTTGAGTGTAAAGTAGCCTGATATGCAGTCTTTAGCTTCTTCAGTCACATATTTTTTCAAATACCTAAGCGGCTCTTTGCCTACAAGGCCTTCAGCTTCTATATAACCTTCAAAATCAATCTCCCAGTCATTAAACTCTAGTGGGTTCCCAGTGAAAATTCTGGGTTCCAGAGCTGTGTGTTTAGTGCTTTTCATCGTTGTGACAAGGCATTGTGCAAACTGTTGAATGGGTTCAAGGTCATTATGTGTTTTTGACTTGACATCTAGATTGCCAGGGTTAGGTTCCCTCGGTTGTGGTAGGTCGACTGGACTATGCGACCTGAGCTCATCAGATTGCAACTGTTGAAGTGTGAGATCATGGATCTGCACTGCAGGCCTGCGAGAAATGATTCGTGTGGAAGGCGGAGGTTGTGGTGAACGTGCGTTGCCAGGCTCTAGTCTTTTTTTGTGGTGCCTTCTGTTATATCCGTTGTAAGGCGATTCTCAGGTTCTGTTGGTGTACTGGTAACTGAACTGTGTGAAGATTGTAATGAAAGAACTGAAATAGGTGCTAATCTCTGCCTGCTTCGCTTTCTCTCGTTGTACAGCCTCATTTTTTTCTCCAGCTGCTTCATCATCTCTTGCATTGCTGCTTCTTCATCTTGCAGCTCTTTCTCTTCATCTAGTTGAACTTCCAATTGCTCTATCTTTTGCTAAGTGTTGCTCCACTGTTTGAAGCTCACTGATATGCTCAGTGTACATGCTTGTAACAGTTGTATCAACTTTATTGTCAGAAATAACTTGCAATTCCTTATACATTGAATCAAATTAATTACGAAACTCATTTAGCTCTGTCACATCATTTTGTAACGTTTCAATGCTAACATCAACACCGTCAATGTTTTTTCTAACCATATCGACAACATTCTGGTGATCTAAAATTGTTGTGCCGATAATGTTCACTAGCTGCATAGCGTCATTAGACTTCTTTAATGCAGCCAATCTTGAAGAGCGTCTAACAGTGCTTTCACTAATTATAGCAACATCTACATTATTGTCAGCAGTAATTGCTTGCTGATGACTACTAGTACTAGCACTATTCGAACTGCTCAGTTTTTCAGTTTCAACTTGATTTTGCAAACGTGTACCTTCGCTGTTCGTGTCTGAAGCATCAGTATGTAACTCCATCGTTTTCTCGCTCAGCTCGACATCGGCCATTCCGGCGCAGCGCCAAAACACGCAAGCAGCACCAAAATGAGTTAAGCCAATACCGGTTAATTTCTAGCGCAAGAGATAGTTTGGTTTTTAGACTTTGCGAACAATTCAAAGTGTCAGCCGCTTTCAGATACAGTCAACCTTACAATAACTGAAAAAACAGACTCAAATGATGCGCATTTACGTAGAAGAAGATCCTACTAAAAATTAAAACGGTTTGAAGCAAAAACAACGTGAACCCAACTATTTTATGAAGTGTAATTGCCCTACGAATGAATCGTTAGAGTGTTTGTGGTATGAAGTATCATCAAGGTTCACAAACAAGTTGTATGATTGCACTAATGCAATCTGATAAGTTGGTGATCTGTTACTATTGATCAAGTAAAAAATGCTATATATTAGCAGGCAAAAGTGTTATTCCATATAGATATGCAATGTGTTTTGGCAAATGGCAACTGAATATTGCCATTGGCTACTTAGCTGTAACAGTTGTGCTATGAACTCAGGCTAGCGGTGTTGCAGCAGATTGGGTCTTTGTTGATCCAAGTTCTCTGCAGCCGTGCCTTTGTTTCTTGTGCTCAGGGTTGCGGTCGTACAGCAATCATCTTCTCTTAAGATAATTTTGTAGCCGTGCCTTCGCTTGCTTGTGCTCATGGTTGCGGTCATACAGCAATCATCTTCTCTTGAGATAATTCTGTAGCCGTGCCTTCGCTTGCTTGTGCTCAGGGCTGCGGTCGTACAGCAATTGTCTTCTCTTGAGATAATTCTATAGCCGTGCCTTCGCTTGCTATTCTTTACCTTCTTTTAGGAAAGACTTCACTGTGGAGACTTTTACGTCCCGCTTATAATTACTTGGGGTTGCTTGAAGAAGGAATAAGTTTCACTGCTAGTCTTTGTTATATTTAGACTACCGTGAAGTCTGTAAAACATAACTTCACATAAACTAGGCGAAAATGTTACATAATACTAATTAATAAAATATAACTGAACAACACAATAGCGTAAAATAGCACACAGTATACAATATAAAAGTCATGGAACTAATGCTGGTGGCTGCCTAACCTTTCCATTAAAAGTCTTCTAATTGTCAAAATTAACTTTGTTGAAACATGTATCTTTACAACAAATAAAAGGTATTACATCAAAAATACATACACTAAATTTACTGACCTTTGTCTCCTTTTAACAACCTTTGTTTAATAACATTGTTCTGTAGTAAACACTGTTTCCAGTACTAAGGCTTCTAAATTAACTGTTTCCAGTACTAAGGCTTCCAATTAACTGGCTCTGAAATCGGCTGACTTATTTGAATTTCAAGATACAATGCAACGGGCCAATGCAACGGGCCAATGCAACGGGCAAACAGTAAAAACATATGAAATTCACAACCTAAGAATTTAGTGTGATTTGTCTGAAAAATTGGTTTGTTGAAAATGAAAAAGGGATGAGTGTTAGCTAGATGAAATTTATTTTGGGGTTTTTTCAGTAACATGAAATTAGTCTCATTAACATTTAGGCTGATTTTGTTAGAAGAGTACTAGTTTTAAATAACAATAAGTTTGTTATTTAAACAATCTATGTGCTCGTTGATGTTAGAGGATCCGAAAAAGAGATTAGTGTCATTTGTATAGAGCAAGGGTATGAAAGGTTTGGTAACCTGTGTTAAATCATTTATGTGAATTAAAAAAGGAGTTGGACCAAGGATGGAACCTTGAGGTACACTAGATGTTAAAGCTAGTATGGAAGATAAAGTTTTCCTAATAATAGTGTGTTGTTTACGTTCGGTTAGACAGCTTTTGATCCAGTTAATTGCGGTGATGTAAAAATTAAGATTGTGGAGTTTTGAGTACAATATGTTATAATCTATTGTGTCAAAGGCTTTACTAAATTCTAGAAAGATGCCAAGAGCACATTTACCAACGTTTAAGGATTTTAAAACTTTGTTAGTCAATTTAATTAGTGCATACTTGATGCTGTGCTTTCTCCTAAAACCATATTGCCTATCGTTAAGCAGTAAATTACTCTCAACGTATTCCATAATCTGTTTATTTACAGTGACACAATCTCTTTGATTATAAACTTAAAAGTCAGTCGTCACACGCATTAAAGGGAATTTTCTCACTGAGCGTGTTCATGGATTTTTTTAATGACAAATATTTGTGTTGACAGTAAATAAAATTGAACAAATTGCCTAGCTTAATGCTAGTAGCTCACAAATTCGACAAAGCACGTAGCATAAAACTTTCAACTACAACCTCTTGTTTCTGTCAGATTAGTGAGTTTATTCCAGAAGTGAATATGAGTGAATATAATTAGTGAATAAGATTTTTATTTTAAAATAGAAATATTTAACAAACTTTTGTATTTTTTTGTGTAAAGCTTATTTCTTACTAAAAGATTAGCTTTCGATCCCACAAGATTTTGAATTAAGAAACATTAAGTTTTTGCAAGCTTCTTGGTTAGTTATTAAATCTATAGCAAGGCTGTAAGAGAGTCGCTTTGCAAAATGATGCAATGACTTTTAAAAATGAATCAGGGTGCATTATTTTATCCTTCTTCAACATTGCATTTCGTTTTTCTGCAATGCTTTTTTTGAAAAGAATAGTAGAATTACAAGAGTCGTTTCCCCCTTTTTGGCAGGAGTCAATAACTCTCAAAGTTAGAATATAGTTTGTGCATGATTGGCTGGCTTATACTAGTTTTGAGAGTGATATGCGGCACTCGATAACACAATCAAAAAAGTACATACAACCACATCATTTATTCTCCACATCATTTTCATATTTTTCTTTTGAAAATCTGCCGCATAAAACAAGTGGGTTTCGCATTAGGCCCAAAATCTTTGAACATATTTCCTTATCCTAAACTTGCTAGTTTCTTTGTTTCTAGTTGCTAGTTTGCCTTTGTGTTGGAAGTTTTACAACCTTGTGTAAACTATGCCCAAAATATTATATCCATTTTTTCACACGTTTGACAAACATTGTTTTCCGCTCTGTGACATCAGCATACTAGATTAACCATCGTATGTTTCAGTTGATGAACTTTCTGTTACTACAATTCCTTATCCTGACTCCTTTTCCCTACTATTAGATTTCCATTTTGTAAAATACATTCTTTCAACTCACTCATTTCCTGATTCCTGTCCTTTTATTTTTTCTTTCATTTGGACATGTAACGACAAACATCATTCTGTCACGGATTATTGCTGCCAATGAAAAGTTATCCATATATGATTACTGCTAAAGAATATTTCAAAAACCATCAACAATAATTTGTGCGCTTCAAAAGTCAAGCTATAAAAGGCTTTAAAGTATATTTTAACCAGTTTTATACTAGAAATTCCACTGTCATACAGCCCACGACTAAAGAGATGGCCAGAGATATTGGCAAAAAAATAAAGGGTACTAATGGTTGAGAAATGCAATATTAGCAATCAAATGGCTTTGCAGTGCAATAGGATAACTGCAATGGTAGCTGTAATGTACTGGGTGTGGGTGTTATTATATACAACAATAAGCAATAATGAATGGAAAAGATGTTTATATTTTCCCCCTGCAACAGGAGAAATGCAATATTGGCCAATATTAGAAGTAAAATGCACTGATATTCTTAGAATAATCAATTTTATTAATATAGTAATAATAGAAAACCAATACACAATTTTGTTTACATTTCAAAACGTCATAGGTAGCAAAATCGAGAAGTTGTGGTATTTATATAGGTTTTTAGAAATTTATTTAAAAAGTGTTTGGTCATGACAAACAACAACAATGAAAGGAAAATATTACGTTTATATCTCTCCCTTGCAATAGGAGAAATGCAATGTTGGCCAATATTATAAGTAAAATGCACTGATATTATTAAAATAACAAATATTGTAAATATAGTAATACAGCAATAATAGAAAACCTATGAGCGTTAATGCATCTCGAAGATTTCTGCAAACTGCAGCAAAATAAAAGCTGTTATAAAATGTTATAAAGCTGTAGGCCTAATTTACTGTAATGTATGTAATTCAACAACGATAAAGAAATATGTTTATAATAACTCTGAAATGCAAAATTAGAAGTAAAATGGCAAGCTACTGTGTACTATACACAGTTTGAAAGTTTGTTGCGTTGAATGTAGATTGGTTTTGATAAGCGATCTTTAACAGAAAGCGGGTAGGAGCATTCACTCGTATAAAAATGTAGCAAAATAAAAAATGTTCTCGTCATGAAGGGGCGTTGTAGTTTGGCCCTAGCTTGTACGTAAGTTGTAAAGAATTTCGGCTAACGTTTTAAATAATGAAACCTTCGGTGATTGGACAAAAAACATAGGCTGATAAACGGTGTACCACAATTTCGTACCTGTAAATCGGTCTACGCCTCAAACGGTCTACGTTTATTACAGAAACCTTCGAATGAATTCGATTACAAGTAAACAGCACCATAGACTGGTAAAATGAACACGGTTTTCTCGTGAAATACGCACTACTAAATAGTTCTACAATCGGTCGCACGGCTTTATTGGCGTTTCAATTTTCGGTCTTAACTTTTATTAAACCTTTTTAAACCTTATTAAACCTATTAAGCTTTTTGTGGCAATTTTCGTTCAAATAAATCTGTCTATTTGTGTATAATCCGATCAGATGGGTAAGTTTAAAGATAATACCGACAATTTACAAAGACTTGGTAACATATTTAAATAGGTTTAAATGTGTTTTGTATCGTTATTATACTTTAACGACTTTACATTCCGATGCTTAGATTTCTTGATGAAATTTCTAGCCAAGGGTTCGTCTCATTGTTGATGAATAATTTTCGTAAGTTGTGTGCACATGCATTTATCATAAAAACTCGCACACATCGCTCCGCTCGTTTGCTCGTGGGATAAACTTTTTAAAAAACCTATGCCAATGAGTCTACTACCACTGTTATTAATGTTAGATATCTCCATTATATATCTATGTCATCCTTCACCCTCTCTTTCTGCTCACCTTTACCCAACCCCATTTCTCAATTATCTTCTTTCTATATGACCCAAGCTAGCTTACTTTCGGGTAGCAAACATTAAGAGCTTAAACATTCAATGCTTTAGTGGAGGTTGTCTTGAGTGCTTCTGGTGAGATGACTACCTCAGGTCCTGGCTGCTCTCCCATCTTAACCAACAGCACTCTGAATGCAACGCAAATCGTCAGCGAAGCAAGCTGCGAGCAAATAATAACATCGGCGACGGCTCAAGCCAATACGACGGCTCAAGCCAATACTACGGCTCAAGCCAATACGACGGCTCAAGCCAATATGACGGCTGAAGCCATTACAACTACTGAAGCCAATACGACTACTGAGCCTTTGGCTATTGTAGCCTCAATGGGTGAGCAACAGAACCTTATTAAGAAAGTATTACCCATTCCCTACTAACCTAGAATATATCTTACATATAACTTTGAGAATTTTGTTTGTTTGCTTATGCATAGAATATACTAAGGTAGTATAGTCAGAGAGAACTAGCAACTATTTATACGTATATTGAAAACAGACCTGCTTGACTTCCTTTCCTTAACTGTACACTTATAGAAGTCCAAATGTTAGATAAAACAGTCTCTATATCCTGGAGGATAATTATACAATTATAATTAATCATATAATATTCAGATCTTAAACTCTGACTGCCTCCAATGCTAAACCTCCCTTGCTCTAAAACTAGGACTTCTTTATATATGACAAAGCTTGCAGATGCCTGTTGATATCGGCAGACGCCAGCTAACACAGCTGACTTGGCCAATGAAGCTGATTCGGCAGATATTAGAGATTCCAGATATGAGTCATAGCACCTACTGAACACTATTCAACAAATAAAAGCTTAATTAAAACACAAAAAGATTTGACTAACTAAAATCCTGGGCAGCAGCTATAAAAATTTACCAAAGTTGGGTGTAGAGTTTTCGTCAAACTCAAAAACTTCTGTTAGTGGGATTACGTGTGAGGATTGATTTCACTGATTTTGTTCTTTATTTTATAAAACCGTAAAACCTGTAAGGTTTAAAATACAGGATAATACAAGATATAATATGGATATGGCATGATAAACTTGAAATTATATATCAAATTACTAATTAGCAATAGCGTAATATTAATGAACAAATAGCAAAACAATAATAATGTATAATTGAGAAGCTAACCTGTTCTCTGATAATCGCATATAGATTTTGATTCCGTGTATCAGTAACCTGTATGCTATCTGTTTGTTTGGCTTGCTAAGTTCAACTGTTTGCCATCCAAAAAAATTCCACCCAAGTTGCTTGTTACCCAAATCCATCGTGATTGGCCGGAGGCGTCAGGCAATCAGCGCAGCACACCTAACACCCAGGAAGTGCAGTGACCTCAGACTCGAGGCAAACCACAGACGGCCGGTAGGGCAACAACAAAACAAATGACTCTATCACACCTTGCTCAATCGTAACACCGAGTGTTAAATACATAAATATAAATTAAATAGTTGAACACTACAGTATGTAGGGTGTGAAACACATGCTTGAATTCCTGACACAAAGAAATCTTAATTCCAACAGAATTACAACTTGTGACAGCTGATTTACACGCCAATACTGAGTCATAGAGTTTACCAGTTGTCAACTAATTCCAACTGCTGTTACATGAACAAATTGCATGCAACTTCTAACAATTATGTTGAAAATATCTTTGCTAGAAGCTTTGACAATCTTCTACCTAATATATGCTTTGAAGCAGAAAAAGGTACTTTAAAAGCTATATGCCGAACCATTTATTTAATTTTAGCGGCTAGCTGTTGCCCTTTTTGTTTTATGGTTCTTGTATGACATAATTTAGAAAAAAACATTTCTGTTTGAAATAAAACTATTGTTAAAAATTGTAGTATACGAGTATAGAGAAAATGATTATGCAATACCTCTACAAAGCATCATTGGAAATGTAGCCTGAGAGCTTTTTAATGTTTTAAGTTTTTAGGCAACACTAGCTCACTGTCTGAGACATAATGAAAAAAGCTTTGTGAAGCAAAAAATATACTTTTGTGAATTTATTTGCAAATTTTATTGTAATTAGCATGGAAATTATTATAACCCTGTTGATTTGATGACAAAACTTTAGGTTTATGAAAAAAATAGAGGTTTAATGATAGTTCATCGTGTATTCGTCACCAATTATAGATTTTTTCATGTAACTCTAGAGGTGTGAATACTTCATAAATTTGATTTTCATGAATTTTAAACAATTGCTGAGTTCTAGAACTTATGATAATATTTAGTGCAGGAATTTTAAGTAACTTTCTACAAGCAATGTAAGCATGTAAACCCAATTCTGGAAAAAAACTTTGAAGTTGCCCTCAGCGCTGATTAATAAAAAACAAAATCATGCATAACTTTTAAAATGAACTGGTATTCAACCACAGCCAATTATTTGCACCCGTGAACTTAAAATAAGATATTAAAAGTTCAAAATGGAATTTTAATTAAAGCTATCTGAAACTATAGCATGAAAAATTCTGGTAAGAACAAAATCAAGAAAATGTATCAAATATAATTGATATTATTTACTATAAATAATTATAGTTGTTGGTCCAAAGCCTGGTTGGTCCACCTGTTGGTCCAAAGCCATGGTTAGAGGCTGAGAAAAAGGATTGCATCATGCGGGATTTGAACTCGTAAATATATAATAGAAATGCTACCTTACCCTTTTTGACTTTGTTCATTTAACTATATAAGCTGTTATACAATTATAACTATATAAGCTGTTATATAATTATAACTATATAAGCTGTTGCACAGTTATAACTATATAAGCTGTTATTCAGTTATAACTATATAAGCTAATATACAGTTATAACTATATAAGCTAATATACAGTTATAACTATATAAGCTGTTATGCAATTATAACTATATAAGCTGTTATATAATTATAACTATATAAGCTGTTGCACAGTTATAACTATATAAGCTGTTATTCAGTTATAACTATATAAGCTAATATACAGTTATAACTATATAAGCTGTTATACAGGTATAATTATATAAGCTGTTATACAATTATAACTATATAAGCTGTTATATAATTATAACTATATAAGCTGTTGCACAGTTATAACTATATAAGCTGTTATTCAGTTATAACTATATAAGCTAATATACAGTTATAACTATATAAGCTAATATACAGTTATAACTATATAAGCTGTTATGCAATTATAACTATATAAGCTGTTATACAGTTATAACTATATAAGCTGTTATACAATCATAACTATATAAGCTGTTACACAGTTATAACTATATAAGCTGTTATTCAGTTATAACTATATAAGCTAATATACAGTTATAACTATATAAGCTGTTATACAATTATAAAAATATAAGCTGTCATACAATTATAACTATATAAGCTGTTGTACAATTATAACTATATAAGCTGTTATACAGTTATAACTATATAATCTGTTATACAATTATAACTATATAAACTGTTATACGGTTATAACTATACAAGCTGTTATACAATTATAACTATATAAGCTGTTATACAGTTAAAACTATATAAGCTGGTATATAATTATAATTATATAAGCTGTTATACAGCTATAACTATATAAGCTGTTATACAGTTATAACTATACAAGCTGTTATACAGTTATAACTATATAAGCTGTTATACAATTATAACTATATAAGCTGTTATACAATTATAACTATATAAGCTGTTATACAGTTATAACTATATAAGCTGTTATACAATTATAACTATATAAGCTGTTATACAGTTATAACTATATAAGCTGTTATACAATAATAACTATATAAGCTGTTATACAATTATAACTATATAAGCTGTTATACAGTTATAGCTATATTAGCTGTTATACAATTTTAACTACATTAGCTGTTATATAATTATAACTGTATAGGCTGTTATACAGTTATAACTATATAAGATGTTATACAATTATAACTATATAAGCTGTTATACAGTTATAACTATATAAGCTGTTATTAAGTTATAGCTATATAAGCTAATATACAGTTATAACTATATAAGCTGTTATACAATTATAACTACATAAGCTGTTATACAGTTATAATTATATAAGCTGTTATACAATTATAACTATATAAGCTGTTATACAGTTATAACTATACAAACTATTATACAATTATAACTATATAAGCTGTTATACAGTTATAACTATATAAGCTGTTATACAGTTATAACTATATAAGCTGTTATACAGTTATAACTATATAAGCTGTTATACAATTATAACTATATAAGCTGTTATACAGTTATAACTATATAAGCTGTTATACAATTATAACTATATAAGCTGTTATACAGTTATAACTATATAAGCTGTTATACAGTTATAACTATATAAGCTGTTATACAGTTATAACTATATAAGCTGTTATACAATTATAACTATATAAGCTGTTATACAATTATAACTATATAAGCTGTTATACAGTTATAACTATATAAGTTGTTATACAATTATAACTATATAAGCTGTTATACAGTTATAACTATATAAGCTGTTATACAGTTATAACTATATATTCTGTTATAGCTCTGTTTCAAGTGAAGTTTTAATGAATTTTTTTGTTCCAGGAAAAACTGGTCTACCAATTTGGGAAGTTGGCTTCATTGCTGGCATTGGAGGACTGCTTCTCATTTCTGCCATTCTTGTGATCTATTTAGTTATTTACAAGAAAAAGTAAGTATTTTGCTTGCAAAAATTACAGGAGTTAATTAGTCTGCACATAAAATAAGGTACACGCGCATTCAGTGGCTAGTCCACGGGTTCCCAACCTTTTTCATTCAGTTCTACTCTTACACCTTTTCATTAAGTTAATTCCTCATGCAATTTTAACTCACATGACTACAAACAACTGATGCAAATTTCAACCCCATTTTATTGTACATTTCTAAACATATAACAATGTATTATTAATTTTTATATCGCACGCATACAACAATTTATAATTTGTATCACCGCTGTATATATACAGCACACAACAATACGTGACCTTCGGCATGGAAATGAATTGATTTATGACTAAGTTAACTTACTATCCAATCAAAATCTGGATAGAAGTGTTCACGTATACCTGGGTTCTGACTAGTACCTCATTATTAGCAACTAGTGCTATAGATAAAACTAAAATGTTAAATGATTAAACTCAAACTCACACGGAACTGCAGGACATAAATTAAAAATTTAACAAACCAGACACCTCTCTGTTCCCCCTTGTATATGCAAAATTCCCCTCTAGAAGGGAACTGCTCTCTGATTTGAAACCCCTGGTCTAGTCTCTGTTAAGCAAATCTTTAGATTGATAAAAACAGCATGTTATATCAAATGTATAGGTACTCAGTAAATCTTTAGCCTACATAACCTTACCACAGAACCTAAAGTAAAAAAGTATATGTGAAACTTTTAGAAGTCAGGGTCAAAGTTGACATCAACAACTTCTTTTATTCACACAGTCTCTTCCTCATTCACACAAAAAGTCAATTTTCAACTTTATTTAAATGAATAAAATGTTAAAGTTTCCAACAAAATAAACTATGAAGATGTAAACCTTGTTTCCATAGTGATAAAGAAGCTTTTCAATCATATAATAAATGTTTTGACTAAACTATTTTGATAGATTACTACTTTTTAAATAAGGATGAGTAGATTCAACAAAAACATCAAATGTAGTTTCAGTGTTCAAAGAGTTTTTTGTCCTTTGTCATAAGAATGAACCATATAGATAAAAGAGAGGATAACTTTGCAATATTATGATGAATAATAATTTTCAATTACATCAACACTCCTTTCGAAAAACTAGTACTTGAAAATTGCTGAATAAGCACTTTTCAAGTACTAGTTATTGAAAGTTGCTGAATAAGCACTTTTCAAGATACTGATGTTTTCACAAGAGAAAATGACTCCTCAAGATTACCTGACTCCAGATTGAAATACGTTTCATCTGAAGCTCATGTCATTAATCTCAGCAGTACAAGTTGTTGGAGATGATTTTATACTGAAAAACTACAAGAGCAACTTTTGAATTCCGAAGAAATTGTGACAACCTTAAATAATTTTGTAAAGAATCGTCACCCATTAGCAATGGGTGCAACCCTAACCTTTGGTAATGATTACAGAAGAGTTTAGAACTCAGTTAAGTTTACTGAGTATGCCTGGCAATTAGTTTTTATTTTTAGGTAATAGTTAACCTCCATTTTTTTTTAAAAAGCAAACAACTTTAATTACACATGGATTTTAACTACTCGTAGAATTTTTTACCAGCAAATTCACAAATATTTGGATACGTCAAGTACTATCATCTTGTAGCGTAATTACATTTGTCTCCAACTAAATGTACATAGATATATATATATATACATACATGTATATATATACATGTATATATATATATACATGTATATGTATATATACATGTATATATATATATATATATATATATATATATATATATATATATATATATATATATATATATATATATATATATATATATATATATATATATATATATATATATATATATATATATAGCATACAGTTAATATGCTGCAGAAACAGAGCGAAACACAGTGATGAGCCAAATTAGCCTATACAAGTGACCTCTCCAAGTGAACTCTCCCAGTGACCTCTACAAGTGACCTCTACCTGTAACCTCTACTTATGCTTAATATTATTGAACTTTTCCAGTGACCTCTACTATACATCTCTATTCCATCTGGCTCTCGAGTATTGCAAATAGACTAACACTAGGCCATCAGCTAGGCCATCCCTTTCCATGCTCATCTCACAGCTAGAATAAAATGTTTGTGAAAAAAATGCATTCTGGAACTTTGCTGATTAATTGTTATAGATATATTTTGTTATAATACATTAATTCATTTTCTGTTTTAAAAATTGATGTTGCCTTCTTGTAATCTAGCATTATTTAAAATTATATATTTTTTGATAAATTTGGAAATGTGCCAATAAAACAGATGTTAGCCAAAGAATAGAGTTGTACACAGCCAGATGACTGGCTAACTCTGGTTGATATTACCGTGTGCATGTGTGCATGCGTGCATGTGAGCGTGTGGTTGTAAGAGTGTGTTAGTCCATGTTAGTGTTAATGTGTTAGTGTGTTAGTTTGTGCAAATCCTTCCACATTTTTTGCCTAAATTTGTCTAAACCTTTTATGCTCATTGCCTTTCGTCTTGCTGCTAAAACATTTGATCTCAAAGCTCTAACTGGTTCCTAAGGACCAGACTCTTATACCTCCACTCACAGGCTATCAGATTAAAAATGAAAGGAATCCGAGGCATTACCTGGCCTAGTGTTAGTCATCACCACAAGATCAGCTCAAACTTCAGTTCCCAAAAAAAATTGTATTACGATTTTCTGCCCTTACCTACCTTTGGCCTAAGCACCACAATACCTGCAGTTTAGCTCAAGTACCACAGCATGCAGACTTTAAACTAAGTATGACAATACAGAGAGTCTACTCTAAGTACCTAAAAATCTTTTTTATATCTGTAAGGAAAAACAAGTTCACAAAGTGTTTGGGTTTTTTAAAAAATGAAGACATAAAAAAACTTTTTGACATGACTGAAGAAAAACACACTTCTTTTGTACAATTTTACTTGAGAGCTAAGTATATGAATATTTTACTAGATTGTTAAATTTTTACCTCAAGTGTGAAAAGTTAGGCTGCCTTTTACCAAATTGGTAGCACTTAAAAGTAGCACAGCAGCATCAACATCATCAAAATATTTGCCATGGCAGTTTCCCGTTTTAACTTTTTGGCTGAAAAACTGAAACCAAACACTTCACACTATTATGACAGCAGAGCATAAAGAAGTGAATGAAGAATGAAAACACGCATGACCTATTTCTGTTCAACATTCTGTTTATATGAATGTTTTGATTTCTCCTTAAACAATATTTGTGTATACTCTAAATGTATGAGCTAACACTTACGGTTTCATTGTGAGTTTACAGTTTAAAATAGTAAGTTGAACAATTTCTAAGATATTTACATGCCAGATATTAACAAGTCTATTTTCAAATAATCATGTCTGAGATGAATTTACATTTTAACTAACTAGAAACTCCACTTTCATACAGCCCACGACCAAAGTAATATTGGAAAAAAAAGAAAGGGTACTTTCAGTATAACAATATCCCTCTATTATTGCAATCATGCCAGTCTATTTTGAAAAATTTGCATCTGAAATTAATTTATATTTTAAAAATTTAAATAATCTGCATAAAAAATAAAAGCTTTCCATACTCCTTCCATACCAATTGAATGCAAGTATCTACAAGCATGCAGTATCTTCATGCATTATCTGCAACTATAACCTACCTAATTGACCTACCATACATTCTCACAAGACTTCCATGCTTTTTGTAGACTTTTTTACTTCCTTCATATAAACTTTTTACACTATGTGTACAACTTGACAGCCGTAAACCTATATATATATATTTCTCAAAGTATGTCAGTTTTCTTGCTATAGATCTTAAAATCTTGGAATAAATATTCCATACCGAAGAAGATTTGACCTCGGAACCTGCCGTTTACCAGTCTGACACCTTACCCACTAGACTACATAAATCATATTGCCACCTTGCCAATATACCGTAAGTCATTATATGAGAGCAAATACCTAACTGCTTTGCGTATGACGGGTCATAGCATAACGTCATGAGATGCTGTTGGCTCACATTATTAAACGGGCTAATAGCGAGCAACCCTCACTACTTCTCATTGTTTATAAGACAAAACGCTTCTCTCATGATACATGGTTTAAAAGTTAGAATGGTAAACGTTGTTATATGTTGAATACAAATCAATTTTCTGTCCAAAGACTCTTTTTTTACACGGGCAACGCCGGGTGGCACAGCTAGTATATATATAAATGAAAAACATGAAGTTGTAATTTTCCCTTGAATTAACGCATCTATTTAACTGTTAGTTAACTTAAGATAACTTAGTTAACTAGAACTTAGTTAAATAGTCAGTTAACTGAAGAACCGCTAACTGGCTAAAAAAGCTGATTTTTAATAAAAGTGGTCGTGAATCCACTTAATTTTTCTCCAATGCAGTTCATTTGAGATTTGCTTTCAAATTATGCTGACAAGGCTTCACACAACCATTTACTGTAGGATGATGTCCTGTACTGTAGCTGACAAGCATTTGTCACATTATGCTTGAAGTAAATAGACATTTAAGGTTTTTCACAAAATAAACCAAGAATTTTAGTATGTTTGTCACAGGCTTATACCCAAAAATATATCGTTGATTGTTATTACACATATAAAATTTGTTCACTTTTCGTGTTCAGCTGCTAAACTGTTTACATTCAAAGAATTAAGCTATCGGTATGTGAGTAACTGCTGCTATTTATACAATATGTGCATGTAGATGTTGGCTTCATTTGCAGGCAACAGATAAAGCAAGAGTTGTCCTACTATGCACAAGGAGAATATAGTTTTGCTTCAGCTGACTTGGCAAGAACATATTCAAATTTTTTTAATTTAAAATGGCTGAGCAGCCATTATTAAGCTCTAAGGTGAGCTGTATTAAACTGCTAAGATATTTAAAAAGCTCGAAAATAAATTTGTGAATAAAAAAAATAATAAAAAATCATTCTGTTATAGCAAAAGAAAATTTTATAAGTGTTTTTTTCTTAATGTAAAAATTTAAGCGAGCATACAAAGTGAGACTCATCTTCTCTTGATAATAATGATAAGACAACAAATTACAGTGTTGCACATTGTGAGTACTTAGTATATTGAATGCCCTACTTTCAGCATTGTAAGAGAATGAATGTAAAAGCTTTAAAAATTACTGGAAAAATTTTGTTATTAGAGTTGCTAAAGTGAATAACAGCATTTTAAAAATTCAGTAGTATTATATAACAAAAATATAAAATATTTTAATGCGTTTTCTTTTTTAAAACCCTTAAAAACTGTCAGCCAAATTAGTAACAGTTAATGCAAGTAAATCAATCGTTAACTCGTCAATACTTGAGTTCTTGTCAAGTAGAAGGCAACTTCAATCTTTCATTTATCGGGCTCGTAATCTCTGAACAATCATTGGAATAAGACAGCAGCTTCCAGCTAACCCCATACATCCTGATACAATAATGGCAGCCAATTCATTGATGTCTTCAGAGATGTAGCCTACAGAGGAAGCACATTCTAGTCACTGTTAGATAGATGAATCAAAGATCAAATAACAAATTAAATTTTTTTTTCTTATCAGTTAAGGGTAAACGGGTCAATGAAATTAAAATTAGATTAATACTCTGGTCTCAAAAACCTTTGGAATCACATGCACATCATTAAATAAGTGTTTTGCATACTCGCCTATTTTTTGTTATTTCAGAGAATTGCCAAAAATGTTAAACCTCTGTGAATTTTTTTCATCGGCAAAGAAAATAACAAAAGACAATTAACAACATTTTTTTTGTAGCATAGTTGGTCAACATGCAAAGAGAACAAACTTTATTGACCAAATTCAGTTTTGTATAAAGCATGATAAACTATCCAAGCTCATTGATGCAGATTGCTGCTTCAAATCATTGACCTGT
This sequence comes from Watersipora subatra, assembly GCF_963576615.1. Taxonomy (NCBI): domain Eukaryota; kingdom Metazoa; phylum Bryozoa; class Gymnolaemata; order Cheilostomatida; family Watersiporidae; genus Watersipora; species Watersipora subatra. The sequence goes on along the minus strand of NC_088718.1, from coordinate 38,589,468 downwards.
TTAACCATCACCCTCAATGTTTTTACAGGGTCGTTTCAATTATTCATTTTGGGTTTAAACAGGTACAGTATCTACAAAATCAATTTTATACACAAAAAATATGAGGACAAACAAAAAAATTCATATGAATAAAATATGAATAAATATGAAACGCTTATTGCAGTTATTAGTTGCGTATAGTTTGTAAGACACGGCAAAACTTTTTTTATTAAGAACAACTATAATAATATGCTCATTGATAGAAATTCTAATTTGCAGTTAGCTGACATAGGCTTTGAATATTTAAAATGAAATGATATAAGATTACAGTCTCATTATTTTTATAAAGAATTAAATGCAAAATTTTTCAGAAATGACACCATCATGCACAAGTAAACATACAAAAACACTTCAGGTGAAAGTAAGTTCAAGACACTGTCATGAATCCTGTTGATGTCATTTGAGTTGTTTGCATACTTTTTAGGACTAACATGGCTAGTAGTCCTTGAATCAAGCGCAAAAACTGACAAATTATAAATACATGACCTGGAAACAAACCCATCTCTACCCTTTTTAGCTCCTGAACCAAAAAATCCATTTTGATTCTGTCGTAAGGGGTAATACTATCATTTAATTTAATAACATTTTATTTGATCAAAGTGTATTGATAATAATGAAAAGTATTTTGCTTTAAATTTCAAACCCTGTAAAAATTATTGGTGGGAAAAATAAACCATTATACTTTTCTAGAAAACTAAAAACATTTCAGCACACGAGAGAGGGAGTTAATAAAACTATATGCCTCTGCAACTGTAGCATTTATTGAATACAAAATTACTATAATAAACTAGTATATCTCATGATTAAATTATTGTCCTATATAATTTGATTGCTTTAAATTTAACTTCTTTTTACAAAGTATTTTATATGAATTTTTAGAGTTTTTGAAAACTTAAAATGGTAAAACAACTTACTAACAAACGAAGTGCCTGCCACAGATCCAACTCCTTCAGCCAAAAGTGCAAAGCCAAATGTAAGAGCAAATCTCTCAGGTGTACAAAACTCATTTACAGCTGCCAAAAGGTTTGATATAAAACAGCCATAGCTGATTCCCCAGAAAGAACAGACTACATAGAACATGACCTACAAAATTGTACATCAAAGTTTAAGCTTGACTTCAAACTGACTGTAGGAGCTTTTATAGGTTTGATGTTATACTGGTAGCATAGGTTTAGTAAACCTTAGATTGGTGAATAGCTATCATTACAATGGAACAAAAGTGAGGCACATAATTGGCTGTTTTCATGACAGTATGTCGCAATGATGTGGATTACAACATCAGAGCCTTCAATTGAGCAATGAGTTTAGTAGTGAAAGCAAGCTTGTCAAACTAGTTTTTAAGTCATAAACGGAAAAATAAGACCAAATTCTTTGTGAAATGTCATCAGAGGAGGCTATGACACTCCAGATATATCCTGAATTGACCATAACAAGACAGAACTTGAACTCAAAACAAGAAGTTCTTAACAATATCATAAGCTATCTATGCCAATTAAAGACACCAAGCGGAAAGCTGCCAGCGGAAAATAATAAGAAAACCTTCATCATTGGCTTTGAGTCAGCAGCCAAATCTGTACATGGTATTGCTCAATATCTTTTCAGCAACTACCCTTACATCAACTACTTCCTAACCTTTAAAGGTTGACTTGCAACAAAATTCACATTACAGTTATTTGGTATCAAAAGATTTACCATGTCTTACTTTGTTGTGTTGTGGGTGCAAAATATTTAGAAATGTGATTACAAGCTCTTAAAAACTCAAAAAATGAGCAGTTAATTGCCTATATCACGGAAATGCCGTAGATTAGAATCCCTTTCCAAAACGGTTCAAATGAGACGTAGCTGAACAAGATGACTTCTGTTCACACTTTCATGCAACCTCATTTGTCGAAATATTTTCACAAATATACTTCACGCGTTCGATAAAACCATGTCTAAGCATGTTGGCCTCTATAATTGTCTTTATGCATATATTTCATCATCATGGTAATGCTGTCATTCTGAGCACTGATATTTCAAAACCCACTGTAAAAATTTGTTTAATTTTTTAACCTTAGCTCGAAGGAGTGCATATCATCTTTTGATAAACATGACAAGCCTGTTGGTCACCTGTGATAGTTGAAAAATGATTCCGAAATTATTCGAGCTGTTTGGCAGGAAGTATGGGTCACATAATCAGTTTACGACTAGACGATTAGACCAAGCTGAAACAAAACTGTAAACTAGCGAGCGTGTATATTTGGTACGAGCTCTTAGGTGAAACTCAAAGTGTTTGTCTTAAACTACTGCTATGAGAAGTTTTATCTTGAGCCTTTTATTTGCTTTTCAATTTGTGTGAGAACATCACGTGTCAAAACAATAACCAAATCATTTGACTATGTCAAAAAAATAAATTGATTCCAATCTACGGCGATTTCGTGATGGCGGCGATTAACTGTTCGTTTTTGAGCTTTTAAGAGCTTGTAATCACATTTCCACATATTTTGCACCTACAACACAGCAGAGTAAGACATGGTGAATTCTTTGATACCAAATAACTGTAATGTGAATTTTGTTGCAAGTCAACATCTAAGATCAACTAGGATCACATTCAGATTTTGTTTGCCAAGATACGATCTAAGGGTGGCTATAACAATAACCCGAATGTGCAGTACTTTAAATCTGCCCTTCGAGCACTGCTCATAAAAGCAGATATCACACCAAGTCCTAATGCTAACTGTAATGATCTGGATATAATTGCTATACTAAAATCAGAATACCCTATGCCCCTTCAAAGCAGAAATCTAGTTCAACCAACCTTAGACAAAAACTATCTCGTCTAGTTATTTTCAGTCATGTCTAATGGATGTTTAATACAGGGGTCCAGCTTAACTGCTTCTAAACCTCATTTGATTCATTAGTTTGTTATTAGTTTAATTTCTATTTGGTCACTCTTTGTATTATCAATAATATAGAAGCTTCTAAATCATTGGTATTATTCATTACCATGTGTCTAAGGTTCTTGTCTTTCTCATCCAAAGTCAATTTTATATATTTTCAATAAAATATGCAATCTCAGATGCACAAACTATGGAATAATTGTGCAGTTTTTAGTGCTAAGTCAATAGGAATTCATAGCTCAGCTTATTCACTTTACACATCACCATGACATTGCAACATCCTATTTATAGGCCTCACTTATTTTGATTATTCGCATATCTAGGGTTTACTATATCTATGGTAAAAATAGTCTAAGATTTTGTGACAAGTCTGAGTTGTGTTTTTTCTAAGAAAGTTTTATAGCCAATAAGTTCATAAAAAACCTTTTTATTCAGAGGTTAATGAGGCATTGTAACTTGCGGTAGCTACAGATTGCTACTAGACAGAATGAGAAAGTCTGAGTTGTGATCTTTTTAAGAAAGTGACCTAGCCAATGAATTCATGCATCTTTTGAGAAACCAACTTCCTCCGTAACAATCTACTATGACTAGTGCACCATCACACAACTACCCTATTCGTAAACATTACCAAGTTCCAGCTAATAACTAAAATGGTTTTTATCAATCACTGCCACATCTACCATCTCAACTTATTAAAATCAGGAATGCTCTACATTTTTCTCCTTTGTAAGCTTTACTTCAATAGGTTTTACTGTATGCTTTAAATAATTGTGTATGAATGTAAGGCTATTTATAAATTTATTTCCTTGAATCTAGCAAAAATATGGGAAATGTTGTCAAACTATAAGATGTACTTACCTTTCCGGTGCTAAAAGCAGAGATAATGGTGCTGACACCATAGCCGGCAATAAACAGGGTGTGGGAGATGAGCCGATCATACTTCAGTGAGCTGGTAGCAACCATTATTAAACATCCCACTATATTTGAAACACCTACAAACAGTTTTTTAAAGGTTTTGGGGAAAAACTCTATACAATTTTAAAACACGTGATATAGAGCGAGGAGCAATCTCTCTTGGCCTTGACTTATACTGTTTATAACCTACACCGGTATCAAAACATTTAAAGTCTACTGAACGGTGTTAAATATTCCTTTTATATTTTATAATTCATAGATAGTATTACTTTGGCAGCTTAATGTGCAAGAAAAATTGTCAGGTGTGCTGCGAGCAATTATCAATAAGTTGTCTTTTTTCAAACTTTGTTTATATTGTTTCGGTTGATTTTTCTGATCGTAACGCACCGACACTAACTACTCACTCCATTATTATGAAATGCTGGAAGGCAACCGATTACCAAGAGTGCTCGAGTGTTGAACTGCTAGGTTGAATGCAATGAGTTTTGAGGCCTGTAAAAAGCAATCTTTTATTCTAACCTCAAACACTCACTCTGGACAGGCTGACAACTAGACAAATGGACAGATGAACAAACAGACAAACAACACTCTTACTATACTAAAAGTTGCTTATATTTTTAGTTTATATACGTGTGCAGTTACAAAGTATCACTGTATCAGTTAGCGAAATAAGTATTTATAGCTACTAGTTTCTTGGTAGTCTAGTGTGCAGTGAGAGATCATCATGTGTACCGAAAAAGCACAGAGAATAACTATTTGCCAAAATTGTTCAGAAATGCAGAAAGGTATAGTTCATTTGTCCAGTTGGTAGATTTTCAGGCTCTTAAGCTAAATGACAAAATTTTGAATCACCTTCCAAGCAATTTTAGTGTTAACCTCCAACCCTGACTACAGACAGACAGACAGACACAGCTCTCATTATAGTAAAGATTGGCCAGAAAATTCATCAGTGCATTTGCATTGGGCGTTTCTTAGAGCTAACACAATATATCATTCTCAGACTAAAACAAGTCAACAGTAGTCTTAGCTGTACAAACATTTTAAAGATTCTAGCATAGATAGTTTTCCTTGATTCTGAATGTTAAAAATGTCTTTTCAATGTGATTCTATCTTAGCTCAATAAATATACAGTGAAACTCGGATAACTCGCCCTCAGATAGCTCGAACACATGGTTAACTCAAACAAATTTGTTTGGTCCGTTCCTACACAATGATAAATTGATTTAGATAACTCAGCCTTAACTTCATTAGCTCGATCAGTTTTTTGCCCAACGGCTCCCGCGACGGTTGTTATCGCTTTAGAATATCACTTTATTCCAAGCCATAGAGATAAACAACAACTTTTAGTAGTTCTCAGGCGTCATTATTACCACTATCGGCAAAATATTTTCGTTAACGACTTTTCTAAAGGTTTGCAAAAAATCAAATTTTACTAAACATCCGCTTGGGGATAGCCCTCCGCAAGCAAGGAGAAGCGAGGTAATCTTTAAATAAACTTTAAGAAAAATCGGCAAACCTGGTTTTTGTTAAAACGCTCAAAAGAAAAATATGTCTGTTTTTTCTGAGAGTTTCAACCGTGATCAGGTTTTGCCTATTTTAATCTAAAAACATCCTGGCAGTCACATCACCTGATACAAACAAACAAATCTCAAATAATAAAAGGAAAATATTTATACTTTCGGATATAAATTGTTAAAAAATTACATGAGAGGTCCCTTAACTTGCAACAAGCAATCAATGCTTTTGATTTATATATAGTTTGTATATGTACTGATAAATACAATTATACATGCACTCGTGACAGTGTTCTCATAACTTGAACGCTCTGATTACTCGAACACTTTCTCTCGGTCCCATGAAGGTCGAGTTAGCCGAGTTTCACTGTATTTGAACAAAATATTAACTAGTAATATTTGCTGATGTGCCAGTCGTTACACAAATTACCTAATCACCATCATGTAAGGCTCATAACATTGCAATTAAATGACTATATGTAAAAATTTATATATGAAAACTAACTTTCTTAACTTAAAACAGTTACTTTTTTAATTTTGTTAGCTTTTGTATAATGGAATTTATTGGGCTCATGCTACATTGACATCTGAGGTAACAGCAGTAGCTGGTAGTCACGGCAGTTGCAAGAAGCCGATGACATACCGATATTACTTAGTATTTAGGCAGTATAATTATAAATCAGTGGAAGAAAAAAAAACCTTTCTTTACAATTATACATGTACACACTTCTATTCAAACAACATAAATAGTGACTTATAAAATGCTGAATACAAACTTTTTATTTTTCACCGGGGAGAAAAGTTGATTGCCTCTTAACTCTTTGGTTAGAAAAGAAACAAAAGATGCTGAGAACAAACTGCCATATTTCTAACCAATTATTGTTATCCCGAGTGCTATTTCCTCCTCTGTCGCTCCAGTTTTACGCACAATGTAGTCATTCACGACAATCAGAAAAGAAGAAGCATTACTTCCCCAAAGGCAAAAGTTGGCCATCAACAACCATATCTGTAAAGGAGAAAAGCTGCCTATAAATAACTTACATCTTCCGTCAGCGATATGAATGGGTAAGTTTTATGTCAATCTTCAGTGTAGAGAGCTATTTTTTGGTATTTTGTTTGCGGTATTTTATTTGTGTTTTATTTTATTAATTCTTGCTTGATAAAAATGCTTTACAAGCCTATATCAATAATTTTCATCATAAGTTGCTGCGGCTTATGTAAAAAGATACACAATTTTAAAGTATATTAAAAACAATATATTATATTTTGTTTTTTTTTTACAAATTATTTAATTGAAAAATGCATATGTAGGCTATAAACGATTTGAATTAATTTTAAAATCTTAAATAAAGTACTAAAGCTTTTTTGGCGTACAATACAATACAGAAGAGTAAATAGTAGCATATCAACTTTTTACAAATTAATGTGCTACTGTAGAATCTGTTCAGATAATAATACTGAGTCTTAACTTGCTAGAAAACATTCTTCCAAGTAGTAGCTTTATAGTCTATTCTACTATTCTATTTTAAGGAACTCAGTCAAGGCCTGTTTTTCATCAATATGTGAGGTTTGTATTTAGATAGTTTTCAAATGTTAAAGATCAAATCTCTATGCTGTTTGGCTGATCTAAATCAACGCTAGCATTTTCAACATTCTAGGTACAGTAGTAGATGTATGTTATTAAGCATCCCAAATTGTAGCGTCAGTTTTATCTTTGTTAGATCGGTTTTGTGATTTTGTCCCAGAACTGAGTGGCAAAAAAGAAATGATTAACTTTGAACAAGCTTATCAAAAATATTACCAATTGAAAAGATTTTGCGCCCTTTGCGCTTTCAGATCATTTAATTTTTATGTTCTCAAATCTGAATACTTCTCTGTTCTTTGTTACACCTGTATCTGGAGTAGATTAGTTTGATTGCTGTTAGTAACAAAATATTCTGCTTTAAAGTTTATCATCAGTTATGAGCATTTTTAGGTTTTTTATTAGGTTTTTATACATTATGACAGCGGAGCACACTCTTGTCTTGCGCTCACTCATAAGTCATTCCTCTGCCATTTTTCTTAGAATGGCTTCATTGCGATCATTATGTGACTCGAATTTCTCTCCTCTGACTCTATATGTGCAACTATAATTTTAATTACTTATAAACTCGTATTTTATAAGGTAATTATTAAAAAGTTCCAAATTAAGCTTTAAAACTTAAAACATAAAATGTATACTTTATACTTTGAGTTATATCAACATCAGTATATTGTAATGCATTGTGGTGGATGGCGTCCCTTTACATTTAGCCAAGCCAAGCCAATGTACAGCCAAGCTGATTCAAGCCACAGCCAAGCCAGAGCTGTACCGACTCGGTACCGAACCGAGCTGGACCAAGCCGAGCCGTGCCGGATCTACCCAAGCAGAACAAGGGCAGAGTTTAGCAGCTATATAAGCACAAACATTTGCAGTAGAGAGCAGAGCGGTTCTGGGCCTGTTCATTGCCTGTTACTTGATTCTTTCTTGTACACCTTGATGAACTAAGCAGAAATATATGTATTGTACTCATGCACGAGACTTGTACTAGTGGAAGAAAGTGAAGGTCGCACAAAACCTTTACAGTATACCAGCAGTAAATCCGTATGACATTAAAAGTATTCTAAAACAGAGATATTTTATCCATGAGCAAGATTGTCAAACGATGGTATTAGCTTCTATAATTACAAACAGCAAATTTAGTGCCTAGACACAAAACAGCCTTTTATGAGCAGTTTGAGTCTTTTATCATTTTTACATTCAGATGTGACTTTAAAAGTTAATCTGCCATTTTATTTTATCACAGCTTTTGAGAGATAAACATAATTACTGTTAGCATTATTATTATTTGCATACTTTGTAAGATTTGAAAAGCGCAACAAACTCTTGTCTCAAGTTTATGCTGGCGCTCAGTTTACTCTTGTCCTCACCGGGTCCAACTTCTTCTTCCTTTTGAGGAACTTTCACTTCTATTTCTCCATCGTCCTGCATGAAAAAATAACAAGAACAACTCAAGTGAAGTAAAAAGATGCGTGAAACTGTTATCCTATCGGAACGCCCTATAGCTTTTATAAAATAGGTAATGAGCCTTTGAAAAATGTTTTCTAGCCTAAATTTACTAACAATGTCTGCGACGCAATGACCTCTAAGACTTAAACTATAACCTCTAAAGCTGAAAATAGCTCCTATAATTGTAACAATGACCCTTATGATTGTAACGATGACCTCTAAGATTGTAACAAGTATCCTAATCATACTGACTGTAACAATGACTTCTGCAGTTTTTATTTAAAGCAACGTTATGTGTAGTTATTGCCCTGAAAATGAGTACAACATGTTTTCTGTTATCATATGATCGGCGCAATAATAATGTTGCAACAAAACTATTTTTAGGAGTATGATATCTTGTTATTGGTATCAGTGCATTTGAATATATGATGCAACAAATCAAAACTTCGCATGTAATGAAACTTTGACAAGTGGTGTATTAATGGCATGGCAACACGTGTAAGCTAAATTCTTATTCAAAAACATTGCATCTCTGAGCTAAATATAGGTGATTGAACTTTGCAGTGAAATTATTTAGGAAAAGCTTGCTTTTGATATGGGGACGAATGTTTATGCAGAAAACTTTCAACAATTATTTTAACCAAGCTGAATACAGTTGAATGGCCATGAAGGTTTATATAAAGGAGATAACTTCCAACAAAATTTGCTCTTTGATAGAGCTTGAAGTGTGAGTGAGCTTTCTATCAAGTAGCATTAGCACTTTCTGTAAAATGCACTTCATCATATTGCGGGTATTAATTGGAACGATATAGTAAACCTCGATGAATCTGTACTAAATAGCTTTTCTTTGCGTATTTGAAATAGTATAAAACAGAGTATCGCTTCTAAGAATCAGATAACTTGTCTGTGAAAAAAATGTGAGTGTGTACTTTCGTCTTTCATGTTATTATATTCTAAGCCACAAATGCAGATTAAAAAAAGATTTTAGGCAACTTTCATGATCAAAACATTTGCCGGTAGTAGGTAATACTTCTGAGTGGTGTCATCAATCAGCCTTAAAAAAAACTTTAGTTACCAATTCGTGTCCCTGGATAAATATGTTTCGGCTGTCAGTTTAAAATATTGTTGTTTTTAATAATATTTGCTGGTATCAATGCGATCAATCTGAAATAAATAGCCTCACTGAATCACACTCCACAGCTGGGTTGTCAAATCCCAATTTACTTTCTGATAGATTTTCTTCTTGACTGGCCTTTGCAGAGTTGGTGTCCACTAAAATTGCATGAATAGAATTTATTCGTTTAGTGATCAATTAAGCTTATAAAATGTGATAAAGCTTATGAGAACCATGAAAACATGCAGGTTTTAATAAACAAAATGTCAGATGTCACAAGTTGAAGGTGGAAAAGCTGAAAGAATTTCATAACAAATGTATTCGATAATAACAAAAGGTTAAAACTCTGTTGAAATGAGCATGCTTGTACAAAAAATTTAGACCGTGTTGTGTGTTTACTCATGCTGTTGATCTGTAACCTTCAGAAACAGTCAATCATTAAAAATTAGGCAACTTTCATACCTGTTCCCATGGAATAAAAGAAGCCTGTATCTTGATGTTGGCGACAGATCTTAACAAACTATTTAAGTAGGGTGCATGGCGCTGTTAGGGTTGCTTTTGATATGCTTTTTGCATGATTTTGATGATTGATTGATGATTTTACATTATGTAACTTCCCACGGTAATAGGCCTGATTTAGCTTTCATATCCAAAAGTATAAATTTTCATTTTAGGTCCATATTATCAGCAATATAAGTGTTCATAGCTTATTGATTACATTTCAGCATTTTTTTGTGTGAGAAACCAAAGCAATATATAAACATATAGAATATACTTGAAGGTAACACTTGAGTGAAGCGCTTGACCTTGTGATAAGACTGCTGCATTACCTGAGCCTTCAGGGTGGTCTAAATTATTGTAGGGTTGAAAGTAAATCATTCCCGCTACTATATGGATGAATTGTGGTCCAGCCATGATACTCATTGCTTTTGAGTATCCAAATGTGTCTAACAGCTTTTGTGAAGCGATCGGCCAAAATATCATTCCAGCATAGAATCCCATAGAAGCTGTTGAGAACGCAAAGTACTTGCGGCGGTCAAAATGCAGACCCAAGATGGCTGAGCTCGCCGTGTAGGTAGTTGATACGCCAAAACCTGCATGAACAGTGAAATCAGTCAGAGAGAAAAAACAAAATGGTAGTAGTTTCTTTAGTTATATATATTATTGCTGAATTTGTTATTATCTTAATTTACATAAACAAACATAAAACTGATTATCCCAACTAGGAGGTAGTACGCCATCTGCAATGGTGAAGCAAAAAATTGGATGAGTTGAACAAAGCATAGATCAGAGGAATGACATGTCTAGAAGGCTTGTCACGTGGTAAAATTTAAAGGTAGACTTGCAACAAAATTTACTTTACAGTTATTTGGTATCAAAAGGTTTACCATCTTTAATTCTGCTGTGTTGCAGGTGCAAAATATGTGGAAATGTGATTATAAGCTCTTAAAAGCTAAAAAAAGAACAGTTAATCGCAGCCATCACAAAAACGCCGTAGTTACAGACTCTTTATTTTGATGACGTACTACACTCGACGTGGTTATTGTTTTGAAATATCAAATATAGATGCTCGCTACTTTACAGTTTCGTTTTAGCTTGGTCTAATCATATAGTCGTAATCTGATCATGTGACCCATACTTCCTGCTAAATGGCATGAACAATTTCTGCAGCATTTTTTACTTACACAGGTGACCAACATGCTCTTCATTTTCATCAGAAGATAATATGCGCTCCATCGAGCTAAGGTTAAAAATTAAACTAATTTTTAGGCTAGGTTTTGAGATATCAATGCTCAAAGTGACAGCATTACAATGATGTTGAAATAGACGCGTATGGACAATAAACATTGGTTTATTGTTTGAGATAATATTTCGACGAATGAGGCTGCGTGAATTTGCAAACAGAAGCAAGTGCATGGTGTTCAACCATGTTCCATTTGGCCGTTTTGGAAAGGGGTTCCAACCTACGGCGTTTTCGTGATGGCGGCAGTTAACTATTCGTTTTTGAGCTTTTATAAGCTTGTAATCACATTTCCACATATTTTGCATCTACAAAAAAGCAGAGTAAGACATGGTGAACCTTTTCATACTAGATAACTGTAATGTGAATTTTGTTGCAAGTCAACCGTTGAATGAAAGTGCATTTATGCAGTACAAAATAATTACGCCAATAATTCGTTAGAAATGTTGTCTTGTTTGGTGTTACAACTAGTGAAACTGTATAATTTACCAAAATGTAGTAGGAGCAACGCTGCATTTTTTTAATAATTTACTGCCACAGAATCTAACAAGCACAACTATGGGAGTACTTTAAAATACTTTATAATGAATAAAAAGCTGTATGCAAAACGAAAGCAGTTTGAGACAGTCATTTCAGAAGCTTTGTTGTAAGCCAATTTGTGGCATTGATTGTTTAGCTTTGTGGCTAGCTTTCATGCATCTCAACAATAAATATATTCGAAATTAAATTTACCTTTGGGATTTCAATGATGTATCTATCACTATAACGATACATATATTATCTGAGTGACACCTCTATTATTTTACAAATTTATCTTCAGTATATCAGCAATAATTGTATTATCTCAACGATACATCTATTATTTCAATGAGATGTCTATTGTTTTAGTGACACACCTATTATTTCAATAATGCATTTATTTCCTTAAAGGAACATTTATTACCTGAAAGACACTTCTATTAATTCAATGGAAACATCTATTATCTCAATGACAACTCTGTTAGCCCTAGCTATAGCAAATAGTGCAGCTCATATTTTATTTGTCAATCAATAATTTGAGTACGATTACGAGTCAAATTGGAGCAATCTAATCTATGTATAGCTTACTAACCTCCCAGAAAACCAAACAACAGCAAAGCGTGCCAGTATTGTGTTGAAAGGGCTGACAGTCCTACAGCCAATACCATAGATATTCCACCAAGGACTTGGGTCAATCGGTATCCAATTGACTTTACCAGAATGGAAGCTAATGGTGCTGAAAAGATGAAAATTTACTTTTAAAAAAACTACTGCTTTTGCATCACGTACTTTTTTACATAGACTTGATCGGTGTTCATTTGGCGTGCCATTTGAAAGCAAAATCCTTTATTTAGACTTTATATACACATATGAGAATGCCTACTTCTGTAGGGCGTCTTTTAAAAGTACATACAAATATTATATTGATCAGAGAAAAACATTGCACAATTTTTAAACATACCGTAAGACTTCCATTAGGCAGTTATAGTTTCTTCTATTTAAAATTTTAAACTGAAATATTTAACAATATTTGCAATTTAGATTAAAAATTAAAACACTTTGTTTAATTTTATTAAACAATAGAAAAATATAAATAATGGATTTTAGGGTAAACACAGTAAGCATAAACACACTGTTATTCTGGTGGCTTTCTTCAGCTGCTAAAATTACCAATTAACATGTAAAATCTTCCTATTTTTAAAAACTGCTGGTTCCATTCACAAAACATTCTTTTTTGGCAAACTTTCTTATACAAGCAAAATAATCAATATCTCTAGCTGAAATTTGAATTTAGTTTTACCCAGTGCTATAAATTATGTTGATAATGAAGAATAGAATTTTATCTACTATATGTATTAATTTTCTGATAACTCACCTTCGTGAAAACTTATCTTGCAATATTAATAGGCTCCTAGTAGTATCATAAAATATTACTAGTAATTGCAATATTGCTAGTAATATTGTAAGGCATTATTAGGATATTACTAACTCATTAAATCTTACCCAGAATTCCAAGAACAGCAATATGCGATGAGCCAATCAAACTGCTTTGGTTCAGAGTCACACCGAAGAGCTGCTGGTGAGCGATAGTTAGGTTGCCGATTACAGCATAAGTAAACCCTATATTTACTGTATGAGAAAAGAACGACATGACCAGAATGATCCAAGCAACACCCTTGTCCTTCTTCAGTCGGGGGTTTTTGCAAATTTGTTGTTCAACCAGCATTTTTCCAGCAAAATCTGAAATATTATAAACAGATATCAGTGTTTACATTCCAATGGTAATCTTAGCAAAGGAAGAAGTCTGAATTTCACTCTATGTTTACTGATTTCATTCTACCAAATCTTGGTTAGGCACTTACATACCAATAGCATATTAATATATCATATTAAATATTTATATTAATTAAAGGTATACTTTATAATTGCACTATACAATATTATACTATATAGTAGTGTATTATACCATGTTAATGATATTAAAATGCTTACATTATAATACAATATATATATATATATATAACATAGTAATTTACATGTATATAATATTTAATTATATTTATCACATGACAATCTATTACATTATTCTACGCAACATTTTAGTGCATCACATTAAATTTTTGTATACCACCTGTTTCATATTTGATTGAATAGTAAGGTAATAAGAAACACTAAAATTTAATTTGTTAGATTTACGGATAATTTAAAAAAATTAAAGTTTACGATTTAAGAGTTTCGGTCTACTGCTCACCTTGCTGTTGCTACTCTTGCTTAGCTCATACTGATCATTCTGCTTATGTATGTAAGAGTTTCTTTGCCTCATTATATAACTATATTATTATATAACTATATTATTATATAACTCACTCGTGAACTCAAACTGCCTGCGTGACAATTTCACTCCTGGATGATTTTATCTCTCTCTGGATGATGGGTATTATGAATAACATATTGTATGCCTTTGTATTTGAAAGATACTATCACGCTGTCTACTTTCACTCCTAAAAAGAAAATCCTTTTCGATCTTTTAGCTTTAGTAAAAAGAGTCTAAGGTAGAATTAGAAATGTTTTATTCAGAGTCACAAACTGATTCTATCTGTGCTGAGAATGTTGATCAGCTGCAGCATGAAATGTCTCTATGCTGGCTAACTATGTAAAAGTATTCAATCTATCTTATTCTTTTGTTCTATTTAAAAAAACTTCCTTTTTCAGTTTGTTAGATGCATAAAACTGTCTAGTCAGCAATGTTTTACTTGTTATATAGGTCAAACTCTCCCCATACAAACACATCAAGCAAACCTTTCAATGGCTGATATACAACTGAAGGAAGATTTAACTCTTTACCTAAATCAATTTCTAGCCTCTAATATTCTAATTTGTTAAAGTAATACAATTTCGTAAGTGAGAGCTAAAATACTAATAAATAAGTAAAAACCATCATTGATATATAACAATGTATAATATAAGCAAGTTTACTTTATCAAGTTTTGTATGAAGTATCGCAGTGCATATCAACCAATGCCTCCATCACTCGATCTGCTCATTGCCAAAACTAAGCTTCCATTTCCCTTCACTTCAAGGTAAAGTGACAGTAAGAACACTTTTTATTGACTTTCACTTTCTTTATTTAGTTTTTGCACAGTTTTGTAAGGTTTTCGTAACTAATTAATTTTACATGGTTTTATATAATACAGTGTTCTTGTGCTATAGGCAATTAATTACCTGCAGGGTTTAATAATTTTTTGCTGGTTACTAGGTGGTGGACCAGAATAAATGGATTTTTGTATAATCTTATTAGAATATTTGCTCCAACACCTGAAAAGATGTTATCACAAATCACAAAATATGTTAAATATACATACATATACATATATATTTATATATATATATAAACATATATATACATATAGTTAAATATCTAAAATCTCATGCTGCTAGATTGTATCTTGATAGGAAAAATAGGGGTAGGGGACTCAAAAGTGTGCAGGAGAGATTGAAAGAGGAAGAGCAAAGCATTAAAGCCTTTGCAGTCTCCATGGCCACCACAGGTAAATTCCTAGTTGAATTTCGATCAGCTTCTCTGATAATGTAGCTTCGCAGTGATGATGAGGAGCTTGACTAGCGCATGAAACCTCTTCATGGTGCATACTACCAACAAATATTTAAGAATGGAAATCTCCACCAGAGATATATGTGGCTAAACAAAGGGAGCCTAATAGCCAATAGAGAGTCGCTAATCATGGCAGCCAAAGAGCAAGTGCTCCCAACAAGGCAACTCCAAACAAAAGTCTACCACACTAAAACCGATCTTAAATGCAGGCTGTGCAAAGATGCACTTTAGACCGTCCAACATATTATCAGCGGATGCAAGCAGCTAGCCAGAAACGCATACACTGAGCGGCATAATCATGTTGCAGGTGTTGTGTACAGAAGTCTATGTGACGAGTATAGCCTTAATAAACGACAACACTGGTGGGAAGCTCTTAGTAAGATCAATGAGGATGGCTGCACTTAGATCCTCTGGGACTTCTACATCCAGACTGACAAGCATGTCCTAGCAAACCAACCAGATATAGTGGTGGTAGACAAGGAGAACAAGAGGGCTACTATAATAGAAATAGCAGTACCCAATGACTACAATATAGCCAGCAAAAAAAAGGAAAAAGTGGAGAAATATCTCCCTTTTGGAGAAGAGATTGGAAAAATGCTGGGATGTAAGAACAACTATAATTTCATTATTCATTGGGGCACTGGGGGCAATAACACCGGCGCATAAAATATGGCTTGCCCAGATACCGACAGCAATCAACTCAGGTGAGTTGCAGAAAAGTGCGCTATTGGGAACAGCTAGGATCTTGAGGCGAGTGCTCAAACTCCCAGGTCTCTGGTAGGAGACCCGAGTTAGAGCAGAAATTACCACCCATGTGGGTTAACCGGGGTGAAGGAAACAAATTTTTTAAATATATACATACATAAATATTAATATATATATTGATAATATAAATTATATTTATTAATATAACATATATAGTACATTATAAATATTATAATATATATCATATATGATATATATAATATATTATATATTATAATGTATATAGAATATTATATACATTACAGTATATATATAAAATATTATAATGTATATAGTATATTATATGTTATTATAATATATATTATATACATTTATATATATATATATGTGTTTATGTACATAAATCTATGTACAGTATATATTTCTCAGTATGTCATATGTCATCTGTCATCTGTCATCTGTCATCTGTCATCTGTCATCTGTCATTCCAGCTACAGCTATTAAAATCTTCATATTAAAATTCCACATTCTGATGGATTTGAACTCTGGACAATGCTTCGGCAAGTTTTTTATCCGAAAGCTCTTCTACTGAACTAGAACAGCATAGTAATCAGATATGTATTCATATACCGTACATCCCATGCGCGTGCTAATTATTTTAGCCTTGCGCCCATGCATTACAATGCCCCTTTCTAAAGATATTTTGGGACCTAAGTATATGCAAGGCAACGCTTCTTCGTCTTTTTTCATTAAAGCTAATAATTTATCTCGAACTTAAAATTTGGCGATGCTTGTACTGAATATATACATTACAGAAATATATACGTTGCATTGGTATTTCTTAGTTTACATATTTGCTATTTATTTTACATTTACATTTAGTTCACTACTAATTTATTCCAGCTGCTCAAAGGACTTTTTTCAAGCTTCATTATGTTTTTTGGATTCTGATTTGGTACCTTCCGCTTCACAAACATTAAATACGAACAAAGATTTTGTTCGTTTTAAAATCTTTTTATGTTATTTTTTTGTTTAAAATTAAAACATCTTTGTTTGTAATAATATTTTTCAATTTGTTATTTGACGTTTATTTTAGTAGCGATATTGTGTATTAACAAGCGCAATTTCTTTTCCACGACAAAAAAATATTGCTTTCGCTAATATCGCTTTTGATTTCCTATCAGTGTTTGCTTTTTGTATTAGCTTACACATCTTTCCTTCTAAAACTAAACAATTAGTAATTCATAATTAGTTTTATATTACAACAATCATTTGTAAGATTACTGTAAGATTATATGTTAGATTATTTGTAGGATTTACTGTAAGATTTATCTTGTAAGATTTCAAGTATATTACAGTATTGCAATCTATATACGTATAAACGAAAGACGAAAAACTTGGAGAATTACAAATATAGATATTTTTTCAGTTCAAATTAAAACATCTTTTTTGTATGAATATTTTTCAGTTTGTTAATTAAAGTTTATTTCAATAGCGATATATTATATTAACAAGCACAAATTTCCTATCCTCAACAGACAAATGTTGCGTTCGTGAAACACACGTTTCACATAAGCTCTTATTAGCGCTCGCTTTGTGTACTAGCCTACACATTTCTGTCTAAACCCAACTAATTGGTAATTCGTAATTAATTTCACACTTTACAAAAAACATTTGTAAGATTATGGTAAGATTATGGTAAGATTATTTGTAAGATTTACTGTAAGATTTGTCGTATAACATTATAAGTATCAGTTATTCCTCACTCTCTTATATTTACATACATTTACATACTTTGAGAAATATATATATAAATTTAAATTGCCTTATTACATTTATAAACTTCTTACAACTTTTGAAGTTTATAGTAAAGTTTTTTAAAGTTTATTTCATTATCATTATTATTTCAACTTGCATTTTTTTAGACATAATTTGATTATCGTGTTTAAAGTTGGAACATTCATTTTTCAACACTGTCATTATTACCCAGTTAGTTTCCAATCTTTATTATTAATATTAATTTTTCATTCAACTGTTTTTGGCAGACATTGTTCTAATAAAATTTAAATTACAAAGTACTACCGTATTTTGTCATATTTTTTTATTAATTTGGTTAATACATGTCTTCTCAAAAGTTACACATTGTCTAATGCCTCCAAAGAAAAGAACCTGCAATGCCTTATCAAAGAAAAGAGAAAAAAGACTTGAAAAAGACACGCTGAGAAAAAGCGCTGCTAAAGCCTTGTAAACTGAACAGCAAAGAAACAAACCCTTAGCAAAGTCTAGAGAAACGAGAGCACAACTTCGAGCATCACAGACCAATGAACAACGTGCACAAATTTTAGCATGCCTACACTGAAACAAACTGAAATCATGTTTTTGTATACCAAATAACTTTTGATTTTAATTTCCTAATTAAAATCGAAAATAAAATGTATAATTTTAGTTTTTCTTCTAATTTAATTCAACAAAACACTTTTTTCAAGGTATGAAACTTTAAACTTATAGTTGTTTGAAAACCTTTACAGTTGTTTTATTTATTTTTAATTTAGTTGTCCTGCACAGAACCCTTTCCTTATGATGTGAAGTTTGTAAGTTGCAGTTGTTTGACAAAGTTTGAAAACCTTTACAGTTCTTTTTGTTTTCTCTCTTAATTTATTTCAACTACGCAAAACATTTCTCTCATGATATGCAGTTTGAAAGTTAGAATGGCAATTTTTGTTATATGTTAAATACAAACTATTTTTCGGGCAAAGACTTTTTTATTACTCGGGCAACGCCGAGTAGCACAGCTAGTATATATATATATATATATATATATATATATATATATATATATGTTAATGTGTATATATATAAATGTATATATACATATATAAATAGGGCCAGGCAATATACGTTGTCCTTTATATATATTTTTTAAGGTCAGACCGAAGCATCCAGGCTGAAAATGCTAATACCACCACATACCAGACTGGCTATGAAAACAAATCGGATGCCAAATTAAACCATTGAATCATTCAGAATGGCTGAGTAAGACAAAAACTAAACTGGTGGGACAAAACTCTAACAAAATGCTGCCTTCCTCAAACTCTGACCTGAATAGAAAAATTAAAGGCCTCACAAATGTCGAAGAAGTCTCGGGATGCAAAGGTAAAAAAAACAAACTCGCTGGGCGTACAAAATCCAATTTTTATTATGTTGCTGATGCAAAACTACGAGTCACGGATAAAAGTTATATCTAATTGCATTTCACATCTCTCTTTGGCCATTACCAACAGCAAATGTCAAAGGTTGGCGATCTTCGCCAAACATACCGTTAATTGAACAATTGTGATCTCACAGCTAATGCTGTATCAATACTCTTGGCATCTCAAAAACCTGCCTGCTATGCACTTTCAAGCATGGATTTATCCCACTAGGGATGAACCTCGAGGTCGGCACCAGCTGACCATTTGATGCTTTGGCAGACTGCATGGTAGTATTGATTACTGCTGTTTAAGCAATAGTCAGCAATATTGAACTATCAAAATGCTGGCAAAACAACCTTAGTTGGTGTTAATATAACATTCTAACAGGATATTGTTAAAATATTTGGTTCATTTCTTATAAAACAAATTGGCCTAATGCCACCAAAACGTTTGCTTCTGCTGCAAATGATTTGAGCAGTATCCAAGTGGGCGTAAGTCCGTAGTCTACTAAAATATCTTAGCCAATTCTTCAGCTAACTGACTTTGTACACAATTGACTATACAACAAAACACCTATATGTCTAAAAATTATTTTTTATGAATGTGTTAACTGGCACTTACAGGCTTTAACTGCAATGATTGTTTATTATAAAGTATATTTAAAAAAGTTTGTAACACGTTTACACAATTTTTTACAGCAATACAAGCTACTGCAAAGATGTTTGAAAGCGAAACAACACATTGCTTGTGATTAAAGGCAACTGCAATTATTTAATGATCAAATCACTTTTAACTTATACTTAAAATAAATGATATGCTGAAATTAAACAAAGGAAATATCGATATTTACTGATTTTTAGTCAGTCTCTAATTGACTCAGAACCCGAGTACACCGAATGACCTGCCATTTTGGTTTCAGCAAAGTGTTCACATATCAGTCAATCTACACTCAGAATTGGAGCGTGTACAGAATTGGACACGCTCAAGTCAATCTCAGAATTATATTAAAATGACATCTTATTTCAGCATTGGCAAATGTTCAAATGTATGAATCAAGATCTCCATCATAAAATTAGCATGCTAAGAATTTTAATTAGAAAAAACATTAGAAAAAAACAAACCTAACCAGATGTGACCTCTCTTTGGTTGTGTATAGGAGTATTCTGTGACTTTGTATTTAGGTCACTGACATTCATTCTATAACAGTATTTTCGCTTTTATGTAGGCTTCACCTTGTTAAAATGCTTAGCAGTTGTCTTTCCTTAAAAGGTCATAAAAATCAAATAATTAAAAGTCTAAGTTATGTGTACTACCGAATAGCTGAGACGTTCACTAATTATGATTAGTGAACATTGCCTGCCGACAATGTTCACTAATTACATTTACCTGCAGACAATGTTTACTAATTAAAATTCTTTGCAGACAATGTTCACCAACTTAACTCAAATACCTGCAGACAATGTTCACTAATTACAATTCCTTGCGGACAATGTTCACTAGTTGCAATTACCTGCAGACAATGTTCACTAATTACAATTACCTGCAGACAATGTTCACTAATTACAATTACCTGCAGACAATGTTCACTAAGTACAATTACCTGCAGACAATGTTCACTAGTTGCAATTACCTGCGGACAATGCTCACTAGTTGCAATTACCTGCAGACAATGTTCACTAATTACATTTACCTGCAGACAATGTTTACTAATTAAAATTCTTTGCAGACAATGTTCACCAACTTAACTCAAATACCTGCAGACAATGTTCACCAATTACAATTCCTTGCGGACAATGTTCACTAGTTGCAATTACCTGCAGACAATGTTCACTAATTACATTTACCTGCAGACAATGTTCACTAATTACACTTACCTACAGACAACATTCACTAATTACAATTACTTGCCGACAATTTTCACTAATTACAATTACCTACAGACAATGTTCACTAATTACAATTACCTGCAGACAATGTTCACTAATTACAATTACCTGCAGACAATGTTCACTAATTACAATTACCTGCAGACAATGTTCACTAATTACAATTACCTACAGACAATGTTCACTAATTACAATTACCTACAGACAATGATCACTAATTACAATTACCTGCGGACAATGTTTACTAATTACAATTACCTACAGACAATGTTCACTAATTACAATTACCTGCAGACAATGTTCACTAATTACAATTCCTTGCAGACAATGTTCACCAACTTAACTCAATTACCTGCAGACAATGTTCACCAATTACAATTACCTATAGACAATGTTCACCAACTAAACTCAAATACCTGCAGGTAAAACTCAGTAGTTACAATTTGCAGTTTAAGAAATTGTGCTAAACACTATCCTCACCAATCTTCTTATTTGAGTGTCCCAGATTTAGCTTTTGTCAGTATCAGTCTTTGATTGACATTTTAATTATAACATGAGTTTATAACTAGAGGTTCCTTGTTCAACCATCCATAGCATCCACCATTCTTAATTGACCAGTGAGACATGCCCAATCATTTCCTTTCTGCAAGATATTAAAACAGAGATGTCATCCCGCATCTTAGTATCACTAAATGAGTGGTTTAGATGACACCACTAATACCACCTATTAGCAGGTATTTTTAGTATCACTCGTGATGTGGTTTTCTTAGCATCAGTCATACAGAGATATTTATCTTTGATTATTCATTTTAAAATATCTAAAACTCAGCAACATAATTATAGCATTCTATAAAACCGCTCAAGTAGTGGTGTTAGTTTAGTACCACTTCTGGTGTGGTAGCAAGTAAAACCGCTCAAGCAGTGGTGTTAGTTTAGTACCACTTGTGGTGTGGTAGCAAGTAAAACCGCTCAAGCAGTGGTGTTAGTTTAGTACCACTTGTGGTGTGGTAGCAAGTAAAACAGCTCAAGCAGTGGTGTTAGTTTAGTACCACTTGTGGTGTGGTAGCAAGTAAAACCGCTCAAGCAGTGGTGTTAGTTTAGTACCACTTGTGGTGTGGTAGCAAGTAAAACCGCTCAAGCAGTGGTGTTAGTTTAGTACCACTTGTGGTGTGGTAGCAAGTAAAACCGCTCAAGCAGTGGTGTTAGTTTAGTACCACTTGTGGTGTGGTAGCAAGTAAAACCGCTCAAGCAGTGGTGTTAGTTTAGTACCACTTGTGGTGTGGTAGCAAGTAGAACCGCTCAAGCAGTGGTGTTAGTTTAGTACCACTTGTGGTGTGGTAGCAAGTAAAACCGCTCAAGCAGTGGTGTTAGTTTAGTACCACTTGTGGTGTGGTAGCAAGTAAAACCGCTCAAGCAGTGGTGTTAGTTTAGTACCACTTGTGGTGTGGTAGCAATTAAAACCGCTCAAGCAGTGGTGTTAGTTTAGTACCACTTGTGGTGTGGTAGCAATTAAAACCGCTCAAGTAGTGGTGTTAGTTTAGTACCGCTTGTGGTGTGGTAGCAAGTAAAACCGCTCAAGCAGTGGTGTTAGTTTAGTACCACTTGTGGTGTGGTAGCAATTAAAACCCAAACCAACCCCTAACCACTCCTGTACTGGCTTGGCAGTCACTGTGGATATTCTATGGCTATAGCAATTTAATAGGCTTGTCATTTATTGGTAACACATCATATTATACACAAAATGAGTTCGAGTGTTAAAAAGTTTACAGAACAAAAAGACCAATAATATTATAATGATATATTATAATATTTTGTATTATAATTAAATAGTATTTGTCCAAAAGGCAAATAGTTATTTCCTACCACTCATGCTGTGGTATTAGCTAACATCACACCACAAGAGGTGCTGATTAATACCACTGCATGAGTAGTTTTAAAATGACCACTCTCATACCACTGGACAAGCCATATTATTCATACCACTTTATAAGTGGTATTAATGTGGGGATATACTGAAACAGATCACTACTTTCGCCAACTCAATATTGACAATTTTGTAAGAATACTCCTAATATCGTTGAGGTTTGTTGGTTATAATATGTGAGGTGTTTTGATCAAAGTAACTATTGTTCTATAAATAAAATTTAGAAAGGAAAATATATATAGAGAACAATCAATATATTGCTCTCTCTTTATATATATATATATATATATAAAGAGAAGATATATATATATAAAGAGAAGATATATATATATATATATATATTGCTCTATAAGTTGCAATAATGATCGAATTAGTATCGAAACCATCCTAGTTTTCAAGGAGAACATAAAACAGCACTTTTAGAATGTATTTTAAAGCATCACATATATTCATGCTGCCAAATATGCCTGTTAGAGTCAGAGACCCATAATTTTCAAAACATAAATGTCAAACATGGGAGATTTGCATACCTGTGACCACATTTGTTACTAAACATTTTCATTAAGCCAAATCATTGCTACTAAAAGGCAAAGTTAGAAAATATAGCATATGTAGGGCTCTTTAGATTATAAAATATGTCAGATAAGAGCCTTCGATGAAACCCTGCGGTAACATTGAACACAACGTGTGGATTGCATACATATCTATCTCACATTTGTCATAATAATGGTTAAAATTTTCATTTCAAAAAATATATTCTTTATCAAAAGAACCAAGAAAAGTAACTTCTTAAGCAGCCCCTTCAAGGAGTTGAGTTTAGAGAAATTGAAAGCTCAATATAGGTGTGTTAAACAAATGGCTTAATTGAGTGCAACAGTGACAAATAAAATGTTATTAAAACACAATGGCTTTGTATAAACCTATGCAAACACCCCAAAAAATTATACTATATATCAAAGCTTTTTGTTCGATTCTATTAGCTCTAGCAATTGAAATGTCATCGGTAATACAAATTACCTGCAGCATTGCAAAATCTTTAATAATGTGAATAAATTCCAGCACGAATTTGGTAAGCCACCCCTTTTTAACTGCGCGGTGAATTGGTCTTTAGTGCAAATGGAGCAAACTATTAAAAGCAGCCCAAGCAGCTGTAGCATTACCAAAAGATTAAAAATTAGAGCACTTTAAGCTTGGCATAACACATTTATCAATAAAAGTAGATTACCTGATTTATTTTTGTCAAGTAAAGTTTTAGAACTTCAAAACACAGCTATTACCATAATTGTCATACTAATCCTGCGATTTGTTTGAGCAATCCCTTGCAGGTTGACTATAATGTGAAAAATTATGGTTTCTTTAACCAACAACTATGCACATGTTTAGCAATATGATTGTGTCTAGACATCTTTAAAGCCATTGGCAAGGGAACCTTGTTGATTGCAGAAGCGTCCAGCTGCAGAAAAAAATTCAAAGTTAGATGCCATTCCTGCCACCGGGGCTTTTTTGGGAAGTGATCAGCAACCTGTTGTTCGCAGGTCAGGCAATCTCGACCACAATGCCTCTTCCGGTAAAGATGCTGCTCTACCAGGGGAGGCATAGTGGGATCTAAGGTTTGTCATAACGTATATCCTGATGCTGATCTACCTGCAAAGAAGCCATTTATTAACCTGTTTATATAGTTTAAAATAAGCAGAATGCTGAACACTACTCAGTTTACAGATTTTTTCAGAATATCAAATAGGCTTTCAAACAATAATGACTAAAGTGTGCTCCACCATGTTGTTTTGAAATGCTTTAGAAATTGGAAAAAAATTTGACAAGGAGGCTCTTGCAGCAAGTTATATTGGCAGCTCTGCTACCTGTAGGTGGCACAGAAGATGCCTTCTAACTAAAACTCTGTATCATTAGGCTTCCGTTAAAGAGATTACAATCCTCAATATTTTGATGTTTCGCCTAATAATGTAAATTTAATCTAGTGAACCTTTCTTTGAAAATTCTTATTTTGATGCTGTCGTCAGCACAAATCATTCAGCTCAATAAAGTGAAAACAATAAAGATTGTCATCAGTTTTTTGTTTTAAACTAAACTTTTCATGTCAAAATAGTAGTTAAGAATAATATCATCGAAATATAAAATGTATTAAATAGTTGGATTGGGAAAATCTTTCTTTTAAAAACCAATAATTACAGCAGTATCGTTCTTTTTTAATCAAAATGCACAAACATCAACAAAAATGTACACATTCAATCAGCATGTTAAATCTGTGCTATGATAAAAACAGTGTCCATCCACCTGAAGCCACAGTTGGAAGTTGAAAAAAATATTGCATCGCAATGGATTTGAACTCGCGACATTCAGCTTGCGTGACGGACTTCGTAACAACTGTGCCAACTAGTGCTGCACGATAATACGATATAATTTGATACGACGATATATTTCAGTGGACAATTTTTTATTTGGTCAGTTTTCAAGTCGATATGAATATTGAAGCCGATATTTTATCGAAATATCGGCTGATTTTCTTTTGCAAAAATAGAGTTGTTTATTCCCTTTATTGTATTGAGGTGATAACTCCTGTTTTTCAACCGATATTAACTAATATCTTTCTCATATCGTTCATGTTAAAGTTTATCACTATATATCAAAAGAAGACAACTCCAATGTTTGATATTTTTTGATATTCGATATATTTTGAGACCAAATAATCGAATGTACATGCAAAAATATCGTGCAGCACTAGTGCCAACTGACTATCTTCTAACATTTACTAATTAATGGAATGTATAGTTATTACAACTAACAATCTCTCACAGCCGTCAACACTGCTGTTGAATCAGGCTCTTGAACTGAGTAAAACTATTAACTGTCTAACAGTAAATGTTTTTCTATGCACAGATTGACTATGGAATTGTATAAACAACTCATTTCATTCAGTTGACACTTGATACTCTAAGGTTGGTGTCTTTGTATGTCTTGCTATGAACCTTTTCTCTAGTCCCATGTTTTCCATGCGCTTCTGCTTTGCCAGCATTCAAGTATTTTATATAACATAATATTTTATATAACCTAATATCTTATATAATAGAGACATGTAGCTTTAGCTGCTACTTACCACACTCCTAACTGGCAATAGTTTGAAACACCAAAATAGGGTTGTAGTATATAGCACTAAGCTATCCTAAAATGCTGTTTTGATCATATCATATCATAGGGTGTATCCTCTCAGAACTCTTACTATCGCGAAGTGCTGCTTGTAACCTGAAACTCAGAAATAAAAAAACTAACTGACATGCAACCAGAAAGTACCATGTCAATTTTGAAAGCCATCGAAGATTTCATCGAGATCATTGCTGATCCAAAGCAAAATTAAAGTTTACGTAAGTCAGACCCGTCACAATAAATTATTTTCGATTTTTCAATTATTCTCGCCTTCACACGAATTGCAATATAAATAGGCAATACTAAAAATAACTATTCCAATTGACAAGCCATGAACTGTTTTGAAGCAGGTAGAATCAGACGGACCAAGAGTGCAACTTAAGAGGGTTTAAGATGAAGTGTTAAGTGTATAAAATAATGCATGAAATAAGTACATTGAGTTGATGCAGGTTTCACATTGTTAGATCAGCTGAAATAAAAGTAGCTTATGTTGTATCAGTGTTTTTGCTGAATAGCAATAAGTTTTATGTAAACTGAAAGCATTTATTGTCGGCAAATGGTACCGGGGCCAAACATAAACAGGTGAGTTCTTCAAGCATAATTTTCTAGCAGTCCAAATTTTATTTGTGCTATTGATACTAATTACACTAAAACTACATAATTCTATTTGAACAGTCAGTGATCATACTTTGAAATCTCACATTGAGGATACATACATACCGAGTTAGTGCTGGAATGCATTTGACCTTTAATACAACTTAATTATCCACCAAAGAAAAATTAGAAAACACTGTTTAAAAAAGTCATAATGATATGATATGTCAGTAGTTTAGGCCATACTAAGTGTTTCAGATTTACTACAAGCGGTGACATTGTGTGTCATTAAACTAACGAGCTTAGCTTTTTGTTACAAGCACTGAGATTATCTATGACTTTAGCTTATATAAGCATTTTAGCTTCCAACACTGGTCAATAATCGCTTGCGAAGCCAATTCAAAGGATTACTTGAAAGTGTGCCAGTTTTTCTACTTCTCATCATAAAGAACATATGAATTTATAGTAAGTTCATTTTTTTCTACTTTAACTACATGTAATTTTGCACTTTTTAATGTCTTTTTGCACACGTACTAAAATGAACTTAATTGTTATACTCCAGAATACTATCTTTACTGGCCTTATGATTCACAACAGCTAGCCTTTAATATATATCAACTACTTAAACCGGGGCAAGTCTTACTAGTATCTGGAGGATATCTCCTAACTATTATAAGTGTTAATACTATATGTTCAATTCAATTAATGCATTTACCTGTTTTTTACTAATCACCCTTTATATTTTTTAATACTTGTGCACATTACTCTTGTGTTCATATGCGTAGTTTGCTGTACCCTAGGACACTTATATTTTGCTAGTATTTAGTTTCGTGAGTAGCATACAGAGTAAAATTTTGCTGCAACTTAATTTCGCAGCTCTGTTGAGTGTGAAAATATAGTGATGTGAAAATAAATGCAGTGGAACAAATATAATTAGATTCCTCCGGTCTAGTTCACGGTAAAAAAAAACTTTTCGGTTTGGGACTAGCTTGTAATTGCGAACCGCAGGTAGCATTGTGTGGACGATATCGATGATGCAATTTGATCGCTTGCTGCCGTTTGTTTCTTGGACTATCAATGAACAAAGCTATTTAATTTCGCGTTTCGCTCGTTCATTATGATAGCTTAGTTTCGCTCATGAAACTTTCGCGAAAGGATGACTCCGCGAAAACGCGAAAGTTAGATGAGGCGAATATATAAGTGTCTTAGGGTATACACGGCACAATTAAATGAATAAAGCCTATAAACCAAATCAACTGATGAGAACACCTACTAGTTTGTTGCCATCCATACATCCCAACCAGATACTAGAACACTAGGAGCATGATCAAAATGATAAGACCTGAACACAACCGACAAATAATTGAGCAATTTATATATCTTTGTTGTTTTCATAGCTCTTAAAGTTGCTGCTAAACAACTTTGTGAAGCTCTACATAACAGAATTTTGATCTAAATTGATGTCATGAGCAATTTTAAGTATTTCTTCTCATCCTTGGACATGATGAGTAGTGCGTGTGAAGACGACGAAAATACAATAATCCCTCAATACTTCCCGATTCTACTTTCGCTTTAGTACTTTGTGACTTAAAACAATGCATTAAAAATTGAAAACAAATTAAAATGGGAACTGAAACACATAAATCATATCAATTTGTATCATATTTTAGACTAGGACGATCACTTCACTAGCATTATTGTGATACCAGTACTGGGTCTCGCATGTTTCCTGTTATGTTTTGCTAAGTGTAAAAGTGGCAAGTGCTTGTGAAAGGCTTTATCATGCCTCAAAAATGCCCAATCCTCTCAAAATCATTTAACAAACCAAAGGAAAAGAGGAGAATACTTAACATTAACAAAAACAAGACTTTATTAAGTATGAGCTTGTTAGTTTTCATTTTACGCCGATCTCAATTAACCAGGAAAAGAGAGGTATTACTGTACTGCTAAAAGAGTTGTATAACCTACTATCTACTCAACTATCTGATAAGAATCAATGCATTGTTATCACGCGTTTCAATTCCGTTCTTGCATTTTCTAGTACGCAACATAAAATATTTCAATACTTGTCATAAAAATTAGTGGTGTCATAACAATGTATGTCATGCCTGATGTTTTTTGAATGTAGCGCTCTGGGCTATTAAGCCGCGTGCGTGTGTGCTGTCCATCAGAGCAAACGCAATTTGATTGCTATTGCCATATTTTCAAAGCCTGCAAAAGATCCCGTTTCATTGGTTTTTATTAAATTTTTGCAGTTGTAATAGAAAGCATATATCACTTCCTATTTTAGCAATGCCTCAAATATGAAAAGAATAATTTATTTGTACATACGCTTATAACAAAAGTGTAAAAGCAGTAAAAAACTAGCTAGCTGTGAACAGTTAGTTTTAACTTACTAGGCCATTTTGCTATCCGATTCTTTTAAAATGTAACGCGGTATCTCAAAAACCTAAAAAGCTTAAATACCAAATAGAAAATATTCCAAAAACCAAGGAATAAGAAGTGGCTAATAATAGAACTGTTTAAAACATACAAGAATGGCAGCAATGAACTACCACATTACAAAGACGTTTGTTACAACCTCCTAAACTTTTCTTTCTTATTGTAAGTTATCAGGGAAGTTGCTCAAGCAACAACCGGTGGTGCAAAAAAACTTGAATAATTTGGAAGTAAGAAAAGTAAAATTAGACTACATGCTAAATTACCGAGTTCTTGAGCAATTGGCTTATTTGGCAGCACGCATGCGTCTTCATGTGTCAGACTAAAAATACATCTCTTGTTGTTTTACGGTGGCCTCACGGCGCAGAACCTTAATACCTTCAGCTTGATGGTCAAAAAATATAGCAGCTATTACGAATATGTTGCAGCAATTGAATTTATTGTCAACAAATCTAAAAGTTTTCTTATTCTGTTTAGAGTCTAAATAAATTATCTGATGGGTATTATTGATAATCAACAAATTTGAAATCAAATTGAACGCAAAAATTAAAATTAACAAAATTAATCCAAGTTTAAACTATAAGACTTTCTAAGCATAAAATTTTTTTTAAATATACGCTTCTTTGCTGACTTTGTTACACACAGGGTTGACAATTCATTCCGCTTTCCAGCTATGGCGTGTGCGCCATCCGTAATAATCTCGCTGACTTTATTTCACTGTAGTTTCATGTCATCTATGACGGAACAAAAAGAAACAAATGAATCTGTTGCTCTTGTTTGGCCATTCAGACTCTGGAAGTCCAGAAGCACTTCCCTCATGTTCATGTCATGTTCCCCTTCTCTCAAAGAGATCAGTAACTGAGCGGTTTTGGGTGCATCTATGCTTTTATTGCAGGCTAACAAGAACAAGTCAAACTCAGTTTCTTTTGTTTTTATCTGTCTCTTAATATCTGATGAAACAACTTCAATTTTTTGTACCGCAGTGTTACGAGCCAGGCAAATATTGGTAAGCTCTTGCCTTGTGGTGAGACAAATTTTTTTAATAATCTTCATCACACAGTCTTTAATAAATTCACCCTCAGTAAATGGTTTGCAGTGCTTTGCAATCAATGTTGCCACCTCATAGCTTTCCTTTGTGGCATTTTCATTTGAGTCACAGGTTCTTGCGAAAAAGCGCTGCTGTGACGTTAAAACAGCTTCCAATTGCTTCACTTTTTCAACGCGTTTGCTCCCAGTTAAATTTTCATACATAGCATGTTTTGTCTAGTAGTGCCTCTTGATGTTGAATGCCTTAAAACTGCTACAGTATTTTGGCAAATTAGGCAGACACAGTTGTTTCACATTTCAATGAAAAGATAATCCCATTTCCATCTGTTCTGAAAGCGGCGGCACTCGCCGTCAACTTTTTGTTTTGTGTTTACGGTCGCCATGTTGAAAATGAAAAAGCCTGCTAGCTATCATGCGACAGTAAGGGTCACAATTGCTAGACTAGGAGAAAATTAAAATAGCTTTTTTGTACAAATGTATTTCAACTATTTGAACTCTGGCTGTTTTGTCAACGCGTGTCGGTAACCCTGGGCAATTTGGCCAACGATCCTGTTAGATTGTCATCATAAAGCTTAAATCAAGCTAACTTTGCGCTATCTATTTTAATATAGCTAAATATTCTAATACAAGTTACGCATTTTTTTAACTATTTATTAAATAGCCATAGCTAATGGTAATTTAAACTAGGTCCGGAAGGCAACAGGGCAATACATACTATGAGAGTGAATAAACCACATCTTGTGTTATTATTCATACAGGAACATAACAGATCCGAAGTTTTTAAACTTTTATTAAATATATCAAATGTGGTCATAATACAATAATATTTGTATTATGAGCACATTTGATATATGTGGAACACTAGTAAAAAAGTTGGGCAACCCACAGCAAATGTCATGAAGCAAAAAAACAGTACTTGACCATTTTTTGGGCTAAAACTATAATTTCGTACAAGTTTAAAAATTTTGTGAAAACATTTCCAGTAGTATCATGATCATAATCAGTAGTATGTAAAATTGCATGGCGAGGGTTCACTGTGTAATGAATTTGCAGAATTATTGCACGTAGCTGCAAAGTAGATGCATAGAGCAGTTGTTAGTATGCCTGGCTGCTAAGCCAGCTATTTGAGTTCAGTTACCATGCAACACATTGTCTTTTTTGTCTAACCTTTGTGTATCTTCATACAGATGGAAAGACACGGCTCTTGTTATAGTAAAGAATATTATAATTAACGTTATTCTAAAAACGGTCTTCGCAACCACGTAGTTGGTAGTAAGTGAGCCTAGGTCTTACCTTGAAGCCAACATGTTATCACTTTAATGATTCCTTCTGCTGAAGGGTCTTCCTCTATGCTGTTTTCTGAATTGTTTTAAAAGACAGTTTAGCGCCGACCTCAGGTTATCTTATCTCAAATCTCATATCATTTCACACGTCTCATCTCGTGTAACGCTCATATCTCGCTGACTTAAGATATGAGCTTAAGCTTAACCCTTTGAATTCTGGCCGTGCTTGTCAATGCGTGTCGGTAACCCTAGGCAATTTGTCCAACAATCAAAAGTTTTTAAAATTTTATTAAATGTGCCTAAATGGGCTCATAATAAAATGATATTTGGTAAAACACTAGTAAAAAAGTCCAGCAACACGGCAAATGTCATCAAACAGAAAAAAACAGTACTTCACCATTATTCGGCCTAAAAATATAAAAGTTTGTATGATCTTAAAAACTCGTGAAAACATTTACAGTAGCATCCCATTCATCAAGCACATGTTTGTCATCATTTCATGACTCAATATATACGGAAAATTATAATTGGTATCATAAAATCTTTCATTTGCATCACAATCATCTATGACCTGCCAACGGATGAGTCGTATCGATTTTTCGCGATATCGTTCTAATAAAGTTTGTTATTTTAATGAAGAACGTGGATAAAGATATTTGAAAACAGTTACAAATAGAAGTAAAATTTCTGGCCTATCATTCTGCGCAAGAACTAATTTGATTGGTTTAAGCTGCTACTTAGAAACAATTTTGGTAAACAGAGCCATGTGAATGACGGAATACCGGCTGTTAGGGTTCAAAGGGTTAAGCCTAGACATAGAGCTTAAAACATAAGATATTAGTTATCTCTCATATCTCGTATCTTCAGCTTCCCACTATTTAGAAAACCCTGTCATTTATGACTAATTTGGCGCAAAAACAGCTCATTCACCTAAAACAAAATCTTAGTTTTAGTGTTAAAATTTGCCGATCTGCATTTGAAGAATTTCAGTCATTTGCTGCCAAGATGATCTTGATTCTGTCTAACAAGGCTACTTCGACATCCCTTTTACACTATCTTCAATTACATGTATATGTCTGTGTGAGCTGAGCTTCTCAAGCCTTTACTGAAAAAAATGCTAAAAACCTGTAAAAATGCTAAAAACCTGTAAAAAGAGATGGAGATTTGTTG
Organism: Watersipora subatra; assembly: GCF_963576615.1. NCBI lineage: Eukaryota > Metazoa > Bryozoa > Gymnolaemata > Cheilostomatida > Watersiporidae > Watersipora > Watersipora subatra. The sequence goes on along the minus strand of NC_088718.1, from coordinate 38,556,711 downwards.
CGCTAGAGCTTCGTGTCTTTGTACCCAGCAAGAGTATAAATACCTTTAATTACTTATTAACTCTATGTGATGCTGTGTTAAAGAGTCATTTCATGTCATTCTGTTTGCTGATGTGCCTTAGGGCTTTGAACATACGTATAAAAATGCGCTGTGATTTAAAACGGTAGAAAATCACTGCCTGAACAGATTCTTCATTACGTAAAAAAACCCTTTTAAATAGGCTCAGCTTGGTAAAGTAACTTTTAAATGGGAAGAGGCAAGTTTTTTTTTGTCATTTTTGCTTTATGGTTCTTGCATATTATTTGGGAAACATTATTTGATATGAAACTATTGCCCTGTAAAGTGAAGCATAGAAGAATAATTTTGTTTTGTCTATCAACAGCACTTGACTAAGTACTATTTTTAATAAGGTATATTTTTTATCTATATAAATCTAAAAGTCTGTGTTGTGCGTATGTCCAGCTGTAGTAACGATTAAAATCTCTCAATGAAAGATCTATGGGGCACTGGATTTGATCTGGGAATCTCCAGTTCTTGCGGGGGGGGGGGGAGGAGCTTAACCACAAGGCTATGTTACCCAAGTGATTAATGGTTGTTATGACTTAAATCACGTTGGTTAAAATACTCATACTTAGAGCGCTTTGGGTCATTAACTAGCACTGTTGACAGTTACACATAACGGAATGATTATTAAGCTGTCTGCAAGCATGACAATTGTTTTAGTAAAGGTAAACTTAACTTTACTGGCTTACCAGGTAGGTTACCCAAATTCGTTGAGTAGTTATTTTATTGCTCGCGCTATGCCGGGAATTCGACTAGTACTTATATAATTTCCACATTGGGTCAACTTGTTTTAAAGTTTTATGGACTTTAAAAACAAGAAATATCAACAATATTTGTCTATCATTAAGTTGATAAAAATACTATCCATAAATAGGATTTGTGCCTTATGTGCATTGATAAGGCACCTAGTTAAGTGGTAACAGTTTTCACACACATTTTATAACTACATTTGAAGAAAAGATTGGTTATTGGGAAGGGTTTTTTGCCACTTGTGATAAATATCAATGCAACATCAAGCTATAGCATCTTTATTTGTCTAGTGCCACTTTGAGTAATGTACAATTGAAAGTTATTTACAGTTTGAAAAGCTTGAGCATTATTCTAAACCAAGTTTACTACAATCTAAAATTTGACTAGCTCACCTCGGAAGCTGTTGATGTTCCTTTATTCTCATAATTCTCACATTCTTATAGTCGATAAGCCATTTGTCCTGAATGTACTTACACAATCGACATACCATGCCACCTGAATTCTATTGAGATTTATCTTATCACAGGCAGACGACTCCAACATGCTAAGAGTTGCGGATATTTAGATTAGCTGCAAATTTTTCGATATCAACCTAGAAAATTATTATCTCACGCCCCACTTTTATAATTTCGCAGGTTTTTTTGCTAGAAGAAATATCTGTTCTTGCTAGTAGCTAATTACTGTTACTAAATGCTATTGCTAGTTGCTAATTACTGTTGCTAAATGCTATTGCTAGTTGCTAATTACTGTTGCTAAATGCTATTGCTAGTTGCTAATTACTGTTGCTAAATGCTATTGCTAGTTGCTAATTAATGTTGCTAAATGTTATTGCTAGTTGCTAATTACTGTTGCTAAATGCTATTGCTAGTTGCTAATTACTGTTGCTAAATGCTATTGCTAGTTGCTAATTACTGTTGCTTAATGCTATTGCTCGTTGCTAATTGCTGTTGCTAAATGCTATTGCTAGTTGCCAATTACTGTTACTAAATGCTATTGCTAGTTGCTAATTACTGTTGCTAAATGCTATTGCTAGTTGCTAATTACTGTTGCTAAATGCTATTGCTAGTTGCTAATTACTGTTGCTTAATGCTATTGCTAGTTGCTAATTACTGTTGCTAAATACTATTGCTAGTTGCCAATTTTGTAATATTTTTCAGACAATCCTTACAGTAAGTGTTTTTAGAAGCATTGCCATTCCACATTATTTTTCAGATATACATTGAAAAAATATTTATTTCCATAGTGTAGGCCTACTGTTTTTTTTATCAATGTGAGCAATTTTTCATAGCAATTGCAATAGTTCAAACACGGGAAATGTTCAAAATTAGTGGAGTTATTGAAAACTTATTTTTAAATTTACAAAAGCTTATAATCGTTTGTTATATACACATATATTAAGCATTGCATAGTCAGCAAACCAAAAGCATAGTTAAAATAGGGATTTGGCCTACATTCAAGTATTACTAAATTAATTATTACAAGTCATGCGCCAAACCTCCTTCAAAGTCGCATTGATATGCCAGTAGAACTGATATAACATTTAACTATGCTCACACATAGTTTTCAGCTGGCTTGAGGGCGCCTGCAGTCTCAAGTCTTCTGACATTTATTTGGTTCACAGGCTATTTAATCATTAAAGAGCGGATATTAAAAGCTTGGCTGGTTGACCTATAATTTAGATATTGTGAAGAAAGAAAAGAGCTAACATCTTTTCTTCAAATAAGCAAGTGCCTAATTGCTTTTTGATAACACACAAGTTGAAAGTTGCAGAGAAGTATGTGGTGTCTGCCAATGTTCTATACATTTATTGATTGCTATTGATTCACAGGCATTGTTGACCTTGTGAAAGATCATTTACTAGGAATATAAAGCAAATAAGAAAAAACTTTACGTCTCTATTATAAGAGCCTGTCATGAGCCTACAATAGATACTCGCAGCTAAATATCAACACGGTTGGCAAATGAGACTGTAGGAAAAGATATTTTATTCTATTCAAATAACAATCCAGTTGCTAGCTAGAACGTCTTTACTATTGAAGCACCTGTGAATCATTATCACAGTTTGCAACAAATTTAAAGCTTTGTTTGACAGTGTATTATTTTATTCTCATGTCCAGCATTTAACTCTAGTGACACAAAAGCTAGTGTTACTTAACACCTTTGCATGCAGTTTATTGGAATGAATCTCACCTAAAAATAAGATCAAGAAAAGTGAACTCTTAAGACGGGTTTGCCTCCCATTTATGGCAGACGCTCTGATAGACAAAGGTCTAAGATGGCTGGAACACGTGCCAGGATAGGTCATGAGTGATTGCCAAAACAATTATTATATTCTTATATATTAATATTATTATAAAAGTTTTTCTTCACAGTCGTCTGGTGGTAGGTGACTGGTTTTAGTCCGTGTTGAGTCCGGGTCTTAACAAAAGGCCAAAGGATCCAACATCTTCCTCAATTCCACTAAGAGAGGACCTTCCTCAATATGTGAGCTGCTCCTAAGATGGCTGTCTTCTGTATAGTCTAAAACGACATGTTTACTCCTACCTCGGCCAAGTATGCTACATGCCTCATTGATATTGTTCCGAGTGTACCAATTACTATGGTATTACCAATTAGCAATGGTAATTACTAGGGCAAACTTTTGTCAATAAAGTCAATTTTTTTACATGGTTGGATCACTTTAAAACACAAACATACCACAGATGAGTAATAGCCAAGTTATAAGGTCAATAAACTGTCAATTTTGATCTTTTATGTCAATTTTGATCTTTTACGTCAATATTTATATTTTTGAGTCAATTTTCACTCTTTATGCATACTAAGAATTCAAAGTTTCCCCTTACTAAGGTATTTGGGTATTTCCCTTTCCAAATGGAAATTTGGTGGGTTTGCTCCTCTTGCTTTATTCGTTATGTATAGGATGAGTCAGCATGGCATGATGAAATCTGCTCAAGCCACTGGTTGATATTTATAGCATGTGCTGCCCAATTATATGACTAGTATGCAATCAGTTTTACACTAGCAAAGATGCCAAAAGCCAAACAATCAGCTCATGGGAAGGTTTTTTGGATTATAAGAGAGTTTCCTACCGAGTTCACCAAGACACCAGACAATGACCTGTATTGTAAACTTTGCAGTTGTGTGGTTGAGTCTTCTAAATAATTTTTTGTGGAAAGCCATCAGAAAACTGCCAAGCACAAGAAACAAGTGGAACAGCCAAACCAGTCAACGCAAAAGTTCTTACCAGCAGCATGCAATGCATCTAATATGTAGCTACATGTATTAATGTTATGTTTTCAAACTACACTTGGATAGCTCGATTTGTTAATTAATTAGAAAACTATGTATTTTAAATTTAAAGTCAATAAAGTCCATTTCCCAAAACAATAAGGTCGATTTTTCTGATTTTGAGGTCAATAAAAAGTTTGCCCTAGTAATTACCTAATGGTATTACCAATTACTACTTTTGTATCACTTCGGTCTTCACTTTCCACAGTCTGTGTATGTTAAACCCAAGCTCTTTGTATTTACCAATCTTCTCATCTTCCTTCTGTACTACCCTTGTGTCTCCAGATATTGATACTTCTATGACCTGACACTGTTTGATTTCTTTGTTTATTACTATCAGGTCTGGTCTTCTAGCTTCAATAACCTACTTGTCTGCCTGCACATTAAAGTCTCATAGCAGCTTCACTTTCTCATTCTCCAATACAGCTTCTACACAGTCGTCGTACAATTTTTCTGTGTCGGGCAACCCATGTTTCTTGCATATGCTCCAGTGCACTGCACTTGCCACTTTGTCATGCCGGTTTATATTCTGTCTGTGTGATCTCACTGCATTCACTGACGATGTGGGACACTGTTTCATCTTTCTGCTTGCACAATCTGCTTTTCGGGTCATTGGTTGACTTTTTTATCTTGGCCTTCCTATATGTAGTTGGTTCTTATTGCTTGATCCTGGGCAGCAATGATCAGGCTCTCAGTCTCTCGTTTTAGACATGCCTTTGTCAACCATTGCCATGTCTCCTTTGCTGCTTGATCCGCTGACTGTCTTAGATGTTGTCCGTTCATTGGCTTATCATGCCAGTTTTGCTTTCGTTCAGTTTTCTGATGGTTTCTATACTCTTGTCTCCCACCCTCACTGTTGGTATTTATGATTTTACCCGCTGGTCTTATAAATTTGACTGGGCTGCCCTCTGTGTACTTTTTCATACTGTGACTTTTGTATTTCAGTTTCCTCTACACTTATTAATCCTCTTCCTCCTTGGTACCTTTTAATCTATACTCTATCTACATCAGATTTTGGATAGAGACTTTTATACATTGTCATCAGTTTCTGCGTCCTTCTGTCCAGTTGCTGTAACTCAGCCTTCGTCCACTGAATAATCCTTGCTCCGTATCTGTACAAGGATGCAGCCCATGTATTGATAGCGGTAATGAGATTTCCAGCAGTCAGCTTTGATTTCAGCCCTATTATGAGCCTGTGAATGTATTCCTTCTTGATCTTAGCTTTCATTTCAGATTGTTTTATGTCATCTGCCTCCATAACTTCTAAATATTTGTAGCTTTGATTATCTTCTAGTTCATGGATTTCTGTTTCATTTAGTAACATATGATATTTCCTCTGCCAGTTAGTTTCCCTCTTTTCATGGTGATGGTAGCGCACTTATCTAATCCAAACTCTAAACCGATGCTATCGCTGAAGATTCTCACTGTGTGTATCAGTGTCTCAATCTTGTTCTTGTTCTTTCCATACAGTTTCAGGCCATCCATATGCAGTAGATGGTTAACTGCACATTTGTTTTGGAGATAGTATGCTGGTTTAACTTTGGGCAGTGCAGTTGTGAGAAATTATTAGTAAAAACTACCATAATAATAATAATTATTATGATATAAGGCAAGAGAAACTAGAACAGACCTAGGCAGAGATAAAATATGTAACTAAGCCTAACATGAAGTTGAAAGAACTAAGCCAAAACAGATGACCAGAGAAGACAAAAACAAAGCTGTATGGAAGTAAGTGATAAAACCAAAACCATAAGACAGTCATTGTGAGAACGACAGACTACGAGATAGAAATAGAGATAGAGAAAAATAGAAAGGGAGAGATGGAGAAACGTAGAGATAGAGAGAGGTATAGAGATGGAGAAAGGGAGAGAGAGAAAGAAAAAGAGAGAGAGAAGGAGAGAAAGAGAGAGAGATTTCATTTTTCAACACAAAAAAGGTGACATTTTAAAGCTTGGGTTAGTCAAATCTATTTAGCCCAAGTTCATCTATTTCTGGCAGAATAAATACCTGTTAAATATTTGCTATTTATAAACATCAGCTAATGTTTGTTACCCAGCTAACTATTCTGACAAGTTTTTATAAAGATTTAGTTTTTTATTTATTAGTTTTTTCAGGACTATTTTTTATAGGCCTCCTTGGGTGGTCCTAACACTTATTAAGGGCTTCTTCTGGAACTGTTAGATTAACCCGAAGGAATGCATATTTTGCGACACGTCCAATCTGACAGAGCCATGCAGGTAGCCATTTCATTTGCCCAGTGTGCGAAAGACAGAGGTGGATCTTCAACGTGCTCATGATGTCAGTGTGGTACACGAGGCCTCCAAGTTATGGTCTAGATTTGAAAGGCCCAGCAATTTAGGGTTAAAAGCTTGCTGAGAGTTTCTTGTCAGATCTGCATTAAGCCAAACTCAACCTACCAACCTATGGTTGACAGTTAAAGACGCTACCCACTAGGCCATCCTCACACCCTAACTAGTGGTGCCAGAGTGGCTATTCTGATTGATAATTAATTCTGATAAAGAATGAATAAATCATGCTTCAAGCAGCTCACTATATCATGTATCTAAGTTTATTACAAGCTCGCTTTAATAATTGTTAATAATTATTGGATTGGAATATTTAGCTGTTATGAAGTATTAATTAAAATGGTTAGTTGGCTCACTGAGCCACTATTTTTTCAGCGTTTCTCTTTTGGCTGCTTCAAGCAGCAATTGTGTGTGATTTCTTGGTTGAATTTGGCATAAAGTATCAAATATGTTTTACAATTTTAATATGTTACACTAGGTCAATGTCTCTAGCAACAACACGACTATAAAAACTGCGAATTATAACAAAAATGTAGGTCTTTGATCATTATAAACATGGAATTAGTCAGAAAAACAGTCAAAGATATACTAAAGAATATCAGAAATAAATTTATCTACAGAGTATATTGAAAATTTATGTATATATAACTTTGTAGACATCAAAGAGAGCTAAAAGCTCAGCACATTTAATAACTGTTGAAACTGATCAGGAAATTAAAATTTCTGCAGCATTTTATTAGTCCAATTGTATGTATACAATCATTCAAAAACGTTATTTTATAGCTGTTTGGTTTACATATTTAAAATCAGGCTAAAAAAGGATTACTTTAATATATAATTTATGGCTATTGACTAAATTCACATTGAGTAACATTATGGTAAATAATACATGTATGTTCAGCTTTCCAACAACAATGGGCTCCAGTTTATTTCACACACCACTGTAGTGTTTCAGACAATATAGTCTGCTCTCTGGTGCTCACCTATGCATGCAAGAATATTGATCTACTATGGCTGTATAGCCCTGATCTGTCTATCAAGTATCTTTTTAAAGCAGACAGGAGAGATAACTTCTTGAGAAACATTATGGGAATAGCAAGTTGAGCTTTTTTGCTTTTTAAGTCAGTTAAAAAAATACTAACAGCCTATGGTCTACAATACTGCTAACAGTTTATCAAAAATCAAATTTTTCCAGTTTTCATAAATTAGGTATTTTTTAGTTTGAGCTAACATCATGCATCTCCGTTGCAAATTCAATGAGCATAACCCGACTTTCTAGCTATGTTTTAATATTGCTTTGTCAATATTGAAGTATGACTGAATGTCAATCTGTTAGCTCTATTCTTAATCTTACCATCATAGTTATAGATTTTGTAAAATCGTTGCTTTTGCAGGTAGTTGACTAATAGAAGCATCTGAGAGTAAAATTAATTGCTTTGCAAAAATCAATACTTCAACATTAAAATTGCAAGCGTTACTCCAGGGCAGTCTGAATTCTGTTTCCAGCAAGATGGTTGCAATTACAACTTTCTTTCTGATTGTTGCATTTTTTGCAACTACTTGTCAAGGTAAGATCGCTTTGTCTATGCTAAGTGTTTTTCATACAATGGAGTCTGTACCTGTTTCACCTAAATCAAAAAAGGTGTTTGTCGACTTTAAGTAACTCTAACATGCATTTATGCATTTTCTACCATTGCAAGAAACACTGATGACGTTCTGGTTTAATGCGAGTAAACACAATGAAAAAAAACTAGAACTTCAATAAAGGTTTTATTAGAGATGTGAAACTGCAGAATAATAATTTATTACAGAGTTAATAAATCCATGAAAGTCTGGCATTTATTTCAAGTCAAATTTGAGAGCAACAGTTGCACAACAGACTCTGTCTTACAATGTCAAAGATGAATGATGACTTTTATCACACCCAGATTCAAACCGTTACTTGCTTTTATCATTTTACCTGACAGATATTACATCATATCTAGTCTCAACTGAATATCGCTTGAGTCTTGATGCTGCCTGAAAGTTTTTCCTTAAGGCTGACTGATGTTTTTTCTCAACAGGCAGCACCATGAGCATGTGTTTACCAAATAAGCTTTTTAAAACCATACTGACCAACAATATAAATAGCTGGAGTTTTATAATACATTGTAATGTTTCCCTCACATTTTTAGCTTGGAATTGATGAGCACCACATGGTATAGCAGTTGATGTAGTGAGAGCATTTTTAGGTTTGCTGATTTTATTGACAGCGTCTAAGAAGTCTACTTCTACAGCTTTCCTAAAACGTATCTATAAATCATGATTGACTTGTTCTGGTGAAATTACATTCAACATCCTTTGCAGCTTTTTTACAGAAAACTCAGTAAACTTTGTTTTAGTTCTTTAGTGTTTTTGTTCTAATCGCTGACCATCTTGAGAAACAAAGCCAGCCAATCAGTGTGTTTGTTTATAGAGACGGTTATACTTGTAAATTTATTTATAACAAATCAAGAAGTGATTTAACTATCCCATGAGAAAACATTTTTAGGAATATTTTCTATAATTAGAATGCATCCGTTTGTCCATCCGGCGGTCTGTACAAATCCGCAGCTTGAAAAGGTGATAAAATATGCAAATGTGACTGAAGCTTGGGATATTCGCTTTGGAAGACTCATATTCCAAGACCTGTGTCAATCAACCATTTTCTAGCGCTTGGAAACAATTGTGTAGATACTTGGCCTCTGCGCTTT